>NC_143561.1:45122500-46322500 GCF_054136105.1 Typopeltis vanoorti | reverse complement strand
GCAATGCATTGCATGACAATACATCAAGTCCTTGGCAACTGTTTTTTCTGTATACTGGCTTATATGAGATTGTCTGTTGTGGACTTGCTTGTAAGATGAACTAAGACTGGTGCAGGTCGTGGCAAGCCTTGGATTTTCCTCTTCCTAGGAATCCGATTTATGGTCTGAATGTCGTTAAGCTGTAAGGGAATATCAATTGCATGGCCTAATTTTAAAACTACGACTTTGAGGTTTTCTGTAGTTGCAGTTTCAGGAAGACCGTTTATGATAAGATTATCTTTATGCTGTTGCTGATTTAAACGTTCGTATTGCAGTTTTAGAGAATGAAGTCCTTCACCGAGTTCGATTTCTCTTTTATCAAATTGTTTTGCCTATCATTTAGTACGTTAATACTGATTTTAATATCTTTTACCGTTTGCAACACTTCTATCACTGCTAAATTATTATGGATACAAAATAAATAATGGAAAAAAACTCACATAGAAAGATTATTTAATAGTATAATTTTCGCCTGTGTGTCACAGGCATCTTCAGTACATTAAGCTCAAAATTAAACTAATTGACAATTCCAAAAAGCGCCACCTAAGTAGCTGGTGTAAAATAACTAAAAAGGTCAATAACTTTCCTAAAAAAAAAAAATACAATAAAAAGTTAGGAAAGATTAGCTGATTTGTAAAGTACTAACTCCCTCTTTTAAATCTTAAATTATTATGTTTGACCAAACCTTCATATTCGCTAGATTTGTTTGTTATTTGTTCGTTCTGTTTGTCAAAGAGTTCTTGCACAAGATCTACTAAGCTGGCTTTTATAGTCTCTAGACGATTTTCTATTAGTATATTTAAAGAGTTGAAATTACAGGACTCACCTGCATTTTATTTGTCTGTCTGTTCAGTTCGTCATCTGAATTTTCCCCAGTATAATCGGCTGCGTCGTAGGTTGCCTTAGGTGCGTTTCTTTGTTCTTTCTGCAGAGTACACACTTCCATTCCTCACGTTGCATTGGATTTACGTTGCCAGGTTGTTTATGAATAGCCGGCGGCACATTTTAAGTGTAGAATACTACTACATTTTGTACAGGTTATATTGTTTCCGTCGGACGATAAATCCTCCAAGCATTTGATACACTTCATGACTCACCTTTCTTCCCTTGGGCAACGGTGGCGTGATTATAAAGATGGCGACGTCCTTTGTTCTTCGCTCGTTGTTAACTACGGGCTTCTCTGTTCACTTTTCAACACTTCAAAATTTGGTTTCTTCTTAGCCGACTTCGGTGAATTTTATATCACTGTCTTGAGCTTGACAAATAGAGTTACTTGGGATCACTTTCAAATTATAACAGGAGTTGGAACCACTTTAAAACTGTAAAAAACGGGATCAGTGATCACATCGTGCCGCCGTTTGTATGCCTGCACTGCGCCCTCTAATAATAATAATAATAAGAAGAAGAATCGAAGAAAATTAATTGAATCATAAAAAGGAAAAATAGTGAATGTTGTAGTTTCAAAAAAGCAGTAGTAGGAGAAATAAATTGAAAAAGATCAGAAGGCTGGAAAATAATGGTAAATCCATGGTCAATATGTTGAAGATATTAAAGGGCAAGTTGGCAGTCGTTAAACTTGGAAATGGCTTCAGTATCTCAACACCATGAAAATGACAGAAGGTCTTATACTTGCTACTCGAGAACAAGCACTACAAACGAATAAAGGCAAAGATCGAAAATATTCATAAAGATTGCAAATACCGTTGGTATAGAAATAGAAATGAGACGTGGACTGTATAATTAGTTCTTGCAGCAAGATTGCTCATACACACTATAAACAAAGGCCTGATCGAGTAGAAAGTATAGTACATGAACTTTGTGTGGGAAATATGGTTTCCCATCAAGCAACACCCCTTCGGAACAAACAGATGAAAATGACATTGAATATGAAATGTCAAGAAAGGCGTTAGCTGATTTTTTTTTTTAATTTAGACAGACATCTTGATCATAATACGTCAATCATCGTGTAATCGAATAAAGTGAGTAGTGTATTTATGTGGCAATACCATGGAATAATAGATAAAAGAAAACGCATGAAAACGGACCAAGTATAGGGATCCGGAGATTGAAATTCAGCGACTTTGGAGCAAGAAAGCAAAAACAGGTGCAATTATCATAGGGGCGCCAGGAGAAATCCCAAGACATTTCTAAAACAACCGGAAAATTTGAGTCTCCCAGATATAACGCCATCTCATCTCCAGAAAACTTCACTTATCGGGATATCTCACATTTTACGACGATGTCTAGTCGATTCCTAGTCCTTTGGATATGGCTCGAATCGGACTCGTTTACCAGACAAGGATTTCATTATTCTATTTCCTGTTTCATGTTACTCTTTGACTACTGTGAACTGTATTAATTGAATATAATAACAATTTCACTTAAAGGTTGATTGTTCGATCGGATATTGTTCGATCGGATCGGATTGTTCGATTTGTCTTTCTGGCACCAGTAGATTCGAATATTCAAATCTAGACAGAGATATTTGTAGATATCATTACGTCGTAAATGAATTTAATTGGCCAGTGTGAGAATTTATCTCCCTGTTTATTGGACGTCTGAAATTGCTTGACAAAATTTGAATGTTTTCTCTCTAAAGCAGTCGCCACTTATTATTTAATCCTTTTCTCATCGAATACTCTAAAATCTGACATATTTAAAAATTATACTAGGTGAGAATCGCATAAAACATTTTATTACAGAGATATGTTAAAACAAGAATGCAGTGTTTGTGCGTGTAACATAATGATTATGAGTGATTATTTATGGTAATGAAAGGAATGGAATTAATTTCTTTCAGGTGTGGCTTTGCGTGCTTTTTTCCCTTTTCGTCATAGTCGTGTTAAGCATGGTCATCGAGAAACTGCAGGACAAAAGGCTCAGTGGTGAAAGGCTCTACATTAAATGGGCGACAAATGGATTGAACTACGTAGCCCTGATGTTGTCTCAAGGTATTAGGATATCTATTCAGCCCTTCTAGATAAATAAATCAGTAAACATGTTAGAAAGGCATTTTTATTTTGAATTTATCGTATTTTCTGTTAATATTCATCGAATTATTATTTTTATTTTATTGATTGCTAAAATATTTATACATACAATAAACATCTTGTGTGACATTGCACCTTATAATTTTACAGAGTTCAGCACTAAGTGCTGCAATTCCTACATTGGATTTCAATTAAAATTTTTAATAATACTTTTTTTCCCTTTATATTATGTATTTGCAACACATGTTTTTCTAATATTAACAATGAAGATTATACAGAATTTTTTGTATCATTTTTTATATTTATATTTTATTTTTTATTTAATTTTTTTTTAAGTTTAAGAAAGAGTGATTATACATACAAATTTCTGAATTTGCTTATAAGGATTACTTGTAGAGGAGTGAGGCAAGTTAATCCCACCTACTTCGAAGCTTGGGTTAGCTTTTATGAAGTGAGTGGGATTTAGCCTTCACTGATTGTGTTGTTGCTACTGTTTATGTATGGGATGTAGGCATTGGATGCTAGTGATTTGTGATGTGTATATTAGTGTTAATGGTTTCTTAACTTTGTTGGTATATTTTCCAGAGTTCGTTTTTTAATGTTCTGTAGTGATCTACGTGTTTTAACTTTCTTGGTAGGTTGTTGAGTTGTGTGAGTATCTGATGTGATCTCACAAAAGAACCGTATGAGTTGTTGAAGGGTGTCGGGATGTAGAGAGTTGTTGTAGTTCGTGTTATACGATATTTGTCTCTGTTGTTTCGATAGGTGATGTTGAAATAATTCCTTGTTAATGTCATGTAGTGTTTCAGGTTTTTAATGCTCATAATTCTGTGTATCGCCATTTTCTTGTCGGATATTGGTTGTTGCGTGTAAGGTGTCCAGATCACTGTTGACACGATTTTCCTGTGTAGTGTTTCTAATTTTGTTAGGTGTCTGTTTGATGTATTTACATAGACTGTTATTCCGTATCTGAGTAGGGATTCTGCGAATTCCTATTCAGATACGGAAAATAAAATTCATTTTATTATATATACAGGGTGTTCGGGATAAATTTGATATATTTATAATTAATTATATTTTTCCGTAAGTTACATGTATTAACACACACTTCTCTTCATTTAAAAGTTTGGACCCTTCTTCATTCACATACAAGATGTCAGAAAGGATGGATAGCTGGAACCCACCTGAATCATGGAAGAGAATAACTTGTATCATGATGATTCGTGCCCGCCATCAAAATAAGGATATTACGACTGCTGCCCAATGCTCCCTGAATACAGTAAAAACAATCAGGCATGAACTAGAGACTTGCAATGGTGACTACGAGGATGTAGCAAGAAGAAAGATCCCTAGCAGACGATCTGATTGCGTTCGTACAGCAGAATTCCTCGCAAATCTGCAGGAACAGGTGTTGAAGAACCCTGGCATTGGAATTCGGGCTTTGTTCGTGGAGTTGCTAACTGTAGTCAAGCCCTGGATAACAAGGGTAGGCAATGGTAGGCCGTATGTATGGCAGCAGGATTCGGCCCCTTGCCACACCTCTGGGAAAAGTCAAAAATGGTTGTCTGAAAATTTCTACGACTTCACCAGTCCAAATGTTTGGCCTCCAAACTCCCCAGACCTTAACCCCATGGATTATTTTGTATGGGGCGCAGTTGAAAAAGACACCAATCGCACTTCCAGTAATACAAAAGCCCAGTTAATGGATAAAATTAAAACAGTTTTTGCGGCCCTTCCCAGGGAGACTGTAGCATCAGCTTGTTCGAGGTTCCGAAGCAGAATTGAAGCTGTGATCGATGCTAATGGTGATTATTTTGAGTAAATCTTGTTGATAGTATTGTAATTAACACTGCCTGTAATGTTTTTTTGTCAATTCATTAAATTTAATAGATACAAAGAAGATTTTCTTTTTCCTTACGAAACTGTCAAATTTATCCCGAACACCCTGTAGAAGATGAATATCTGAACAATATTTATTGGCGAGTGAACATCCGTCATCCGGAGACGGCGCCTACTGTAAATCTCTCAATTCATGACCTTCAAAACATCAATGTATATCTTCCCTGCTCCGAAATAATACATAGCTCTGCGTAATACCATCATGGACGCAGGTTGGCAAATATGGCCACCGTGTCTTTAAGAGGAAGTTCACAACTCCAAGAATATCACTATAAATGATCCTTCCTTTTACTATGGCTTGGAAAGGATCACTTCTTGATCAAGTTCTTACTGAGCAATGATAAACCATGGCAATCAATTTCACTATAAGATGGTAAAAGAGTTACAAAGAACGTGGACCATTTGCAAAGCTTATAAGGACTAGCTTAAAGGGGCAAAGCAAGAATGCTTTTCATATTCCCCGTTTTCTGTAGAGGACAGTGTAGGGATAAGGTGTTATTGAGCTATATATATAAAGCTCTGATCATGTCAATAGGATAACAGTAATAGCCGACTCTCAGTTAGAACTTCGTTGGCTACAGCATTGCTATCCATTACCCTCCCTGGATATACATTTTAGTCATCTCGTACAACATGCATGAGCTACGTTGGTGCTATTCTTATCTCGGCAACCACACGGAGAGATTTGCAAAGCTATGAGATTATCAATTATAAGAATGATTTTATTTATTCAACGGTATGTGTAATTTTGTTTCATTCTTTTTGCAAATCATGCTATTATATGTGGGGTTTATTTTACGTATCTTTATGCATTTAAATATCACTTAATTTCTTTATTGAAACATCTGATATCCTGTCTTTTCATACGAATAAATATGCTTTATTCTAAATAGGAAATGCCGAATTAAGTAAGAAAATAAAGTTCAGAACAAGTTATCGCATGATTAATGCAGTGTGGTTGATCTGTGGTGTGGTTACCGTAATGTCTGTCTTCAGCGGTTTGCTGATTTCTCGCCTGTCTGACAGGAAGATTGTTCCAGAGGTAGACAGTCTTGAAGACGTTTGTAATAAGCCTGGAATGATTCCGCTTGTACAGGGAAACAGTGCTTATCAAAGATACTTTCAGGTTTGTATTTCTAGTTTTCATTTTCATATTTTATCCCAATATCTCCAAAAAATGAACTGCTGTACTTACATTCCAAGAACCAATAATACTATTTACGATGTTCGTTACACAGGTAGGTTGTAGGTTCTTTTTATACACTTTCTACAAACTCTTTCTACTATTTATGATTGATTAATATTTCATTGATGTATGAAATATCCACAACTAACATGAACTTGTGAATTTATTGGTTAGAAAGTCCAGGGTTCGAATCCTTTCTGTGAGATGAGGAATCTTTATTAGTTGTTTTCAATGAAATGGTCTCCTCAAAGGACTCACCTTAGTCAAGTCAGTTGGCACATGGAAAACCATAGGTATGATGCTGGACCGTGCCTTACTGCACGTAATATAGATCTGTCATATTATCTGTAGAGTGGACCCTCCCCTTTTCCCCTTTTTTCTTTTCTTTCTTTCTTCCTGCTTCTCCCCCCCCCGATGCCATTAGAGTAGTCGAGGGCTAGGGTTGAACCTTTCGTATTTTGCTATTTCATTTCCTCTTATGTCGAAAGAGCCTCTGCAACCCTACCATTTTCTTCCTACAGTGACTTCACTACAAAATGCCAATATGGATGTGCCTTATTATACATCTCAGGCTACATCAGTTGTAGCACAGTAATCATAGCCACGTTCAGGACATAGGCAGGGGATCCTGTTCGAGAAGTAAATCATAATTTCCAACAAATGTCAGTGATATTTTGAATGACAGTCTACAGATGGGTATTTTGAGATTATCTACAAAGAGATGGATAGGTAAAAATTGACATCCTGGGAATTACAAAGGTCAGATGGAATGGAAACGGTCACTTCAAAACTTGTAATTCTTCAAAAAACAGGATTGCAAGTAGTTGTTTATCATTATGGGTACCTTTGGTACCCATAATGGGTACCAAATTATGGGCACCTTTGATGCTAAAAGCAGTTCAGGCAACAAGCCTTATTGCTTATAACCCCGTTCATGGTAGGATACTTTCTATCAAACTTAAGAATCAGCCCTACAAATATATCAATTGTGGTAGTTTAAGCACCCCATTCGCAGTTATGTTCGCAGTTTATGCAGTTATTGGTGAAAACTTAGAGACTTTTTTGTACTGCTTACCGAGGTGAGAGAATCTACATCTTAGAGGGACTTAAAGTGAAATGTGGGAAAGAGCATGACAGTTAGGCCGGAGTATGGCATGTTTGGTCTGGATAAACATAACATCTGTTATGAAAGACTGTTGGAATTTGTCCATGATAACAGATTAGTTATTACAATACCTGCTTCCAGAAACACTCACGACCGACATAATACCTGGATACCTAAGAGTGATAGGTCAAGGCTCCACACTGATTACATTCTGGTTCTCAGGCGTTGGAAGACAAGTATCGTTTATGTGCATATCCTGGAACAGACTGTGCAGACCATCAACTAGCAAAAGCCAAATTAAGACTAATACACTTAAAACTTCCAAGTCAGGCATATCCTACTACACTGGATGTTAGAATAATTCCCAGTGGATTCACAGGAGAAACATCAACTTGGACGATTGTTTGGAGACCGGAATGCGGAGGAAATGCACCAGAAATGCTTTGGGAAGGATCGAGGTGATAATACAGGATGCAGCCGAGAAGTATCTCGGCCCAACCAGAAGACCAAGAGACCCATGGATATCAGATACAACGTGGCAACTAATCAAAAGAAGGCGGTCGGAAAAACAAGAGACACGGGGAACTGAAGAATATAAGAGATCACATAGAGAAGCCAAAAGTGCCATTAAGCAGGACAAGGGAAAGTTCTATACTAATAAATGTGACGATATAGAATTCCAATGAGGAGGCACAATTATAAAAAATGTTTTCTTTAGTTCGTAACTTAAAAGACAGGTTTAAGCCCAATTCGAATATCATCAAAGACAAGAACGGAGTATTACTAACAGAAGAACTCGAAATCAAAAACAGAGGGAAAGAATACTCTGAGGAATTTTAAAATACAGTGGATACAAAAAACTAGGAGGCGTCCTCTCACCAAGAACCGATTTGGAATCGCCTCCACTTGGGCATGAAGTTGAAAGAGAAGTTAAGCAGCTTAACAGCGATAAGGCCACAGTGCAGATATAATCAAAGCAGAGTTAATTAAAACCACAGAGGGAGGAGGGATAAAAGTATTTCAAAGATTGATTACAAGGATATGTGAGACAGGAAGTCCGTTTTCATACAACTATATAAGAAGGGAGATATGAATGCTTGCAAGAAGTATAGAATTATTAGTTTAATATTGTATGCAAGCAAAATGTTATTGAAGATTATGCTAAATATGATTCAGACCAAAGTTGAGGCAAAGCTGCCCGAGTTGCAAACAGGTTTTAGGAAAGGTAAGGGCACCAGAGATCAGATCCTTTGCCTTAGACATATGATAGAAATATGTAAAGAATTTAGACTCCTTCTGGTAATATGTTTCTTAGACTAATCTAAAGTTTTTGACTGTGTCAGCATGTGAAACCATTGGAAGTAATGAAATGACTGGGTTTTCCTTAACACACTATCAGGTTGATAGCAAACTTGTACAGGGAGCAAGAAGCCATGCTAGGAACAGGTGATGGAGTGATTGATTGATCAGCTTCAGGTTGGAAAAGGAGTTAGGCTTGGACGTTCACTTTCTACTCACGTGTTTATCATATATGCTGAGGACATCATGTGTGAAGCATTGGATAAGCTCAAGACAGGAATTAGGATAGCCGGTAGATTGATCTGAGGTATACTGATGACACCGTACTCCTCTGTAATGACAAGGAAGAACTAGGAAAAATTCTTGATAAATTTAACCAGGTCAGTAATAACAGAGGACTTCAACTCAATCCTAGTAAATTATAGTTCTCAAAGGAAATACAAACTGGGAAGTTCTTGAGAAACACGTATACCTTAATGGGGAAAGAATTGAGGAAGTCAGCAAGTTTGAGTACCTGAGATGCATTATCAATGTGAATAATTGCTGTCCCGAATACGTCAGAAGATTAATAATGACAAAAACAACAGTTATGACTTGTCTACAATCTAGAAGGATCTATCTCCATGGGAACAAAGTTGAAGATTTCGGATACAGTTGTTTTTCAGACAGCGATTTAAGGATGTCAGAGTTGTAACCTAAAGAAGTCGGATAAGAAAAGTATATCTGCTTTTGAGATGTGGTGTTCCAGAACGCTTCTGATTATATCTTATACTGAAATGCTTACAAAGGAAGTGGTGTTATAAAAGATCAGTGTAACTTTAAGGCTCCTTAAGGATATTGACAGAAGAAAGTTAAAATATTTTGGACACATTGAAAGGATAGAAGGTGGGACTTTTTGAAACAATAATAGAAGGTAAAGTTATCAGGGAAAGGAGGAAGGGGTAGAACGTCAATGAGATCAATGAATGGTACGTTGGGAGTGACTGATCTTCAGAGAGTTGAAGCCTCCAGAAAGCATACAGCAGAACAGCATGACAAGGCCTGATGTGGTACATCACTATAATCGGAATGATCATATGGTATTTATGGATCCCCCAGTGAACAAAGATGATGAATTAAATGGTGAATAAGCCAGTCTCATACGGAGTTACAGGATTTTTCTACCGGAAACTAGGGATTTTTAGTCCCTCAGAACACCTAGAATTCACAACCACAGGACACGATATAATAAGGTGTATCCACCCTATGACTAAAAAGCGCCACCCACACCTATTTGAATTAAAATGCGTTACAGAATTAGTTTCTAACCGTAGTTGATATTTATTTAAGATTAGTTCACTGAAGACATTTTTTTATTCCCGCAAAACGTCGTAAACATTTCCATGTCGTGAAATGTGTAGCGCGCGTTAAAATTTAACACACACACACACACACACACACACACACACACACACACACACACACACACACACACACACACACACCAAGCTTGTTCGCATTTTTTGTCGGGATTGTCAATCAGATGTTTTCAGTTGAATGCGCTAGGAGACATTTTCATACTGAGTGTGTACAAAGAATTATTATACGTTCAGGGATAAAATAGTAAAATATTAATTCTGAGATTATGACCTTGATCTTTTCTTAAGATAGCCAAATATTTTAAGTTCGTGTTCTTATTAAAAAAATTACCATAATCTCATTTCAGTCTGCGGAATTTCATGTTACGAAAGAAATTGGGCGAAAAATGCAGAGACTTCGCTCTCTAAATGAACGGGAGTTGGAAAAAGTGGAGAGAGGCACTCACGTGGTTATACGTGACATAAATGTCGCATTGCCTGCAATTACAAGATTTAAGAAATATCGAGAAGGAAAATGTAATTTGCATGTAGCCAGACAACATGTAATGGACTTTGCTGGAGTGGCATTTTTCAGAAGAGGACTTGCACCAGAAATAAAGGAGCAAATTAATCGGAGGTATTTTTCCTGAAAATATACAATTTTTTAAAGAAATTTTTTTATACTTCTTTAGTAATAAACAAATATATTTTTATATTTCAAGTTATATAAATACACCATTTTGAAGTAGTACAACTATTGTTATGAATAAACCCTTTAATAGTTTCTTAAAATTAACAAATTAAATATGATATGTATACTATAATATATATTTTATATTTCCAGTAATATTAATACACCATTTTGAAGTAGTCCAACTGTTCTATATATTAAGGGTGGCCAAGTTTACAAATTCCAAGATCCAAGACCCACAATGGACGTTTTTCAGACTTTTGTGAGCCGCAAAGATATTTCTAAAAAAATTAATTCTCAATAAAAAAAAAAAAAAAATATATATATATATATATATATATATATTAGATATTAAATATACATAAAAATATACACTATGTAGAATAGAATAATATAATATTAAATATAAGCATGGCATATAATATATATATTTATATATATATGTGTGTGTGTGTGTGTGTGTGTGTGTGTGTGTGTGTGTGTGTGTGTGTGTGTGTGTGTGTGTGTGTGTGTGTGTGTGTGTGTGTGTGTGTGTGTGTGTGTGTGTGTGTGTGTGTGTGTGTCGTGAATAACACAAAGTCAAAATTGTCTCGGGAGCGCAGGGAACAATTCGGCACGGATTTGGACACTACTGGTATATGTTAATGCTTAGAACCACGAACTGGATTACATTTGAAACGCCATTACAGATTCAATACTTAAAGTAGATCAGAAAAGTCTCAACCGGATTCTTTTAAAGAAGAATTTACGTTCCATTTCTGGATCTTTAAATAAAGAGAATACGGAGTTCCCATTGACACACATTTCAGCTGAATAGCCTAAAATATCAGTATTATTTTATGGCAATGAAAACCAATATTGTCTGAGGCGCCACAGTTTGCCCACCATGGATATGAATGTAGTCATTTTAATACTTTCTTAAAAATTACCATAATAAATATAATATATATATATAATTAAAGTAAATAAAATTAAAGTAAAATCTGATAATTTTTTAAACTTATAACAAAATCAACAGTGCTTTAGAATATAGCATCACTAGATTGTCGTAATTATCTTTTCTGGTGTTACACGTTTTTTTTTTTTTCTTTTTAAAAATATCGTTCTAAAGAGATCAATGTTAGGAAATAAAATAACTCTTCATTCGCCAAATAACTCTTCATTACATTTAGAGTGTCGTATTTAATATTCGCTTTACTTTTAGGATCACACGCTTATTCGATTCCGGAATACCTGATCGGATGTTTAAGAAGCTTTATATGGAGAATGATGGATGTCACAGCATTGATGACCAAGAAATTGATTTCCAATTACACCTTCATAATTTAACTCCAGTATTTTTTGTATGGCTGGCGGGTTTATTAATCGGATTGTTTGTGTTAATTGTAGAAATAATTGTTGATCAAATGAAATTTCTGAGTCTTGATACATCATAAGTAAATTAAATGCACAAAATCTTGGGCTTTATCATTTGCTGAGATTTTGCGCTTCAAGTACTGTGTTTGCGAAGTACTGTGTTGTTGTTGTTGTTGTCATTATTATTATTTTTTAAACTTATAACAAAATCAACAGTGCTTGGTAAAGTATGATTTAGAAATATAAGGATTATATTTCTAAATCATAAAATGTACTTCAAATTATGAATTAAGTATGGTGTGTAGATTTGTCAATACGGAAGAGATGAAAGTCACGAGCATGTTTTATAGAATTCATTACTTTAATGGATGTCATGTGATATTTAAGAAATTAGTGTTAAAATAGCAAAATATAATAAAGTCATAAACACTGTTGTATGTTTAATAAACCAAAATATGAAAACACATAAAAGAATAAAATATAAACACACCCTTGTTCACAAACATTAGAGCTTTTCTGTTCCTTCAAGTTTACAGTAAAGAGAGGGTTATTAACAATAGATTAAATAGTCTATTGAGATACCAGTAATCTGAATAGACTGGTTAATCTATTTAGTACTTATCTTATTCACAAAGATCTATATCTATAGACTGTTAGTTGCTGAATATAGGAGCTTTCCACTCCGATCATCTAGACGGGAAGAACAATATTACGAGTATAGAGTATCCTTTATTCACAGAATTATAAGGATAGGCGATGCACTTTCCTGCCTGTAATAAATTTAAATTACAGTTGGGTATTCTACAAGTTCTTTTTTCTTTGTATACTAAATCGCCATTCACGTTCACAATCGTTATTTTAGAAGGAATTTTCCAAACCTGATGAATAGTTTGTGTGTGTGTGTGTGTGTGTGTGTGTGTGTGTGTGTGTGTGTGTGTGTGTGTGTGTGTGTGTGTGTGTGTGTGTGTGTGTGTGTGTGTGTGTGTGTGTGTGTGTGTGTGTGTGTGTGTGTGTGTGTGTGTGTGTGTGTGTGTGTGTGTGTGTGTGTGTGTGTGTGTGTGTGTGTGTTTACGTAACATATACGGGCTCAATATTAATAAAACGAAAACTCGAAAGATTTCTAGTCATGGGCTTAGCTCAACTGACTACAGAAAAAAAGAAGCTCAACGGACTAAAGCAATGAACCGGATATCCAAAGACACTTGTTCGACTCCAGCTGTCCTCCCTGCAAAATGTTTTCATTTTACAAGTGTTAAAACAAAAAAGTTATCTCTTTTTTTTTTTTTTTTTTTTTTTTTGAGCCTGTGTAGCTCATTGGATGTGGCGTTTGCATACCACGGCGCTTGACCGCACGAAGGAAGACTTGGTTTCGAGTCTATTGGCGACTAGAGGAAATTTTTCTAAGCCGTTCTTCGACCGGTTCCCGAATTAGTCGATCTCTGCACGGGCAAGCGGGTTTTTCCTCCCGAAAACTCGGGTTTTTCGTCCTGTAAACTCAACAAAATTGACCGTAGAACCCACATTATTTTTTCAGACATTAAATATATTGTGTTAGGGTTAGGGACCACGAGATGGCGGCACATTTGAGCCGTCTCTCTTCACTGTGTACCGCTTAATTAGTGATAGCCTTGGGCCATCTATCTCTGATTGGTACCAGTGGAGATTGAACTGCCCAATCAGTCTCCAAAAGTTAGATAGGGCTAAATGGCCTCGCCTACTCCCCGCATACGGGAATAAAAAGGCGTTAGCTGATTTTTTTTTTTTATTCATTTTATAAATCAATGTCGAAACTTCCGAGATTCCGAGAAATAACGAGAAACGTTTTTTTCAATAAACTATCGATGTATTAAATGTTAAAATGTATTGTTTATGGACGTAATAAAAATTTAAACTTTAAAATAAATTATAACAAAAAACGATAACAATAATTAAACACACTAAAAACAATAAAACAGATCAATAACGAGAATAAATAATAAGATAATGAAAGAATTGCCCGCTATTTATGGTCAAACGCAGTTACAGGGCCAGACTAAACTGGCCCGAAGATAAGCGTTGCGCCCGATAAACAAACACGATCGCTAGTGCACTTGTCTCATACATGCCCTGTGTTCTACACGTATAAAATAGGGCCAGCCGTGGCTGGCCCCAGAGACCGTACTAAGTCGCATTATACAATATTACCACAAAATACTACAGTACGTTTTTTATTAAACAATAAAATGTGTTGGAAATAAATCAAAAAATAATAATTACAAGAAACATATATTTTTAAAACTACAATTATTGGACTAGTTATACAAATATAAGTGGGGACCGGCCCATATAGACGAGACGCCCCTGATCACATGGTTTCACATATATTAGAGAAGAAACCCCACCTGTTCCCCAGTGTGTGATTTGTTATGAAACGCTATCAAAACATTCGATGATGCCTTCCCTTCTAACGTCATTTTGAAACCAAGTATGGCGATTTAAAACACAAACCTTTGAAATGTTTCCAGAGGAAAGTTTATGATTTGTCTGCTGGGAAAAAACAAATAACCTCATTTTCAGGATTTAACACGAAGGCTGTGGAGGCATCTTATGAAGTCAGTTTAAGAATAGCTAAGGCAGGAAAACCTCACACGATCGGAGAGTCATTAATATTACCAGCAGCTACAGATATGGTTAGAATAATTCTGAGGGAAAGGGCAGCAAAACAATGAATCAATTCAAATGGGGGGGGGGGGGGTGGGGGGGGGGGGGGGTGGGGGGGGGGGGGGGTGGGGGGGGGGGGGGGTGGGGGGGGGGGGGGGTGGGGGGGGGGGGGGGTGGGGGGGGGGGGGGGTGGGGGGGGGGGGGGGTGGGGGGGGGGGGGGGTGGGGGGGGGGGGGGGTGGGGGGGGGGGGGGGTGGGGGGGGGGGGGGGTGGGGGGGGGGGGGGGTGGGGGGGGGGGGGGGTGGGGGGGGGGGGGGGTGGGGGGGGGGGGGGGTGGGGGGGGGGGGGGGTGGGGGGGGGGGGGGGTGGGGGGGGGGGGGGGTGGGGGGGGGGGGGGGTGGGGGGGGGGGGGGGTGGGGGGGGGGGGGGGTGGGGGGGGGGGGGGGTGGGGGGGGGGGGGGGTGGGGGGGGGGGGGGGTGGGGGGGGGGGGGGGTGGGGGGGGGGGGGGGTGGGGGGGGGGGGGGGTGGGGGGGGGGGGGGGTGGGGGGGGGGGGGGGTGGGGGGGGGGGGGGGTGGGGGCTGTAGCTGCTGGTAATATTAATGACTCTCCGATCGTGTGATGTTTTCCTGCCTTAGCCATTCTTAAACTGACTTCATAAGATGCCTCCACAGCCTTTGTGTTAAATCCTGAAAATGAGGATATTTGTTTTTTCCCAGCAGACAAATCGTACACTTTCCTCTGGAACCATTTCAAAGGTTTGTTGTTTTAAATCGCCATGCTTGGTTTCAAAATGACAGTAGAAGGGAAGGCATCAGCGAATGTTTTGATAGCGTTTCATAACAAATCACACACTAGGGAACAGGTGCGGTTTCTTCTCTAATATATGTGAAACCATATGATCAGGGGCGTCTCGTCTATACGGGCCGAGCCCCACTTATATTTATATAAATAGCCCAATAATTGTAGTTTTAAAATATATATTTCTTGTAATTATTATTTTTTGATCTATTTCCAACACATTTTATTGTTTAATAAAAAAACTTACTGTAGTATTTTGTGGTAATATTGTATAATGCGACTAAGTGCAGTCTCTCGGGACCAGCCAAGGCTGGCCCTATTTTATACGTGTAGAACACAGGGCATGTATGAGACTAGTGCAATAGCGATCGTGTTTGTTTATCGGGCGCAACGCTTATCTTGGGGCCAGTTATTCTGGCCCAGTCACTGTATTTTCACGTACGTACACAGTGCACGATTCTTTGTGAAGCACGTGCAGTAGCGATCGTGTTTGTTTAAATGGCGCAACACTTATCTTGGAGGCCAGTTTAGTCTGGCCCAGTAACTGCGTTTGACCATAAATAGCGGAGTATTCTTTCATTGTCTTATGATTTATTTTCGTTGTTGATCTGTTTTATTCTTTTTAGTGTGTTTAATTATTGTTGTGTCTTCTGTTATAATTTATTTTAAAGTTTAAATTTTTATTACGTCCATAAACAATACATTTTAACTATGAACAAAATCGATAGTTTATTGAAAAAACGTTTCTCATTATTTCTTGGAATCTCAGAAGTTTCGACATTGAATTATAAAATAAATAATAGAAATAATAACTTTTTGGTTTTAACACTTCAAAAATGAAAACATTTTGTTGAGCGGACAGCTGGAGTTGAACCAGCGTCTGGATGTCCGGTTCATTGCTCTAGTCCGTTGAGCTTCTTCTTCTTTTTTTTTTTTTTTTGCTGTAGCCAGTTGAGCTAAGCCCATGACTGCAAATCATTCGAGTTTTCGTGTTATTAATATTGAGCCCGTATTATGTTACGTCTTAACAATTTTATAAAATTAATAGCTCAATGCATCAGTGGATTCTGACTAAACATTATTGTAATAGAAACAACAACTATAAATCTATAATAGAACCCACTATATAAATATAAAAAAAATTAAGTTATTTTTCCCCCCTGGCCCCACCTGTTTCTATTGTCACCAGTCGCCACTGCATATGATAAATAACTAAGATTATACTTACGTTGTGTTGTAGAGGGCTTTTGGTTTGTACAATGATGTCCTCCGTTGGTTGGTTATTAGGATTCGAAGTAGTGGCTTCTGGCAGAGAAGAATTGTTTTCCCGCTTACACTCATTTCTCCCTTCGATCTTTTTGAGGACCCCGCTCGTTAACCACTTACTCTGGCACAAACTACATATAAATATGACAATTTCACAAATAAAATCTCAAATTCGAAGACCATAACCTAACACCACTACTTTCTTAACTGTAACTGCGGCTCGTGGGTAAACAGACGACAACGGACGAATTGTTTACCATTGTTGTCCGATCAAATATATTCGAGTTACTGTCTGTCATTGTCATTTGATTAATACTTATTAAATTCAAATTGAACTTCCATATTACTTTTGTATATTATTATACAAAAGTTTTTAATGATAGTGTGAAATCTAATTGTTTTCATTTAGTTGCATGAAATATTTTCAGTAGAACTATTTAATATTTTTGCATATATTTTTAATTCTCAACTCATGTTGCGAGTAAAAAATATGTTAATTTATCCTTTTATTTTATACTCTGTTATCGTACCACCAGTGGTATGCGTACCATAAGTGGAGAATTCCTGGACTAGTGTATGAAGTACATATTCTTGATTCAGTAACCTTCAAAAACAGAATAATGCAGCATGTGAGACAAATCAATGCAGTTCTGTTGCGATCCTCCCCTGTAGGAAATGTCAAAAGGAGGACATATTGTGAATTATATTGATCTGTTGTGTCTCTTCTAGCTATTTGTATAATTAATCCCGAAGCACGCACTTCTAGTACCCAATGTCTCCTAGTGACAGAATTTTGTGTTGCTATTTTTTATCTTTTGTAAACAAAGACCTCATTTTTCAGATCGTACTTACACCAAGTTTGGTGGAAATTAGTTCAATACATTTTGGCTGCAATGCTCTGAACCCCTTCCCTTTAATTATGGCCACCATATATCATCAAGAATGAAATAAGCGATCTTTTAAAATCGAATCGCTTAGTGTGTGGTTATTAGATAATTAAAATAGGAAACATATTTGACTGTTTTACCACTTCATTTACTAGCAGTTAATAAATACGCAATGTATTGCTTCAGAGAGTGTATTCTGCTTTCAAGTGTGTGAGAATGGGAAAATGCCGTGTCAATTAGAGCGAAGGAAAACGATTCAGATTAAACACTATGCATCACGGAATTGGTTGCTGTGGTAAGCAACCATAATAGTGTCAAGGCTACACCGAGCTCCTTTTTGAAAAACATAAAACAGAAAGTTAATATATATTAACTGAAACCATTGATCGAAGTCAAGGACAAATAAATGTACAACAGGACTATAACCTGCATTAATAATGTTCGTTAAATTGTTTAGCAGCAAAAACGGGTACCAATCATGTTTCGGAGTACCTTCGCGAATGGTGAGTAATAGCAGAAGATTATTTAGGCTTCTAATCGTTTGTTGGATATCTTGATGGTGAAGTTCACTGTCGCCAATCTTCGGACTAAAATCCCAACTTTAGGACTAAAGGGCCTAGCTTACATCCTTTGAGAAATAAAATACTTTACCAGAGATATTTTATTTATTAGTTCCAACACACACACACACACACACACACACACACACACACACACACACACACACACACACACACACACACACACACACACACACACACACACACACACACACACACACACACACACACACACACACACACACACACACACACACAAAGTAACGATTGCGAACGTGAATAGCGATTTAGTATACAAAGAAAAAGAACTTGTAGACTACCCCACCAAAATTTAAATTTATTAAAAGCAGGAAAGTGCATCGTCTATCCTGATAATTCTATTAATAAAGGAATCGAAGTGGAAAGCTCCTATATTCAGCAACTAACAGTCTATAGATATAGATCTTTGTATAGATAAGTACTAAATAAGATAAGTAATAAATAGATTAACTAGTCTATTAAGATTACTCCTCTCTTTACTGGAATCTTGATGGAACACAAAAGCTCTAATGTTTGTGTACAAGGGTGTGTTTATATTTTATTCTTTTATGTGTTTTCTTATTTTGGTTTATTAAACACACAACACTGTTTATGACTTTATTCTATTTTGCTGTTTTTACACTAATTTCTTAAATATCACATGTCATCAATTAAAGTAATGAATTCTATAAAACATGCTCGTGACTTTCATCTCTTCCGTATTGAAAAATCTACACACCATACTTAATTTATAATTTGAAGTACATTTTATGATTTAGAAATATAAAACTTATTTTATGTTTTTTTTTTTTTTTGTCAAGTTACACATTCGTATGAGCCCCGCAGGTAGACAATTTCGAAGCCATTTCAAAGTATTTAATACAGGAGAGATAACTGAATTCTATTATATTTTATAATATCATTTAAAACAATAAAATACATTTATTTATTAATTTTCACAATACTGACCATATGTAATGCTAACATTAAATCAAATATATTTTTCCAGAGCCTCAACATCTCACAATTTAACGAAGAAACATTGTGCTAGTGAATAACAACAACAACAATGATAAAAGCTGTAACAATACTTCGCAAACACAGTACTTGAAGTGCAAAATCTCAGCAAATGATGAAGCCCAAGATTTTGTGCATTTAATTTACTTATGATGTATCAAGACTCAGAAATTTTATTTGATCAACAATTATTTTTACAATTAACACAAACAATCCGATTAATAAACCCGTCAGCCATACAAAAAATACTGAAGTTAAATTATGAAGATGTAATTGGAAATCAATTTCTTGGTCATCAATGCTGTGACATCCATCATTCTCCATATACAGCTTCTTAAACATCCGATTAGGTATTCCAGAATCGAATAAGCGTGTGATCCTAAAAGTAAAGCGAATATTAAATACGACACTCTAAATGTAATGAAGAGTTATTTGGCGAATGATGAGATATTTTATTTCCCAACATTGATCTCTTTACAACGATATTTTTATAAAGAAAAATAAAACGTGTAACACCAGAAAAGATAATTACGACAATGTAGTGCTGCTATTTTCTAAAGCACTGTTGATTTTGTTATAAGTTTGAAAAATCATCAGATTTTACATTAATTTTATTTAATTTAATTATACATATATATTATATTTATAATGGTAATTTTTAAGAAAATATTAAAATGACTACATTCATAGCCACGGGGGGTAAACTGCGGCTCCTCAGACAATATTGGTTTCCATTGCCATAAAATAATATTGATATTTTAGGCTATTCAGCTGAAATGTGTGTCAATGGGAACTCCGTATTCTCTTTATTTAAAGATTCAGAAATAGAAGGTAAATTCTTCTTTAAATGAATCCAGTTGTGACTTTTCTGATCTACTTTAAGTATTGAATCTGTAATGGCGTTTCAAATGAAATCCAGTTCGTGGTTCAAAGTACTAACATATACCAGTAGTGTCGAAATCCGGGCCGAATTGTTCGCTGAGCTCTCGAGATAATTTTGACTTTGTGTTTACCATAAAAGACAAAAATTCACGATACACACCCACCCACCCACCCACCCACCCACCCACACACACACACACACACAGACATACATATATATATTATATGCCATTTTTATATTTAATATTATATTATTCTATTCTACATAGTGTATATTTTTATGTATATTTAATATCTAATATATATATATATATAAATATATTTTTTAATTTTTTTTTTATTGAGAATTATTTTTTTTACAAATATCTTTGCGGCTCCCTAAAGTCTGAAAAACTTCTATTGTGGGTCTTGGAAGTTGTAAACTTGCCCACCACTAATATATAGAACAGTTGGACTACTTTGAAATGGTGTATTAATATTACTTGAAATATAGAATATATATTATATTATACATAACATATTTATTTTGTTAATTTTAAGAAACTATTACAGGGTTTATATATAACAATAGTTGGACTACTTCAAAGTGGTGTATTTATATAACTTGAAATATAAAAATATATTTGTTTGTTCCTAAAGAAGTTTAAAAAAATTTCTTTAAAAAATTGTATACTTTTAGGAAAAATACCTCAGATTAATTTGTTCCTTTATTTCTGGAGCAAGTCCTCTTCTGAAAAATGCCACGGCAAAAAAGTCCAATACATGTTCTCGGGCTACATGCAAATTACATTTTCCTTTTCGAAATTTTTTAAATCTTTTAATTGCAGGCAATGCGACATTTAAGTCACGTATAACCACGTGAGTGCCTTTCTCCACTTTTTCCAAATCCAGTTTAAGTGGTTTCTGGATGTTCTGCATTCTTCGCCCAATTTCTTTCGTAATATGAAGTTCCGCAGACTGAAATGAGATTATGGTAATTTTTTTAATAAGAACACGAACTTAAAATATTTGGCTATCTTACGAGAAGATTAAGGTCATAATATCAGAATTAATATTTTACTATTTTATACCTGAAAGTATAATAATTCTGTGAACGCACTCAGTATGAAAATGTCTCCTAGCACATTCATCTGATTGACAATCCCGAAAAAAATCTGCGAACAAGCTTCGTGTGTGCGCGCGCGCTCACGCACGCACGCGCTAGAAATACGGAAATAAAAAAATCTCTTCAGTTAAATAAGTCAACTACGGTTTGAAAGTAATCCTGTAACGCATTTTAATTCAAATAGGTGTGGGTGGCGCTTTTTAGTCCTAGGGTGGATACACCTTATTCCGTGTCGTGTGGCTATGAATGCTGGGTGTTCCTCAGGCTGGTTTGCCTGTTCTGAGGAACTAAAAACCCCTTGTTTCCGGAAGAAAAATCCTGTAACTCCGTATGAGACTGGCTTATTCACCATTTGATTCAACATCATTGTTCACTGGGCATCCATAAATACCATATGATCATTCCGATTATGGTGATGTGCCACATCAGGCCTTGTCATGTTGTTCTGTTGTATGCTTTCTGAAGACTTCCTCTCTCTCTGAAGATCAGTCACTCCAAACGTACCATTCATTCATCTCATTGACGTTCTACCCATTCCTCCTTTCCCCGGGAACATTACCATCTATTATTGTTTCAAAAAGTCCCACCTTCTATCCTTTCAATATGTCCAAAATATTTTAACTTTCTTCTGTCAATATTCTTAAGGAGCCTTAAAGTTACACTGATCTTTTATAACACCCATTCATTTGCACGCATTTCAGTATAAGATATCCTCAGAAGCGTTCTGGAAAACCACATCTCAAAAGCAGATATCACTTTCTTATCCGACTTCTTTAGGTTACAACTCTGGCATCCTTAAATCGCTGTCTGAAAAACAACTGCATCCGAAATCTTCAACTTTGTTCCCATGGAGATAGATCCTTCCTTCTAGATTTTAGACAAGGCATAACTGTTGTTTTAGACATTCCTAATCTTCGACTTCTGACGTATTCTGGATAGCAATTTTTCACATTGATAATGCATCTCAGGTACTCAAACTTGCTGATTTCCTCAATTCTTTCCCATTAAGGTATACATGTTTCTCAAGAACTTCCCAGATTGTATTTCCTTTGAGAACCATAATTTGCTAGAAATTAGTTGAAGTCCTCTGTTATTACTGAACTGGTTAACTTTATCAAGAATTTTTCCTAGTTCTTCCTTGTCATTACAGAGGAGTACGGTGTCATCAGTATATCGCAGATCACAGATCAATCTACCGGCTATTCTAATTCCTGTGTTGAGCTTATCCAATGCTTCACACATGATGTTCTCCGCATATATACTAAACAAGTGAGGAGAAAGTGAACATCCAAGCCTAACTCCTTTTCCAACCTGAAGCTGATCAGTAGTATGGGTGGAACTAGTGACCAAATTAAAATCAAGATAAGATACGGAATCGTGACGTGATTGGTTGGCGACGTCATTGTGTGTGACGTCATAGGTATGGAATGTTAGGAATTTCCCTGTGGGCATATGTGTTAATGGCATCAGTTCTAGAGTTTTGGTTCGCGTATGACATTATGCATGATGATAGAGATAAGGATTCGTATTGTGATTGGTGGTGCATTAGTGACCCGATCAAGATCAAGATAAGATAAGGGATCGTGACGTGAATGTTTGTTGCTGTTGTCAGATGAAGATAAGTAACGTCATTTGTTAGTTGTAAATAAGTGACGTTATTGTTTTGAATGGAAAGGAATATAGATATTAGTGTATAAGGAATCGTGTCGTGATTAGTGGGACACTTCTGACTAGATCAAGATAAGATAAGGAATCGTGACGTGAATGTTTGTTGTTATTGAGTGTGGAATGTTTGGAATTTCGCTGGGGTCCCTCGTCTGTCAGGGACATCACTTGGTGTGTTTGGTGATATTTAGAGAAAAGAATCGTGACGTTATGTGTTTGGAAATTTCTGGGGAACATATGTCTCTCTGTGATATCATATGGTGTTTTGGTTTGGCTATGGAATTGTGGGCGATGTTTTTGAGATAAGATATCTTGGACTTTTCCCAGGGTGACACACATCTGTCATTGTCATCATGTTTGGTTGTCTATAGATGGCTGTACTACTTTTCCAATACATTTAGGACATTTCTTTCCTGTTAAAGAGTGGGAATTCTAAGAGTGAGTCGTAATGGCGGCAGTATTTCGAGGTTTTCTGAATAATTTAATTCTATGCTACTGTCACTCATACATTTTTTTTCTTCTATAGATGGGTTTACTAATTTCCAATACCTTATGGGGTATTTCTTTTCTGTTAAAGGTGGGAATTCTTAAAGTAGAGTAGAGTTGTGATGGTGTCCGTGTTTTGGATTTTCTGGATAATTTAATTATATATACTAATGTCATTCAAACATAGAGTTTTTTTCCCTTCTATAGATGGGTCTACTAATATTCCAATACATTTTTTGAGGTATATCTTTCCTGTTAAAGGGTGGGAATTCTTAGAGTAGAGTAGAGTCTAGTGGCGGCTGTGTTTCGAGCTTTTCTGAATAATTAATTATGTGCTGGTGTCCTTTAAACACATACACATTAGACATAAAAAAGCGATAATGTATCCATGTTGATACTCTAATATATACCCTATGATTATTCTTATAAAAAAACTATTCAGTATTAGAATTATGCTTACCGAAACATACGAGCATTGATTATTGAAATTACAATTATCAATTGTTATTTTTAAGTTAAAAAAGTAACTTACATTTCTTTCCAGAATGGGAACATCTTGGTACTATGCTTTTCTGAATAATTAATTATATGTTGTTGTGTCTACGGTATTTAAAAATAAATAAATCAAAATAAGCCGACAGTTAAATGGATTACAAAAACTTTTGTATGTATTCTAGAAATTCTAATGATAATTTAAAATTACTTACAGCTTTCCAGAAACATTGCCCACAATTCCATAGCCAAACCAAAACACCATCTGATATCACAGAGAGACATAAGTTCCCCAGAAATTTCCAAACACATAACGTCACGATTATTATCTCTAAATATCACCAAATACACCACGTGATGTCCCCGACAGACGAGGGCCCCAGCGAAATTCCAAACATTCCAAACTCAATAACAACAAACCTTCACGTCACGATTCCTTATCTTATCTTGATCTGGTCAGAAGTGTCCCACTAATCACGACACGATTCCTTACACTAATATATCTCCCTTTTCCATTCAAAACAATAATGTCACTTATTTACAACTAACAAATGATGTCATTTATTTAAAAATAACAAACTTATCTACATCTGATAACAATACACACCCAACACACGATCCCTTATCTTATCTTGATCTTCATCTGGTCACTAGTGCACCACCAATCACAACACGAATCCTTATCTCTATCATCACCTATAATGCCATACACGAACCAAAACACAAGAACTGAAGCCATTGACACATATGCCCACAGGGAAATTCCTAACATTCCATACCCATGACGTCACACACACTGACGCCAACAACCAATCACGTCACGATTCCTTATCTTATCTTGATCTGGTCACTAGTGCCACCCATACTACTCTGATCAATCAATCAATCAATCCAACACCTGTTCTTAGCATGACTCCCTGTACAAGTTTGCTATCAACCTGATAGTGTGTTGAGGAAAACCCAGTCATTTCATTACTTCCAATGGTTTCACATGCTGACACAGTCAAAAGCTCTAATTTAGTCTAAGAAACATATTACTGGAAGGAGTCTAAATTCTTTACATATTTCTATGATATGCCTAAGGCAAAGGATCTGATCTCTGGTGCCCTTACCTTTCCTAAAACCTGCTTGTAACTCCAGCAGCTTTGCCTCAACTTTGGCCTTAATCATATTCCACATAATCTTCAATAATATTTTGCATGCATACAATATTAAACTAATAATTCTATACTTCTTGCAAGCATTCTTATCTCCCTTCTTATATAGTTGTATGAAAACGGGCTTCTTGTCTCACACATGCTTGTAATCAATCTTTGAAATACTTTTATCCCTCCACCCTCTGTGGTTTTAACTAACTCTGATTTGATTACATCTGCACTGTGGCCTTATTCCTGTTAAGTTACTTAACTGCTCTTTCAAATTCATGCCAAGTGGAGGCGATTGGAAATTGGAATTTTCTTGGTGAGAGGGCGCCTCCAAATTTCTTATCCACCCTATTTTACAATTCCTCAGAGTATTCTTTCCTTCTGTTTTTTGATTGCGAGTTCTTCTGTTAGAAATACTCCGTTCTTGTCTTTGATGACTCTCGAATTGGGATTAAACCTCTCATTTAAGTCACGAACTAAAGAAAACATTGTTAATATTTGTGCCTGCTCATTGGAATTCTATATCGTCACATTTATTAGTATAGAACTTGCACTTGTCCTGCTTAATTTTGGCTACTCTTTGTCATTTCTTATATTCTTCAGTCCCTGTGTCTCTTGTTTTTCCAACTGCCTTCTATTGATTAGTTGCCACGTTGAATCTGATATCCATGGATTTCTTGGTCTTCTTGTTGGGCCGAGAGACTTCTTGGCTGCATCCCGTATTATCACCTCGATTCTTCCCAAAGCATTTCTGGTGAGTTCTCCGCATTGGTCTCCAACAAATCGTCCAAGTTGATATTTCTCCTGTGAATTCACTAGGAATTATTCTAACATACAGTCTAGTAGGATATGCCTGACTTAGAAGTTTTAAGTGTCTTAATCTTAATTTGGCTTTTGCTAGTTGATGGTCTGTACCACAGTCTGTTCCAGGACAAGTATGCACATAAACGATGCTTGTCTTCCACTGCCTGAGAACCAGAATGTAATCAGTGTGGAGCCTTGACCTATCACTATTAGGTATCCAGGTATTATGTCGGTAGTGAGTGTTTCTGGAAGCAGGTATTGTAATAACTAATCTGTTATCATGGACAAATTCCAACAATCTTTCATAACTGGTGTTATGTTCATCCAGACCAAACATGCCATACTCCTGCCTAACTGTCATGCTCTTTACCACATTTCACTTTAAGGCCCCCTAAGATGTAGATTCGCTCACGTCGGCCGTCAGTACAAAAAAGTCTTTAAGTTTTCACTAATAACTGCATAAACTACGAACATATCTGCGAATGGGGTGCATAAACTACCACAATTGATACATTTCTAGGGCTGATTCTTATGTTTGATAGAAAGTATCCTACCATCAACGGGGTTATAAGCAAGAAGGCTTGTTGCCTGATCTGCCTTCAGCATCAAAAGTACCCATAATTGGGTACCCATAATGATAAGCAACTACTTGCAATCCTGTCTTTTGAAGGATTACAAGTTTTGAAGTGACGGTTTTGAATTCCCAGCATGTCAATTTTTACCTATCCATCACTTTGTAGATAATCTCGAAAATACCCATCTGTAGACCGTCATTCAAAATATCACTGATGTTTGTTGAAGATTGTGATTTACTTCTCGAACAGGATCCTCTGCCTAAGTACTGAACGTGGTTATGATTATTATGCTACAACCGATGTAGCCTGAGATGTATAATAAGGCACATCCATATTGGCATTTTGTAGTGAAGTCACTTCAGGAAGAAAATGGTAGGGTTGCAGAGGCTCTTTCGACATAAGAGGAAATGAAATAGCAAAATAGGAAAGGTTCAACTCTAGCAATCGACTACTCTAATGGCATCGGGAGGAGGGGGGAGAGAAGCTAGAAGAAAGAAAGAAAAGAAAAAAGGGGAAAAGGGGAGGGTCCACTCTTCAGATAATATGACAGATCTATATTACATGCAGAACGGCACGGTCCAGCATCATGCCTATGGTTTTCCATGTGCCAACTGACTTGACTAAAGTGAGCCTTTGAGGAGACCATTTGATTGCAAACAACTAATAAAGGTTCGTCATCTCACAGACAGGATTCGAACCCTGGACTTTCCAACCAATAAATTCACAAGTTCATGTTAGTTGTGGATATTTCATATATCAATGAATTATTAATCAATCATGAATAGTAGAAAGAGTTTGTATAAAGTGTATAAAAAGTACCTACAACCTACCCGTGTAACCAACATCGTAAATGGTATTATTGGTTCTTGGAATATAAGTACAGCAGTTCAGTTTTTGGAGATATTGGGATAAAATATGAAAATTAAAACTAGAAATACAAACCTGAAAGTATCTTTGATAAGCACTGTCTGCCTTTACAAGCGGAATCATTCCGGGCTTCTTACAAA
Source organism: Typopeltis vanoorti (assembly GCF_054136105.1). Taxonomy (NCBI): domain Eukaryota; kingdom Metazoa; phylum Arthropoda; class Arachnida; order Uropygi; family Thelyphonidae; genus Typopeltis; species Typopeltis vanoorti. Next base: position 46,295,249 of record NC_143561.1, on the reverse strand, counting down.
CGTCTTCAAGACTGTCTACCTCTGGAACAATCTTCCTGTCAGACAGGCGAGATGTTAGCAAACCTCTGAAGACAGACATTACGGTAACCACAACAGAGATCAACCACACTGCATTAATCATGCGATAACTTGTTCTGAACTTTATTTTCTTACTTAATTCGGTATTTCCTATTTAGAATAAAGCATATTTATTCGTATGAAAAGACAGAATATCAGATGTTTCAATAAAGAAATTAAGTGATATTTAAGTACATAAAGATACGTAAAATAACCCTCACATATAATAGCATGATTTGCAAAAAGAAAGAAACAAAATTACACATACCGTTGAATAAATAACATTCTTATAATCTCAGAGCTTTGCAAATCTCTCCGTGTGGTTGCCGGGATAAGAATAGCACCAATGTAGCTCATGCATGTTGTATGAGGCGACTAAAATGGGTATCCAGGGATGGTAATGGATGGCAATGCTGTAGCTAATGAAGTTCTAACTGAGGCTCGGCTATTGCTGTTACCCTATTGCCATGATCAGAGCTTTATATATAGCTCAATAAGAACTTATCCCTACACTGTCCTCTACAGATAACGGGGAATATGAAAAGCATTCTTGCTTTGCCCCTTTACGCTAATCCTTATAACCTTTGCAAATAGTCCACATTCTTTGTAACTCTTTTACCATCTTATAGTGAAAGTGAATACCATGGTTTATCATTGCTTAGTAAGATCTTGATCAAGAAGTGATCCTTTCCATGCCACAGTAAAAGGAAGGATCATTTATAGTGATATTCTTGGAGCTGTGCGCTTCCTCTTAAAGACACCGTGGCCATAGTTGCCCACCTGCGTCTATGAAGGTACTATGCAGTCTTCTGTATTATTTCGGAGCAGGGAAGATACACATAGATGATTTGAAGGTCCTGAATAGAGAGAATTAAAGCAGGGGCCGTCTCGGGAAGACGGATGTTCACTCACCAATAAATATTGTTCAGATAATCATCTTCTAAGTGCTAACAGTGGTACTTTTATCCTTAAGAACTGATTGCTTTTTATTTAAACGACAACATTCAGAGAGTACACATTTTTCTGCAGATGTTGAAAATTTTGTTGCTCTAGGTTTGTTAAAATAATAATTGCAGTAACTAGTCTTCTCAAGGAAACACGCTGTTGATGCTTGAGAAAGCTAAGAAAAGTTACGTTCGTTTGTAGTCTGCTGCACATATTTGCATTTGGAGGATGCTTGGAGAATATTTCTTACCTAATTTTGTCCAAAACATCAAGGTTCGTACGACAATGGTCAGGAGTAGCGTCTTGTGGTGCAAATGACACCATACTAGTCTTTTACATGAAATCAATACTCATAAACCTTCGGGAATCATAATATTACATCAAGAAAGATTGTAAACATGTGGTTTGAAGAGAACAATACTAAAATATTACAAATGCAATAAAATTTAGAATGAGAGAACAACAGTCTTTGAATATCTCGAAAGAGAATATCTCAGAATGAGATATTCTCTTTCGAGATATTCAAGTAAAATTTATATATAATAAAATGTATTTAATTGGATGAATATTAACAGAAAATACTATAGATTCTAAATAAAATTCCGTTAATTTGTAACATTCTTACTGATTTATTTAACTAGAAGGGCTGAAATGATATCCTAGTACCTTGAGACAACATCAGGGCTACGTAGTTCAATCCATTTTTCGTCCATTTAAAGTAAAGCCTTTCACCACTGAGCCTTTTGTCCTGAAGTTTCTCGATGACCATGCTCAACACGACTGTGATGAAAAGGGAAAAAAGCACGCAAAGCCATACCTGAAAGAAATTTATTCCATTCCTGTCGTTACCATAAATAATCACTCACAATTATTCTGTTACATGCACAATCACTGCATTCTCGTTTTAACATATCTCTGTAATAAACAGGTTTCATGCGATTCTCACCTAGTACAATTTATAAATATTTCAGATTTTATAGTATTGGATGAGAAAAGGATTAAATAATAAGTGGCGACTGCTTTAGAGAGAAAACGTTCAAATTTTGTCAAGCAATATCAAACGTCCAATTAACATGGAGATAAATTCTCACACTGGCCAATTAAATTCATTTACGACGTAACGATATCTACAAATATCTCTGTCTAGATTTAGATATTCGAATTCACTGGTGCCAGAAAGACAGATAGATAATCCGATCGGACAATCAACCTTTAAGTTAAATTGTTATTATATTTCAATTATTACAGTTCGCAGTCAAAGCGTAACATGAAACAGGAAATAGAATAATGAAATCTTTGTCTGATAAACGAGTCCGATTCGAGCCATATCCAAAGGCCAATGAATCGACTAGACAGTGTCGTAAAATGTAAGATATCCCAATAATTGAAGTTTTCTGGAGATGAGATGGCATTATATCTGGGTGGGTCAACTTTTCCGGTTGTTTTAGAAATGTCTTGGGATTTCTCCTGGCACCCCTATGATAATTGCACCTGTTTTTGCTTTCTTGCTCCAAAGTCGCTGAATTGTAATCACAAGATCCCTATACTTGGTCCGTTTTCATGCACGTTTTCTTCTATCTAATATTCCATCGTATTGCCACATAAATACACCACTCAATTTATTCGTCTGTCTAAATTTTAAAGTCCTATAATATCTTGACGTTTCATATTCAATGACATTTTCAGCTGTGTGTTCCTAAGTGGTCTTGCTAGATGGGAAACAATATTTGGGAAATACCTTTTCATGTACTATACTTTCTACTCGACCATGCCTTTGTTTATAGTGTGTATGAGCAATCTTGCTGCAAGAGCTAATTATACAGTCCATGTCTCATTTCTATTTCTGTACCAACGGTATTTGCAATCATTATGAATATTTTCGATCTTTGCCTTTATTCGTTTGTAGTGCTTGTTCTCAAGCAGCAAGTATAATAGATGGTGTTGAGATGCTGAAGCCATTTCGAAGTTAAACGACTGCCAACTTTCCCTTCAATATATTCCATATATTGAACATGGATTTACCATTATTTTTCCAGCCTTCAGATCTTTTGCAATTTATTTCTCCTTCTACTACACACTAACACACAAAACCTTGTTAACGAAACTAACCCATATCGGAATTGGAGGTCGTCTAATTCAGTGGTTTAAAGCATACACGAAAAATACAAATCACACCACACGTATAGGATCAGCATACAGCGAAGAGGTACAAGTAACCTGTGGAGTACAGCATGGAGCTGTGCTATCTCCCATTCTATTTAACATATACACACACGGCATAAGCCAACTCCCCGTAAAAAGTAAAATCTTTCAATACGCAGACGACACGGCCATGGCATCCATTCACATCAATGCAAATATCGCTTACACAAATATGCAACACGACATCAACCAAATCACTAACTGTTAACCGAAAACGGCATATATATAAACCCTGGAAAAACAAAGCTAATGATATTCAAAAACCCCCAAACCCTGCCCATAGAAACTAAATATTTCACTATCCAACATTCATCCTCCTATACACAAAGCGCAGAACCTAAAATCACAACCATCACACAGGTGAAAACAACATGCTATCTTTGACTTCACTTCGATGATGATCAAAGTTGGAATAGCCATAAAAACTACCCACATACTAAGCTTAGAATAATAGCAAGCAAACTATACAGATTAACCCTTTCATTGCCAAGATGAAAATTGGAATTTCGTGTGATGGCCAAATTTTTTAAATTTTTTTTATTTAGTTAGCGACGTTCACGCGATAACGCGTGGTCAACCGTTTGGTGCGAAGTCGCATCGCGTGATCGCGCGATATCGTTCATTGCCAAGCTGAAAACTGGAATTTCGTGTGGTAGCAAACTTATTTTTATTTTTTATTTAGTTAACGACGTCAACGCGATAACGCGTGATCGGTCGTTTGGTGAGAACTCGCATCGCACGATATCAAGTGATTGGCAATGAACATGTTAAAAGACATTGCCCCAACCCACATAAAAATACTAATCTATTAAGCATTATGTGAAAACATTTTAAGATATGCAATCACATCATACGCATTCTGCGCAGACTACAGACTTAACAGGCTACAATGGTTGCAAGATAAAATGGTAAAAGTAATATTCTGGGAACAATCCACTCTTATGCAGGAAGCATGGACAAAACACAAAATATTTAAGGTGAAACACTTATGCCACTACACAGTTATGTTAAAACATTACTACAGCCCAACATATAGAGTAACCAGAACAATATATCAAATAAGAAGACCACAGTCAACAAACTACATAACATATAAGTACAACAATCAACACGGCAAAGCCACCCGAAACTTCTACGTACCTAATATGATAAACAAACTGCCGTTCGACAACAGAAACCTAAGAACATACAGAGAGCTAAAACAGGCGCAATATAAATATTATAGCGTGAATGAAAATTAGAGCAATTCCTGTTTCTCTCTTCCCCCCCCCACACACGCACATGCACACAAACCCCTCTCGAAAACTATCACTACAAGAACACAAAGAAACAAACACACCATGTCTAAATCCAACCCTGTTTGCACACACACACACAAAACAGTTAAACTGTAATAGCAGTCGAAGTCTTCCAAGCATGTACCAACAAAAAGTAAAATCAACACCTGGCTTGTGACCAGTACAGGAACATAACCATGAAACCACCACCATCTATCATCTGTTATCTTCCTCGGATAAGCTCTGCTAAGCTTCGAGGAAGAAAATTATTAACTTGCAAGTATCTGTGAATCACAATTGTAATGTGTTATATATATATATATATATATATATATATATATATAATTATTACAGCATCTATGCATGCAATTTATCTGAGAAATAAAAATAAATAAATAAATTATCATTATTATTATTATAGGTATCATATGTTTAAAATGTTAACTAACTCATGTTTCTAACTTGAAAATGCTACTGTTTAACTCTACTAGTCACGCTGAAGACAGGGACGTTCAAATTTCCAAAATCGGATAAGTATGATTCAAATTTTCAGTGTTGGAAGTTCATAGAGTATACTGCAGTCACCAGCCAACGAAGAACATTGACGTCGCCATTTTAAAAGTCGTACTACAGTCGCTAACCGGAAGGAAGGCTAAAGGTCACCGAGACAGCGAAGTTCAAGCCAAATGAGCTGCAACAAATGCAATAAGCCATTAAGCGATGAAGGGGACTGTCCGCAGTGTTCCGGATGTAACAAAATACAACACTTCCACTGTTCAGGGATCTCAGAAAGCACGTGGAAAGCAAAAGGAGCTGTTAAGCGGACCGAATGGTGATGTCAACAGTGCCGTGAGAAAACGAAGAACAAAGACCAGACACCAAAGGAAAGTAACGACCCACATCAAGGTAAGCCGCTTCCGGATCCTAAAATTATAGATAACTTTGATTCATTTAAACTCATGGTGAAAGACTTATTAAATGCACACATGGAACAAATTAAAAAAAATTTCGAGGAGTATGAACATTATATACAGTTCTATAACGAGACCTCTGAAGATATGTTAGGAACCGTGCGAAATTAACGGTAGCGATCGAATCGCAAGAAATACTCCAACGCGAAAATCAATAATTGGTAAAGACACTCAAGTGTCAAATGGAACACATGCTACAAAAAGAAAGAAAAAAGAACTTCAAATTGAGGCAATAACGAAAGAAAATACAGAAGACTTAAGCAACATAATGCAACTGATACGGCAGCAAAATTGGAATTCAAATCGCAACCACAGATATCACCTATATCAACCGAGGACCACAAAAAATAAAGAGAGACCGCCACCAATCATCGCTCGTTTTACCAACAGAAATCTGAGAGACTCCATTCTTACAGCAAGCAAGAAAACAAGGCCGACAACAACGATCCTAACTGATAAGAAACTCCCAACACCAATCTATATAACGGAACACTGGACTCCGTACTTCAAAAATCTTCTGTACCAAGCAAGGAAGACAAAAACAGAGACAAACTACATGTTCCTGTGGACAAAGAATTCCCAGATATTTTTGAGAAAGAATGAAAACACTCGAGTATAAATAATTATAAGTGAATCCGACTTACACAGCCTACCAATATAAAACACCAAAGAAAAGTCCTTTAAATCCTTAAGAATAAGATTAGAACTCATTTAAAAACTATATAATGGAGATCTCAAACATAGGCGAACGTATCCAGTCAGATAACATATACTTCAAGGTCTTTGACTCTTTGAAGAAATGGTCAGACAACATTTCCACCAACACCAACTTCACTATCATACACACAAACATAAGAAGTATAAAAAAACACTGGCTTACATTGATAACACAACTCAATTATACCATGATAAATATAGATGCGCTAATACTAACCGAAGTTGTAATAAACGACACAGAAATTTACGCATACAACATAAATAATTATCAAACTTACAACTTATGCAGACCAAAAAAAAAGAGGAGGCGGCATTGTTGCATTTATCAAAGAAAGTACAATGTGACAGAAAAACAAACTCACTTCGAACATGCGGAAACACTAACTTTGGAACTCACAAATAGCCACAATAGTATCAAATACACAATAAACACAATATACAGACCTCCAGATAATAATCCACTGAGTTTTCTTAACGAGTTAGAAACATGGCTAAGCAGCATCGAACCGCGTACAACACACAGGCTCATCCTAATAGGAGACATTAACATAAATACTCTTGACCACGCTTCTTCAACCACTAACACATATCTTGATATACGACGTCAGTACAACATAAACCCTACCATTAACTCCCCAAGAAGAGAAGAAATACTCAACTACTAGTTGAGTATTTCTTCCAGGAAATACTAAAAACTCACTAACACAATCATGCATTGATCATATCAATATACGGGCTCCAATCCCTACGTATACATCATCAGTAATTAACGTAAAAATTGCTGATCACTACTTTGTCTCAACTTCGTTTAATTACGTTTCCTATCCCCCCCTCTCATCACCACAAAAGTCGACAAAACTCGATCATGCTAAACAGCATTTTCGATAACGAAGTAAAAAATACAGACTGGAATTCCCTACTTAAAATAAACGATCCTGTAACATTATACGAGAATTTTCAACTAAAGTTCACAGAAATATACAAAAAAGCAACAAAACCTACACAAACGAGGCGACAAACAGACAACAATCCATGGATAAATGACGACATACTAAATACTACTACTGAAAAAGAAAATCTATGGAAAAAACTCAAATCGTCACCCAGTAACACACATTTACAAACCATATACAAAAACACAAGAAATCAACTAACAACACAAATGCGTAGAGCAAAAAGACGCTACTACTTCCAAACATTCATGGAATATAACGACAACATTAAGCAAACATGGGCTACACTCAACGAATTTAGTAACCCGAAAAAAGAAATCTTCAGCACAAGATTTTATTGCAAAAAGCTTCGGTCAGGACACAAACCAAGAGGAACTAGCAAACTCATTCAACCATGCTTTCACAAACAACATCACATAATTGAAAAAAGACAAACTACAAAGTCAACAACAAACGATGTATTTTCCACCCATAACAAAACAGGAACTGAAAGAAGCACTCCTAAAACTAAAAAAACCAAAGACCACTCCAGGAATAGACAAAATAAGACTCAGAGACCTTATAACACACTTTGAACAAATAAATCCAATACTTTTGAAACTCGTGAACATAATATTCGACATACACAGGTATTATTCCACAACAACTAAAAACTGCAGTAATTAAACCAATATACAAACACGGAAAAAGAAACGATACTCAGAACTACAGACCAATAGCAGCACTACCAGTCATTTCAAAAATTCTAGAAAAAATAACACACACCAGACTACAGAACTATTTACAGAACTGCAACATCATCTCACAAAACGAATACGGATTTCAAAAAACAAAAAGCACCATCACTTTATTCGAAGACATCGCCGACACAATAAACAAAGCTCTCGACAAAAACAAGTACGCCGTCCTTATACTGCTGGACGTAACCAAAGCATTTGACACACTTCAACATGACATACTACTCACCAAACTATACTCAATAGATATAAGAGCAACACTGCATACATGGATCAAGAACTACCTCTCTAACAGAACACAAGTAACAAAAATAGGTACATGTCAGCGTCGGAGTATACATGTAAAACACGGTGTACCTCAATGTGCCTTATTATCACCCACTCTATTCAATATATACATTAACGATGTTCATAACCTACCCATAAGAAGTCAAATATTTCAATACGCAGATGACGCTGCACTACTAGCAATCCACACAGACATTAACATAGCTCTCTGCAAAGCACAACAAGACCTAAACGAAATCACAACATACTTCCACCAAAACGCAATTCTAATCAACAGCACCAAAACACAGATGCTGATAATACACAACCCAAGAATCATACGCCCCGCATCACTATCGATACATTGCCACACATACCGCTACATTAACAACAAAAATACCTGCCAATGTTCCGAAATCAAACCTGTAACACATGCAAAATACCTCGGTCTCTATATAGATTCCCAACTTAAATGGACAAAACATATAGAATACCTACACACCAAACTCCGGATCATCGCAGCAAAACTCTTCCAAGTTAAAGACATTATTCCACCCAACACAAAAAAACTTCTATATCACGGTATCTGCGAATCCCTATTCAGATACGGAATAACAGTCTATACAAATACATCAAACAGCCACCTAACAAAATTAAAAACACTACACATGAAAATCGTGTCAACAGTGATCTGAACACCTTACACGCAACAACCGATATCCGACAAGCACATGGCGATACACAGAATTCTGAGCATTAAAAACCTGAAACACTACATGACACTAACAAGGAATTAATTCAACATCATCTATCGAAACAACAGAGATACATATCGTATAACACGACCTACAACAACTCTCTACATCCTCACACCCTTCAACATCTCATACGGTTCTTGTGTGAGATCACATCAGATACCCACGAAACTATCACAAATATCACAAATCACTAGCATCCAATGTCTACATCCCATACATAAACAGTAGCAACAACACAAATAGTGAAGGCTAAATCCCACTCTCTTCATAAAAGCTAACCCAAGCTTCGAAGTAGGTGGGATTGGATGAAACACTACATGACACTAACAAGGAATTACTTCAACATCATCTATCGAAACAACAGAGATACAGATCGTATAACACGACCTACAACAACTCTCTACATCCCCACACCCTTCAACAACTCATACGGTTCTTTTGTCTACAAGTAATCCTTATAAGCAAATGCAGAAATTTGAATGTATAATCATTTTTCACAAACTTAAAAAAAAATAAAATAAAATAAAAAATTATACAAAAAATTCTGTATAATCTTCATTGTTAATATTGAAAGAACATGTGTTGTTATTATTATTATTATTATTATTATTATTATTATTACAAATTTTAATTGAAATCCAATGTAGGAATTGCAGCGCTTAGTGCTGAACTCTGTAAAATTATAAGATGCAATGTCACACAAGATGTTTATTCTATGTATAAATATTTTAGCAATCAATAAACAATAAACAATTAAATTCTATATTCAAAAATTCTGTATAATCTTTACTGAAAATATTAGAAGAACATGTGTTGTAAATACATAATATAGAGGCTAAAAAGTATTTTTAAAAATTTTAATTGAAATCCAATGTAGAAAAGTAGCACTTTGTGCTTAATTCTCTAAAATTATAAGTTGCAATGCAACTCAAGATGTTTATTGTATGTGTAATTATTTTAGCAGATCAAAAAAAATTATCATATCATAAAAAAAAAATATTATTATTATTAATATTATTATTATTCCAGCTTGTAAAAATTATAAGCTGTAATGTCATTAAAGACAATTTTTGTAATTATGTAAAAAAAAAGATTTCAGAAATCAATGTAATTTTATCATCTATAAATTTTGTAATTTCTCTAATTTATAATGTAATTATTATGTGTATGAAAACAAAATAAAGTTTTAAAAAAAAATAAATCATTAGTTGGCGCAGTGTAGGCATACGAACAGGCATGTGATGTTATCGCTGATCCCGTTTTTTAAACGTGGGATCACAGCGATATAAAATTCACCGAAATCGGCTAAGAAGAAACAAAATTTTGAAGTGTTGAAAAGTGAACAGAGAAGAACGTAGTCAACAACGAGCGAAGAACAAAGTTTCATCATTTTTACAATCATACCACAGTTGCCCAAGGGAAGAAAGGTGAGTCATGAATTGTATGAAATGCCTGGTGGATTTATTGTCCAACGAAAAATCATCCAAACAAAAACAGTTGCCAAGGACTTGAATGCATTTCATGATAATACACCAATCTTCCTATCCAACTATTTAACACCATTCAACCAGAATCTGTTGTACCAAGCGAGAAAAGCAAAAAGAGAAAAAATACCTAATTTTTGGATCAGAGATGGTCAAGTTATTCGTGACGAAGTCAGAAACTTCAAAGCCAATAGAAATTAAATGCTCAGAAGTCATATAAAGACTGCCATAGTGAAAAAAAGACTCGTAATTAGTTCAAAAAGAAGACTACATTAAAAAAGAATGAAAATCATCAAGACAGCTACAATTACACCAGAATACATCGGCAATTGCACTTTGATCAGACCTTTCAGATAATTCATTTGACCTCCCAAACATCAGTCTACCTTCAATCAAATAAAAAAATATATATTAATATAATAAGCTTAAATGATGTAAGCTAAGACATTTTCTCCACTGTCATCAACAGAAAAAAAAAATTAATTAAATAAATAAAGAAATAACTTATTACATTGAAAAACAGTAATAAATATATATATATGTATGTAATTTATCTGCATATATTTGTATGTGCAGAAAAAATTATTTTTAAAAAATATGTTAGGAATATGTGTAAACACCTGTATGCAGATTACTGTGCAAGTAAATATTGTAAATAATATATGCGAATAATAATAAAGTTTGATTGATAAAGTTTGGAAAAAAATCATTATTGGTAAAGTGGACAATACTTATATATATATATATATATATATATATATATATACACATCCGCGCAAAGCACTGGCCTTTATGATGTATTTAAATACAAAAAATTACATGATAACTTAATTACATGATTAAATTACATAATTTCAAAATCTTCTTTTAAAAATCCTACATGATTATATTACGAATATCAATTTTAAATGAATATTTCAATAGCTCATTATTCCTTTTCTATAAACACATATTCATGTCATATATTTCTTACGTGGATAGAGCATCGATTGTGACATCTAGCTATCACTATCGATGTTTTACCCGCCATAATCATTATTTTTGATGCTGTCGTACAAAAAATTTGAAAGCTTGTGTTTTTATTAATAGCATTGAACAATTATTATTATTATTATATATATATATATATATATATATACACACATATATATCAGAAAATAGTTGCATTTTATCTAATACGAAATTTCTTTTCCAGTCATTGAGTTTGATAAAAGTTCAGACACTCTCTAATGAAGAAAAGTAAATTTCTCTATCTAAACGCTAATAATGAAAGCCTGTAACTCACAGAATCCATATAAATTATCATCTTACCTGGAAAGAAAATATCTCCAAAACCGAATTCAAATCCGACACGTATTCCACAGTTCTGCCTACTAATACCCAATGTCTATCAGTCAAGGGGTTGCTGAATTCCACTCCTAGGTGGCGTTTGTACGAATTATGATAAGGACCTGCTCCAACGTCAGCTCTCTGAAATAAACCAAATTAAGAAAGCGATATGAATAATAAGGAGAGACGCTTTTAGAACAATACGCATACCGGATATTGAAATGGAAATTTTTATTTATTACGATGATAAACCTCCTTTAGCGCGACTTACAGCACATACGTGGTTTGCCATAGATTTCAATAGGTGTTGGATTGCATGTACGTCTACATCCGGGTGTCAGCAGACAGTCCTTTAACTCGTTCAGGTTTGAAAGAAGAGGATTTTGCTTCTGAATCTGATTTTCTAACATCACCGATAAATTCGAATGGCTAAGAAAGATGCTGGAATTGCTCTTGCCCTTGCTGAACCATTTCTGAATAATTCTTGCACGACAGACAGTAGCATTGTCGTCCGTGAAACAACCATCACCTATTGGTTAACAAGTCAACAATCTTCAGATATTCTCTCATATTGCTGGAAGGGTGTTTCGTCCAAAGGGTATTTGACGATTGTTGAGGATCAAGTCAGTTGTGCGATGTTGACTTTTTATCCAGCATATGACTGTTTTTTCATGGACGACAATGCTATTGTGCATCGCGCAAGAATTGTTCAGCAAGCAACACCTCAAACGTCATGTGGTCTGACGCGTCACGCGACACCGTTTTCTGTAGCAACAGAACTGCCGAACACCACCTCCAGAATCATGATTCGGAAAGATGCTTTTTTCCCCCATTCTGATGAACATTATTGACAATTACTCACCAGCAACATTCATAAATAGTTACTTTAACACGTGGTGGTACATATGACCAAGTATTTTGCATACTTGCCGCATAAGTGACTTGATTATATATATATATATATATATATATGAATAAGCTTTAATGATTAATACCGAGAGATAAAAAGATGACATGATATATTTCAAAAGATACTATTAGTTTCTAGTTTCGTTGAATTGATCAATATCTTCAGGTATCACAATCGAAGAAATATATAAAGAATTACAGAGACTTAAAATTGTAATAACAAAACAAGTATAAAAAGATAGTAGCATGTTTGAAAACAAAATGCGAGCTTTAGTTCTAACAAACGTATACTACGCGCTGTCGCGAGTGCGCCAGTACTGAACAGCCTGAGTTTTAATCTCTCTGACGCACACCTTGCCTCTGTTCAGTACTGGCGCACTCGCGATAGCGGGTAGTATACGTTTGGAACTAAATCTCCCATTTTGTTTTCAAACACGCTACTGTCATTTTATACTTGTTCTGTTATTACAATTTTAAGTCTCTGTAATTCTTTATGTACTTCTTTGATTGTGATACCTGAAGATGTTGATCAATTCAACGAACCTTGTTAACTAGTAGTATCTTTTTAAATATACCATGTCATCTCTTTATCTCTCGGTATCAGTGATTAAAGCTTATTCATAATATTCCAACCGAGAATTGGGATCTGTTCATGCTTTTTATATACTGACTGAGATCCGAGAATTTGAATAAATAATGAAATTTATTAAAATATGCAAGATGTTCCATTGGGGTGGCCTACATCTTCAGGCGTGATAGACCATAGACAGCCAATAAAAAACACTGTAAAGAAACATTGAGTCACTATAAAACCATAAATTACAAAATTATAAAATAGACTATAAACTAAATTTCTGGCAATAGAACTTTAACACGGAGTGTATCTCCAGTTCAAAATAACTGTAGTTTATAGTCGATTTTATATTTTTATAATTTATGGATTTATAGTGACTCAACGTTTCTTTATAGTGTTTGTTATTGGCTTTTTATGCTGTACCACGCCTGAAGAAGTCGGCCACCCCGATGAAATATTTTAATAAATTTCATTATTTATTCTAATTATATATATATATATATATATATATATATATATATATATATATATATATATATATATATATATATATATATATATATATATATATATATATATATATATATATATATATATATATATATATATATATATATATATATATATATATATAAATATATATATATATATATACAGGGTGTTCGGGATAAATTTGACAGTTTCGTAAGGAAAAAGAAAATCTTCTTTGTATCTATTAAATTTAATGAATTGACAAAAAAACATTACAGGCAGAGTTAATTACAATACTATCAACAAGATTTACTCAAAATAACCACCATTAGCATCGATCACAGCTTCAATTCTGCTTCGGAACCTCGAACAAGCTGATGCTACAGTCTCCCTGGGAAGGGCCGCAAAAACTGTTTTAATTTTATCCATTAACTGGGCTTTTGTATTACTGGAAGTGCGATTGGTGTCTTTTTCAACTGCGCCCCATACAAAATAATCCATGGGGTTAAGGTCTAGGGAGTTTGGAGGCCAAACATTTGGACTGGTGAAGTCGTAGAAATTTTCAGACAACCATTTTTGACTTTTCCCAGAGGTGTGGCAAGGGGCCGAATCCTGCTGCCATACATACGGCCTACCATTGCCTACCCTTGTTATCCAGGGCTTGACTACAGTTAGCAACTCCACGAACAAAGCCCGAATTCCAATGCCAGGGTTCTTCAACACCTGTTCCTGCAGATTTGCGAGGAATTCTGCTGTATGAACGCAATCAGATCGTCTGCTAGGGATCTTTCTTCTTGCTACATCCTCGTAGTCACCATTGCAAGTCTCTAGTTCATGCCTGATTGTTTTTACTGTATTCAGGGAGCATTGGGCAGCAGTCGTAATATCCTTATTTTGATGGCGGGCACGAATCATCATGATACAAGTTATTCTCTTCCATGATTCAGGTGGGTTCCAGCTATCCATCCTTTCTGACATCTTGTATATGAATGAAGAAGGGTCCAAACTTTTAAATGAAGAGAAGTGTGTGTTAATACATGTAACTTACGGAAAAATATAATTAATTATAAATATGTCAAATTTATCCCGAACACCCTGTATATATATACTGTATATATATATATATATATATATATATATATATATATATATATATATATATATATATATATATATATGCAGTGGTCATCATGTGTAGAAATAAAATAAATATCAACATTTCTCATCGCAGCTCATAACGACGACAACACAAAACTTCAAAACGATATCAACAGAAAGAGAATTTTCTCACTGCCTTCTTAGATTTAATAAAGCCAACAAAAGTGGACTATTAAAAACTGCATGCTACATTCTAATACAAATTTGCGAAGATACAAAATGTAATCACTAAGTATTTTTACAGTTTAATAGAGAATTATCTCTGCATACTTTGAATGAGTATCTTGTTGATCATATATATATAATCAGGGGCCAATAGTTCCCTAGATGAATAAACACAACCATATACCCACCCACCCACACGCACGTGCAGAAAGAGAGAGAGAGAGAAATAACAATGTGCTTTCTTAATTTTGCTCAAACGTTGAAAACCATAAGATTCCGTTGTTCGCAATATTTATTCAACGATTTTTGAACCCATAAATCCCTTTGCCGATGAATCGCTATGATTATCTGTCCTGGTTCATTTTCGATACAGAACGCGGGGTGGGGGATAATAACTGCGATTTGCTCTCTGTTGAACTCAGTTTATTGAACAATTGAAGCTCGAGAAACTTACTTTAATCACAGTGATGTAGCATAATTTTATTTTCTTTTTTATTTATTTATGTTTATAATCATATGATTTTTTTTCTACATTTTTTTTTTGGCTAACTTAACTAATAATGTAATTCTTATTAGGACTGTTATATATAGGAATTCACCATTGAGAGAAGGAGAACTTTCCCAACGAATACCTCTGAGTGTTTGTAAAAAGACGTAGTTTTTAATTATGTGAATAATACAAACTGAAATCAATGCAGTTTCTTAACAATTTTTCTTCTAAAATTAATTATTTCTTCAGCTTTAAAGTCAACTTAAACTAGCCAAAGATGGCGCTATTATTCAGAAGCCCGCATTTCAAATAACACATTGTCCAGAATACAATAGCTGTTACTATGGCAACAAATTTCATTTCAAGTAAACAATGTCTGACTAAATGTAATGAAATATAGTAAAGCAAATGACAAGAATAATATTGTTTAACAGGAAGTTAAAAGGATACTTCACTTTTTTTTCTATTTTTCATAGGTTTTCCTCTTCTTCCTCTTCATGTAGCTTCCTGAGGCACCATATCCTTCCAGTTCTCTCTATTGGTAGCTTTCATTTTTGTTTCTGCATAGCCATACGATTCTCTCCTGATCTTATAACTTTGAACCATGTACTTTGTTTTTTGCGTTTGATCCTTTTCCCAATAATTTTTCCTTCTAAAACTGTTAATATCCTCTGCCCTGCGGAACCTCTCAGTACATGTCCTGCCAATCATATCTTTCTCTGTATCATTTCTTGTAATAAAGCTATGTTCTCATTCTCTGTAGGACATCTGTACTTGTCGTGTGATCTGTCCATGAGACTTTCAGCTCTCATATAGCACCACATTTCAAAGGCAATGATCTGTTGCCTTACTCTCTTCTTGAATACCCAATTCTCTCTTCCATATATGAAAATTGGCAGTAATAATGTCCACACCATTCGTTTCTTTGTATCGATTACCAAAGAACCTCTGAGCAGATCTTTGTTTTTCCAGAAGGCATCTTTAGCTGCGACTGTTCTTATCTTTATTTCTTTATACTGGTTTCCATCTGCAGTAAAGTAGTACCTAAATATTTGTATTCTGTTGTATGTTCAATTTTCATATTGTTTATTAATATTTCTGGCTAGGATCTATTTTTCTTTTGAGATTTTCATAAATTTGGTCTCTTTTGTATTTATACCTAATCCAAACTCTTTATCTTCTTCAATTAGTTGCTGCAGTCATATGATTAATTTGTTTCTTTTTTCTGCTATTAGAATGGTATTATCAGCAAACCTAAGAGTATTGTAATTTATACCATGGATAATAATTGCTATTTTTTTTAATCATTTTCATCACTGTCTCATTCTAGATATTAAATGCATTGGTGAATGGATACAACTTTGTCGAAATTCACTTCAGAATTCTCAGAGTTCAACAGCTGCATTTGGTGTAAATCATTTTTATGATCTTAAGTACTTGACCTATGACTAATTTATCTAATATATTGAAGATTTTATTGTGTTGTGGTCGAAGGCCTTCTGAAAGTCTATGAAGCATATGCATATGTTGGTGTTTCTTTCATGTGGTTTTTCTATTAGTATTTTTAATTGCAGGATAGCATTAATGGTTCTCATTCCTCTTCGAAAGCCTTTTTTGCTATTCAAGCAATTCACCAATCAAGGATCTTTCAATGTCTTTGTTATAATGGTAAAAATCACTTTATATGCATTGGATATTAGGCTCACAGTTCTGTAGTCCTCGCAGTTTTATGCATTATTTTTCTTTGGAATTGGTATGCATATAGCTATCGTAAAAATTTCAGATAACTCTATTGTTTCATAGATGTCCTGAATGGATTCCACCAAATATTTCTTATTATAGCCAGTCAAAGCCTTCAGCAGTTCAGCCCGGATATTATCGCATCCTGGGGATTATTAGTTATGTGTTGTATTTCCTTTCTTGTCGGTAGAGTGGTACCTGTTGCTACGTTTAATGTACGGTGTTGAATCATCTATCATGTTACCATTATCATTATCATAGAGAGCTGATAAGAACTCCACCCATTTTCCATTTATCATTTCGTAATCAATGAATATGTTCTCATCTTTGTCTTTGATGCTATTAGATAGTGTACGTTTTGCTTTTCCATTAAGTTTTTTCACTTTCAATAAGGATTCTCTGATTTTGTTCTTATTTTGTAATTCTTCTATATTGGGTCACTGACAATTTATCCAGTTTTCTTTCAACCTCTTGCATAACTGTTTATGCTTTTATCCAATGTTTTATATCTTATTCTTTTCTTCTTCATTTGCTCCTCTTTTCTATGTTCTTCCTTCATCGATAAGCTCGATTACTTCTTGTGTTATCCGTGATTTTTTCTTTCTTTCTTTCTTTCTTCATGTTTATTGATGTGGTTTTTAGCTGATGCAATGATAGCTGCTTGTAGTTTATATCACTTAGAGGGTTCACTTTCGTTTGCAACTGTGCAAACAAACAAACAACAGGACTGAAACCTTTTAATTAAATTTTGGTTTTACTATTGGATTTTCTCCCATCTACTGATCACATTTTACGGGTTGTTTTCTTTTCTTTTAATTTTCATTGTTTTTAGGCGAATATTCATCTTCATTAAGACCTGTCTATGATCAGATCCACAGTCAGAACTTGGCATCAGCTTTGATTTCCGTATTCCATTGAAGTAACGTTTACTGACCTCAATATAGTCTCACCTATTTTTTTATCTTTCATCCAGACTTTTCCATGTGTATCTTGGTGTTGCGGTTTGCTCAGAATAAGTCGTAGTTATGAATCGACTATGCTTGTTACAGAAATCAGATTTTGTACTCCCACATTCGGAATTCCAAGTCCAAATGGAGAAACGTTTGTAGAAATTCTCTCTGATCCAACTTTTGTGTTTCAGTCATCCATAGCGCAAATAACTCAATTTTTCTTGCTTCCAGTTTCCTTCATTCACCTCTTTATTTCATCATACATGTTATCTATTTCTGCCTACTCAACCTGTTCTGTAGGAGCATCTATTTGAACGATCAGTATATTTCTAGGTTTGCCATTTACCAGAATTGTCCTTACTCTATCTGAGTTTTTGATGACATGCGTAAGGTTTCATTAATTTTCTTCTCTACGATGAACGCTATACCTCTCGTTTATATTTCACCACCTGACGTCAAGTGGTGAATATAAACGAAATATAGCTGAAAATTAAACGAAATACATCCAAGCAACGGGTAGGCTTTCAGTAAGTTTAAAATAGCAACAGATAAAAGAAAATAAAATCGGATATAAATAAACACTTCGAGAGCGCGCGCGAGAGAGAGAGAGAGAGAGAGAGTGATCACGTTTCTTTTGTATTTAATTTACACTGGACTATAATAATATGCATAATTGAAACTCACATTATAATACAGGTCACCGAGGGTTCCAGTAAATGTTCCATTTGGAAGTTGGATTCCAATGTTACCGTTGTGCTTGAAGTTATAACTGTTGGGGAGGAAAGAAAATTTTAAATGGAATTCTCTAACAATTCTTTACACATTGAAAGAAAATAATATTAATAATACAGGAATAACAATATTTGTTTTTTCATACAAAATAGGAACGTCGTATGATTTCACAATTTTATTTTTGATTCTTTGTTACCTTAAACTATTTTATATATATAAACTTGGTTTCAATCCTATTTTCCAAGTAAGCAAACAGAAAAATAAGTCAAGTTTGCGCCTGCCTGTAGTGCAAGACTGGGCAAGTACGCACGTAGTGCAAATCTGAGGCAACTGATGGTAAAGAAGTAATATACTCTGATCACTATTCTTAGTATTTACCCCTAATGCAAAGCACATCTCCTTGAGGAGATGTATGATGCTATGCAATAAAGGAAAGGGCCACTACCCAGACCGGTTTCAACCTTTAGTGAGGTCTCATCAGTGCGAGACTTAAACGTTGGTATTTCTAAGCCTGGCTCCCACTGATGAGACCTCAATAAAGGTCGAAACCGGTCTGGGTAGAGGCCCTTGCCTTTAATGCATAGCATCATATATCTCCGCAAGGAGATGTGTTTGCATTAGGGGTAAACACTAAGAATTGTGATCAGAGCTTATTCCACCTTTACCACAAGTTGCCTCAGACTTGCACTACGTGCAGGCGCAAACTTGACTTTCTTGTCTGTTTGCTTATTTGGGTAATAGGATTAAAACCAATTTATATTTATATAGATATAAAATAGTTTGGTATTTTTAACGTATATTATACCCAAGGTAAAAAAACTTTCATTGTTACCTTCTTAAAAAGTCGGT
Organism: Typopeltis vanoorti; assembly: GCF_054136105.1. NCBI lineage: Eukaryota > Metazoa > Arthropoda > Arachnida > Uropygi > Thelyphonidae > Typopeltis > Typopeltis vanoorti. Next base: position 46,275,514 of record NC_143561.1, on the reverse strand, counting down.
AGAGTCTTGAAATGTTACATTCAGAATTTTCTCATTTCTCTTTATTATTCATGAACTTCAATGAATATAACAGGTAATACTGTTACAGTGAACATTATTGAAACAGATATCAGAGATAATAGAGTTTTACGCTAATGAAATATTTTGATGATCAAGTACTATACATCCGAGGATCAAAATATAATGACTAACTGACCAATGGTATTGAGGTCTACTTTGGCTGCTTGCAAACGAAGTGGTATTGACTTCACTAGAGAGAGAAAAGGGAGATCACATTTCTTTTGTATTTAATTTATACTGGACAATAATAATATGCATAACTGAAACTCACATTATTATACAGATCAGCGATGGCTTAAGTAAATGAACATGTTCCTCGGTATTCTAGACAAACTAGATAGAATAACCCAGCCGATGATGGCGACCAAGCGTGAACTGGTCGACTAGTGGACGACATACATGTTAAGCTCCGTGGCGTGTGACAGTAGGATAACTTGACTTTATAGAAATCTAACTAATGCTATAACAAGAAGGTTAGTTCTGTCTATCATATCAAGACCATATCTGTAAACTGCGTTCATTCTGGGATGGTTTGAATGTCTTGGGAAATGAAATCTCTCTATAACACGGTTTTATAAAAAGCTTTTACAGAGATTCTTTGTAATCGAAAAAGAATTTAAATCCAGATCTCGTCAATTAAAAGGCATCACAGATAGTGACGGAAGATCCCATGGAATATAACTTTAGAGAAATATTCAAAGTCCCATCCATCATGTTTGTCTATTTATTTCTCAGTTCTGTAAACAGTTACTATTTCAATTGTATGTAACACACACAATAAAAATAAAAACTACATATATATATATACATATATATATATATATAAACATATATTATTATGCATTATTTCACATTATTTATCAAATTCATGCTTTAATAAAATAATTTTCATAGAATAATAAAATGAACTTATTAAGAAAAGTAATTGAATTCGACTTACGTAAAGTTCATTGTCTTTGAAAGTTTATCTATCACATCCAAAAAAACTCCGGCGGGAATAGAATGCGGACTAGTTCTCTTCACAAATTCCGTGTCCTAAAATAGAGAGAAGGAAAAACACTGAAAGAACCCAAGAGCAACAACACACAGATGAGTTTGATTGTTATTTATATTTTTATGCGTTTTTTGAATAAAAAATTTATAATCATCTAAGCGGCTATTTTTGAAATAGTTGATTAGCTGTTTATATTTCGCGCGCGCACACACACACACACACACACACACACATATATATATATATATATATATATATGTGTGTGTGTGTGTATATACACACACACACACACACACACACACACACATACGCACACACACACACACACACACATATATATATATATGTGTGTGTGTGTGTGTGTGTGTGTGTGTGTGTGTGTTTGTTTGCTTTTTGCATCTCGATCTTACCGTGTTCATAGTGTGAGTAATCTACAGAAAGAGCTAATCAGATGTTTGTCGTTGCGCAAATCAGAGTTCGCAATCATTACAAAATTTAATTTTTTTTTTTTGCTTTTATTAAATTCTTGTGCAATATGTATTATTCAGAAACAAATGGTTTCCTTTCCTTCACTTTCCTTTTATTGCTATCCCGAAGTCTACTCTATTCAGTAATATTAATGTTGATGTGATTTTCCATGCCGATATCATGCATTCAACGTTTGTTCTGCAAGTCTCTTGGCTTGACTTGAAAAAACATGCCCTATCTACGTTTTATTTTCTGAACAGGTATAACCAATTATCAAGACCACCTGGATATAAGGAATAGTTTTGTGTAATTAATTTTTATATTTCTTTTCAATCAGGCGATTCAATTGAACGGCCTTTTATAGAATGGATAATATCCCTTGTCAACCAGCATACTGGGAATTCGAATTCCAGTATAGGTATGGATATTTTTCAAAGGATTTAGCTTGCGTATATTCATGGCTCATTCCAACAACACCAACTGACTCACTGGAGATGTGATGTGACTTGAAAAATGACCTTATATCATGCAATGCGGTATGATCTATATAAAGAATTACGGGTTTAGTCTATTACTTTTTAAGAGATTCGTACCAGGCTTACTAAGTGCCAAATATAGACTAAAGGCTTTATTCAATATCCTACCATAGTGTTTTATCGAGTTAATATTCACCTGTGCTCTTGTGAATTTTCCAATACCTGCTTTCAACACTTCACAGTGTTTTTTTACAAAATTCAGAGGTCAACGGTGTCTGAGGATTTCTCTTCAAGAGCTCGTGTACCACAGATGCTGATTTTTTTTTTCTTCATCGGAATATTCTCTCTGATTTCTGAGCAAATGATTTCTTCTGTAACAAAGTCTTTTCTCTTACGTCTTCTGGTACCTCGAAATTGACTGAGTTAATTTTATGGTTACAGTTATTTCAATAGTTCAAGGCGAGAATAAAAAATAAAATAAACTGAATTTAACCTAAGAATTAACATAGTGATATATACTTTTATTTTTAATAATTCCAAGAATTAAATTATAAATTAAAAGAAATAAATTATGCAATAATTTCAGATTTATTCAGGTAAACCAGACTATATTTATTAAAACAATAAATACTGCTGTTGTAGATTATAATCGATGTATGATTTATTCATATATATATATATATATAAGCAAAAAATATAGTTCTACTCACATAAAATAATACTCGTAGGTGATACATCTCAATCCAGAAACCTTCACGAAGAGATGATTAATGAACTGCAAAAATAAAATAAAATAAATATCCAAAAAATAAATGTCCTTAACAACGAATTAATTATTTTATTAAGGTCTCTTCGAATGGGTAATTTTTTTTATTTTTTTGATTTTGTGTATAAACTTAAATTGAAAGATATTGTTAGAATATTTTGCTGCATTTAAAAAAAAAACAAAAACAGATTATCAGCATTAAGAGAAAAAAAGAAATTGGATTGGAGATGTGAAAGAAACATCCACAAAAACGGTAAATAAATATTTTAATTCAGTAACAAATGGGTACATGAAGACAAGGTTAAACCCAAGAAGTGAAAATGAGATTGTCAAAGTGCTTCTAAAAGGACTATACAAAAGATTGCTCACAACGATGTTCCATTTTCTTTATAAAGTATCCAGTCGCTAGTTATTAATGACAATTTATATTGTCATTAATAGCTAGATAATGACAATTTAATTTGCTCGTGCAAAGATTTCCCAAGTCTCACAGTATTTTGGAGAGCGATATGAGAGTAGTAACACGTCTACCTGGAGCGTATCATATATGCGCGGTATCGAGATTTTTTTCTCTTTACTACATATATTATGGAAGCCAATGTTCTGTATCAGCTTTCAACATGAACATCGTCGCCTGTTCATGGAAAAAAGTTGTCTAATCGATCTAAAACGATTGCACTATATGTTTAACACAAGCCGTATCCTTATAAGGACTCGCTTAAAGGGGCGAAGCAAGAATGCTTTTCATCCTCCCTGTAATGTTTAGAAGAGAGTGTAGGGATAAGGTGTTATCGAGCTATTAAACCTCTAATCATGGCAGGAGGGTAACAGCAATAGCCTAGCCTCAGTTAGAACTTCATTGGCTACAGCATTGCCATTCATTACCTTCCAAGGGTATTAATCACCGCATCTCACGGTCGATCCTAATCTCGTTTAACACAAGCCCTTATAGTCTTTATAAGGACTGGCTTAAAGGGGCGAAGCAATATCGCTTTTCATATTCCCCGTTATCTGTAGAGGGCAGTGTAAGGAGAAGGTGTTATTGGGCTATATAAATAAACCTTTGATTATGGCAAGAGAGTAACAGCAATAGCAGAGCCTCAGTTAGAATTTCATTGGCTACAGCATTGCCATCCATCACACTCCAAGGGTACCAATTTTAGTCGCCTCGTACGACATACATTAGCTACATTGGTGCTATTCTAATCCCGTTAACCACACGGGGGTTTAACACAAGCGCCACTCATTACGTATTCTAATACCCCTTACATGGCGAAATTGAAATGGTGTCTTGTCACTCCACAATTCTTACAAACATTAAATGATAAATGAATATTCCGTGTTTCTAATTTGGAGTTTACAAAGATCCTGTTATAGATTTTTTGTATTCTAAGATATATTCTAACAGAAAATAAACGTTTTATTTGTTATCAACAACTATCGTAGCGGTAATGTTTCTGATTAGACATTTCTTTTATTCTGAATGCTTTTCACAGTAACAAACTTAAGTGGAAATTTATTCAAATTCGTATTCGGGATCTATACTGAATTTGTTAAAAATGAATCATTTTTGCGTGCATAATTTCATAGAACGACTAGACATGATAGAAAATAATAACGTCACTCCTGATGGATGAGAGAGAGGTATTATTATTTGGGGAAAATGCAATCTAATACATGATGCAGTCTTATGACTACTAAAATTAATAAGCGTGTCAATTTTGGTCTCAGCTGGAGTAATTGACGTACGTAGACATAGTCAAAAGCAATACGAAATTACATGTGAACTACTCACATGAGAAAGCCTAAACACGTTCACAATTAATTTGCTGTGACAATTGCCAAAATACTATTGAATAATTCCTCATCTCAGAGCAGTTGCATATATGATTGTTGATGTAATAGTTTGGAAGAGGACTTAAATGGGGAAAAAAATAATGATGGAATATAATATTGAATTTTTGGTGGGAAGAACTAATTACATTAATTAGATTCGTTTGGCTAGAATTTCTTTATTAGATAGGAAAATATCAGCATCTCAAATATATTATTATGATTTCAAATGAAATGTTTAGAAACTATAATTTTCCACTCAGTACCAGGAAAGTACTTCTCCAATGCTGCCATACACACAAACAAACTGCCGATTATAAGGAAAGAGACTACTTCAAGCACAAAAGAACGAAAGGTATTCTCTTAACTACTGATTCGCCTAAACCTACAGCCCACAAAGTGGGGTGAGCTTAGAGTTCACAAACTGCATATAAACAAGTAATGTTCTCCACAGTTAAAGGGGAATATGAAATCTCGTGCACTTATCCAGCAGCATCGTTCAACGTGTTTATTAGTAGCACCATCCTGTTTCTAAAACCATCAATACACATAAATAAACAACATGTTTCATTTTAATAAAGTAGAATATAATAACTATGCACTCATCTCCTGATTAAAGTTGTCATATGCAATTGAATTAGATCTTTTCAATATTCTCCTCCCGGCTCTTTCACTTACTCGAAATGGCAATTTTTCTGGTGATTATAATTCTAATTAAAAACAAAGATACAATATTACATACCACTCAAACTGTAGTATTTCTTGTCTGCTAAGCGGAACACTGAAGAATTTCCAGAACCAGAAATAAAGTCTATCGCTGGGTACAGAACTTTATAGAAGCTAATGTTTCGGAAGTGCTCGTTTCTCTCTGGCATTACAGATGACTTTGTTTTCATACAATTGCATAAATACCGCATATTTAAAAGCAAACAAAGAATGAGAGATAGCAAATAATATGTTACTAAGATATACAGATTTTAAATATCTATATCATTATATTGCGGATATTATTTTAGAAACCAAGATTTGTGGATTATATGTTATTATATTATTTCTCGTAATTATGTTTGTACTAGAAGGAAGGTCTGTGCTACTCGAAACTCAATAAGGAAGAGTTACGTTGTTTGTGTTGGTCATAATTCCATAGATATGGAGCTACCGATTTCATTATGGATAACATTAAGAAACACAGTGCATTTATGATTACCATGTTATGGAATAAACGTTTAGGTTTTAAAATAAAGAACTATACTGTATAATCAAAATATAATAAACATTAAGTATTCACATAGATAACTACATTGAAATGAGTTTCGAGATTGCATTCTATATCAGAGATACTGTGTCCTAATGGTATTCTACAGTCATTACTGTGTGGACTGACGCTGGGTTGTAATTACATTTTATTCTCCTTCTCCCAAAGCTATATTTCTCTACCGACTTTGAATAGTATTCATCGGATGGTTCAAAGTTAATCTTACTTAGTTTGCTAGTGATTTTCGTTGTCAATTCTCTCCTAAACCATTCCATTGCTTTGGGATCAACATTCGGTGAGGAGAGCACTCGACGATTTTACGTAATTTCCATAATTTACATACTGCAGTACGACTTAGATGCCTGATAGTTTGCACATGGCTATAATTCACAAAATTCCCATAGCCTAAAAAGCATTATATTTTCCAAAATTATTGCATGTCGTTCCAGGAACTATAAGCAAAACGTTCAATTCCATATAAACAGAACAACTTCTCTCTACCCCACTGCACTTCTGTCAACAAGTGCAGGGATGCAGTAGCGTAAATCGCGTTCTTCGCAACTATGTGGGTTTGTCATTCATTACCCAGCTCGACTCCGAATAGGAGAATGGCGCAGGGTGTTTTCCTCCATATCTCTGTCGCTCTTCTAATTGGTCATGTTTCTTTGTTTGTTTTTTTAACATCCGTCTAGTCTATACATCACAACCTCTGGTTGAACGGATTCACATTGTGCTGCCAACATTTCTACAACGACCTTTCCAGAATCGTTTATGTGCAAAAGGCTGAGTGCATATATTACTTTAGTATCACTACAATAGATAGGGGTCTCTACATACTATCAATGGAAAGTACATAAACATCCCTGTAAAAGAAGTACAAGCCAATTGAGAGTCCATTTCCTTGCCTTATAAAATTGTGTGTGTGTGTTCATTGAGACGATTGCCGTTTTCAAACTACCGTATATATATATATATATCACCAAATTACAATTGCATACAAACGCAAAATCAAAAACTTTTATCCCATTTTAAAACATCTGCAGTGGGAGATCCTTACATAAATAGAAGAGCTCAATTACTGATGCTAAACATCCCCTTCCCAACCAGACCATTAATTCGAATGAAAGCAGTTGTTAGGTGAAATCAGCCAATTATATCGAACTGATTTTTGTTTTCTCTTATGTGGCTGTTGTTAAGCTGAGTCAGAAGGTTGTTTACGGCTGGTTAATACAGAAATATCTGTATGTCCATTTAAAAATCAATCTAATTCATAAATCATAAGAATTATTTCGTTACTAAGATGAGAGGTAATCCAGTTAGAATAATATCTTGTCAAGGAAAACTAATTGAATAATAATAATGCCCTAAGGTTTACATGGTAATATCATATCTATTCGGCAAAGTAGTTGTTTACATTTAAGAGAGAAAATCATTTATAGTTTTGTTATCTTCACTAATTATTGTATACGAGGATACTGAGCAGATGGTTTGCTGAGTGATCATTTAGGAAATGCGATATCAAGTAGAGAGGCAGATGCATTTCATTCTACACAAACAGATTAGAGAGCAAAGAATATTACATTTAATACATGATTAATATTTTGAAACACACACACATATACACTGGTGTTCAAAAACTAAGGACGACCTACATTTTCAATCGTATATGAAACACATTTCAAGACAACATGACAAATGTGCGCATAAATTTATTTCAAACACACTATCAAATTACATTACACAAAAATGTTTGATAAATATCGACAAATTAAATGTACAAGGATAAAGTATTAGAATATCTATATAATCTGCATATAAAGCTGAGAGGTTCGTCGCAGGACTTTGAGAGATATCTTCCATTTATTTAATGAAAAGATAAAAAAATCCCTCGTTAACGAGTGATTTTTTATCCCCTTAATTATATAATTTACGTCGCCGAAAAAAAGCCTTTTGACTCTTTATTATAGATATCTTCCATGTAAAGAAGCAATTAAAACCGATATAATATTTTCGATTAAACATTTCTTAGATTGTTAAATGAATATCACAGTATCACGTTTAACTTCGATTTTATTTCTTATGGGACTTTTAGGAACTGTGAGGCACAGGATCCACGCAAATACAAAAAATGTATAGTATTCTCATATTAAAAATATGCATTACTAAAGCACAAATAAAAACACGTCCATGTTAATCCTACTGAGGAAAGAGTTGTCTACCTTCCGTAACTCACCGTTAGATGGCGTGCGAATAACCTTAGCTGGTTCACTAAATTCTTTATAATTCACTATGTTTTGCTGTCTCTGGCATTTGGGATAAATTTCAATTTATGTAAAAAAAATGTGAATCGAATTAAGTAAGTAAATCATAAACAAAGATCAATCTACCGAGCTAAAGAGAATTTCAAACATAAATTAATGAAGGCTTTATTTAAAAAAAATCATTATAAGTGAATATCGACATGATATATTTAAGTCTTGAATAAAGTTTTTATATGCAAGTTTAGTTACTGCCGTTCAATTCTTTTCAAGTCTCTTTCATTTAATCGAAATTTATATGTAGAAAAATAAAAAATTTAGCAAATATAATTCTAATAAAAAATAAATACAATATAACATACTACTGAAGCTTCAGTACTACTTGCGATCTGGCTGCAACACTGGAGTTATTTTCTCCACTGTTGCAGCTTGGAGTGATCTGGGCTGCAACACTGGACTAATCTCAAGTGATTCTTGATGGAGACTCTTCACAACTGCATCCATAGATGGGTACAGAAGCTGCATATTTTTGAGGGACTACATTCTCCCTAGTAATAGTGATGACTATTACTAGGGAATTTTTCTTTATTTTCGTACAATTGCATGAATCCGACATATTTAAAAGGTAACGAACGAAACGAAGAAACTACATAATGTGTTAATAAAAATATCTAAGTCATTATATTGGAGATATTATTTTAGAAACCCGACTGTGTCGATTATATGTTATGATATTATTTTCCATAATTATGTTAGGTTTGTAACAGAATGAGAATCTCTGCCACTCGAAACACAGTAGCGAAGAATTATGTTGTTTGTTCTCTACGCCTGCTATTCCATGGAAATTTTTAGTTTCGGTTTGAGACACAAGTCTCATACCAGAAGAAAAATCTCTGCAAGTTTGGTCGGTGATAATTTCAACTTTAGTATATGCAATGTAGTGATGCTAAAGTACTATAATCTATGGACAGTCCCCTGGAATGGTTGATATAAAAATTCTAGAAATATTCTTGTGGAGATTTTGCGTACGTTTTTTGTACGAATACTATAAACTAAACATTCACAAACAAAACAGAACCAGATCACAAATGAGAAAACCAGGTACAGCAAGTTTCGTGGAACCTCCTGATACATAGTATTAGAAAACAGCTGAGAAATGTGTGCTGGCGAAGGGAGAAAAAAGAGATGTCATCAAAAATTCTCCCCAATTTGCTATTGGAGATTGTGCCGTTATCAAAGATTATCTCTGAACTATTCATATAATCTCAGAACTTGTTTCGTTGTAGGCATCTTTCTAAATACTGAATTATTTCTCTTTCATTATAATATTGCTTGTTATTAAAGCCATAACCATTTATTCCATAAAATATTAATATTAAATGCATTGTATTTTTACAATTATCTAAATATATTCATTCTTTCTACGATAAAGATTGTACGCATCACGATTGTAATTGTAAAAAATGGAAATGGGGAGCTGTACAGTTAACACGAAGAATTACAGATCAGCAATGCATGTGATCTTGTATATGTGATTGCAGCAATATCAGATAGTAGAAATCCTTTAAAGATGGAAACATGATGGTGGAAATAAAATTCGAGATAAACGTTAGGGAAAAAACTTCACGAAAAAATAATACAAATATATTCAGCTAGTGCGGTAATCTCAATCCTTCATCACTAGTTTATTTTCTTTTAATTAGCAGATCAAGTTGTCAAAGGCCGTAATGGTTTAATCCTATGCTATTCGTAATATATTTCGTAGATCTGTTTCCATGGGATAGCAGATAAACAGAGCAATCACACAATTCTTCGCTACTGTGTTTCGAGTGGCGCTTTGTTACAAACATAACATAATTACGGAAAATAATATAATCACATATAATGGACACAGCTGGGTTTCTAAAATGCTATCCACAATATAATCATTTAGATATTTTAAATTTGTATGGCTTAGTAACGTATCATTTGCTATATTCATTTCGTTCATTTCGTTATAAATATATACGGCATTTATGCAATTATACGAAAATAAAGGCATCACTAATACGAGGCAGAATGTAGCCCCTCAAAAGCATGAAACTTCTGTACTCATCGATCGATGCAGTTGTGAAGAGTCTCTATCTAGGTTCAGCTGAGATTGCGAGTTGGAGAAATCTCTGCTCTTTCAGCCGGATCATAAATAGTACTGTACTTTCAGTAGCATGTTATATTGTATTTATTTTTGTTAGAATTTTAGTAATCAGAGAACTGTTATTTTTCTATATGTAAAATTCGAGTAAGTGAAACAGCCATGAGAAGAGTTGAAAGGCAGTAACTAAACTTGCATATGCCAACTTTAATCAAGACTAAAGTACATCATGTCGATATGAACTCATAATGAGTTTTTTTTAAATAAAGCGTACATTATTTTATGTTGTAAATTCTGATTAGCTCGGCAGATTGATTTTTGTTTATGAGGTTAATTTTTATGACACGTTTACTGTATTTTCTTATTCACACGCAAAAATATCACACGATATTACATTCTTCCGTTTTGATATGCAGAGTATTATTTATATGCTTTTATTCTCGATTTCAGAAAGAGGTTTATGCCATTTGTGTATTATTCATACATGATAAACATTGAACTTAAAATCATAGTAATATTTGAAGGCGTGGTTCTGAATTTAAAGCTTAAAAAGAAATCTTATTAATTCAGATGCAGATATGAATTTCCTAATAAGTTAATTACTGATATCAGGTTTCGCAATTTTTCTCTTGATAAACAATAAAATCATATCATTCTACTGTGTGTAATTGACTTAACATTGGAATTTATGGAATCGCGATGCCATTAACATCTTCCTACTTAAAATTGCTGATTTCTTACTTGAAATTGATGACAAAGACAAATGTATTTATTTTATTATTCAAGTGAACGATAAAATAGCTGTTTTCAAACTTATGTAAATTTAATCTAGAGCACATGCATCAAAGTAAAAGTTAAATTACGTAATTACAACCGTAGATAAAGCTGTTTCTTGTCAGTAATCTTAAAAAGCAGTGAAGTCCATTATATACAAACATAAATATCAACCATGTTTACAAGATTCACCAATATATCAATCGCAGCGTAAGTCAAACTACAAACGACCTAGAAGCGATTAGTCCTTCTTCTCCAATTGAAATAACTAGTATCATCAAACAACTTAATGACAGAAACGCACTTGTGACGGGTTGAGTTCTTTCGTACAAAGCTGTAATGCACCTTGTCAACATCAGAAATGAAATACTAAGACTTCAGTATTGTCCTGCATCTCGGAAAATAGCAGATATTATTCCGATACATAAGCCAGGAAAAGATCCACAGTTCCCTCTAAATTACGTGCCCAATTTAGGCAAAATTGCGGAACAAATATTCTCTCCGGAATGCAAGAAGCAAGAGATCTATTAAACCTAAAACAAAATGAGCAGTTTGGTTTCCAAGACAATCACAGCACATTAAACTTATTAATTCATGTATCGTAATTAACATGATTCGATTAGTTAAATCATATTTCAATGATAAGAAAAATGTAGATTAAAATTAACTGTATGTAAATTTCACCCAGCTCAAAATCATAGCTGGAGTTCCGTTGGCTCCTTATTGACTACGCTTTATTTCTTATTTACATGCCAGATATCGGTTAAATCCATACGACGACCACCTCAGCTTTATATGCAGATGACATAGCTAAACTAACAAAATCTAATCGTCTATTTAATTTATTAACATTTATCAAGCATTTTTGGATAATATATTTCTTTATTGTGCTGGGAATAAATTTATGCCCACATTTGGCATTTTGTCTTTAATTTTTTTTTTTCATATACCATTGAAAAGGAAGGTCGTAGTTACTTTTTTATTAGTAGTATGTGTATATGTATGTGTTTCAAAATTTTAAGTATCTATTCAATGTATAATATTCTTTGCACTCTAATCTGTTTGTGTAGAATGAAATGCATCTGCCTCTCTGCTTGATATCGCATGTTCAAAATGATCACTCAGCAACAAATCCCCTCAGTATCCCCGTATACAATAATTACTTTGCCAACAAAGCTTTAAAAGATTTTCCCTTAAATGTAAACTCTCTGCTGCTAAATAGAAATGTATTACTTTGTCAACCTTAGTGAATTATTATTATTCAATTGGTTTTCCTCGACATAATATTATTCTAAGGAGAATATCTCTCATTTTAGTAACGAGATAGTAATCTTTCATTATTTCAAAGCCGAATCTCGAAGATCGAAATCTAAGAGTTTCATGCTAAAAAACGTTCGGCAAGTAGAAGCGTAAGTCACCTGGTGGTACAACACTAGGGCAACTCGTAGCAAAGGTGGAGCAAGCCCCGATCACTGTTCTTAATATTTAGATTTAGAACTCTTAGATTTCGATCTTCGAGTTTCTTATTCGGCTTTCAAATAATGAGGAATTTATTATCCACTTAATTAAATAATTTACGTCGTCGAAAAAAAAAGCCTTTGGGCTCTTTATTGTAGTGAACATACAGATATTACTGTATTAACCAGCCGTAAACTGCCAGTTGACTCAGCTTAACAACAGCCATATAATAGAAAACGAAAATCAGTTCGATATCATTGGAAGATTTCACGTAATAACTGCTTTAATTCGAAGTAATGGTCTGGTTTGGGAATAGGATGTACTAACCACAAGCAATGTTTATCATCAGTCATTGAGTTCCTTCTATGTAAGGAACTCCCACTGTAGTTATTAAATTGGGATAAACGATTTTATATTCTGCGTTTGGATGTAAGAGCAATTTTGTGATCTAATGAGAGAGAGAGAAGGAGAGAAAGCATGTACACTATGTTTAAATAAGTTTAGTATTTAAGTTTTAAACTATTCTGCACACCTTTATAAGGCAAACTGTAGACTCTATTTCATCAGGGGTTCTCATGTTCGAATTTTCCGTTGGGTATGAAGCGTTTTGTGAATGTCTTTTAGTGAGTCATGCATTTCATCTGCCGCTACAAGCCCCGTGTTTGTCCTGATTAACTCACCTTTTAATCATAGATATACGTTCTATTAAACGGCTATCTATGGTACTGTTACTAAATTAATACAGGTTGTCAGCTTTCTGCACATAACAATTTCTGGGAAGATTGTTGTAGAAATGTGGACAGTATATTGTGAATGGATTCAACCAGAATCTGAAATGTATAGACAACACAAAGAAGAAGAAACACTGCATATCTTGGTCACCTACTTCGTAATGAAATATATAAAATACTAGAATTAATATAAAAGGGAAGACAAATGGAAGAAGAGGACAAGAAAGACGATATGAATATCTTCGTCTTTCCGTCTTCCTCGGCTGGCAGACATCAGACCACGGACTAATAACATCGGAGCGACTGCTCAGAGTAGGTGAGGATTGCTCAAAATTTGCCAAGATGGTCGCCGACCACCGACAGAAGATGGCACTCAAAGAAGCAGAAGATACACTACATGGATGTGATAAGAAAGAAAAAAACGACTAAATAAAAGAGCGACAGAGATCTGTAATATGGAAAATTAAAACACACCACACCCTTCTCCTATCGGGAGGCGACTTGGGTAATGGATAACAAACCCACACAGTTGTGAAGAACGCCATTTACTCAAATGCATCACAAAACTGCAACGTTTGTGACAGTTGTGCAGTGGGGGTGGAGAGAAGGTGTTTTTCTTTATATGGAATTGGACCTTTTGGTTATAGTTCTTGCAGAGACATGCAATGATTCTTGAAAACATCGTGCTTGTGAAGCTATGGGAATTTTGTGAATTATTCCAATGTGTAGACTATCAGGCATCTACGTCGTAATGTATGAACTATTGCGACGCAGTTCGAGGGAAATTATGTAAAATCTTCGAGTGCTGTCTTCACCGAATGTCAATCTCCATGCAGTGGAATGGTTAAGGGGAGAACTGGAAACGAAAGCCACTAGCAAACCAAGTGTATGAAGAAACTTCGAACCATATGATGTGAACCATCTGATATTCGAAGTAGGTAAAGAAAAGTGTCCTTGGGAAAAAGGGAATAAAATGTACTTACATCCCAGTCACACACGGTATTCTACACTCACAGTTTAGTGACTGCAGAATACCATTAGGACTCAGTATTTTGAAATAAAATGCAATCTCAAAACTCATTTCAATAGCTATCTGTGTGAATACTTAATGTTTATTATATTTTGATTATAGTACAGTTGTTTATTTTGAAACCTAAACATTTATTCCATAAAACGCTAATCATAAATAAACTGGGTTGCTTAATGTACTTCGTAATGAATTCGGTAGCTCCGTTTCCATGGAATTACGAACAACCCAAACAACGTAACTCTTCCTTATTGAGTTGCGAGATCTTCTGATACAAGCATAACATAATTACGAGAAATAATATAATAACATATAATGCACAAATCTTGATTTCTAAAATAATATCCGCAATATAATGGCATAGATTTCAAAATCTGTATATCTTAGTAACATATTATTTGCTATCTCTGATTCATTTGTTTGCTTTTAAATATGCGGTATTTATGCAATTGTATGAAAACAAAGTCATCAGTAATGCCAGGCAGAAACGAGCACTTCCAAAACATTAGTTGCTATAAACGTCTGCACCCAGCGATAGACTTTATTTCTGGTTCTGGAAATTCTTCAGTGTTCCGTCTAGCAGACAAGAAATACTACAGATTGAGTGGTATGTAATATTGTATCTTTATTTTTAGTTGGAATTATAATCACCAGAAAAATTATCATTTTGAGTAAGTGAAAGGGCCGTGAGACGAATATTGAAAAGGCGTAATTTAATTGCATATACCAACAGGAGGTGAGTACATTACGAACTGTAATCAAACAAATTGAAATTATTTAAAATGAAGCGTGTACTAATTGATGTTTGAATTTTTCTTAAGCTAGTTTGATCATTCGTTTTTACTTTAATTTTAATAACGCTTCTACTCTTGCCTTTCTATTTCAAAACAGTACTGCATAATTATTATTATATTCTCCTTTTTTATTTCTTTGTATTGATGATTTTAGAACCAGCATGCTACTATTGAAACACGTTGAACAATGTTGCTGGATAGGTGAAGGATAAGCTTTTCATATTCCCCTTTATCTCTTGAGAAAACTACTTGTTTATGAGCTTTACACTCGCCCTTCGTGGGCTGTAGGATTAGGAAAGTTCCGTAGTTAAGAGGATAGTTTTTCGAACATAGTTTAATTGGCAGTTTGTTTGAGTGTACTGAAGTATATTGAAGTGCACTGAACTTCTTAGATGCTTCCTATGGAAGCATTTAAGAAGTACTTCGGTGCTATTGAGTGGAGAATCACAGTTTCTAAATATTTATTTTTTAGTCCTAATAACATATTTGAGATATTGTTGTTATTTTCATGTCAAATCTAGAAATTCTAGCCAAACATATTTAATTAATGAAATTAAATATGTTTAGCTAGAGATATAGAATTAACGAAAACACAAAAGGCAAAATAAGGCATCGATCAGTTCACCAAAAATTCAATATTATATTCCATCATTATTATTATTTTTCATTTCAGCCCTATTCCGACTTGTAACATCACAAGTATGTGCGCAACTCAAAGATATTAAGTTATTAAAAGTATTACTTTTGAACATGTTTAGGTTTATGGGGCATGAATAGTTCAAATATTATTTTGCAATCTTTTTGAAATGTCTAATTACGTCATTAACCCCAACTGAGGCAAAAATGGATACGGTTATTAATTTAGTAGATAAAAGAGCAGCTTGTATTAAATTGCTTTTCTTCAAATAATAATGTCTCTCTCAACCATCTCTCAACTATCACTCCTAATCCTTCTGTAAAATTATGCACGAAAAAATGATTCGCTTTCAACAAATTCAGTACAGTTTCCAATTACGAATTTGAATAAAATTCGACTTCAATTTGTTACTCTGAAAAGCATTGAAAATATAAGAAATATCTAATCTGAAACATTACCGCTATGATAGTTGGTGACAAAAAATAAAATATTCATATTCTGTTTAGAATATATTTTAGATTATAAAAAATCTTCTATAACAGGATCTTTGTAAACTCGACATTTGAAGCAAAAAACATTCATTTAACAGTTAATGTTTGCAAGATTTGTTGAGTGACAAGACACCATTTTATTTCCCATATGTAAAACGTACTAGAACACGTAATGAGTGGTTCATTCAATCCAATACCCTTGGAGGGTAATGGATGGCATTGCTGTAGCCAATGAAGCTCTAACTGAGGCTCGGATATTGCTGTTACCCTCCTGCCATGATCAGAGCTTTAATAGCTCAAGAACACCTTATCCCTACACTGTCCTCTACAGATAACGGGGAATATAAAAAGCATTCTTGCTTCGCCCCTTTAAGCCAGTCCTTATAAGGATAAGGATTCATGTGTAAAACAAATAGTACAATCAGTTCAGAACGAATAGAAAAAATCTTTTCATGAGCAGAAGACGATGTTCATATGTTCATATATTGAAAGCTGATACTAAACACTGATTTCTTTAAATAAGTAGTAGAGAGAAAACAATCTCGATATTGAACATAATGAGATGCTCTAGGTCACGGGTGGCGAACCTTTACATGTGCACGTGCCAAAAATTCATAAATCCAGTTGCTGACGTGTCGAGCAGTTTTTAATAGGGAAAAATTAATATACCTTAATTAATTTAACAAATATAAAAGTACGCTTAGATTAGTTATCAATCTCTGGACTAATAAATTCTTATAGCATATTGTAGTTTCCTCAGGACAACATCATTAAATTAATCTGTGCTAATTTTTATTGCCATATCCCTTTCTTATCACCGAAAATTTATAATATTGTTCAGTGTAAAATTGATTAATTATGGTATTATTAGATTGATTTTAATCTAATAATAGAATAATCAATTGGTTTGAAGAAAAAAGAGTAGCGAGAAAAGTATTTATGCATTGTAACTTACCATCGAAGTAGCTGAGCAGGAGAAGCAGCAGAAGGATGTGAACTTGTCGGCGAAACGCTTACCGTATTTACTCGAATATAACTTACCCTCGCGTATAACTCTAGCCCCTGGTTTTACTATACGAAAAAAGACATTACAATGTTTTACATATACGTCGCACACGAAAAACGTTTAAATATGTTCACATCGAAGCGAAAAGTAACTCGGGCCCCGTGGTTAACAGCATGTCCTCCGCAACAGCCATTAAAGTGCAGATGCAAGAAAAATAATTAGTTTTATTGTATCCCTGAATATGGTATAGAGACTTTTGCAGTCTGTGTAATATATTTTCAACAAATAGTGCAATTTGAAAAACCTGGAATAAAAACTGCGCTAACTAATGAATAATATTTCCCCTCTCACAGAAACTGTGCTATATAGACTCAATCAAAACAGCAGTATCTAACTGAAAACTATTGTCCCATTTTTCAATTACATGAAATAAGTGTTTATTTTATTGCATTTGAAATTCTCGATGTCACTGTGACAGATCAAAAAGACCAACTTCAAATAAATTTCTACCACGAATTAAAACATGCCATATAATGTTTGTGCGAGTTCGTCTGCAGCTCAAACATAAACAGAAGCAATAAAATTGAACCAAGTCTTGAAACTTTGTGAGCTCCGCCCTCCGGTAATGAAAAGTTGAGTCAGGACGATAAACGACACCCCGTCCTGAATTTGTTAAAGGTAAGTTATATATATATAGAGAGAGAGAGAATGTTGTTATGAGAGTTTCAGATGTTATAGGATTCGGTTGAAGAGAATTAGCATTTCAACTCAACAATTGTAGGTTGCCTTTGATTTTGGGTCGTGCTATCTTTTGTTAATACCGCACCAATCATATGCAGGTCTTCATAGCTGCTTTCTCGTGTAAAACAATTAACTTGTACATATTGTAACAATTAAAAGTTAAATGAATCACAACTAGCTTCATAGGTTTCCTGACTTCTATAGCTGAGTAAGAAATAACACAAAACTTATAAACCTAACAAGGTATGAAACTAAAAAAACATGGACTTTTCAGCTTAATAAAAAGAAGAAGAATAGCAAGTCATATTTGAATTGGTGGCCGCGTGCTTTGTGAGTGACAGCTGATTTAGAGCGCCAGTACTGGATTACTGCGCTATGGGAATCAGGCAAACTGTAGCTCAGATTGTTGTTCATGTGTGAAGAGTCCAGAATTTTTCTTTGGATTCTACAATTCCTCTTTCAAATTCATCATTGCATATATAAAAATTGGTCGTGCGGTCGCAATCAATTTGGTTTTGACGTTCTTCTAGGTTAGAGTTGATCGCTCATGATCTTCTGTAGGAAATGTCACGTCTATATTCCTCAAGGTGTAGTAAAATAGATTTATCTGTCTGACCAAAATAAGGTCGACCACAGTCGCACATAACTTTATAAACACCAGGAAAATGCAGTTGGTTGTGTTTTGGTTTGGGCCGACTTAGAAAAGGACAAAATTTTGACAGAGTGGTATAGTCGGACTTTTATGTTGAATTTCTTCATAATCTTAGCTAGTTTTGGTGTAAGAGAACTAATAAATGGTAACGGGATGTGAGTGATAGGGTTGAATTCATCTTATTGTCGAGGTTTTTGACGTGGACTGAAACGTTTAGTGATGTTACGAGATGAATATCCATTATGTAAGAAGGTGCTTTTTTACAGTGTAGGGATAAGGTGTTATTGAGCTATTAAAACTCTGATCATGGCAAGAGGATAACAGCAATAGCCGATCATCAGTTAGA
The DNA here is from genome assembly GCF_054136105.1 of Typopeltis vanoorti. Lineage (NCBI taxonomy): Eukaryota > Metazoa > Arthropoda > Arachnida > Uropygi > Thelyphonidae > Typopeltis > Typopeltis vanoorti. Next base: position 46,256,616 of record NC_143561.1, on the reverse strand, counting down.
ACTTCATTGGCTACAGCATTGCCATCCATTACCCTCCAAGGGTATTAATCACCGCATCTCACGGTCGATTCTAGAGTGCGATATAAACTTTATACTTCACATGTTATTTACCAATAGTGATTGGTTATTATAAAAGGTGTATGAAATATCAGAAGAATTTTATTAACATTTCTTCTTGATTTTTTCTAAGTAAACAAGTTAATAATTTAATATTAGATATAAAAATTATTTTAATTTTTTCTGATTTCAAATGATTTCGAGAACTTCCTTGAAAATGCAAAATTACCATTTTGCATTTTCAAGGAATGTTCCGACCAAAATGGTAATTTTCTGAAAATTGATATTTAGGACATCTGGTTACATTTATCAAGTCATTAAGTACTTTCTGTTTCGAAGTTTACCAGGGAAAACTAGACAAAAGATAAAAAAAGTAGTGTTAATCGATACATTAGAATTCCCAACATAACTTTCATATTATTATTGAAGATGTAAAACATCCCAGTTTATTTTCTGAATTTTCACTTTCTAGATTCCCCTTGTGATGATCTAACTCCTGTATTCCTTAAATTAGCTTTAAAAATCCCTGCTAAATTTCTGTTACTATAGCAAGAGTATCAAAATACATCCAAATGTGTTTGTTGAATTTCGCTCATTTTCGTAGACAGATTTTCCTGTTTCAAGAATCAGAAAAAGATTTCTTTGAGATATCACGCCTGAATGAAACCAGCTACCTCAGCACTGATTTAAAAATCCTTTCTGTTAAGTACTTTAATATGGAGAAAATTGAAACTACACCCCTAGTTAATAGATGAGTTTCTTCGTCCAAAGAAATCTCACCGTCCTTCTAATCGTAATGTGAAACGTCAATTGCCATATTTTCTAGAATACACCAAGTGCATAAATCAGCTTTAAAAATAATCAAAGTTGAGAAGTTTTCAGGTGTGAACTGCAGATTCAAATATACAAATAGTATTCAACAAAATGATGACAGAGGTTGTAAAAAAGCTGAATTTTAGACGGTGATATCTTGAGGAACACATTGACTGATTCGACAGAGTGTCAGGCGGTAAAGTTGTGGGCAATGATAGAAAATTTGAAGCGCTATTCTGTATTCAGAAATTAAAATAAAGCTCTCGTAGGTCACGCATCTGGAAAAAGGAAAACGTGAGAACATATATCAGTTTCTATTTCGGTTTCTTTTTTCTCTTTTCATATGGAGAAGGCTTGGTATAAGGGCTTAAAAAGATTTTTCAATCGCTACAATTTTATGATGTAAAGGAACGTTTTATCGGACAATATATAGTCCGTATTTGACTTGTAATACAGCAATTAAAATAGAATAAAGGAATGTGATTTCATGTTAAAACAGGTTGGTGACAAAATATAATATGTGAAAATATTGTCGTACACACAATATTATACTATTATTAAATTAATGTTAACTTTTAACTAGAATGAGCTTTCTCCATATTGGTAACAAAATTGTTGAATTTTGAATTTTCATATCTGAAAATTGGAATAATTAGTGAAATTATTTACTCCTTTGCAACTACTAAATCGAAAAGTGCAGCTATGGTCAGAAGCTGAATATTGGATGGTTGCTTGTACACTGCTCAACGCTTGTTGAAGTCAAGTTAACAAAGTGACTAAAATGAGGTCTTCTCAAGAACTGTGACATAATAATCCATTTTTGTGGAAATAAATACAAAAGAATTCTATTGTATTTTTGTATGATGAGGATGATCTTTAGTCATATTGGAGCTCAGAAGTGCTCAATATGTTATTTATGTATTTTAATAATTTCATAAGAAAATAAATTCCTTCGTGTCCTTAAGAATTGAATTCCTGAAGGAGAATGTCATTAGAGAGTTCTTGAATTTTCTACCCTGTTAGAGTTAAGTTCAGATTCGGTAATGAATACCCCTACTGTCAATAAAGTTGACTTTTTATTTCCAATGACGTCTATATGCCATTATTTGTGAATATTGCATTTGATTGTCGGAAGTGATTCCATTCCTATGAATTATTTTTTCTCTTCCGCCACCACACTTGTAAGGACACGAAATACCAAAGAATACTGAATTGTTAACCATTGCCAAATTAGGTATTATACATAAATTTGATTATCCTAACGTCTACCATCTCCCACTATTTATAAAAGTTAAATGAATTGGCTATATTTATAAAACATTCCTCAAGACTAATTCGCTACTTTCCTGGAATAGCTGTAAAAACTATTTTTACTGTTATACTTTTACTATTCTCATCAAAGTTTGGACACCTAACGTGCCATGCAAATTTCGGATCCTGCAACATGAAAATATAGAGGGAGTGTCTAGTTAAGTCTCTTAATAAAAGGTAGGTTGTGCTGTCAAGACGAATGTTTTCAGCTGAATGTGACGTCATGACGCTACAGTCAGCTGAACTGCAGACCTGAAACATAGGATGATAGTTGAGTGTCACATGAGAGTGTGTTCTGTACGGGGAAATTATTATCTGTCTCAGTATACCGAAATCCACCGTTGTTTGTGTCATTCGTAGATAGAAGTTTCATCGTGCTACCACAACAAGAGAACGGCCGGAAGGCCACCGATACTCACTGATCGAGATTCATGAGCTCTGCCTCTCAATGTTCGAGCACTTCATCAGCTTCAGACCTCTCAGTCAACCTGGAAAATGCTTCAGAGAAAACTGTTGTCACTAGAGAGAGCATGGCTTAGGTTACCATAGCAAAGCTGCTGCAAACAATCCCTACATCGCCGCTCTCAACGCCAAATGCCATTTGAAGTGATGTCTTTCACATCGTTCTTGAATCGTAGATGATTGGAAAAAGATTTCAAGTGTTTCACACTGGTGATTGCGTTTGAATCTAGAGTTTACCTGAAGAACGGTTCCCACAGGACTGTGTCATTCCAAATGTCAATTTTGGTAGAGACTCGGTAATGGTAAGCAAGTACTTGAGTTGGAGTTAATCCATTGGTGGAGATGCCCAAAACATGATTTCGGATGGCTACCTGGACATCCTGATCAACTTTCTGCTTCGATGCTGTAGAAATACTTCGGCAATGACCTTTGAATGCTTCATCACGACCAATGCTGCAGTGCATATCCACGACTGGTTTCCGCAAATCAACGAACGATGAAGTGTTGGGCAGGCCAGCTCAAAGTAAGACAAATATTTAAGTGAATTCATTATTCTGACATACATGTGTTTTCCTTGTCAACTGCAAGTATGGTGTTAATGAGCTATTAAAGCTCTGATCATGGCAGGAGGGTAACAGCAATAGCCGAGCCTCAGTTAGAACTTCACTGGCTACAGCATTGCCATCTATTACCCTCCAAGGGTATTGGATTGAATGAATCAATCCGAAGTGTCCCTTACTTATCGTTCTGAATCCAAGCCCTTTACTTCTCAAATGATTTCATTCCAAGTTGGGTGTATAAATGAAAGTATCAGGTTCCTCCCTCCATGGTAAATTTATAATTCATTAAACAGAAAAATATATTAGTGTTTATAATTTTCTATGTGTTTTTATGAAATATCTTTTAAAAAGTCGTATTTCCTTAAGGTATCAGGCTCAATTATCTGTCACAGCTGATGAATCTTCGTGGAAAGCACTGGTTTTAATAGGACAAATAACTCAAACTAACAACTATTTTCTGACTGTCATTACATATTGAAAGATATCCTCATACTTTTACACAATACCGTGTGTGTGTGTTTTATTTTTTCCTTCTTTTATTATGTATTTATTTTTGAAACCGATGATTCTTTAGAGGTTTATACTGAATTTTAAAGTGCATGCTATCACCTATAATAGTATGCCCTAGTGTTCGGCTACGAAGGAATTGGTAAATGAAATGTATATCTATAATTGCATATTGTAATATATATTCATGTAATATATAATAAAAATATTAAAATAAATAATCTTAATAAAATAAAAAATATTTTAATATAAAATGAATAATGAGATATCAATACTACTACCCCAAAAGTATTTATGAGATAAAAATCTTTCACGCGCCATGCTATAAAGTGTAAAAAATAATAATAATAAATTTTGAATGCATACATAATATTAGTTTTTAATTATTTATGGATGCACATTATGCCTACTTTCGAAGGTACTCTTACTGAATTATACCTCTGGATTCATTCCTGGATAATACTTATACATTATACACTGAAATTAATTTTGGGGGGGGGGGGGGGTGGGGGGGGGGGGGGGTGGGGGGGGGGGGGGGTGGGGGGGGGGGGGGGTGGGGGGGGGGGGGGGTGGGGGGGGGGGGGGGTGGGGGGGGGGGGGGGTGGGGGGGGGGGGGGGTGGGGGGGGGGGGGGGTGGGGGGGGGGGGGGGTGGGGGGGGGGGGGGGTGGGGGGGGGGGGGGGTGGGGGGGGGGGGGGGTGGGGGGGGGGGGGGGTGGGGGGGGGGGGGGGTGGGGGGGGGGGGGGGTGGGGGGGGGGGGGGGTGGGGGGGGGGGGGGGTGGGGGGGGGGGGGGGTGGGGGGGGGGGGGGGTGGGGGGGGGGGGGGGTGGGGGGGGGGGGGGGTGGGGGGGGGGGGGGGTGGGGGGGGGGGGGGGTGGGGGGGGGGGGGGGTGGGGGGGGGGGGGGGTGGGGGGGGGGGGGGGTGGGGGGGGGGGGGGGTGGGGGGGGGGGGGGGTGGGGGGGGGGGGGGGTGGGGGGGGGGGGGGGTGGGAATAAAGGTGCAAATCTTTCGTGAGAATACGCTGTAGACAACTTCTCGAAATGCCCAGTTCAAGACCAGGGTGCCGAATTGATGTTCCTGGACTCTCAGCAACACTCTCACGAACTGCTTCGATGTTTTTTGTTGAACGACTTGTTGAAGGACGGCCAAAGTGTATAAGTTCACTAATTGATCCAGTTTCCTTGAATTTTTTAATTAATCTTTTCACGGTTGATGAAGTTAAATCACTATTCCGACCATATTTTGTACGAAAATTGCGAACAGTAGCTGCCAAACCTTAATAATTTTAAAACATTGCTCAACAATGAAAATGCGTTGTTCTTTCGTGTAGCGCTCCATTTTTAATAACCTTGAACTGTCATATGTCACGTTTGTCTGTTTTTTTCTCTCGTTGGCAACACTTTACCGCACAAATGGCGCTAAATTTAAATCTTGCTTGAATTTTGGGACACCCTGTATATCAAAAATCTGAGAAAGTCTAATCAAGATTACTCTTTAATATATATTTTTTTCCGATCATGTCTCTACTTCAAAATATTCCGCTTTATGCTTAATACTTAGTGATATAACATCACGCGGCGTGTTCGATATATTGTTAGTATTCTAGCTTATATTTTTAAAACTGTTCTTGTAATACCATTGAAAATGGTCTGCTATTTCCAGACCGAAATATTTGGTTAATTAAATATCTTTCTTGTGTTTACGTGCCTGTAGCATTCATGTTTTTTGTTATTCGAACATCATTTGTGTTTCAGAAGGAAACTGACAATAACGAAAATTTATTTTATGCAATGATACTTTATTTTTATAAGTTATTTCAAATTTGAACTCTACGCATGCATTTTGACATATATTTTAACAGTATTTTCATTAAAAATCCTGTATATTATAAGGAATTTCAAACTGGTGAATTTATGAATGACAGTGTGAATAAAATTATTCAGTTATTTGTATTTTTAATAAGTACAGTGACAAAGTTTTAATCGTAATAAGAGTATCAGAGTACACGCTCCCTCGATTTACACGACACTCGAATTGCACGATATCTATTTCGAGTGGGGGATAAATTTAAGATAAATGCTAGGGATTTTCATTTTACACGATACTGTTTCAGAATAGCAAAAAATTATCCGCATCTACATTAATTTATGTAGGTGCCTAATCTCCATTGTTGTGTGTTTTGTATCCATTGGTATTGTACAACTATTTCGAGTACATTCTGCAACTTGTTATTTCACTGTTTCCGTATACTAAGGAATTAACCTGCTAATCAATTTAAGCTAATTAGTTGCTGTATTCTCTGCAATGTTAATTGAAATGATCTTTTATAAGCATTTAAGTGGTCCTCTAGCTAATGTAAGCACTAATATACTATTTATTAATGTAAATTAATTAAAAATACTGTAAGGAGATAATCGTTCAGACATCGAATTGAATTATATTTTTTTTAAATAAAAGTGTTTTATTTTATAAGTTACATCACATTATTTTATTCTTAAATTTGTATGATGTATCTGTACTTCAAAGTAAACTGTTAATCTTATTATATATATAATCTTATTTTATATATATATATATATATATATATATATATATATATATATATATATATATATATATATATATACACACATACATACAACAAAAAACCTTCAGTTTGTGCCTCTACTTCTGCGCGTTAATTATTATTGCGAAAATCAATATGACTTCCTATGAATCTTTTATACCATCTTTCTTTTTTACTTTAAAACACGTCCGACCTTAATTTCTATAATGAAAATGATAGTAGAAATAAGTAATCCAGTGAGCCACATGTAGAAAACAGGAATTACATTACGAAGACGCAGTGTGTAGTCAATTTCTTGGTCGGTACTGTGACATTGAGAAAACTTCATGTACCAATACTTTTTATTAATTACAGGAATTCCAGCTTCGAACAATCTGCAGATTCTGCAAGAAACAAATCATGTTATTAATTAGAGGTATCAAATAACAGACAAATCGCCAGAACAGAAATAATCATATTTTTATAAATGAAGGTATGATGTTTTCGGAGATTTTAATAAGAGCATTATTAACTGTGCACATTTACCTTATGTTGATTTGTTCCTTGATTTGCGGAGCGAGCCCTCGTCTGAAAACTGCAGCTCCCATAAATTGCGCAACAGGTTCGCGTGCTATATGATAATTGCATGTGCCATTTTGTACGTTTTTGATATGGTGAATTTGTTTTAACGCATATATAGTCTCTAGTACCATTACATGTGTGCCTTGCTTCACTTTAAGAAAATCCAGGTAATCAGCGTCTGTCATTCCAGTGACGTTTTCCATTCTTTTCCATAAAGTCTTATGCACATGGGTATCAGCTGCCTGGGAATAAAAAATAAATAAATAACATAAAAATTGGGAAAGAAATCAAAGAAAACCACTTCTACCTATATTTATGGATATTACTACTGTTTCATAAACAGTGCTATTAAATTAATAACAAAAATATAAAATATAACAGTTTTATTCTGAAATTAAATTAATAGGTGCCCCCAGTGTTCTTCTCCCAAACAGAGTTCTTCTCCGTGAGACTCGTCGCTGGAATATGCAAGTGCAAATCCAAGATTTATACTTATCCCAATAACTCCTCCACATCCCCACTCTTGAAAGTTTGGTGAAGAAATATTTGAGATAAACATTGAATAATTAATTGAAAACAGTAACATGATTCATCATTATATCCGCGATTTCATTATTTTGAATAATCTTATCTCATTCTACTCATGTAGAATCTATAGGGAAAACAAAACATAAGTGAACACAAAGTTAGCTTTAGCTCTCATTGTTCTACAACTGAAAAATCCGCAAGAAACCTTAATCATAATCAGATGAAAAAGTATGCCAGATATACACTCATGGGTCAAAGCTTTCTGACCATCCATTCGGTTTGCAGCCAACGAGATTACAAGATTTGCAGGAAAAAGTCTCTGTGTGTGTGTGTGTGGGGGGGGGGTAGGTATATCCTGGTATAATGACAGCATTATTGAAAATCACTGGGTCTCCTTATCCTAATGAACACACATATTGTCCTTCGGGTTGTATATGATCAGGTATTACCGTACATGGTGATAAAGTCACTCAATAGAGCTGGATTTTTTCAGAAGACAACGAACTATATCCCAAGACTCGTATTTTGTACACATGGTTCAAAGATCATAGCCAAGCATTCTGTATGTTTCCTCCCTGGCTGCTTAATTCTTCTGACTTGAATCTCTCTAACGTTTGTGGAACCACGTGAAACAGCATCCAACGATCAACACCAGTGCCTCGCTCCTTCGCTAAACTATGGGAGTATTTCAGTCAAGTTAAAGCTGAATAACTTTTGACAACTTTCGTGGTGTCTAGTAGAATCAATGTGAAGAGGGGACGCGAGTAATTATCTCGGCCAAAGAGGACTCCCACACTCAATATGTCATTTCATGTTTTGACTCATTATTACGTTCCAATGAGAAGATTGAAAAGACTCATAAAAAGTGCAAATCTATACTCAAATCTGTAATATTTAAGGCTGTTTTATATCTTTAAATCCTCAATAATTGGTGGTAACCAGTTAGACAGTGTTTTATGGGATCGCGTATAATTTTTCAACTAACATTCCTGGGCTGTATTTTATTCTCATGTACGCACCACATATACTATACGATGTATAGAAAATAACATCAAAGCGTTATTAAATTGTGATCTAAAGATTTCGAAACTGCCTGCGTGATTATTTGTTTGGTCTCATTGAAATGAAAATTTAGGCTATTCAGTAATCTGAAGTAATCTAATCTTGATTATACCTGATATGTTTTCAAAATGTATCACATTGTATGAGTAGAATCGAATGATATCGCTTTGTGATAAGTTTGCACTAATACTAATTTCCTATCTACAATTTTCTGCTAAACTAGCCTTTCTGGCTCAACCTCAATGTTGTCCAACCTTATACGTGTTTTTTTAACTGCATCGATCCACTTAGACATTTAAATTACTCTCCACTTTTTATTTCTGCCATCGTAGTACTAAAGATTTGTTTTCGTAAGCTTTCTCTTCCATTCTTTAAAAATGACCATATCCCAATAGATTAGTTCTGCTAACACATTCTTCGAAGCTAGGAATGCTAAGTTCTTTCCAAATATCCTCATTTTAATATGATTCTGCTATTGAGGGCACGTGTTCACTCTCCTAATCTATCTCACAGCTGTGATATCTGTGGTTTTCAGTCTTTGGCAAAGTACTTTATTTCGAATGAAACTCTCTGATCGATTAGTTAAAATTAGTTTAAGCACCGTCTTCTATACAACTAGAACTCAGAACTCCACATCTTTACATATTCCGCTGTCTATTTGTATACTATAATTGCAATATTCCCAAAAATGTTATTAAACCGCTGAAATATGTTACTCGTTCTATAGATTATTAATTCAAGATGCAGCTGATGCTTTTCAGTGTCTCTGCCTATCTTCACAGTTCTCATATTTATAATACTGATTTTAATACTAAATTTGGATAGTATTTGAAAGAGTGTGCGCTTTTGTCTCATATATGGTTTTACATAAAAATCAGCTTCTTGTATCTCTGTTTACGATATGAAACACATATTTTGTATCTCTGGATATAATATATTTGCACCAAATAATTGTAGCGCTTTGAATATGTTTTTCTTATCATCTTGTATGTGTTTTCCAGATTAACAAAAATAATAAAGTTATATCCCTTGTGGTTTCTCATTTATTTGTTTGATATGAATATCTTATCGCAACAAATGCTGTTTGCCTAAAACTTGACATTCCTCTAAGCTTCTTCTCACTATACTTGTAAAAATCCTATCAGAAACCTTAATGGGGAAGAGTCCTGATAATTGTAATTATGAATTCTCTGATGACTTTTTATCCTGATTTTTTTTTCTATAGAATATTTCATACCACCGTGCTTTACGTTTTGTTTCGTTTACTGGATTTTCAAAATAATTACAACGTACATCTTCATTTCTGATTCCTTTTAGAGTATTCGTTTTATTTGGAAGGGAAAGATTTTCTACGTTTGTTCAAAGGCTCCTCCCTTCCTAATATTTGACTTCCATATTGTTTTTTTATCGAAACGAATTTTTTTACCTAGTTTTACACATCGCATCATTTTCTCACCTTTCTATCTGTATTACCTCAATTCGCTTAATGATTTAATTGCTAATAATTGTAGATATGCTTTCTTCCTATCCAAGATAGATATTGATTTTCTAACATTGCCTATGGTATGCCAATAATTCTTCATAATCCACTAGCTTTGTTAGTAGAGTAAAGGGGTAGTGTAGTAAATATATTCAAAAGGGTCTGGGTTGCAATCATGCTGTGGACAAGGAAGTGAGTGAACGTTCTAAAGTATTATAAATTGAATTTCTCATGTTTGAATCAGGAATGAATGCAATTGTTGAAACAACAATAAAAAAAAAGTCACCAACCTTGAAAAGCCTTTCAAATATGCTTTTTCTCCAAACTAAGGGAATCATTCCAGGCTTCTTGCAAACATCTTCCAGACTGTCAACTTCTGGAACAATCTTTCTGTTTGCAAGCTGAGAAGTGAGAAAACCCCTGAATACATTCATTATCGTAAGTACAGCACACAGGAGCCACACAAGATTAAGAATGTGGGCAGGAATTCCATATTTTCCGCTTCTCTTTGGCTCTGCTTTACCTGCTAAAAAGTATTAAATTCGCAGTGAAAAAAAAATATTAAGAATGTTTTTAAAGTGAAATAGGATTACATAGTTTATGGAGTCCAAAATATGTGTCACATAGTATTTCAGGTACACTAATGACAACAATATAACGATTACAATAAATTTTGTTAGCAAGTATAGTACGATGTTCCATATATTAGAATAAAAACTAGCTAAAATAATAATAATAAAAATTTTATAATATTCGTATGGGGTAACGACCTTTCTCCATCGTCCCTTTCGTGTGCGCGTTGAGCCCTCCTGATCAGGGATTAAGTATATTTTTATGCCTAAATGCGTATATGTTCACAGGAATAGTTTGCATGTTCTGAGGGACGATAAACCGCTCTACTTCCATCTGAGACTTATTAACTCACCTTTAGTCGAAGGAGACCAGATAAAGGTTCCTCATATTATGGAGAGGAACGAATCCAGCTCTTTCCGATCAAAGGGCTTCGTGTATACCGACTAAGTACGGAAAATCTTAATAGTAATAATAGTAACATTTGCAATAAAAAGAATAGTAATACTTTCATGTCAAACAACACATCATTATATGCAAATAAATAAATATACACATACTAGATAATTTAGTAAATAATACTACAATTTCTCAGATGTAGTTCAGTTCAGATTCTAGTTCATATTATAATTTTCACAGTATGCAAATTGTATAGAGATACCGGACAATAAATTAGAAACCTTTTTGCAGATGTATGTAAACGTCAACTACCAGCGTATATGCAAACTACTTGGGCACGTGCATCAGATAACTGTAAAATGGGTTAGCAGAAGGGAAGGTGGACCATCTCTAGGAGGTATCATAATTTACACTTAAACATTATAACCTAAGACATGAAAATTAGAAGTAAAAGTAATATGAAAGTAAATTATGAGCGAGAAAAAATATTTTTGAATTTGTGAAACATGCGTATTATCACGGAGGTTATGAAACATCTTAAAATACCAGTCAGATCTTTCACTTCGATAGATATTGTTTTTCACATCGATATAGCATACTTAGGCATATTAATTATTTGCATGCTCGATGTTTTGACCGGCATAACATCACACATCTGATTTTGCAAACACAGTTATCAAAATCTACAACCACAGGCTATGGAAGTTATGCATTGTCCACTACTGTAAAACCTGTGATTAGTATTAATTAAGTATAAAGTACAAAACGTATTGTGAGATCAAAAACTTGTTTAATATTTAAAGCAAAATCCTCATTTTTGGCAGCCTTTTCTGAAAGAACAAAAAATAAACAAAACAAAATTTTCTTTGCAGCATGGGTTCTCCGATGATCAACAGATCGTGATACAGCATTAATGGCCTCATCAATATCAGCATTTGCAAAGAAATAACTGCAGATGTGGGGTATTTTTCTATCTCAAATTCCTCAGTTGCTCAATACATATGAATGGCAGATACAATTCCTAAATCCACTGGAAGGGTTTGCTAAAGGACTTGCGTTTTTTTTTTTTTCCTGTCTAACCTTTGGAGCAATTCGTTCCAACTTGATAATGTCAACAATGATATGGAGGTTAATCACAATGAAATTAACATGTAATATCTTGGTTATCGTTCATTGAAATCAGCGTATAGTAAGGTTCAAGTTTCTGCGTCATCCTGAAATGAACGAAATCATTTTTGCAAGGAAGACAATAAAAACATTCCTTCTTAGATAGCTGTATTTCACACACGTTTTTATAATGAATATCCATTCACCGGACTCAATCCTGAGCTATTGCTGATCATATTTCTTTCAAAATACTTTCAAGTTTCATGCAAAGAAAAGCCGGAAGGACTGTGAGGGAAAAGACCACAACCCAGGAAACGGTAAACGAGATTGGAAAAAGGAACACATAATGAAGATTGCTACATGGAATGTGAGAAGCATTGCACACAAAGAAGAAGAACTTGATAAATAACGAAACCAAGCTAACATAAAGATATGTATAGTAACAGAAACAAAGAAAAAACAAAAAGGTACAAAAAAAAATGCGTTCAAATCTACAGTGGGGTAAAAAAAAGAAGAAAGAGCAAAAGCAGGTATAATGATTATGGTACATAAATCCCTAAAGAAAAATATTGTATATTACAACTATATGAATGAAAGGCTAATAACAATTAGGCTCAAGACATTAAGAGGCCACATAGCAATAATTGGTGCATATGAACCAGAAGAGGGAAAAGAAGAAGACAGTAATATATTTTAAAAAGAATTACAGAATGCAGTAGATAAAACAAACAAAACTGACTATTTACTGCAAGCAGGAGATTTAAATGCTAGATTAGGAAACAAAAAATACAAAACAAACATAGGTAAATTTGGCAAAGATACATGTAATCAAAATGGTCGCAGATTACGCGATTTTGTAATTTATAATAATATGAGAATAATGAATTCAATGTTTAAACATAAGGAAATACATAAATATACTTGGTCAGCCAGAGGATACAAATCAGTAATTGACTACATTATTACAAACGTTAAATTAGCGGAGATAATTTTAGACGTAAGAGCATATCGAGGCTTTAAATTAAACTCTGATCGTTATATGGTATCAGCAAAAATTCGTTTTAAACCAAAGTGGCTAAAAACACATAGATTTGAAAATTCTTACCAGACAAGCTACAAAATTTCTTCATTACAGGATCCTCAAGTTAGACAACAATATCAAAAATGCACAAAATTAATGACAGACACCACACATGAATCAAGTGACATAGAAGATGAATGGGAAATTTTGAAACAAATTCTCACAAAAGCAGCAACGGAAAACTTAGGAATAAAGCACAAATGGATTAGAAAAAGAGAACTACAAGACTGGAACAAAGAAATAGAAAATATAATAAAAACCTAAAAAGGACAGTTACCAGAAATGGCTAAATTCCAAAACAATAGAAGAAGAAATAGAGTATAAAAGAAATAGTGCAATTGTAAAACTAGAAGTAAGGAAAAAACATAGAGAAAGATGGAACAATTTCGTAACAGAACTAGCAAAGGATTTATTTAAGCCGCAACCCAAAACCTATAAAGTAATAAAATACACGAATAAAGAAATAAAAGAAAAGATAAAAATACAAGCAATAGATTTAGAAAAATTGGTGATCTATTTCCAAAATCTCTGGACAGATGAAAACAACGAATTAAAATTTTATAAGACAAAGAATAACCTAATAGAAAATATCACAATGTTAGAACTGAAAAATGTAATAATGAAGATGAAAAATAGGAAAACACCAGGAGAAGACAATATAAATATAGAACTATACAAAAATGCAGGTGAAAAATTTAATGAAAGACTTCTGACATTTTTAATATGGTTTGGATATCCGAAAAAAACCCTAACTCTTGGAAAAAAGCACTGGTTATCCCAATCTATAAAAAAAGGAAATAAGGACAATTGCAATAATTATAGGGGATTTAGCCTGCTGAATACAGGATATAAAATATATGCAGGAATATTAAAAGAGAAACTAAGCTGCATTGTATAACTCAACATACTAGAAGAACAAAATGGTTTCCGAAAAGGCCGATCCTGCATAGATCCAATTTTTACTTTAATATTATTACTTGAAAAGAGAAGAGAATTTCTTCTGTAACCCTCACGATAGAAGAGTTATCTTTTCATATTCATTCTTTATTTTCCTTGCAGCATATTGATAGAACTATTGTGGAATAGAATTAATACTGTATATCTCATATCCTTACCTTATATCAAAGGTAAGGATATGAGATACACAAGATAAATGATCTGGAACTTAAAAAAGCAGAAAATCAGAACAGTTTAAAAACATTCTGGAGAAAGTCTCGAATTTCCTTAGACCAGTTACGGACCACCAGGATCCTGTCTAATTTCTGAGTGTCGACAATATTTCATGTTGTTGTAGAATCCAGTACTTTGGAGAAATAGGACGGAGTACCATTACAAGAATAAAACAACATAAAATATTTATTCGGTGAGCACAACCAAATACTAACTGTCCCAGCATTCCTCAGTTGAAGACCATTTCTTCAGGAGGAAGAAAGCAAAGCAACTACGTTGATCCGCATTAAATCACAAGGATTGTTTCTAGAGGTGATACGACGGTGCAATTTACATACATCTTGGAGCACTGCCCTCTCCGTCTGTTTGCAATACTCCGTAATATGACGTTACAGAGTGGTACTCATTTCTTTCGTGCATGAAACTGTTATTGTTCTGCAAGAAAAACTGTCAATATCTGATACTTTTTTAGTAAACTCGGAAATTTAGTTTATTGGGAAAGGAACAACTGAAAGTATTTTTAGTTGTCACTTTTCAGTAAAAATTAATTAAAAACTTAAAAGTGTGACAAAATCGTTTAGTCTTCCCTGACATATACGGTACGTTTATCTTTTGTTGGGTTCAGAATTTCAGAATTTGTTTTTAAAAAAAATGTAAATATTTGACACTTTCTTCAGTAACTAGACGATTTAGCTTAGATTCAAACTGATAACTAAAAATTATATCAAACATGTCATAGTTTGAAATATTCTATAAAAATTCATTCTTATTTTATACATCCAAATAGGCTTGGATGTATTTATTTTATAATTTAAACAAATGAAGTATAAATCATAATACATTTACTTCATCAGAACACTGATCTAAATATTTTATTTAGCCTTAATTTAGATAATAAATCCTATGGTTTCTGTTGAAAATAGTGATCGTTATACAATAGGAAACTGTTTCCTTTTTGGCATTAATATTTCTCTAAATGAATCCTAGAAGATTACACAATAGCCAAGCATCCACAAATGGATAGTACCTAATAAAAAGATAATAATTTATTTTAAGAGAATAAATATATGATAAAACCTACAGAAAACGATACAAAGCAATTTGCAAATAAGAACTAAACTGGGCCTTCGTACTGTTCACTCATACCTTGAGAAAGCATTAGGTCTATGTAGTTCATTCCGCTGGACATCCATCTGAAGTAGAAATTGAGCTTCGTTGACCTCTTCCTTTCGTGCAACGTCTCGATTATCACACTAATCATAGTGATAATCAGCAGGGTGAAAAGCAATAAAAGCCACACCTAAAATGATTTATACAGTATAAATTCAGCATTAACACTTCATCGTTTATAATAATTATTATTATTATTATTGTGCCGAGGTGATACCTTATTCATATGCTAGCTCGGCTTGTCAACTGCAAGTCCTTTTCGCAATACCTGATCAACCACACTAGCCAAACGTGACGGCTGGTGGTACGAAGGATAATATGCAAAACCTTCCATTCGTCGACTGACTTGTTGGATGCGGATCTCCATAATAAAAAATAAAATAAAATAAAATAAAATAAAATAAAATAAAATAAAATAAAATAAAATAAAAATTAAAAAAAAACATTCCGAACCGAGGGTCCTAATATCGGTTCCATAATAGGACCGCAGTATTCAAGCCCCACATTATCTGAACCATCATGTAGCGTCATCTTCAGTGGTGCAATAAGTTGTACCATTGAAGACTTCGCTGCGTGATGGTTCAAATGTGGATTTACACATCTCGTAATTGCAACAAATATAAGAGTCAGATTAAAGAGGAATTTGCAAAGAAAGGGTGGAAGCAGCGCACAGAAAATGGTAATGTGTATTAGAAGGAAACGCACTGTATACCCACTACTAGGATAATAAATCTGGCAGGAGTTAGATCGCTAGTATCATTGAGCAGGGGCTACATACTCTTAAAAAGAAAAAGACGGTTATTGAGGTGGTAGAGGAGTAAGGGATCAGCAGTGTCATGACCAGCAGAAGGCACAGGCAAGAAACCTGAACAGAAAAGCATAAATAAGACAAAATTAGTTTATGAGATTAAACTAGCTAAGCACGCCAAAAAATCACAAAGAGTGCATTGACTATCCGGTGAGTGATAGAAAGAAGGAATATGGAAGAATAACTTTAAAAAGTGACGATTTGTAGGGAGATGACAAAAGAAGATTATATAGTTGAGTTATTAAATGTTTCAGTTTAGAACGGAAATCTTCAAGCGAAAATATTGCAGTAACAGATGTAAGAGAAACCGAATTGGGAATAGCGGAAGATAAAAACTGAACGTTCGTTGAATGCTGCAGAATTTAAATGTACATTCAGCCGAGATTATCGATTATGTGTTACGAGAATGAGCAAGCAGTTCGCATTGCTTCTGACATGAGTGTTTAATTTAAGACAAACAAATCGTAAAAGACCAAAACACCGAGCATAGACCCATGTGGTGTTAAAGGTATTGCGGATGTCTCTTAAAGACGAAATGTAGGAAAATTGGCTAATAATTTCATAGTCTATGAGGAAAGTATGGCTTTGTGAAAAGTGAGTCGAGCCAATTTTCTCACTTCCAATAATAGAGTGACATTTGCCACTAGTGTACTGCTGGATGATTCAAGAACATTTCATGGGATTATATGTGAACTTTGTTACATTTATTTGAAAATGGGATGGAGAGAAAGATGATGACATGCATACGATGGTGGATAATGGATAGATACCAAAGCGTAATATACGCAGTGTGTCCGACAAGTAATTCGACAATAATTATTATATCAAAACAAAGAACTATATTTGGAATTGTCATCTACACGGATCGGATTCAAAATAATCTCCCTCCAACCCACACAACGTTTACATCTCTGGTACAGGTGTTCGAAGTCACGGTGGAAGTCCTGAACGGAATCCCCCTTCAGTGTCTGGTTCACAACGGGTTGGATGTCCTCAATGTCTCTGCAGCGCTCTCCTTTCAACGAACACTTCATCTGTGGGAAGAAGAAGAGGTGGCGGGAGACAAATATGCCGAATAGCGATGCGGTATGTTCGATCACGCAGATCGACTTCGAAGCCAGAATCTGCTTCACGGCGTTATCGTACAACAGAAATCAATTGCTGTTTTGGAACAGTTGTTTTCTGACATGTCGCATGTGTGAGTGCAGAAGTAGCTTTACTCCTAAATAATATTGACCGTGCACTGCGCTGCACTGAGGAAAACAATTTCGCGGTGGATAATTCCAGCGGCGTGTCTGGAATTATCCACCGCGTCAAGTCAATGGTCAACAATGACCATCGACTTTACACGTGATTTTTTGCAACCTGACTTACTTCTGCCGGGGTGAAGACGTTCAACGCCATTTCATGCGCTGGCGTTTCGTATTCGGATCAAACTAAAAACGCAAATTTCATCACCGGTGACAATTCTTTGCAACACATCACGATTTTTTCAACTGCATCAATGAAATTTTGACGACATTCAACCCACTACTCTTTCTGTTAGTGTGTCAACGTATGCAGCACATACCGAGGAGAAATCTTCCTCTTGTGCAAATTTCTTTCTAAGATTAATTGGCCATTTCCTTCCTACCATTGCCAACAATTCAATTTCCCTAACTATCACGAAATTTTCATTTGACCGTAAGGAAACGTGCCGTTCACATAGTAGTTCCTTCCTATAGGGGCCCATTCCTCTTATTCTTGAATACCAGCGGACCACCTGGGTACGGATCAGACAGTCATCACTGTAAACTTTTTTCCAGGTCTTGGTACTCTTGAGTAAGAGTGTTTCCTAATGTACAGTAAAATTTTGTATCTCGGCTCTTTGCACCATGACGCAACTTCTGACATGTTCCACTTATATACTCTCACTCACTTCAACGTTTGCTACATGAAAATTGCTGCGTCACCCGAACCGAAAGTTGCACCAGTGATTACAACACACTCGAGCAATGAAAACTGCAAACACGTTTGTTACTTTAATTCAATGGGCTACCCTGTAAAAATTCATCTAATTACTTAACGGGAACATTGTGTATAGTGGAATAAATTCCAGCTGAACGCAGGTGACTAGTGGTGTGCTGCAAGCCGCTATGCTTGCAACAAACCATTAGCTTTTTCACTCAGAAAGCATTGGAAAACAACTATTTAATCTGAATATGTTTAAAATTGTCCATTTGGTATGTAAAGACTATGAGCTGCATATAACACCATTGCACCAGTATTTCGGTAAATTGATTAATATAATGGTGGCGATGGCAGTGAAACTGAGTTGAAGTTCAAAGGTTATATTGCAAAACTCTCCAAAATAGCTAGCCGCATTACTCATTATTGAACACGCACACTAACGAACAGAGATAAAGATGTTTTATTCCTACAGACATACATATATTATTAGAACAAGCTCTACTAATTCACTGCATTCCACCTTTAAGTTAAAATTTATATCTTTCCATTTTCAAAATAAGAATATAATGAGAAGGCAGTTACAATAGCCTGAATTGTTTTATAAAATCAGTTTCGTAAAAGGCCGTTTTTCAAGGTTATTTGTTTACAATAATCCAGATTCCTAATTATTCGCTAGAGACATACGGCAAAAGAGAGTGAGAGAGAGTTACTTGTGACTCTGAAGAACAGTTGATAATGCATAATAATGCTTAAATGTAATAAAAACATTTAATTATCATTATTATTACTGTAATTTATGTTGTTTATTATGTTAGGTGTTACGAACGACATTATCATCATATCATATCAGAAAATTATAAATATCAATTAGACACGGTTTTGAATAGTTTAGATATCGCGTTTTTTATAAATAGTCAATGAAATCAATCAAAAATATTATTTTCTCACTGAGCAAAGTTTGACTATACACAGCGTTGATGCAAGAAAAAAATATGACACTTAATAAGACAGGAAATTCTTTTGTAAATTATATAAATGATTGTTTATAATTATTATTATTATTTTATATTATTATTATTATTATTATTATTATTATTATTATTATTATTATTATTATTATTATTATTATTGACTCTAAAGGAATTTTATGGATTGTGATTTCTGTACTCACCTGATACGAAAATATGCCGGGGAGAGAATGCAAATCAGAAAAGTGTTCCACGGTTCTTCCCACCAGAACCACATTCTTATCTATTAATGCGTTGCTGTATTCTGCGCCACCCAGATGGCGCTTCGACAAAGGAAAGAATGGTCCCACTCCAATATCACCTTTCTTAATAATAAAATAATAAAAAAATATCTTTATATATATATATAAAGTTATGAATCATCAAGTATAAAATAAGCGATCTCTAAACACCCGTAGTTTATCGTCTGTGAACCGGATAATTAATTATCTTTGTTTATTTATCAAGTAGTAAATAAACATTACTCCAGAAATGTGTATTCCCTGTTGTTCAGGTGTGTTAGAATAGGAAAAGCTCGTGATTTTAGTGAATGGAAATGAAGAAAGAAGAGACTGATTAAATAGAATGTGTGTCGGAATTGTCTGCTATGATCAGCAGCTGCGATAGTCTCTCGGCCTCTCTAGGAAACTTTATGATAAATATAAAAATACAAATTTGTTTAAGGACCCATTGATCGATATCAGAGACATATGAAGGTTAAGGAGGACTCTAAACTGCAGTAATCACGTTGGTTGATTGATTTCTTCGCATAACCGAGGACTGGTCATGATTGTGAATACCGTCGCGAGTAGTGCATAAAAGCAGAATATTATTAGGGGTTCAAAATCTGCTGATGTGTTGCTTGAATAGATAGACGTCGTAGCTCCTCTAAAAAACAATGTGTCTGAGTCATGCTGTATCATAGCAGGTCTGATAGGATTGAAGATGTACTTGACTCTGCCGTAGTCAGTAAATGTCAGTAAGGAATAAGGGGCCTGATCTAGTCCCTTAAATAAAATTAAAATAAAAGTGTTATCAGAATTATTTTATTTATGTTGATCATCAGTCGTTTGTGCTTTGACATGAGAAGAAACAAATGAATGATAGTGAACATTTCACGAGACACGCCACTATGAAAATACATATAAAAAGGCACAGGCAAGAAGTTATATCTTTAAATTAAGTGGATATCAAATTGTGGTGCTTTAATGAATTAGGCAATTGATGTCTCATCTACAGAAGGAGACAGTGAGCGCTCTGCAACTGTGACGTCAGCACGGAGAATTCAAGTACTCTGGCATTCAAAGGGAATTACGAATAAACGAATCCACGCACCTTAATTTATAACGCAAATTTATAACAGGTAAAGTGGAGAGATAACTGCAATGATCGATGGCGAAACATAAGATGCAAGCTTTGTAAACACTCCTTTATACGGCACCATTTCAACCTCTTAGATGACTTCTCTCCAAAGGTAGGTAATACTGGTTACGTGATCATTTGAGAAATTAAAATGCCATATTGGTCATACCTAATTAATCATTAGGCTGCCAGATATAAAAGTTGTTGGGTGTTGATGTCGCTCTGCAAGGCTTGGGAGAAACGTGAGGTTTCACATACAATGAGAAACTTCAGGTTTCTCATTGTATGTGAATATAGCCTTGTTCTCACCGTACTGGTTGGATGCCACAATGATAAGAAAACTGAAAATACGTTAGAGGACGGATATTAATACTTGGGTACAATTAGGTATTGGGAATGGAAGAAATCGTGGATGTGATATTTTCCAATACATTAATTATTATTTAGCCGTTTTTCCAAGTTGAAATCAGCTGTGCAATGCAAAGAACAATTATAGACATAGTTCCAGGTCATTTGCATTTCAAATTCATTTGTGAATTTTTAACATTTGTAATTCTCATTTCCGCGTAAATTCAGTTGAAATTGAGGATTTTGGTAATCATTTTAGAAAATCCTGACTTTTCTTTTGAGCTGGATCAGCACACGTCTTAGAAAAATAAGACATCAACAATCGTTCGGAAATTTGGGTCAAATGAAGATTTTCTGTTTAGTATTCAGTGAGAAAAAAACATTTTATTAATTAAATATTTGAAGTCAAAATAAACTAACTTTCAGAGAATTTTCCAAAAACAGAAAAAGATATAAATAAATAAATAATGCTTTCAGATACTCGTATATTTCATATGAACAGATTTGATTGGTTGTTTTCTATGAGACTCTTGATAGGAGTGCCATTGATACTAATCTCAACTATGGAAGAAATTATATCAAAAAATTGTGTTTTATATAAATGAATGAAACGTGAGTAGTTATTAGACGTTCTACAGAACTGTTGAGCTTGAAAATGTCTCAGGCGTCCCCAATTTATAATAAGGATTTCATTCTAAAATGTTAAGTAATAGCGTAGTTCTTCGCTCCATCTTGAAAACGAAAACAGAGGTTTTGAAGAAGCGCATGCTGCAGTATGCGAAATGCTTCAGAAATGAAATCATGAGATGGTACTTGATTGGGTGAGACTTCGCCCGTAATAGTGTAAGGTCTGTTGCTATAATGAAATATTTTCTTTAAACAATCAATAGAAAACAAGCAGCACATATTTTCTATTTCGTGATAATTATTTGATAAGTTGTTATAAACGCACTTACGTTATCTGCGAGCTTTCGAAGTGTTCCGCTATCACTGCTTTCCTGAGTAAATTGATAGCTGTTTGAAATAAATTATTAAAATTATATTCTATCCAATATACGCATTCTATTCCTTTAAATTATGTTTACATTATTTAATGTTTACATAAATAATTTTGAAGATTTACAACTATTTTGAAAATTTGTGAACGTATGCCAATTAAATGTACTTTGGAAAATAATTAGCTTACGTGAAATTCATCGAAGAAGACAGTTTGTCTATTAGATCCACAAAAATTCCTCCCACTCTTCCTGTTGCTTTGTTATAATAAGCAACGTCTGTCTCCTGTGAATCAAAATAGAACAAATTATTATGTATATTATTTCTGGAAAATGGGGGGGGGTGGGGGGGGGGGGGGGTGGGGGGGGGGGGGGGTGGGGGGGGGGGGGGGTGGGGGGGGGGGGGGGTGGGGGGGGGGGGGGGTGGGGGGGGGGGGGGGTGGGGGGGGGGGGGGGTGGGGGGGGGGGGGGGTGGGGGGGGGGGGGGGTGGGGGGGGGGGGGGGTGGGGGGGGGGGGGGGTGGGGGGGGGGGGGGGTGGGGGGGGGGGGGGGTGGGGGGGGGGGGGGGTGGGGGGGGGGGGGGGTGGGGGGGGGGGGGGGTGGGGGGGGGGGGGGGTGGGGGGGGGGGGGGGTGGGGGGGGGGGGGGGTGGGGGGGGGGGGGGGTGGGGGGGGGGGGGGGTGGGGGGGGGGGGGGGTGGGGGGGGGGGGGGGTGGGGGGGGGGGGGGGTGGGGGGGGGGGGGGGTGGGGGGGGGGGGGGGTGGGGGGGGGGGGGGGTGGGGGGGGGGGGGGGTGGGGGGGGGGGGGGGTGGGGGGGGGGGGGGGTGGGGGGGGGATCAAAACGGGAAATTACACTACCAGGAAACGACTCATGCAGCAATTGAATTGTTTCTCGGGCTGTATGGCATGTGGCACCGTCTTGTTGAAACCACATATTGTCTACATCCATACCGTGCAATTTAGACAAAAAAAAAAACTACTGTATGATCATGTCGCTATAGCGAGCACCATTAACTGTTATTGCTTGACCATCCACATTTTCGAAGAAGAATGGACCAATGATGCCTCCAGCCCAAAATCCGCACCAAACAGTGACACATTGTGGATGCATTTGTTTCTTAGCAGTCACTCGTGGACTTTCTGAACCCCAAATGCGACAATTTTGCCGATTAACGAAGCCATCAAGATGAAAATGAGCCTCATCGCTGAAGTTGATTTTGTTCGAAAAATAAGCAACCACTTGTTGTTGTTCCATAATCCATTCAACGAACTCTCTTCGCTGTGTGTGGTCAATAGGCTTCAGTTCTTGAGTCAATTGAACTTTGTAAGCATAAAGATGCAAATCTTTCGTGAGAATATGCTGTAGAGAGCTTCTCAAAATGCCCAATTCACGACCACGGTGCCGAATTGATGTTCTTGGATTCTCAGCAACACTCCCACGAGCTGCTTCGATGTTTTCTGTTGAACGACTTGTTGAAGGATGGCCAGAATGTATAAGATCACAAATTGATCCAGTTTCCTTGAATTTTTTAATTAATCTTTTCACAGTTGTTGTTGAAGTTAAATCACTATTCCGACCATATTTTGTAAGAAAATTGCGAACTGTAGCTGCCAACCTTCATTATTTTTAAAATATTGCTCCAGAATGAAAATGCGTTGTTCTTTCGTGTAGCGTTCCATTTTTAATAACTCTGAACTGTCATCTGTCACGTTTGTCTTTTTTTTCTCGTTGGCAACATTTTACCGCACAAATGGCGCTAAATTTAAATCTTGCGTAAATTTTGGGACACCCTGTATATCAATAATCTGGGAAAGTCTAATCAAGATTACTCATTAATTTTTTTCCCCAATCATGTCTCTACTTCAAAATATTCCGTTTTATACTTAATACTTAGTGATATAACATCACGCGGCGTGTTCTATTTTTAACGATCTATTGTTAGTATTCTAGCTTGTATTTTTAAAACTGTTCTTGTAGTGCCACTGAAGATGGTCTGCTATTTCCAGACCGAAATATTTGGTTAATTAAATATCTTTCTTGTGTTTACGTACATGTAGCATTCATGTTTATTAGTTATTCGAACATCATTTGTGTTTCAGAAAGAAAGTGACAATAAAAAAAAATGTATTTTATGCAATGATACTTTATTTTTATGAGTTATTTCAAATTTGAACTCTACGCATGCATTTTGACATATATTTTAACAGTATTTTCATTACAAATCCTGTATATTATAAGGAATTTCAAAATGGTGAATTTATGAATGAGAGTGTGAATAAAATTATTCAGTTATTTGTATTTTGAATAAGTACAGTGACAAAGTTTTAATCTTAATAAGAGTATCAGAGTACACGCTCCCTCGATTTACACGCCACTCGAATTGCACGGTATCTATTTCGAGTGGGGGTAAATTTAACATAAATGCTAGAATTTTTCATTTTACACGATACTGTTTCAGAATAGCATATAATTATCCGCATCTACATTAATTTATGTAGGTGCCTAATCTCCGTTGTTGTATGTTTTGTATCCATTGGTATTTCGAGTATATTCTGCAATTTGTTATTTCACTGTTTCCTAAGGAATTACCCTGCTAATCAATTTAAGCTAATTAATTGCTGTATTCTCTGCAATGTTAATTGAAATGATCTTTTATAAGCATTTATCTAGCTAATGTAAGCAATACTGTACTATTTATTAATGTAAATTAATTAAAAATACTGTAAGGAGATAATCGTTCAGGCATCGAATTGAATTATATATTTTTTAAATAAAAGTGTTTTGTTTTACATCACATTATTTTATTTTTAAATTTGTATGATGTATCTGTACTTCAAATAAAAGTGTTTATCTTATTTTAATGTATAAAATCATAGACATATTTATGAGTGCTACAGTACAGAACCTTCCCAATTATTTTCTCTAAATGTCTAAATTTACCTGATTTTCATTTGCACTTTACTTTCTTCAGTAAAAGTATACCGTGCAAATCGAAGGTTAGGTAATCCAGTATATATATATATAGAGAGAGAACAAAAAACCTTCAGTTTGTGCCTCTACTTCTACGCGTCAATTATTATTGCGAAAATCAATATGACGTCCTGTGAATCTTTTATACCATCTTTCTTTTTTACTTTAAAACACGTCCGACCTTAATTTCTATAATTAAAATGATAGTAGAAATAAGTAATCCAGTGAGCCACATGTAGAAAACAGGAATTACATTACGAAGACGCAGTGTGTAGTCAATTTCTTGGTCGGTACTGTGACATTGAGAAAACGTCATGTACGTATACTTTTCATTACTAACAGGAATTCCAGCTTCGAACAATCTGCAGATTCTGCAAGAAACAAATCATGTTATTAATTAGAAGTATCAAATAACAGACAAATCGTCAGAATAGAAATAATCATTGTTTTTTTTATAAACGAAAGTATGATCTTTTCGGAGATTTTAATACGAGCATTATTAACACTGTGCATATTTACTTTATGTTGATTTGTTCCTTGATTTGCGGATCGAGCCCTCGTCTGAAAGCTGCAACTCCCATAAATTGCGCAACAGGTTCGCGTGCTATATGATAATTGCATGTGCCATTTTGTATGTACTTGAATCGATCAATTAGTTCTAACGCAGTTCTAGTCTGTAGTACCATTACATGCGTGCCTTGATTCACTTTAAGAATATCCACGTAATCAGTGTCTATCATTCCAGTGTCCTTTTCAATTCTTTTCCATAAAGTCTTATGCACATGGGTATCAGCTGCCTGGGAATAAAAAAATAAATAAATAAAATAAAAATTGGGAAAGAAAATCAAAGAAAACCACTTCTACCTATATTTATGGATATTACTACTGTTTCACGTGAACAGTGCTATTAAATTAATAACAAAAATATAAAATATAACAGTTTTATTCTGAAATTAAATTAATAGGTGCCCCAGTGTTCTTCTCCCAAACAGAGTTCTCCTCAGTTAGACTCATCGCTGGAATATGCAAGTGCAAATCCAAGATTTATACTTATCCCAATAACTCCTCCATATCCCCACTCTTGAAAGTTTGGTGAAGAAATATTTGAGATAAACATTGAATGATTAATTGAAAACAGTAACATGATTGATCATTATATCCGCGATTTCATTATTTTGAATAATCTCATCTCATTCTACTCATGTACAATCTATAGGGAAAACAAAACATAAGTGAACACAAAGTTTGCTTTAGCTCTCATTGTTCTACAACTGAAAAATCCGCAAGAAAACTTTACCATAATCAGATGAAAAAGTATGCAAGATATACACTCATGGTTCAAAGCTTTATAACCACCCATTCGGTTTGCAGCCAACGAGATTACAAGATTTGCAGGAAAAAGTCTCTGTGTGTGTGGCGGGGGGGGGTATATCCTGGTATAATGACAGCACTATTGAAAATCAATGATCAGGTATTACCGTACATGGTGATAAAGTCATTCAATAGAGCTGGATTCTTTCAGAAGACAACGAACTATATCCCAAGACTCGTATTGTGTACGCATGGTTCGAAGATCATAGCCAAGCATTCTGTATGTTTCCTCGCTGGCTGCTTAATTCTTCTGGCTTGAATCTAAAATTTGTGGAACCAAGTGAAACAGCATCCAACGATCAACACCAGTGCCTCGCTCTTTCGCTAAACTATGGGAGTATTTCAGTCAAGTTAAAGCTGAATATCTTTTGACAACTTTCGTGGTGTCTAGTAGAATCAATGTGAAGAGGGGACGCGAGTAATTATCTCGGCCAAAGAGGACGTCCACACTCAATATGTCATTTCATGTTTCGACTCATTACTACGTTCCAATGCGAAGATTGAAAAGACCCATAAAAAGTGCAAATCTATACTGAAATCTGTAATATTTAAGGCTGTTTTATATCTTTAAATCCTCAATAATTGGTGGTAACCAGTTAGACAGTGTTTTATGGGATCGTGTATAATTTTTCAACTAACATTCCTGGGCTGCATTTTATTCTCATGTACGCACTATATATACTATACGATGTATAGAAAATAACATCAAAGAGTATTAAATTGTGATCTAACGATTTCGAAACTGCCTGCGTGATTATTTGTTTGTAGTCTCATTGAAATGAAAATTTAGGCTATTCAGTAATTTGAAGTAATCTAATCTTGATTATACCTGATATGTCTCCAAAATGTATCACATTGTATGAGTAGAATCGAATGATATCGCTTTGTGATAAGTTTGCACTAATACTAATTTCCTATCTACAATTTTCTGCTAAACTAGCCTTTCTGGCCCAACCTCAATGTTGTCCAACCTTCCTCGCTTTTTTTTAACTGCATCGATCCACTTAGACATTTATCTTACTCTCCACTTTTTTTTCTGCCATCGTAGTAATAAAGATTTGTTTTGGTAAGCTTTCTCTTCCATTCTTTAAAAATGACCATATCCCAAGGGATTAGTTCTGCTAACACATTCTTGGAAGCTAGGAATGCTAAGTTCTTTCCAAATATCCTTATTTTAATATGATTCTGCTATTGAGGGCACGTGTTCACTCTCCTAATCTATCTCACAGCTGTGATATCTGTGGTTTTCAGTATTTGGCCAAGTACCTTATTTCGAACAAAACTCTCCGATCAATTAGTTAAATTTAGTTTAAACACCGTCTTCTATACAACTAGAACTCTGAACTCCATATCTTTACATATTCCGCTGTCTATTTGTATCCTATAATTGCAATATTCCCAAAAATGTTACTAAACCGCTGAAATATGTTACTTGTTCTATAGATTATTAATTCAAGATGCAGCTGATGCTTTTCAGTGTCTCTGTCTATCTTCACAGATCTCATATTTATATTACTGATTTTAATACGAAATTTTGATAGGAATTGAAAGAGTGTGCGCTTTTGTCTCATATATGGTTTTAAATAAAAATTAGCTTCTTGTAACTCTGTTTACGATATGAAACATATACTTTGTATCTCTGCATATAATCTGTTTGCACCAAATAATTGTAGCGCTTTGAATATGTTTTTCTTATCATCTTGTATGTGTTTTCCAGATGAACAAAAATAATAAAGTTATATCCCTCGTGGTTTCTCATTTATTTGTTTGAAATGAATATCTTATCGCAACAAATGCTGTTTGCCTAAAACTTGATATTCCTCTAAGCTTCTTCTCACCACACTTGTAAAAATCCTATCAGAAACCTTAATGGGGGAGAGTCCTGATACTTGTCATTATGAATTCTCTGATGACTTTTTATCCTGATTTTTTTTTCTATAGAATATTTCATACCACCGTGCTTTACTTTTTGTTTCGTTTACTGGATTTTCAAAATAATTACAACGTACATCTTCATTTCTGATTCCTTTAAGAGTATTCGTTTTATTTGGGAGCGAAAGGTTTTTTTCTACGTTTCCTCAAAGGCTCCTCCCTTCCTAATATTTGACTTCCATATTGTTTTTTTATCGAAACGAATTTTGTTTACCTAGTTTTACACATCGCATTACTTTCTTACCTTTCTATCTGTATTACCTCAATTCGCGTAATGATTTAATTGCTAATAATTGTAGATATTCTTTCTTCCTATCCAAGATAGATATTGATTTTCTAACATTGCCTATGGTATGCCAATAATTCTTCATAATCCACTAGCTTTGTTAGTAGAGTAAGTGGGTAGTGTAGTAAATATATTCAAAAGGGTCTGGTTTCCAATAATGCTGTGGACAGGGAAGTGAGTGAACGTCCTTAAGTATTATAAATTGAATTTCTCATGTTTGAATCAGGAATGAATACAATTGTTGAAACAACAATAAAAAAAAGTCACCAACCTTGAAAAGCATGTCAAATATGTTGTTTTTCCAAACTAAGGGAATCATTCCAGGCTTCTTGCAAACATCTTCCAGACTGTCAACTTCTGGAACAATCTTTCTGACTGCAAGCTGAGACGTGAGAAAACCCCTGAATACATTCATTATCGTAAGTACAGCACACAGGAGCCACACAAGATTAAGAATGTGGGCAGGAATTCCATATTTTCCGCTTCTTTTTGGCTCTGCTTTACCTGTTAAAAAGTATTAAATTAGCAGTGAAAAAAACTGTAAGAATGTTTTTAAAGTCGAATAGGATTACATGCTTTATGGAGTCCAAAATATGTGTCACATAGTATTTCAGGTACAATAATGACAACAATATAACGATTACGATAAATTTTGTTAGCAAGTATCGTACGATGTTCCATATATTACAATAAAAACTAGCTAAAATAATAATAATAATAATATTTTTATAATATTCGTATGGGATAACCCACTTTCTCCATCGTCCCTTTCGTGTGCGCGTTGAGCCCTCCTGATCAGGGATTAAGTATATTTTTATTCCTAAATGCGTATACGTTCACAGGAATAGTTTGCACGTTCTGAGGGACGAAAAACCGCTCTACTTCCGTCTGAGACTTATTAACTCACCTTTAGTCGAAGAAGACCAGATAAAGGTTCCTCATATTATGGACAGGAACGAAACCAGCTCTTTCCGATCAAAGGGCTTCGTTTATATCGACTAAGTACGGAAGGTCTTAATAGTAATAATTGTAACAATTGCAATAAAAATAATAGTAATAATTTCATGTCAAACAACACATCATTATATGCAAATAAATAAATATACACATACTAGATAATTTAGTAAATAATACTACAATTTCTCAGATGTAGTTCAGTTCAGATTCTAGTTCATATTATAATTTTCACAGTATGCAAATTGTATAGAGATACCGGACAATAAATTAGAAACCTTTTTGCAGATGTATGTAAACGTCAACTACCAGCGTATATGCAAACTACTTGGGCACGTGCATCAGATAACTGTAAAATGGGTTAGCAGAAGGGAAGGTGGACCATCTCTAGGAGGTGTCATAATTTACACTTAAACATTACAACCTATGACATATGAAAATTAGAAGTAAAAGTAATATGAAAGTAAATTATGAGCGAGAAAAAATATTTTCGAATTTGGAAAACATGCGTATTATCACGGAGGTAATGAAACATCTTAAAATAAGCGTCTGACCTTTCACTTCGATAGATATTGTTTTTCACATCGATATAGCATACTTAGGCATATTAATTATTTGCATGTTCGATGTTTTGACCGGCATAACATAACACATCTGATTTTGCAAACAGAGTTATCAAAATCTACAACCACAGGCTATGGAAATTATACATTGTCCACTACTGGAAACCCTGTGATTAGTATTAATTAAGTATAAAGTACAAAACGTATTGTGAGATCAAAATCTTTCAAAAAGTTGTTTAATATTTAAAGCAGAATCTTCATTTTTGGCGGTCTTTTCTGAAATAACAAAAAATAAACAAACCAAAAATTTCTATGCAGCATGGGTTCTCCGATGATCAACAGATCGTGATACAACATTAATGGCCTCATCAATATCAGCATTTGCAAAGAAATAACTGCAGATGTGGGGAATTTTTCTATCTCAAATTCCTCAGTTGCTCAATTCATGTGAATGGCAGATACAATTCCTAAATCCACTGGAGGGGTTTGCTAAAGGACTTGCGTCTTTTTTTTTTTTTTTTTCATGTCTAACGTTTGGAGCAATTCGTTCCAACTTGATAATGTCAACAATGATATGGACGTTAATCACAATGAAATTAACATGTAATGTCTTGGTTATCGTTCATTGAAATCAGCGTATAGTAAGGTTCAATTTTCTGCTTCATCCTGAAATGAACGAAATAATTTTTGCAAGGAAGACAATAAAAACATTCCTTCTTAGAGAGCTGTATTTCACACACGTTTTTACAATGAATATCCAGTCACCGGACTCAATCCTGAGCTATTGCTGATCATATTTCTTTCAAAATACTTTCAAGTTTCATGCAAAGAAAAGCCGGAAGGACTGTCAGGGAAAAGACCACAACCCAGGAAACGGTAAACGAGATTGGAAAAAGGAACACATAATGAAGATTGCTACATGGAATGTGAGAAGCATTGCAAACAAAGAAGAAGAACTTGATAAATAACTAAACCAAGCTAACATAAAGATATGTATAGTAAGAGAAACAAAGAAAAAACAAAAAGGTACAAAAAAAAACACTACGTACAAATCTACAGTGAGGTAAAAAAAAGAAGAAAGAGCAAAAGCAGGTATAATGATTATGGTACATAAATCCCTAAAGAAAAATATTGTATATTACAACTATATGAATGAAAGGCTAATAGAAATTAGGCTCAAGACATTAAGAGGCCACATTACAATAATTGGTGCATATGAACCAGAAGAGGGAAAAGAAGAAGACAGTAATATATTTTAAAAAGAATTACAGAATGCAATAGATAAAACAAACAAAACTAACTATTTACTGTAAGCAGGAGATTTAATTGCTAGAATTGGAAACAAAAATTACAAAACAAACATAGGTAAATTTGGCGAAGATACATGTAATAAAAATGGTCGCAGATTACGCGATTTTGTAATTTATAATATGAGAATAATGAATTCAATGTTTAAACATAAGGAAATACATAAATATACTTAGTCAGCCAGACGATACAAATCAGTAATTGACTACATTATTACAAACGTTAAATTAGCGGGGTTAATTTTAGACGTAAGAACATATCGAGGCTTTAAATTAAACTCTGCTCGGTATATGGTATCAGCAAAAATTCGTTTTAAACCAAAGTGGCGAAAAACACATAGATTTGAAAATTCTTACCAGCCAAGCTACAAAATTTCTTCATTACAGGATCCTCAAGTTAGACAACAATATCAAAAATGCACAAAATTAATGACAGATACCACACTTAAATCAAGTGACATAGAAGATGAATGGGAAATTTTGAAACAAATTCTCACAAAAGCAGCAACAGAAAATTAGGAATAAAGCACAAATGGGTTAGAAAAAGAGGACTAGGAGACTAGAACACAGAAATAGAAAATATCATAAAAACCAAAAAAAGAGAGTTACCAGAAATGGCTAAATTCCAAAACAATAGAAGAAGAAATAGAGTATAAAAGAAATAGTGCAATTGTAAAACGAGAAGTATGGGAAAAAAATTAGAGAAAGATGGAGCAATTTCGTAACAGAACTAGCAAAGGATTTATTTAAGCCGCAACCGAAAACCTATAAAGTAATAAAATACACGAATAAAGAAATAAAAGCAAAGATAATAATACAAGCAATAGATTTAGAAAAGTGGATGATATATTTCCAAAATCTTTGGACAGATGAAAACAACGAATTACAATTTGATAAGATAAAGAATGACCTAATAGAAAATATCACAATGTTAGAACTGAAAAATATAATAAAGAAGATGAAAAATAGGAAAAAACCAGGAGAAGACAATATAAATATAGAACTATACAAAATGCAGGTGAAAAATTTAATGAAAGACTTCTAACATTTTAATATGATTTGGATATCCAGAAAAACCCCTAACTGTTGGAAAAAAGAACTGGTTATCCCAATCTATAAAAAAGGAAATAAGGACAATTGCAATAATTATAGGGGATTTAGCCTGCTGAATACAGGATATAAAATATATGCAGGGATATTAAAAGAGAAACTAAGCTGCATGGTATAACTCAACATACTAGAAGAACAAAATGGTTTCCGAAAAGGCCGATCCTGCATCGATCCAATTTTTACTTTAATATTATTAATTGAAAAGAGAAGAGAATTTCTAAACTAAACACACATGGCCTTTGTTGATTATGAAAAAGCCTTTGACAAAATTAGTAGACAATAATTGTTTAAAATATTAACCGATTTAAACATGCCAAACAAACTTTTACAATCTATTCAAGAAATATATACAGTAAATAAATTAGCAGTTAAATTAGAACACATCTCAGAATGGAAAGATATATCAAGAGGAGTACGACAAGGATGTACGACAAGAATGGAAAGATATATCAAGAGGAGTACGACAAGGATGTACACTCTCACCTCTGCATTTCAATATATATATATATATATAAGTAATATTATAACAAACTGGAAAGAGTATAACCCATTTGGTATACAAATGACCCCGCAAATGAAGATAGATACGCTACCATTTGCAGATGATCAAATAGTATTAGCTACATCAGAAGATGACTGACAAAGGTTATTAAAATCATTAAATGAAATCTCGAAATAATATAATATGACAATATCTAAAGAAAAAACAAAACTAATGACATTCAGAGGAGAAAACCAATAATAATAAAATACTAGAACAGGTTAACACGTTCAGATACTTGGGATGTGATCTTTTATACGAAGAAGAAAAAGACACAGAGACTATAATATCAAACTCTGTCAAAGTAAATGGCATAATAAATAATATATTTAAGCCATCCATAGTACAAAAACACACTAGAATCATACTATATAATGTCTTGTCAAAACCAGCTCTACTATATGGAAGCGAAACATAGACCATGGTAAGGAAAGATGAAAAACGAGTTCAAACAGCAGAAATGAAATTCCTCAGAAAAACAGCTGGATATACCAAGTGGGACCAAAAACAAATGAAGAAATCTTATAATCCCTGAAAATAAAACCAATTAATTACTACATAAGACAGTATAAACAAAAATGGCTAGAACATTTAAATCGAATGGACAACAGCAGACTACCAAAAATATTATACAGATACAAAATAAGTGGAAAAAGAAGAATCCGAAGACCAATAAAGAGATGGCATGAGACCGGAACAGGCCACTTGGCCTAATTTCCATTTTGAAAGAAGATTATTATTATTATTATTATTATTATTATTATTATTATTATTATTATTATTATTATTATTATTATTATTATTATCACCAAACTATACTCAATAGGTATAAGGGGAACACTGCATAAATGGTTCAAGCACTACCTCTCAAAAAGAACATAACAAAAATAAGTACATCTCACAGTCGGTGTATACAAGTAAAACACCGTGTACCTAAAGGTGCCATATTATCACCCACTCTATTCAACATATACATTAACGATGTTCATAACATATCCATAAGAAGTCAAATACATCAATACGCAGATGACACTGCACTACTATCAATCCACACAGACATTAACACAGCTCTCTGCAAAGCACAACAAGACCTAAACGAAATCACAACATACTTCCACCAAAACGCAATTCTAATCAACGGCACCAAAACACAGATGTTGATAATACGCAACTCAAGAATCATACGCCCCGCATCATTATCGATACATTATTACACATACCGCTGCACTAACAACAAAAATACCTGCCAATGTTCCGAAATAAAACCTGTAACATACGCAAAATACCTCGGTCTCTATAGAGATTCCCACCTTAAATGGACAAAACATATAGAATACCTACACACCAAACTCCGGATCATCGCAGCGAAAAAACTCTTCCAAGTTAAACACATCATTCCACCCAACATAAAAAAACTCCTATATCACGGTATCTGCGAATCCCTACTCAGATGCGGAATAACAGTCTATACAAATACATCAAACAGCCACCTAACAAAATTAGAAACACTACACAGGAAAATCGTGTCAACAGTGATCTGGACACCTTACACGCAACAACCAATATCCGACAAGCACATGGCGATACACAGACTTCTGAACATTAGAAACCTGAAACACTACATGACATTAACAAGGAATTACTTCAACATCATCTATCGAAACAACAGAGACACATATCGTATAACACAACCTAGAGCAACTCTCTACATCCCCACACCCTTCAACAACTCATACGGTTCTTTTGTGAGATCACATCAGATACCCACGCAACTCAACAACCTACCAAGAAAGATAAAACACGTAGATAACTACAGAACATTAAAAAACGAACTCTGGAAAATATACCAACAAAGTTAAGAAACCATTAACACTAATATACACATCACAAATCACTAGCATCCAATGCCTACAGACCATACATAAACAGTAGCAACAACAGAAATAGTGAAGCCTAAATGCCACTCTCTTCATAATAGCTAACCCAAGCTTCGAAGTAGGGTGGGATTAACTTGCCTCACTCCTCTACAAGTAATCCTTATAAGCAAATGCAGAAATTTGTACGTATAATCATTCTTTCTCAAACTTAAAAAAAAATAAAATAAAAATAAATAAAAAATTATACAAAAAATTCTGAATAATCTTCATTGTTATTATTAGAAGAACATGTGTTGTAAATACATAATATAAAGGCAAAAAAGTATTATTAAAAATTTTAATTGAAATCCAATGTAGGAATTGCAGCACTTAGTGCTGAACTCTGTAAAATTATAAGATGCAATGTCACACAAGATGTTTATTGTATGTATAAATATTTCAGCAATCAATAAAAAAATTATTATTATTATTATTATTATTATTATTATTATTATTATTATTATTATTATTATTATTATTAACAATAAAATTAGCGAATATGAAGAGTTAAATTTAATAATTCAAAAGACGAAGAAGTCTTACAAACAGTAAAAGACATTAAAACCAGCATTAACGCACTAACTGAGAGGCAACAGAAATTGATAAAAGACACATCTGAACTCCGTCAAGAATTTAACTCCCTGAAACTAAAATACGAAGTTTTAAACCAATAACAACATTAAGAAGACCTTGTCATAAACAGTCTTCCAGAAACTGAATCCACAGAAAATCTCAGAGACGTAGTTTTAAAGTTAGGCCATGTAATTGACATCCCCCTACAGCATAATAATATTCAGACCATAAATCGGTTTCCCAGGAAGAAGAAAAAACAAGAATCGCCACGACCCGTACCAGTCATAGCTCGTCTGACAAGCAAGGCTACAAGAGACAATCTCATTAAAGCCAGCAGACTGAAAAAACCAGTAGTCAAGGATTTAAATGCATCGCAAGATTTAATTGCATCGCCAATCTTTCTATCTGAGTAGTCAACACCTTTCAATCAGTATCTTTTCAACCAAGCAAGAAAAGAAAAAAAACACAAAAAAAGTATCAGTTTTTGTGGATCAAAGATGGCAAAATATTCTTGAGAAAGTCATAGACTTCAAAGTCTATACAAAGAAAAAGCTCTGAAGATATAGACAGGTTGCCAGAGTGAAACAAAAGTCTCTAAATTAATTCAATAAGAAGATCTCAACACAACAAAATTGAATGTGAATAATCAGATAGATATCATCACACCAGAATACATAAGAAATTGTACTTTCGATTCTCTTGATTCATGGAAACAACACACTGTACAAGCGAGTGGTCTCTCAATCTTACATACTAACATCAGAAGCATCCGAAAGCATTGGATATTATTACAGGCTTATCAGAGGAATTACACAGATATTATTGATATATTGATTCTAAGAGAAGTATCCATAACTAATGACGAAGCGACTGCTTTCCAAATTCCAGGCTTCCAACAACATAGATCATGCTGCCAAACAAAAAGAGGGGGTGGAATATTAATATTTATCAAACATAAATTAATAGCAAAAGAAACGGCCTATCACTTTGAGCATGCTGAAACCCTTTGCCTCGAAATCACTAATACCACCATCAGATAGCATCCAATAATACTAAATGCTATTTACAGGCCACGAAACCTAAACATGATAAAATTCTTGCCGAACTCAATTGCTGAATTTCACACGAAGAAATGTGCTCAACCGAATACCTAATGATAATTGGCGAAATTAAACATAAATATTGCAAACGAAAACCAGAACAACACTGCACAATACCTGGACATACTATCCATGTATAATCTAATACCAACAATAACATCATGTACTAGAGAATAAATATTCGGAAATACTATCACTGCCTCCTGTCTAGATCATATAGACGTCCGACACCTTGTTAGAAAACCTGAGGCATGTTGGAAAAGACAGGCCTCTGCACAGGTAGTTTACAAACTACTTTTAAAATAGTAAGCATATCAAACGTATCGGTTCAAACTGAAGCAGAGAGCTACCAGTAACCTGTGGAGTACCAAGGGAGCTGTACTCTCCCCAACTCTATTCAACATTTACACCCACGATATTAATATCCTACCTCTCAGAGGTAAGATATTCCAATACGCAGACGATACATCCATCCATAATAACGCAAGCATAGCCCAAACAAATATGCAACATGACATAAATCTGATCACAGACCGGCTCATGAAAAATTCCATACACCTAAACTCAGAAAAGACAAAATTAATGATATTCAGAAATCCGTTGACTCGACAAAGTTGATAACAAATATATACAACCATCCAACATCCAATTTCCAACATAAAAACACATAGAACAGCAAAACCACTACAATCACTCAGGTTGAAACAAAGCGATACCTTGGAATTTACTTCGATGCAGATATGAACTGGAATACCCACATAAACCATCTACACAACAAACTCGGAACAATAACATACAAACTTTACACGTTAAAAGATATAGTTCCCATACGCCTAAAAACACTAATATACAAAGCACTATGCCAAAATATACTACGATACGCTATAACAACGTATGCTTTCTGTGCACCCTACAAATTAAATAGATTAACGTCCCTACAGTACAAAATGGCAAAACTGATCTTTTGGGAACAAAGAGAAAATCACGACCTTATAAACATTGCAATGGCAGAACACAAAATACTGACAGCAAAACATTTATGTCACTATGCAGCCTTGCTAAAACATTATTTCGATGCCAACTACAGGACAGTTAGAAATACAAACCGTATAACAAGACCTCAGACTACTAATTATACCACATATAAATACAATAATCACTACTGAAAGGCCATGCGAATCTTCTACATCCCAGACATGATAAACAAATTACCTTTTGAATACAGAAACCTTACAAACTACAATAGCCTGAAAAGAGCTCTAAGGACATACTACGAACATGAAACACGCACCCAAAATACCATACAAACGCAATGAAACACAATATATTTGTTCAGGCTTCCAGTTCAGCGACGCATCAAGACATTTCAAGTTGTCGTGTGTGTGTGTGTGTGTGTGTGTGTGTGTGTGTGTGTGTGTGTGTGTGCGTGCGTGCGTGCGTGCGTGTGGGTGTGGGTGGGTGGGTGGGTGGGTGTGGGTAGGTGTGGGTGTGGGTGGGTGGGTGTCTTCGTACGCGTGAGAGTTTCTCAATCAAAGGCTATAGTGGAATTCAAGTCAATTAAACATAGATTTGATTTCATAGCCTCTCAGCACAGCAAATAAACCAATAAATAATAACTGGTGTCATCCTCGCGGATGAAAGCTGAGAACAAACATCTCATCCAAGATAAAAAATAAATAAATAAATAAATGTGTCATATGTAATCAAATGCATGTAATGTTCGTATCACATGTAAACAAATGTATGTAATGATGTATCATATGTAATGATAAGTATGTAATGTATGTATCATATGTTATAAATTATTATAATTATTTTTGCGAAAAAATTATTATTATTATTATTATTATTATTATTATTATTATTATTATTATCATCAGAATACATGAATGTATCAAATGTAAAGAAATGTATGTAATGTTATATCATACGAAAACAAATGTAAGTAATGTTGTTTCATTTGTAAACAAACTTATGCAATGTTGTATCATACGTAATCAAAACTATGTAAGGTATGTATAATTCCTAATAAATTATTATTATTATTAAAAAAATATATATATATAATTGTTATTATTATTATTATTATTATTATTATTATTATTATTATTATTATTATTATTATTATTATTATTATTGAGAGAGGGCGCTGAGTAGGCATACGAACGGTTGCATGGTCATATCGCTTGTCCCGTTTTTATAGTTTTAATGTGGTTCTAACTCCTGTTTTTAATTTAAAAGTGCCATAAAGAAACTCTACTTGTCACGCTGAAGAGAGTGACATATAATTCATCGAAATCGGCCAAGTGGAACCCAAAATCTGAGTGTGCTAAAAAATTGAAGCGTACACCACGGTTGCTAACGAGTACAGAAGAAAGGACGTCGCCATCTTTACAGCTGTCTAGAGGAAGAAAGACGAGTCATGAAGTACATCAAGTGTCAGAAGGAATTGCCTTCCGACGGATGTTACATAACCTGCAGGAAATGCCATAGGAATCTTCACATTACATGTTCCGGACTTTCTGAAACAACCTGGCAACGCAAATCCAATGCCAAACGAGAAGAACGGAAGTGCCAGAACTGTAGAGAGAACAAAGAAACGCCACCATCCACGACGCAACTGATTATGCCAGAGGCTGAATCGGACAATGAACTGAACAGACAACAAAACACCGGTGAGTCTTATAATTTGAGTTCCGTTAATTTATTACTTGAAAAAGGTTTAGAAAATATAAAAGTCAGCTTGGTAGATCTTGTCTAAGAACTATTTGATAAACAGAATAAAGAAATAACAAAAAAAATTAGCGAATATGAAGAGTTTGTTAAATTTAATAATTCAAAAGTCGAAGAAGTCTTACAAACGGTAAAAGACATTAAAACCAGCATTAACGCATTAACTGAGGGGCAGCACAAATTGATAAAAGACACATCGGAACTCCGTCAAGAATTTAATTCCCTGAAATAACAATACGAAGTTTTAAACCAACAACAACATAAAGAAGACCTTGTCATAAACGGTCTTCCAGAAACAGAATCCACAGAAAATCTCAGAGACGTAGTTCTAAAGTTAGGCCATGCAATTGACATCCCCTTACAGCATAATGATATTCAGACCATAAATCGGTTTCCCAGGAAGAACAGAAAACAAGGTTCGCCGCGACAGGCACCAGTCATAGTTCGTCTGAGAAGAAAGGTTACAAGAGACAATCTCATAAAAGCCAGCAGACTGAAAAAACCAGTACTGGAGGATTTAAATGCATCGCAAGACAATACGCCAATCTTTCTATCTGAATATTTAACACCTTTCAATCAGAATCTTTTGTACCAAGCAAGAAAGCAAAAAACAGAAATAAAGTATCAATTTTTATGGATCGAAGACGGCAAAATATTCTTGAGAAAGTCACAGACTTCAAAGTCTATGCTAATAGAAAGCTCGGAAGATATAGACAGGTTGCTAGAGTGAAACAAAAGTCTCTAAATTAGTTCAATAAGAAGATCTCAACACAACAAAAATGAATGTGAACCATCAGATAGACGTAATTACACCAGAATACATCAGTAATTGTACTTTCGAATCTCTTGATGCATGGAAACAAAACACAGTACAAGCGAGAGGTCTCTCAATCTTGCATATTAACATCAGAAGCATCCGAAAACATTGGTTATTTTTACAGGCTTATCTGAGGAATTACACTGATATTATTTATATAATGATCTTACAGAAGTATCCACAACTAATGACGAAGCGACTGCTTTCCAAATTCCAGGCTTCCGACAACATAGATCATGCCGCCAAAGAAGAAGAGGGGTGGAATACTAATATTTATGAAACATAAATTAATAGCAAAAGAAATGGCCTATCAGTTTGAGCATGCTGAAACCCTCTGCTTCGAAATCATTAATACCACGAATACACAGCATCCCATAATACTAAATGCTATTTACATGCCACCAAACCTAAACATGATCAAATTCTTACACGAACTCAAATGCTGACTTTCAAGCCAAGAAATATGCTCAACCGAACACCTAATGATAATTGGCGACATAAACATAATTATTGCAAATGAAAACCAGAACAACACTGTACAATACCTAGACACACTATCCATTTACAATCTAATACCAACAATAACATCATGTACTAGAGAAGAAATATTCGGAAATATTATCACTGCCTCCTGTTTAGACCATATAAATGTCCGAGTATCACAAAATAGTTACACTGCATCAGTCATAAAGTGCAAAGTAGCCGAACATTACTTCACCGCTCTAAACCTGCACACAAAGACAATACCCATGCAATGTCCCACAGAAGAAAAACGACAGAAAACAATAATAGACGAAGAAATAGTCAACCACGAAATAAGAGAAACAGACTGGGAACACCTGGCATCAGATTCAGCAGATATCTTAGACAACAACATTAAACTCACACTGGAGGAAATATATAAGAAAGCTACAAAGAAAGTCCGAATTTGATCAAAAACAACACAAAATCCTTGGATAACACAAAGCTTAATCCTAGAAATACACAGAAAGGACGCTTTATGGAAAGAATTAAAGCGATATCCAAATAACACAACTTTAAAAACTGAATATAAGATAAAATGGAATCGCCTTACAACACAAATCAGAAATGCAAAAAGAAGCTACTACAGAGACAAACTAACCTCCGCACTAAACAACATGAAACAAACCTGGCATCTGATTAATGAAATGCTAGATTCTGTTCCCAACACCACTGCCTCCGAAACCATAAAACACAGCTTCATGAAAGACGCAAAACCTATCCAACAACTAGCAAATGACTTTAACCAATACTTTGCAGACTCCATCCAAGAACTTCACAGAAAATTTCCCCCAATCACAAAACGAGACCCTCCACTTGGACCGCGATCAAAACAGACATTATGGTTCCCAACCATAAAAGAAGCAGAACTTCTCTCAGCAATACATCAAATCGAACCAAACAAAGGCACAGGAATAGATGGTATCAGACCTAAAGATATAAAGCAACATGCAACTAGTTTAAGTCCTATCATACTAAAACTAATAAATAAAATATTTAAAACAGGACAGATACCAAGTATGCTAAAGACCGTCATAATTACACCCATATACAAACAAGGAAAAAGAAATTTAATCAGCAATTACAGACCCATAGCAACAATACCAATTATCAATCGAATTATGAAGCGGATCATACTGAAGAAACTCACAGCATACACTGAGATCTTTAATATTATCCCCAAAACACAATATGGTTTTCAGAAAAATAAGGGAACAACATCTCTCTTGGAAGACTTTACAGACGTAATTAATACCACCTTAGACAAAAACAAAATAGCCATGGTAGTCTTTATAGATCTAACCAAAGCATTCCATACACTCACATATCAAACCTTGTTAGAAAAGCTGAGGCATGTTGGAATAGACGGGCCTCTTCGCAGGTGGTTTACAAACTACCAAAATAGAAAGTATATCATCCGTATCGGATCAAACCGAAGCAGAGAGCTACCAGTAACCTGTGGAGTGCCACAGGGAGCTGTACTTTCCCCAAATCTATTCAACATTTACACGCACGATATTAATCAGTTACCACTCAAAGGTAAGATATTCCAATACGCAGGCGATACAGCAATAATATCCATCCATAATAACGCAAGCATAGCCCAAACAAATATGCAACATGACATAAATCTGATCACAGACCGGCTCATGAAAAATTCCATATACCTAAACTCAGAAAAGACAAAATTAATGATATTCAGAAATCCGTTGACTCGACAAAGTTGATAACAAATATATAACCATCCGACATCCAATTTCCAACATAAAAACACATAGAACAGCAAAACCACTACAATCACTCAGGTTGAAACAAAGCGATACCTTGGAATTTACTTCGATGCAGATATGAACTGGAATACCCACATAAACCATCTACACAACAAACTCGGAACAATAACATACAAACTTTACACGTTAAAAGATATAGTTCCCATACGCCTAAAAACACTAATATACAAAGCACTATGCCAAAATATACTAAGATACGCTATAACAACGTATGCTTTCTGTTCACCCTACAAATTAAATAGATTAATGTCCCTACAGTACAAAATGGCAAAACTGATCTTTTGGGAACAAAGAGAAAATC
Organism: Typopeltis vanoorti; assembly: GCF_054136105.1. Lineage (NCBI taxonomy): Eukaryota > Metazoa > Arthropoda > Arachnida > Uropygi > Thelyphonidae > Typopeltis > Typopeltis vanoorti. The sequence goes on along the minus strand of NC_143561.1, from coordinate 46,213,956 downwards.
ACGACCTTATAAACATTGCAATGGCAGAACACAAAATACTGACAGCAAAACATTTATGTCACTATGCAGCCTTGCTAAAACATTATTTCGATGCCAACTACAGGACAGTTAGAAATACATACCGTATAACAAGACCTCAGACTACTAATTATATCACATATAAATACAATAATCACTACGGAAAGGCCATGCGAATCTTCTACATCCCAGACATGATAAACAAATTACCTTTTGAATACAGAAACCTTACAAACTACAATAGCCTGAAAAGAGCTCTAAGGACATACTACGAACATGAAACACGCACCCAAAATACCATACAAACTTAATGAAACACAATATATTCGCTCAGGCTTCCAGTTCAGCGACGCATCAGTACATTCCAATTTATTGTGGGGGGGGGGGTGTTCGTGTGAGTGCGCGCGCGCGAATTTCTCAATCATAAATTCCGTAGCATCCTAACACAGTAAAAAAAAAAAAAAAAATACATAATAACCAACTGGTGTCATCCTCAGATAAGCTTACATTTAAGCTTCGATGATGAAAGGCAAAAAAAAATTTGTTCTCATCCAAGATGTATCATATGTAACCAAATGCATGTAATGTACGTATCACAAGAAAACCAATGTATATAATATATGTAAACCAATGTACGTAATGTAAATATCACATGTAAACAAATGTAAGTAATGTATCATATGTAAACAAATGAATGTAATGTATATAATAATTATAACAAATGTATGTAATTTATATAATAACTGTAACAAATGTATGCAATGTAAAAAAAAAAAAATATTTTAAAAGTAAATCATGAGTTTACACCGTATGTTTGTCAAAATAAGGACGCATAATATTCAGATTGCATATGTGTAAATACTGTTGTATAATCACACTTTTTCAAACTTGAAAAAAAAATAGTAAACTACAATATGTAATATTATACAACTTATGTAACTCTGAACAATATAATTGTAAATTATTATTATGATTGTTATATAAAAAAAAACTGTTATCATCATTACTATTTAAATCTCATTATATGTAGCACAAAGTGCTGAACCTTGTAAAATAATATACTGAATAGATGATCATTGTACATATGTAAATATGTGAAAGACAATAAGAACAATAAAAAAAATTATTATTGTTAAAAATTATTATTATTATTATTATTATTATTATTATTATTATTATTATTATTATTATTCTGTATATTCCCTATTTAAAAATTCTGTATAATCTTTATTGTTAATATTAGAAGATCATGTGTTGTAAATACATAATATGGAGACAAAAAATATTATTAAAACTTTTAATAGAAATCCAATGTAGAAAAGGCAGCACTTAATGTTGAATTCTGTAAAATTATAAGGTGCAATGTCACATACCTCCAGGGAGTCAGAGACTCATCGAGGAAGCCCACATACTAAATACACCAGCAATCATACTTGAGTCAAATCTTTCCCAATACCATTAATGTACAGATTGTATAACAGCACCGATCCTTGTGGTACACCACTTTTTATCACTAATCTTACACACATCCCGCGTATACCACTTTCTGGTATCTGTCAGTCAGTCACCCTATTATTCATGCGAATATTATATAACCCAAACCCATTTTCTCCAATTTAAGCAAAGTCTATAATGCTGTATTCTGACAAAATCCCTTAGCAAAATCCAGAAGTATAATGGTGCATCCATTCCCCTTTTCTGGTTAAATGGCGACATTGTCTTAGAATGTGAGCAAGTTGCTAAAACATGACCTTCCCTTAGTAAACCCCTGTTGTTCATTGCAAAGTAGATATTCTTTGTCAACCCATTTCTGAATGCGAGCCTTAACTAATTTTTCGAAAATATTCACCAATACTCCTGAGATACGAATCGGTCTTTGCACCACCCTCGTGCAGTGGGATTACCATACATTTCTCCAATTCCTGAGGAATCCTTACTGTTCTGAGACTCATATTAACAACCTGGTCAAAGGAACGGCCAGTTCAGCTTAACACTCTTTTGGCACACGTGCTGATATCCCATCAGCCCCTATTGCTAAATTCTTATTCAATTTGTGCAACAGCTCTAATACCTCGTACTCATACACCTGCGTTTCTTCATCCAATTAAGAGAAAGCATTGGGCTAAATGTAGCCCCTTTTGTTAAAAGCTATCACCAGATTGATAGCTTTTAACAAAATGGGTACTAATTAGCTGAACAACCTCTTCTGCTTCTGTACCTTCACGCCTCTTCTGCCTCTGTAACCCACACGATAGGAGGGTTATCTTTTCATATTCATTCTTTATTTTCCTTGCAGCATATTGATAGAACTATTGTGGAATAGAATTATATACTGTATATCTCATATCCTTACCTTAGGTACACAAGATAAATGATCTGGAACTTGAAAAAGCAGAAAATCAGAACAGTTTAAAAACATTCTGGAGAAAGTCTAGAATTTACTTAGACCAGTTAAGGACCACCAGGATCCTGTCGGATTTCTGAGTGTCGATAATATTTCATGTTGTTGTAGAATCCAGTAACTTGGAGAAATAGGACGGAGTACCATTACAAGAATAAAACAACATAAAATATTTATTCGCTGAGCACAACCAAATACTAACTATCCCAGCATTCTCCAGTTGAAGACCATTTCATCAGGAGGAAGAAAGCAAAGCAACTACATTGATCCGCATTAAATCAAAAGGATTGTTTCTAGAGGTGATACGACGGTGCAATTTACATGCATCTTGGAGCACTTCCCTCTCCGTTTGTTTGCAATACTCCATAATATGACGTTACAGTATAAATCATAATACATTTACTTCATCAGAACACTGATCTAAATATTTTATTTAGCCTTAATTTAGATAACAAATCCTATGGTTTCTGTTGAAAACAGCGATCGTTATACAATAGGAAACTGTTTCCTTTTTTTGGCATTAATATTTCTCTAAATGAATCCTAAAAGATTACACAATAGCCAAGAATCCACAAATGTACAGTAGCTAATAAAAAGATAATAATTTTTTTATGAGAATAAATATATGATAAAACATACAGAAAACGATACAAAGTAATTTGCAAATAAGAACTAAACTGGGTATTCGTACTGTTCACTCATACCTTGAGAAAGCAGTAGTTCTATGTAGTTCATTCCGGTGGACATCCATCTGAAGTAGAAATTGAGCGTCCTTGACCTCTTCCTTTCGTGCAACGTCTCGATTATCACACTAATCATAGTAATAATCAGTAGGGTGAAAAGCAATAAAAGCCATACCTGAAATGATTTATACAGTATAAATTCAGTATTAACACTTCATCGTTTATTATAATTATTATTATTATTGTGCCGAGGTGATACTTTATTCATATGCTAGCGCGGCTTGTCAACTGCAAGTCCTTTTCGCAATACCTGATCAACCACACTTGCCAAACGTGACGTCTGGTGGTACGAAGGATAATATGCAAAACCTTCCATTCGTCGACTGACTTGTTGAATGCGGATCTCAAAAAAAAAAAAAAAAAAAAAAAAAAAAAAAAAAAAAAAAAAAAACATTCAAAATCGAGGGTCGTAATATCGGTTCCATAATAAGACCGCAGTATTCAAACCCCACATTATCTGAACCATCATGTAGCGTCGTCTTCAGTGGTGCAATAAGCTTGTACTACTGAAGACTTCGCTGCATGATGGTTCAAATGTGGATTTACACATCAGGTAATTGCAACAAATATAAGAGTCAGATTAAAGAGGAATTTGCAAGGAAAGGGTGGAAGCAGCGCACAGAAAATGGTAATGTGTATTAGAAGGAAACGGACTGTATACCCACTACTAGGATAATAAATCTGGCAGGAGTGATAGATCGCTAGTATCATTAGGCAGGGGCTACATACTCTTAAAAAGAAAAATACTGTTATTCAGGTGGTAGAAGGAGTAAGGGATCAGCAGTGTCATAACCAGCAGAAGGCACAGGCAAGAAACCTGAACAGAAAAGCATAAATAAGACAAAATTAGTTTATGAGATTAAACTAGCTGAGCACGCCAAAAAATCACAAAGAGTGCATTGACTATCCGGTGAGTGATAGAAAGAAGGAATATGGAAGAATAACTTTAACAAGTGACGATTGGTAGGGAGATGAGAGAAGCAGATTAAATAGTTGAGTTATTAAATGTTTCATTTTAGAACGGAATCATTCAAGTGAAAATATTGCAGTAACAGATGTAAGAGAAACCGAATTGTGAATAGCGGAAGATAAAAACTGAACGTTCGTTGAATGCTGCAGAATTTGAATGTACATTCAGCCGAGATTATCGATTATGTGTTACGAGAATGAGCAAGCAGTTGGCATTGCTTCTGACATGAGTGTTTAATTTAAGACTAACAAATGGTAAAATACCAAAACACCGAGCATAGACCCATGTGGTGTTAAAGGTATTGCAGATGTTTCTTAAAGACGAAATGTAGGAAAATTGGCTAATAATTTCATAATCCATGAGGAAAGTATGGCTTTGTGAAAAGTGAGTCGCGCCAATTTTCTCACTTTCAGTAATAGAGTGACATTTGCCACTAGTGTACAGCTGGATGATTCAAGAACATTTCATGGGATTATATGTGAACTTTGTTACATTTATTTGAAAAAAATGGGATGGAGATAAAGATGATGACATGCATACGATGGTGGATAATGGATAGATACCAAAGCGTAATATACGCAGTGTGTCCGACAAGTAATTCGACAATAATTATTATATCAAAACAAAGAACTATATTTGGAATTGTCACCTACACGGATCGGATTCAAAATAATCTCCCTCCAACCCACACAACGTTTACATCTCTAGTACAGGTGTTCGAGGACACGGTGGAAGTCCTGAACGGGTTCCCTTCAGTGTCTGGTTTACAACGCGTTGGATGTCCTCAATGTCGCTGCAGCGCTCTCCTTTGAACGAACACTTCATCTGTGGGAAGAGGAAGAGGCTGCGGGAGACAAATATGCCGAATAGCGATGCGGTATTTTCGATCACGCAGATCGACTTCGAAGCCAGAATCTGCTTCACAGCGTTATCGTACAACAGAAATCAATTGCTGTTGTGGAACAGTTGTTTCCTGACATGTCGCATGTGGGAGTGCAGAAGTTGCTTTGCTCCTAAATAATATAGACCGCGCAATGCGCTGCACTAAGGAAAACAATTTCGCGGTGGATAATTCCAGCGGCTGTCTGGAATTATCCACCGCGTCAAGTCAATGGTCAACAATGACCATCGACTTGACACGTGATTTTTTGCAACCTGACTTACTTCTGCCGGGGTGAAGACGTTCAACGCCATTTCATGCGCTGGCGTTTCGTATTCGGATCAAACTAAAAACGCAAATTTCATCACCGATGACAATTCTTTGCAACACATCACGATTTTTTAAACTGCATCGATCAATCAAATTTTGACGACATTCAACCCACTGCTCTTTCTGTTAGTGTGTCAACGTGTGCAGCACATACTAGAAGAAATCTTCCTCTTGTGCAAATCTCTTTCTAAGATTAATTGGCCATTTCCTTCCTACCATAGGCAACAATTCAATTTCCCTAGCTATCAGGAAATTTTCATTTGACCGTAAAGAAACGTGCCGTCCACAGCGTAATTCATTCCTATAGGGGCCCATTCCCCCCCCTCTTATACGTTGAATACCAGCGGACCACCTGGGTACGGCTCAGACAGTCATCGCTGTAAACTTTTTTCCAGGTCTTGGTACACTTGAGTAGCAGTGTTTCCTAATTTACAGTAAAATTTTGTATCACGGCTCTTTGCTCCATGACGCAACTTCTGACATGTTCCACTTATATATTCTCATTCAACGGTTGCTACACGAAAATTGCTGCGTCACCCGAACCGGAAAGTTGCACCTGTGATTACAACACACTCGAGCAGTGAAAACTACAAACACGTTTGTTACTTTAATTCAATGGGCTACCCTGTAAAAATCAATCTAATTACTTAACGGGCACACACTGTGTATAGTGGAATAAACTCCAGCTGAAAGCAGGTGACTAGTGGTCTGTTGCAAGCATAGCGGCTTGCAGCACACCACTACTCATCTTCCAATGCTCTGAGCGTTTTCACTCAGAGAGCGTTGGAAAACAACTATTTAATCTGAATATGTTTAAATTTGTCCATTTGGTACGTAAAGACTATGAGCTGCATATAACAGCATTGCACCAGTATTTCAGTAAATTGATTAATATAATGGTGGCGATGGCGGTGAAACGGAGTTGAAGTTCAAAGATTATATTGCAAAACTCTCCAAAATAGCTAGCCGCATTACTCATTATTGAACACGCACTCTACCGAACAGAGATAAAGATGTTTTATTCCTATAGACATACATATATTATTAGAATAAGGCTCTACTAATTCACTGCACTCCACCTTTAAGTTAAAATTTATATCTTTCCATTTTCAAAATAAGAATATAATGAGAAGGCAGTTACAATAGTCTGAATTGTTTTATAAAATCAGTTTTGTAAAAGGCCGTTTTTCAATGTTATTTGTTTACAATAATCCAGATTCCTAATTATTCGCTAGAGACAACTGAGCAAGAGAGAGAGAGAGAGAGAGAGAGAGTTACTTGTAACTCTTAAGAACAGTTGATAATGCATAATAATGCTTAAATGTAATAAAAACATTTAATTATCATTATTATTACTGTAATTTATGTTGTTTATTATGTTAGGTGTTACGAACGACATTATCATGATATCATATCAGAAAATTATAAATATCAATTAGACACGGTTTTGAATAGTTTAGATATCGCATTTTTAATAAATAATCAATGAAGTCAATCACAAAATATTATTTTCTCACTGAGCAAAGTTTGAGTATACACAGCGTTGATGCAAGAAAAAAATATGACACTTAATAAGACAGGAAATTCTTTTGTAAATTATATAAATGATTGTTTATAATTATTATTATTATGAATCCACATATATCAAATTTATTTTATCGTGAAAGAATCCACACCAAAAATATCAGTATAATTGACTCTAAAGGGATTTTTGCGATCAAGAATTCTCTACTCACCTGATACGAAAATATGCCGGGGAGAGAATGCAAATCAGAAAAGTGTTCCACGGTTCTTCCCACCAGAACCCAATATTCTTATCTTTAATGGGTTGCTGAATTCTCCACCCAGATGGCGCACCGACAAAGGAATGAATGGTCCCACTCCAATATCACCTTTCTTAATAATAAAATAATAATAATAATATATATATATAAAGCTATGAATCATCAAGTATAAAATAAGCGATCTCTAAACACCCGTAGTTTATTGTCTGTTTACCGGATAATTAATTGTCTTTGTTTATTTATCAAGTAGTAAATAAACATTACTCAGAAATGTGTATTCCCTGTTCAGGTGTGTTAGAATAGGAAAAGCTTGTGATTTTAGTGAGTGAAATGAAGAAAGAAGAGTCAGATTAAATAGAATGCGTGTCGGAATTGTCTGCTATGATCAGCAGCTGCGATACTCTAAGAAACTTTATGATAAAAATAAAAATACAAATTTGTTTAAGGACCCATTGATCGATATCAGAGATATATGAAGGCTAAAGAGGACTCTAAATTGCAGTAATCACGTTGGTTGATTGATTTCTCCGCACAACCGAGGACTGGTCATGATTGTGAATACCGTCGCGAGTAGTGCATAAAAGCAGAATATTATTAGGGCTATAAATCTGCTGATGTGTTGCTTGAATAGCTAGGCGTCGTAGATCCTCTAAAAAACAATGTGACCGAGGTATGCTGTATCATAGCGGGTCTGAAAGGATTGAAGATGTACTTGACTCTGCCGTAGTCAGTAAATGTCAGTAAGGAATAAGGGGCCTGATCTAGTCCCTTAAATAAAATTAAAATAAAAGTGTTACCAGAGTTATTTTAGTTATTTGATCATCAGTCGTTTGTGCTTTGACATCAGAATTAACAAATGAATGATAGTGGACATTTCACGAGACACGCCACTATGAAAATACATATAAAAAGGCACAGGCAAGAAGTTATATCTTTGAATGAAGTGGATATCAAATTGTGGTGCTTTAATGAATTAGGCAATTGATGTCTCAACTCCAGAAGGAGACAGTGAGCGCTCTGCAACTGTGACGTCAGCACGGAGAACTCAAGTACTCTGGCATTAGAAGGGAATTACGAATAAACGAATCCACGCACCTTAATTTATAACGCAAAGCAACAGGTAAAGTGGAGAGACAACTGCAATGATCGATGGCGAAACATAAGTGCAAGCTTTGTAAACACTCCTTTATACGGCACCATTTCAACCTCTTAGATGACTTCTCTCCAAAGGTAGGTAATACTGGTTACGTGATTTTTTGAGAAATTAAAATGCCATATTGGTCATACCTAATTAATTATTAGGCTGCCAGATTGGGTGTTGATGTCGCTCTGCAAGGCTTGGGAGAAACGTGAGGTTTCACATACAATGAGAAACTTCATGTTTCTCATTGTATGTGAATATAGCCTTGTTCTCACCGTACTGGTTGGATGCCACAATGATAAGAAAACTGAAAATACGGTAGAGGACGGATATTAATACTTGGGTACAATTAGGTATTGGGAATGGAAGAAATCGCGGATGTGATATTTTCCAAGACATCAATTATTATTTAGCCGTTTTTCCAAGTAGCAATGCAAAGAACAATTATAGACATAGTTCCAGGTCATTTGCATTTCAAATTCATTTGTGAATTTTTAACATTTGTAATTCTCATTTCCGCGTAAATTCAGTTGAAATTGAGGATTTTGGTAATCATTTTAGAAAATCCTGACTTTTCTTTTGAGCTGGTTCAGCACACGTCTTAGAAAAATAAGACATCAACAATCGTTCGGAAATTTGGGTCAAATGAAGATTTTCGATTTAGTATTCAGTGAGAATAAACATTTTATTAATTAAATATTTCAAATCAAAATAAACTAACTTTCAGAGAATTTTCCAAAAATAGAAAAATATATAAATAAATAAATAATGCTTTCAGATACTCGTATATTTCATATGAACAGATTTGATTGGTTGTTTTCTATGAGCCTCTTGATAGGAGTGCCATTGACCCTGATCTCAACTATGGAAGAAATTATATCAAAAAATTGTATTTTATATAAATGAATGAAACGTGAGTAGTTATTAGACGTTCTACAGAACTGTTGAGCTTGAAAATGTCTCAGGCGTCCCCAGTTTATAATAAGGATTTCATTCTAAAATGTTAAGTAATAGCGTAGTTCTTCGCTCCATCTTGAAAACGAAAACAGAGGTTTTGAAGAAGCGCATGCTGCAGTATGCGAAATGCTTCAGAAATGAAATCATGAGATGGTACTTGATTGGGTGAGACTTCGCCCGTAATAGTGTAAGGTCTGTTGCTATAATGAAATATTTTCTTTAAACAATCAATAGAAAACAAGCAGCACTTATTTTCTATTTCGTGATAATTATTTGATAAGTTGTTATAAACGCACTTACGTTATCTGCGAGCTTTCGAAGTATTCCGCTATAACTGCTTTCCTGAGTAAATTGATAGCTGTTTGAAATAAATTATTAAAATTATATTCTATCCAATATACGCATTCTATTCCTTTAAATTATGTTTACATTATTTAATGTTTACATAAATAATTTTGAAGATTTACAACTATTTTGAAAATTTGTGAACGTATGCCAATTAAATGCACTTTGGAAAATAATTAGCTTACGTGAAATTCATCGAAGAAGACAGTTTGTCTATTAGATCCACAAAAATTCCTCCCAATCTTCCTTCGTAATAATAAGCAAATTCTGTATCCTGTGAATCAAAATAGATCAAATTATTATTATTGTTATTATTCAGAGATCTCATTGTAGTCTGGGTCTCATCGAGGGAGGCCGACTTTATTCACCCAGTGATGGAGTAACAGTAAGCGCAATGTTGTGTTGCATGCACCAGGATAGTAGGTTTTAGCAAAATGGACACACGTTAGTTGAAAGTCTGTTTTGTATCTGTCACATGCATACCATCTGCATTGAGCAGAAGTATCCATTCATGTTCATTATTTCTTTTACTTGACAAATATCACTTGAGTTATTTCCCGCTTTCTTTATTTTACAGAGACAGGCTAATTTTATACTAAAACTTAGCTTTCCGTTCTCTTCTCGCCAGCTCCTTGTAATTTTCATACCTGACGTCATCCTTATGTACACGGTACCACTTCCACTTCCAAATTTCCTTACGAATCTCTTGCTTAATAAGTATACATAACCAAATTCGAATAATAAATTCCTACGTATTAATTATTCGAATTCTAGGACAGGACTCATTCTGATATTGCGTCATTTATTTTAAAAGCTTCCCATGCATCGGCGTCCCATATCTAGAACACAATACGTTGGGACAGAAACCCTAACATGGGGCATAGTCTAGCGTTCCCCGTTACTTAGTCATACTTCAGAAATTTTAGTTCGGTATGCAACATTTTATGAATGGAATATTCTTTCACTTACTGAATCCCCAGGTGAATAGAACGGAAAGATCGCTCTCACCAACCGAAGAGGACAGTAACATCTTCAAACGAAACCTATTCCTGCAGATCAGATCTCACACTCTTTGACCTCGATTTCCTTATGTCACATGCCATTTGGGAAAGTTGTCTCGCAACAGCTCAATAAATTGGATTTCATTTATCAATAAGATTTCACTGCTATCCATCAATATTTGGATAATTAAATTCACCCCTGATCATTACTCATTTTACACCAATCATGTTTATTTTGTGATGCCTTTTATCGCCACTAGGAACTGGTCCCCTACGTCTGTGACAACACGCACCCTGTGTATTTGATCTTTTTAGACTCCATCTGATAACCATTCCTTCATACTCACTGAAAAACTGTTACTAGTTTTGCAGTCATTGCTTTATACTTTAATTGGATTCATATCATCCATGTTCTCCTCTCTATTACTATTAAAATGCTGCGTTCTTTACACTAGATACCAGTTAGCATATCTGTCTCTGATAGTCAGTTGTCAATAATTCTACAACCTGAAGCCCCAGCGTATTCATCAAGACAACGAACTCTAATTTTATGTTTCTGATTATCCTAGCATTCGTAAACAGACGTAATTAATTACCTACACGCTTTATTGTATATCACTTCTGTAGTCTGAGAGACCCATTTGGACAACTGACAGATCTCTTTTCTTACCTAATATTTTGTTTATGTAACATCCTTGCTCTTGCTTACCAAGTCCGTAAAGAACTGATAGTCTTCTTTCTTCAATATAATTTTTCTGATAAGACACATACCTATCATTTATACAGCTTCATTACATGGTCGTGCCTTCTCACAGCTCCTGACACTTCATCCAATCATAATATAATTCCAATGACTCCGTGTAAGATCTCATATCAACTAATAATTTTCCAAACTACTGATAAAAAAGCATTTCAGTATAGGACATCCCTCTAGAAATCCATTGTTCCATTAAACACACTGCACACATCTATATACTCGTATCCATTCTTTCAACAGCCTACGAATGGAACCGTTTGTTATCATAGCCCTTTTTATCAATTTATTTCTTTAAAATCTCTAGTATTATGCTATTTCCAATTCCCTTAATGTGTGTGTGTGTGTGTGGGTGGGTGGGTGTTATGGTGCTTTAACACTGAAACATATTTTATGTTTTGAAATGCGTTTTTAAAGTCCCTAAATGGGATCTTATATGAATTCTAACAATAGCATACTTACTGGATAGTAAATTCTCAAATGCGTCATTTTGACTTCCGTAATGCACCTTTTATTACCTGCAATGAACGAATATTTGATTATATATTAAAAATTGAAGAATTTGTAATACGTACACATAAAAATTCAGTTATTCTAAGAAAATAGTGGGGAAATAATTATGTTCTTTAGATAGATATTGGAATTCCTGTTTTAAGGTTGAAGATTCCAAATTATATCTCAAAGGCATTTTTATTTTGTTCCCTTAATTTGAGGTTCAGGTTTATTCACATTAGAAATAAACAAAACGGCATTTACCCTAAAAGTTATGTTTGCCACTTCTTCTGTTAAAATCGAAAGATCAGCGAAAATTTGGCAAACATGTTCGAAATAATAGTACAGAAATTACTAAGATTTGATATTTCCGATATATGATGTCATTTATCGAACCATCGTTCATTCTGGATTTTTATTTTTAACAGAAAAATGAATCAAACGCTCGAAAACAATATGTTATTAATGGTAACATACAACATCTTTGAATGATATATAAGCCATGCATTAAAACAATCCAAGTATGAGCTTCGTTAAGAATCGCCTATTAACACCAAAGTGATTTTTCTCCAATAGCTTAAACAAAGAAACTGACTGAACAAAAAATGTAATTTATTGTATGGATTATTACATTAAAATGTAATAATCCTTATCCCTATCATCACCCATAATGCCATACGCGAACCAAAATACAAGAACTGAAGCCAGTGACACATATGACCACAGGTAAATTCCAAGCATTCCAGACCCATGGCGTCACACACAATGACGTCACCAACCAATTACGTCACGATTCCTTATCTTATCTTGATCTTGATCTTGTCACTAGTGACCGCACTACTACTTAGGCATTACAAGAAGACTTTTGTAGCTGACAGCCACATTAAAAATAAATTTAAAAAAAAAAACGATCTGGTTAGGTTAAGTAAAACTCATAGCAGAGATTCTGTCAGGAGAAATATTCTCATAAATTTCCTATTTAGAATCGCTGGTAAAGATTTAAAAGAATAAGGTGAGAAAGAGAGAGACTCGAGCACTACTAACACGGGAAATGTCTATAACGTAGGAAGTGTGGGAATATTTTTACTAGTATCAGGTTAAAGGACCAAAATTACACTAGCATAAAGTTAACTTTCTCGAAAACGTGATTTAAACTGTTTCTGATTAAAAGTATTGTCGTATAATCAACGTGAAATTTCTGAATCCATATTATGTATAATTCACTTTGATATGCGTGAGAATATAAGGGAAACAATAATTTTAATTCTAAATCTTTAATGCTATAAAATACTACGCATTTCGAGCGTCCTTGTATATACTATTCTGGGATGCATTTGCTAACACTAAGCAGAAATAATAAAATGGATTTTGGAAGAAAATTATATACTCGGAGGCAGCAGTTTGCATTTTACCTCGGATAAGTTGGTTGCCTGATATACACCTTAAGCAACTGATGCTTTTTGGACCGGTGTATTATATCTAAAAAACTGCTCGTTTGATCTTGCGAACTGACTGGTTTCCCAGAAGAAACACCTCAGTGCCCCACAGGACAAAAAATAAAAAAATAAAAAATAAATAAAAAAATAAAAAAAAATCTGCTAACCCATTAACTCACGGTCTGTTTAAAGGTTCTTATGATGATTCTAATCCAGGTTTTACGAACAAAGGGCATCTTATAGGAGCTCCCAACGTAGTGGAGAATTACGTTAAAGGGATAAATGACAATTAGAATACATGTGTGGTGCAATTTAATTTTTTTTTCTAGTTCTTTTATTAACTGTCCGACTTCACTTAAGGGAAGGCATTAGAATGAAAAATGCCTGTTACTAAGGGATTACTTGCATTTCATATAACATTTCATGATCAGAGGAGAAAATTTTTCATGATCACCTTGCAGTTAATTAGACGAGCAATCAAGTTAATTAGACGAGCAATCAAGTTAATAAAGAAATTAAAAAATAAACTGTGGACAGAGTATCGCTCTAATGATTATGTATAAGTGATATAGACAAATAACTCAAGAGACAAGTTTTTGTAATGACGTAATAGAGAATGAGGATGTTGTTGATATCTTAGCTTATCATTTGCAGTTGACAAGGAAAACACACGTATGTCAGATTAATGAATTCACTTTAAAATTTTTCTTACTTGAATTTTTAATGTTACTAATTTATATAACACGAAACAGAACACGACAGATTTAACTGATGCTTTTTACTTCAGACCATTTTAAGAAAGATATCAATGGTTTGCTACATTTGACGAGATCAGGCTCTATTACCGAGCATGGGAAAAATATGATGAAAACAAGAGTGAGAACGATATGCAGTATGTTGACAAAAGTATTTCGATTTCCAGTTGGGTTAAAAATCCGTTTTAATTAGATTTCTAGAAATGAATGGGAACACTTTTGGCCTGAATAACAGCAGCTACCCTTCGGGGAAAGCTTTTACCAATTGCTAATACGTCGCAACAGGAATATTCTTCTATTTCTCCAAAGCTCGCCCCATTTTTAATGCTGATGACGGCGAAATTGGAGTTATAATTCGTCCCAAAGATGTTCGATGGGATCGAGGTCTGGACTCTGAACCGGCCTGCCCAACACTTCATCGTTGATTTGCAGAAACCAGTCGTGGATATGCACTGCAGTATTGGTCGTGCTGAAGAATTCAAAGGTCATTCCCGAAGTATTTCTACAGCATTGAAGCAGGAAGTTGACCAGGATGTCCAAGTAGCCATCCGAAATCATGTTTTGGGCACCTTTACCAATGGATTAACTCCAACTGAAGTACCTGCTTACCATTACCGAATCTCTACCAAACTGGACAGTTGGAATGATGCAGTCCTGTGGGAACAGTTCTTCGGGTAAACTCCAGATTCAAACGCAATCACCAGTGTGAAACGCTTGAAAGTGATTGGTTGCTCCACAGAATTCTTTCCCAATCATCTACGGTTCAAGAACGATGTGAAAGACATCAGTTCAAACGCATTTGGCGTTGAGAGCGGTGATGTATGGTTTGTTTGCAGCAGCTTTGCTATGGTAACCTAAGCCATGCACTCTAGTGACGACAGTTTTCCCTGAAGCATTTTCCAGGTTGACTGAGAGGTCTGAAGCTGATGGAGTGCTCGAACATTGATGGGCAGAGCTCATCAATCTCGGTCAGTCAGTATCGGTGGCCTTCTGGCCGTTTTCCTACTGTGGTAGAACGATGAATTTTCCATCTACGAATGACACAAACAACGGTGGATTTCGGTATACTGAGACGAACAGCAATTTCTCCGTACAGAACACACTCTCATGTGACACTCAACTATCATCCTATGTTGGAGGTCTGCAGTTCAGCTGACTGTAGCGTCATGACGTCACATTCAGCTGAACACATTCGTCTTGACAGCACATCCCACCTTTTATTACCAGACTTAAGTAGACACTCCCTCTATATTTTCATGTTGCAGGATCCGAAATTTGCATGGCACGTCAGGTGTCCATACTTTGGTGAGAATAGTAAAAGTATAACTGTAAAAATGGATTTTACTGCTATTCCAGGAAAATGGCAAATTAGTCTTGAGGAACGTTTAATAAATAGAGCCAGTTCATTTATCTTTTATAAATAGTGGGTAATAGTAGACGTTAGGATAATCAAATTTATGTATAATAGCTAATTTGGCAATGGTGAACATTTCAGTATTCTTTGGTATTTCGTGTTCTTACAACTGTCGTGGCGGAAGACGAAAAAAGTAATTCATAGGTATGGAATCACTCCGACAATGAAATGCAATATTCACAAATAACGACATATAGGCGTCAGTGGAAATAAAAAGTCAAGATTATTGACAGTAGGGGTATTCATTACCTCATCTGAATTTAACTCTAACAGAGTAGAAAATTCAAGAACTCTCTAATAGCATTCTCCTTCAGGTATGCAATTTTTAAGGACACGAAGGAATTTATTTTCTTATGAAATTATCGAAACACATAAGTAACATATTGAGCACTTCTGAGCTCCAAGATGAGTAAAGATCATCTTGAGCATACAAAAATACAAAGAACTCTTTTTTTGATTTATATCTACAAAAATGGATTATTATGGCAGAGTTTTTGAGAGGACCTCATTTTAGTCACTGTGTTAACTTGACTTTAATAAGCGTTGAGCAGTGTGCAAGCAACCATTCAATATTCGGCTTCTTACCATAGCTGCACTTTTCGATTTAGTAGTTGCAAAGGAGTAAATAATTTCGCTAATTATTCCAATTTTCAGATATGAAAATTCAAAAATTCTGTTACCAATATGGAGAAAGCTCATTCTGGTTAAAAGTTAACATTCATTTAATAACAGGAACGATTTTAAAGATCCAAACAGCCACAATTTGATTTCAGGCTTTATTGAATGGAGCACATTTTTGATCTCTCATTTCAACGATGACTGCCTCTGTTGGTAATAAGTTTGTGTCTGATGATTTGCCGGTAATCGATGGATAGATCAGTCAGCTGGTGGAAGCTTGACCAAATGAGACAACGTAGATGCAGTAACTGAAACCTCGTTACTTTACATCCGATTGCGGCTTGGAAAAGAGTGGAAGAGTGCATCCCAATGTACCTTCCATAAGTGAGGAGGGTATGTTGCATTTGAGAAAGCACTGGATGTTTCTGCATCTCCTGACATCTAATGCTCGTAGAGAACATCGGAATGTCAATATGTTATGCACGTTTGGTTGGGATTAATTATTATATATTATAACGCACGTTCTATATCACACAGCCTAGAAGTAAAGTTCGTACATTACTGTGCGATCTGAACAGATATTGGGCTCTCTGGAAAGACAGCAGGAGATCTCCAAAGATTTCTAATTATTAAACGTTAGCGGAAACATGCACCAAATCAGAGTATTGGATTCTACCAGCTTAAAAGAGCTGCTGGTCGACAACAAGATGACGTAGACAATTGGACCCATATGGCCGACTATTTCTTTTTAAGAGTCGGCTACGTGGGGATGACTAGCAGGGATTTTTTTTCGTAGCGGATAAAAAGACAGATATCGACGTAGAAGCAAAAAAGGAGATTTATTTACCACGTGGTGGCATCAGGATTGGTGAAGGTCGAACTGATCCAGTTACAGCTTTGATGACCTAATTGTTAATAGGGTCCAGCCATTCCAGGGTAATCGCTCTCTCTCTCTCTGTCTCTCTCTCTCTCTCTCTCTCTCTCTCTCTCTCTGAAGGAAGCACAGGATTGGGTCACATTCTCAAGTTTTGATTTATTGAGTTTCCTGTACAATCGAAGTATATAATATCCTAATTTTTAAGTGATAGCAGATAGAATGCATAGAATGTTTATTGTTTTACTGGATTTATGTCAAGACTAGTTAATGTGAAGTAGGAAACTGAGTTTCCTATTCTATATCAGTCACACAGACGACTTGCCTTCCTGGTACAATTCGGATGGCAGTTTGTCCTAATCGGAGTTCTGGGTGAGAATGAAGAACACATATGCGCCAAAAACGTACAATTTGACCGATCATTCCGAAAAATAGCAAACTGTCGTTCTATGACTCTTATTTTGCACGAATAATAGAAGACAGAAACGCCATTCGCATACTGTACGTTACAGTTTTTGAAGCTGTTCGGTTATCGAGTTCACTTTCATTATTTGAAAGATGGTGATATTTGAAAAACTGAATTTTGTTATTCTCTCTCCTATTGGGTATACGGCCAGGCGTAAGCAGTTTTCAGTTGGACTTGGAGGATTTGGTTGCATAAGTGTACTTCAGAAAAAGGGGAAGTACCCTTTGAGACTAAAATTGTATAGATTTTTCAATATTCAAAACCTCCAAACAGTGTCGAATGCTTCATGTGATAATATTGTGTGTACGACAATATTTTCACATATTATACTTTGTCGGCAACCAGTTTTAACATGAAATCACATTCCTTTATCTGTTTCAATTTTAATTGCTGAATTACAAGTCAAATACAGACTATATATATTGTCCGATAAAACGTTCCTTTACATCATAAAATTGTAGCGATTGGAAAATCTTTTAAAGCCCTTATACCAAGCCTTCTCCATATGAAAAGAGAAAAAAGAAACTAAAAAAAAACTGATATACTTTCTCACGTTTAGTTTTATTCCTTTTTCCAGATGCGCGACCTACGGGAGCTTTACTCTAAATTTCTGAATCCAGAATAGCGCTTCAAATTTTCTATCCTTGCCGACAACTTTACCGCATGACACTCTGTCGAATCAGTCAATGTGTTCGTCAAGATATCACCGTCTAAAATTCAGTGCTTTTTTACAACCTCTGTCATTATTTTGTTGAATAATATTTGTATATTTGAATCTGCAGTTCACACCTGAAAACCTCTCAACTTTGATTATTTTTAAAACTGATTTATGCACTTGGGGTGTTCTTGAAAATATGGCAATTGACGTTTCACATTTCGATTAGAAGGACGGTGAGATTTGTTTGGACGAAGAAAGTCATCTATTACCTAGGGCTGTAGTTTCAATTTTCTCCCTATTAAAGAACTTAAGAGAAAGGATTTTTAAATCAGTGTTGAGGTAGCTGGTTTCATAGAGGCGTGATATCTCAAAGAAATCGTTTTCTGATTCTTGAAACAGGTAAACCTGTCTACGAATATGAGCGAAATCCAGCAAAAACAGTTGGATGTATTTTGATACTCTTGCTATGGTAACAGAAATTTAGCACGGATTTTGAAGGCTAATCTAAGGGATAGAAGATTTAGATCATTTCAATCTAGAAAATGAAAATTCAGGAAATAAACTGGGATGGTTTACATCTTTCAAGAATAATATGAAAGTTATTTTGGGAATTTTAATGCATCGATTAACACTTTTTTTTATCTTTTGTCTACTTTTTCCTGATAAACTTCGAAACAGAAAGTTCTTAATGGCTTGATAAATGTAATCAGATATCCCAAATATCAATTTTCAGAAAATTACCATTTTGCTCGCAAAATTCCTTGAAAATGGAAAATGGTAATTTTGCATTTTCAAGGAAGTTCTTGAAATCATTTGAAATCAGAAAGATTTAATATTAGATATAACTTTTTATATCTAGTACTAATTATTAATTTGTTTACTTAGAAAAAAATCAAGAAGAAATATTAATGAAATTGTTCTGATATTTCCTACACCTTTTATAATAACCAATCACTATTGGTAAATAACATGTGAAGTATAAAGAATATATCTCACTCTAGAAATCGACGTGAGATGCGGTGATTAATACCCTTGGAGGGTAATGGATGGCAATGCTGTAGCCAGTGAAGTTCTAACTGAGGCTCGGCTATTGCTGTTATCCTCTTGCCATGATCAGAGCTTTAATAGCTCAATAACACCTTATCCCTACACTGTAAAAAAGCACCTTCTTAAATAATGGATATTCATCTCGTAACATCACTAAACGTTTGAGTCCACGTCAACAACCTCGACAATAAGATGAATTCAACCCTATCACTCACATCACGTTACCATTTATTAGTTCTCTTACGCCAAAACTAGCTAGGATTATGTGAAGAAATTCAACATAAAAGACCGACTATACCACTCTGTCAAAACCAAAACACAACCAATTGCATTTTCCTGGTGTTTATAAAGTTATGTGCGACTGTGGTCGACCTTATTTTGGTCAGAACAGATAAATCTATTTTACTACACCTTGAGGAACATGGACGTGACATCTCCTACAGAAGATCATGAGCGATCGCCCTTTCCAGTCATGTTCTTTTCTCCGTCAACTCTAACCTAGAAGAACGTCAAACCCAAATTGATTGGGACCACACGAACAATTTATATATATGCAATGATGAATTTGAAAGACGAATTGTAATGTTTTGGAAGTGCTCGTTTCTGCCTGGCATTACTGATGACTTTGCTTTCATACAATTGCATAAATACCGCATATTTAAAAGGAAACAAATGAAGCAGAGATAGCAAATAATATGTTACTAAGATATACAGATTTTAAATATCTATGCATTATATTGCGGATATTATTTTAGAAACCAAGAATTGTGGATTATATGTTATTATATTATTTCTCGTAATTATGTTTGTACTAGAAGGAAGGTCTGTGCCACTCGCAACTCAATAAGGAAGAGTTACGTTGTTTGGGTTGTTCGTAATTCCATGGAAACGGAGCTACCGAATTCATTACGAAGTACATTAAGCAACCCAGTGCATTTATGATTAGCGTTTTATGGAATAAATGTTTAGGTTTCAAAATAAACAACTGTACTATAATCAAAATATAATAAACATTAAGTATTCACACAGATACCTACGTTGAAATGAGTTTCGAGATTACATTTTATTTCAAAATACTGTGTCCTAATGGTATTCTGCAGTCACTAATCTGTGAGTGTAGAATACCGTGTGTGACTCTGGGATGTAAGTACATTTTATTCCCCTTTTCCCAAGGACACTTTTCTCTACCGACTTCGAATATTATTCATCAGATTGTTCGAAGTTTCTTCATACACTTGGTTTGCTAGTGGCTTTCGATTCCAGTTCTCCCCTGAACCATTCCATTGCATTTAGATCGACATTCGGTGATTTTACTCGAAGATTTTACATAATTTCCCTCGAACTGCGTCTCAATAGTTCATACAGTACGACTTAGATGGCTGATAGTCTGCACATGGGAATAATTCACAAAAATTCTCATAGCTTAACAAGCATGATGTTTTCAAGAATTATTGCATGTCTCTCCAAGAACTATAACCAAAAGGTCCAATTCCATATAACGAAAAACAACTTCTCTCCACCCCACTGCACATCTGTCACAAACGTTGCTGTTTTGTGATGCACTTGAGTAAATGGCGTTCTTCACAACTGTGGGTTTGTCATCCATTACAAAAGTCGCTCCCGATACGAGAAGGGTGTGGTGTGTTTTATTTTTCCATTTCACAGATCTCTGTCGCTCTTTTAATTAGTCGTTTTTTCCTTTCTTTTCACATCCGTATAGTCTATCTTCTGCTTCTTTGAGTGCCATCTTTTGTCGGTGGTCGGCGACCATCTTGGCAAATTTTGAGCAATCCTCATCTACTCTGAGCAGTCGCTCCGATGTTATAAGTCCGTTGTCTGATATCTGCCAGCCGACGAAGACGGAAAGACGAAGATATTCATCGTCTTTCTTTTCCTCTTCTTCCATTTGTCTTCCCTTATATATATTAATTCTAGTATTTTCTATTTTTCATTACGAAGTAGGTGACCAAGATATGCAGTGTTTCTTCAGTACTCTCCACATTTCTACAACAATCTTTCCAGAAATTGTTATGTGCAGAAAGCTGACAACAGATATTAATTTAGTAACAGTACCATAGATAGCCGTTTAATAGAACGTATATCTATGATTAAAAGGTGAGCTAATCAGGACAAACACGGAGCTTGTAGCGGCAGATGAAATGCATGACCCACTAAAAGACATTCACAAAACGCTTCATACCCAACGTAAAATTCGAACATGAGAACCCCAGATGAAATGCAGTCTACAGTTTGCCTTATAAAGGTGTTCAAAATAGTTTAAAACTTAAATGCTAAACTTATTTCAACATAGTGTACATGCTTTCTCTCTCTCTCTCTCTCATTAGATCACAAAATTGCTATTACATCCAAACGCACAATATAAAATCGTTTATCCCATTAATACAGTAATATCTGTATGTTCACTAAAATAGAGAGCCCAAAGGCTCTTTATTTTAGTGAACATACGATCGGCTTTAGTGATCGGCACTTGCTCCACCTTTGCTACGAGTTTGCCCTAGTGTTCTACCACCAGGCGTTGACTTACGTTTGGAATTGCCGAACGTTCTTCGGCATTAAACTCTAAGAATTCGATGTTCGAGTTGCTTATACGGCTGAAATAATGAGGGATTACTACTTCGTTACTAAACTGCGAGATATTCCCGTTAGAATAATATTATGTCCAGGAAAACCAATTGAATAATAATGCACTAAGGTTGACAAAGTAATACATTTCTATTTAGTAGCAGAGAGTTTTACATTTAAGGGAAAATCTTTTAAAGTTTTGTTGGCAAATTAATTATTGTTTTTATTTTAGTAATTATTTTTGTTGGCAAAGTAATTACTGAGTGGTTTGTTGCTGAGTGATCGTTTAGAACATGCGATATCAAGTAGAGAGGCAGATGCATTTCATTCTACACAAACAGATTAGAGCGCAAAGAATATTATACATCGAATGGATACTTCAAATTTTGAAACACATACATATACACATTGCTGTTAAAGAACTAAACAGGACCTACCTTTTCAACTGTATATGAAAAAAAAAAAAAAACACTTCAAGACAAAATGCCAAATGTGGGCATAAATTTATTCCCCGCACATTAAAAACTTATATTATATAAAAATGCTTGATAAATGTCAATAAATTAAATAGACGATTAGATTTTGTTAGTTTAGGTATGCCATCTGCATATAAATCTGCATTTTCCTATCATTTAAATATGATTTAACTAATCGCATCATGTTAATTACAATATATGAATTAATAAGCTTAATGTGCTGTGATTGTCTTGGAAACCAAACTGCTCATTTTCTTTTACGTTTAATACATCTCTTGCTTCTTGCAATCTGGAGAGAATATTTGTTCTGCAATTTTCCCTAAATTGGGCACGTAATTTAGAGGGGACTGTGGATAATTTCCTGGCTTATGTATCGCTTCTGCCAGCTCAAAAGTTTCCCCTATCGACGACTTTTGGTATTAAATCTTTTTTTCGCGGAAATCATCTCCCCATACCTTCAAACGTCTGAATATAAAGTTTGGTCTCATTCCGTTTATTGATTGTAGCTACAGATGCCTCCAAAGAGGGAAAGTCATTTTATGGCCACCGTGTATAATATTGTTTCGTTGTAGGCATCTTTCTAAATACTGAATGTTTTCTTTTCATTATAATATTGTTTGTTATTTAAAAGCATACACACTTATTCCATATACTATTCACATTAAAGGCATTGTGTTTATACTCTTGTGAGAATATATTCAATATTTCTACAATAAATACCCATAACGATTGCAGTTGACAAAATGGAAATGGGGATCTGTACAGTTAATCACACGACTGCCATGTTATTCAACAATCAGCAATATATGTGATAGCGTGCATGATTGCACACAGTCGGATCATCTGAGAGCATACACATTGTTGACGTGTTTTAAACATGCGATCATGATGGTGGAAATAAAATTCGAGAAAAAAAAGTTAGGGAACAAAACCTTAAGAAAAAGAATACAAATACCTTCAGGTAGTGCGATCATCTCATTACTTCATCATTGGTTTATTTTCTTTTAATTAGCAGATCAAACTCTCAGTGATCGTAATGGTTTTTTCCTGTGCTATTCTTAATGACTTCGGTAGCTCTCTTTCCATGGAATAGCAGGCGTAGAGACCAAACAACACAATTCTTCGCTACTGTGTGTTTCGAGTGGCACAGAATCTCATTCTGTTACAAACCTAACATAATTACGGAAAATAATATCATAACATATAATCGACGCAGTCGGGTTTCTAAAATAATATCCCCAATATAATGACTTAGATATTAGTAATAACACATTATGTAGTATCTTCGTTTCGTTCGTTTGGTTTTAAATATGTGGGATACAATTTTACGAAAATAAAGTCATCACTATTACTAGGGAGAATGTAGCCCCTGAAGAATATGCAGCTTCTGTATCCATCTGTCGATGCAGTTGTGAAGAGTCTCCATCAAGAATCACTTGAGATTGCTCCAGTGTTGCAGCTAGATCGCAAGTAGTTCTGAAGCTTCAGATTTATATTGTATTTATAAATACAATATGTTATATTGTATTTATTTTTTATTAGAATTATAGTTGCTACAATTTTTATTTTTCTATATATAAATTTCGATTAAATGAAACAGACTTGAGAAGAATTGAACGGCAGTAACTAAACTTGCATATAAACATTTTATTCAAGACTTAAATATATCATGTCGATATGCACTTATAATGATTTTGTTTTTTTAAATAACGCCTTCATTAATTTATGTTTGAAATTCTCTTTAGCTCGGAAGATTGATCTTTGTTTATGATTTACTTACTTAATTCGATTCACATTTTTTTTTTTTACATAAATTGAAATTTATCCAAAATGCCAGAAACAACAAAACATAGTGAATTATAAACAATTTAGTGAACCAGCTAAGGTTATTCGCACGCCATCTAACGGTGACTTACGGAAGGTAGACAACTCTTTCCTCAGTAGGATTAACATGGACGTGTTTTTTTGGTGCTTTAGTAATGCATATTTTTAATATGGGAATACTATAAATTTTTAGTATTTGCGTGGCTCCTGTGCCTCACAGTTCCTAAAAGTCCCATGAGAAATAAAATCGAAGTTAAACGTGATATTCATTTAGCAATCTAAGAAATGTTTAATCTGAAATATTATCTCTGTTTTAATTGCTTGTTTACATGGAAAATATCTACAATAAAGAGCCAAAAGGCTATTTTTTCGGCCTTTTAGGGATAAAAAATTTTTTATACCTTAATTAAATAAATGGAAGATATCTCTCAAAATCCTGCGACGAAATTCCCACCTTTATATGCAGATGATATAGATTTACTAATACTTTATCCTTGTACATTTAATTTTTCGATATATATCAAACGTTTTTGTGTAATGTAATTTATTAGTGTGATGGAAATAAATTTATGCGCACATTTGGCATGTTGTCTTGAATTGTTTTTCATATACGACTGAAAATATAGGTCGTCCTTAGTTTTTGAACACCAGTGTATATGTGTGTGTGTTTCAAAATATTAATCATGTATTCAATGTATAATATTCTTTGCTCTCTAATCTGTTTGTGTAAATCGAAATGCATCTGCCTCTCTACTTGATATCGCATTTCCTAAATGATCACTCAGCAAACCATCTGCTTAGTATCCTCGTATACAATAATTAGTGAAGATAACAAAACTATAAATGATTTTCTCTTAAATGTAAACAACTACTTTGCTGAATAGATATGATATTACCTTGTAAATCTTAGGGCATTATTATTATTCAATTAGTTTTCCTTCACAAGATATTATTCTAACTGGATTACCTCTTATCTTAGGAACGAAATAATTTTTATGATTTATGAATTAGATTGGTTTTTAAATGGACATACAGATATTACTGTAATAACCAGCCGGAAACAACCCTCTGACTCAGCTTAACAACAGCCACATAAGAGAAAACAAAAATCAGTTCGATATCATTGGAAGATTTCATGTAACAACTGCTTTCATTCGAATTAATGGTCTGGTTGGGAAGGAGATGTTTAGTATCAGTAGTTGAGCTGCTTCTATTTACGTAAGGATCTCCCACTGCAGATGGTTTAACATGGGATAAAAGTTTTTGATTTTGCGTTTGTATGTAATTGTAATTTGGTGATATATATACATTAGTTTGAAAACGGCAAATCGTCTCAATGAACACACACACACACACACACACACACACACACACACACACACACACACACACACACACACACACACACACACACACACACACACACACACACACACACACACTATGCTGAAATAAGTATTGCATTTAAGTTTTAAACTATTCTGCACAACTTTATGAGGCAAGGAAATGGACTCTCAATTGGCTTGTACTTCTTTTACAGGGTTGGTTATGTACTTTCCATTGATAGTATGTAGAAACCTCTATCTATTGTAGTGATACTAAAGTAATATATGGAATCAGCCTTCTACACATAAACGTTTCCGGGAATGTCGTTGTAGAAATGTTGGTAGTACAATGTGAATGCATTCAACCAGAAGTTGTCATGTATAGACTAGACGGATGTTAAAAAAACAAAAAAAAAAAACATGACAAATTAGAAGAGTAACAGAGATATGGAGGAAAACACCCTTTACCATTTTTCTATTCGGAGTCGAGCTGGGTAATGAATGTCAAACCCCACATAGTTGCGAAGAACGCGATTTACGCTACTGCATCTCTGCACTTGTTGACAGAAATGCAGTGGGGTAGAGAGAGGTTGGTTTGGTTTATATGGAATTGGACGTTTTGCTTATAGTTCCCAGAAAGACATGCCATAATTTTGGAAAATATAATGCTTCTTTGACTATGGGAATTTTGTGAATTATAGCCATGTGCAGACTATAAGGCATCGAAGTCGTACTGCAGTATGTAAATTATGGAAATTACGTAAAATCGTCGAGTGCTCTCCTCACCGAATGTTGATCTCAAAGCAATGGAATGGTTTAGGAGAGAACTGACAAAGAAAGTCACTAGCAAACTAAGTAAGAAGAAACTTTCAACCATCCGATGAATAATATTCGAAGTCGATAGAGAAATATATCTTTGGGAAAAGGAGAATAAAATGTAATTACATCCCATCGTCAATCCACACAGTAATGACTGTAGAATACCATTAGGACACAGTACCTCTGATATAGAATGCAATCTCGAAACTCATTTCAATGTAGTTATCTGTGTGAATACTTAATGTTTATTATATTTTGATTATACAGTATCGTTCTTTATTTTAAAACCTAAACGTTTATTCCATAAAATGGTAATCATAGATGCACTGTGCTTCTTAATGTTATCCATAATGAAATCGGTAGCTCCGTTTCCATGGAATTACTAACAATCTAAACAACGTAACTCTTCCTTATTGAGTTTCGAGTGGCACAGACCTTCCTTCTAGTACAAACATAATTACGAGAAATAATATAATAACATATAATCCACAAATCTTGGTTTCTAAAATAATATCCGCAATATAATGGCATAGATTTTAAATCTGTATATCTTAGTAACATATTATTTGCTATCTCTGATTCATTTGTTCGCTTTTAAATATGTGATATTTATGTAATTACATGAAAACAAAGTCATCAGTAATACCAGGCAGAAACGAGCACTTCCAAAACATTAGCTTCTATACAGTTCTGTACCCAGCGATAGACTTTATTTCTGGTTCTGCAAATTCTTCAGTCTTCTGCAAATTCAAATTCGGCAAATTGTTCCGTCTAGCAGACAAGAAATACTACAGTTTGAGTGGTATGTAATATTGTATGTTTATTTTTAATTAGAATTATAATCACAAGAAAAATTGCCATTTCGAGTAAGTGAAAGAGCCGTGAGGAGAATATTGAAAAGCTGTAATTCAATTGTATATGGCAACTTTAATCAGCAGATGAGTGCATAATTATTATATTCTACTTTATTAAAATGAAACATGGTGTTTATTTCTGTGTATTCATGGTTTTAGAAACAGGATGGTGCTACTAACAAAGACGTTGAACGATGCTGCTGGATAACTGCACGAGATTTCATATTCCCCTTTATCTGTTGAGAAAATTACTTGTTTATATGCAGTTTGTGAACTCTAAGCTCACCCCACTTTGTTGACTGTAGGCTTAGGCGAATCAGTAGTTAAGAGAATACCTTTCGTTCTTTTGTTCTTGAAGTAGTCTCTTTCCTTATAATCGGCAGTTTGTTTGTGTGTATGACAGCATTGGGGAAGTACTTTCCTGGAACTGAGTGGAAAATTATGGTTTCTAAATATTTCATTTGAAATCATAATAATATATTTGAGATGTTGATATTTTCCTAACTAATAAAGAAATTCTAGCCAAACGAATCTAATTAATGTAATTAGTTCTTCCCACCAAAAATTCAATATTATATTCCATCATTATTTTTTCTCCATTTCAGTCCTCTTCTAAACTATTACATCAACAATCATATATGCAACTGCTCTGAGATGAAGAGTTATTCAGTAGTATTTTGGCAATTGTAATAGCAAATTAATTGTGAACGTGTTTAGGCTTACGTCATGTGAGTAGTTCACATATAATTTCGTATTGCTTTCACTATGTGTATGTACGTCGATTATTCCAGCTGAGGCTGAAATTGACACGCTTATTAATTTTTGTAGTCATAAGGCTGCATCTTGTATTAGATTGCATTTCCCCCCAATAATATTACCTCTCTCATCCATCAGGAGAGACGTTATTATTTTCTATCATGTCTAGTCGTTCTATCAAATTATGCACGCAAAAATGATTCATTTTTAACAAATTCAGTATAGATCCCGAATACGAATTTGAATTAATTTCCACTTGTTTGTTATTGTGAAAAGCGTTCAGAATATAAGAAATGTCTAATCAGAAACATTATCGCTACGACAGTTGTTGATAAGAAATAAAACGTTTATTTTCTGTTAGAATATATCTTAGAATACAAAAAACCTTCTATAACAAGATCTTTGTAAATTCCAAATTGAAAACACGAAATATTCATTTATCATTTAATGTTTGTAAGATATTTTGTGTGACAAGACACCATTTCAATTTCCACATGTAAGGCGTATTAGAATACGTAATAAGTGACGCATAAACGATTCTTGATCGGGGGATTTACAGATATTACCCTTGGAGGGTAATGGATTTGAATGCTGTAGCCGATGAAGTTCTAACTGAGGCTCGGCTATTGCTGTTACCCTCCTGCCATGATCAGAGCTTTAATTGCTCAATAACACCTTATCACTACACTGTCATCTACAGATAACGGGGAAGATGAAAAGCATTCTTGCTTCGTCCCTTTAAGCCAGTCCTTATAAGGACTATATAAGGGCTTGTGGTAAACGAATGGAATCAATCGACCGTGAGATGCGGTGATTGATTCATTCAGTCCAATACCCTTGGAAGGTAATGGATGGCAATGCTGTAGCCAATGAAGTTCCAATTTACGTTTACACCACAAAATAAAAAAAAAATGACCCAGACGACGAGACTTTAATGAAATAATTTATTCGAAGTTAAGGACATTTATTTTTTGGATATTTATTTTATTTTATTTTTCCAGTTCATTATTCATCTCTTCGTGAAGATTTCTGGATTAGGATGTATCACCTACGAGTATTATTTTATGTGAGTAGTACTATATTTTTTGCTTACACACACACACACACACACACACACACACACACACACACACACACACATACACATATATATATATATAAATCATACATCGATTATAGTCTACAAAAACAGTATTTATTGTTTGAATAAATATAATCAGGTTTACCTGAATAAATCTGAAATTATTGCATAATTTATTTCCTTTAATTTATAATTTAATTCTAGGAATTATTAAAAACAAAACTATATATCGCTATGTGTTAATTATCAGGTTAAATTTTAAATTCAGTTTATTTTATTTTTAAACTGGCCTTGAACTATTGCAATAACTGTAACCATAAAATTAACTCAGTAAATTTCGAGTTACCAGAAGACGTAAGAGAAAAGACTTTGTTACAGAAGAAATCATTTGCTCAGAAATCAGAGAGAATATTCCGATGAAGAAAAAAAAATCAGCATCTGTGGTACATGAGCTCTTGAAGAGAAATCCTCATACACTGTTGACCTCTGAATTTTGTAAAAAAACACTGTGAAGTGTTGAAAGCAGGTATTTGAAAATTCGCTAGAGCACAATTAAATATTAACTCGATAAAACACTATGTTAGGATATTGATTAAAGCCTTGTGTCTATATTTAGCACTTAGTAAGCCTGATACGAATCTAATCATACCGCATTGCATGAAATAAGGTCGTCTTTCAAGTCACATCACATCTCCAGTCAGTAAGGTGGTGTTGCTGGAATGAGCGATGAACATACGCAAGCTAAATCCTTTCAGAAATATCCATACCTATACTGCGATTCGAATCCCCAGCATGTTGGTAGACAAGGGATGATATCCATTCTATAAAAGGCCATTCAGTTGAATCGACTGATTGATAAAGAAATATAAAAATTAATTACACAAAACTATTCCTTATATCCAGGTTCTCATGAAAATTGGTTATACCTGTTCAGAAAATAAAAAGTAGATAGGGCAAGAAAATAAAAAGTAGATAGGTCATGTTTTTTCAAGTCAAGCCAAGAGACTTGCAGAACAAACGTTGAATGAATGATATCGGCATGGAAAATCACATCAACATTAATATTACTGAATGCAGTAGACTTCGGAATAGCAATAAAAGGAAAGTGAAGGAATGGAAAGCATTTGTTTCTGAAGAATACATATTGCACAAGAATTTAATAATAGCAAAAAAAAAAATAAAATGAAATTTTGTAATGATTGCAAACTCTGATTTGCGCAACGACAAACACCTGATCAGCTCTTTCTGTAGATTACTCACACTATGAACACGGTAAGATCGAGATGCAAAAAACAAACACAGACACATATATGTGTGTGTGTGTATGTGTGCGCGCGCGAAATATAAACAGCTAATCAACTATTTCAAAAATAGCTGCTCAGATGATTATAACTTTTTATTCCAAAAAACGCATAAAAATATAAATAACAATCAAACTCACCTGTGTGTTGTTGCTCTTGGGTTCTTTCAGTGTTTTTTCCTTCTCTCTATTTTAGGACACGGAATTTGTGCATACAACTGGTCCGCATTTTATTGCCACCGGAATTTTTTTGGATATGATAGATAAACTTTCAGAGACAATGAACTTTACGTAAGTCGAATTCAATTACGCTTCTCAATAAGTTCATTTTATTATTCTATGAAATTTATTTTATTAAAGCGTGAATTTGATAAATAATGTGAAATAATGCATAATAATATATGTTTATATATAGTTTTTATTTTTATTGTGTGTGCTACATTCAATTGAAATAGTAACTGTTTACAGAACTTAGAAATAAATCGACAAACATGATGGATAGGACTTTGAATATTTCTCTAAAGTTATATTCCATAGGATCTTCCATCACTATCTGTGATGAATTTAATTGACGAGATCTGGATTTCAATTCTTTTTCGATTACAAAGAATCTCTGTAAAAGCTTTTTATAAAACCGTGTTATAGAGAGATTTCATTTCCCAAGACATTCAAACCATCCCAGAATGAACGCAGTTTACAGATATGGTCATGATATGAGACATAGGACTAACTTTCTTGTTATTGCATTAGATTTCTATAAAGTTAAGTTACGCTACTGTCACATGCCATGGAGCTTAACATGTATGTCGTCCACCATTCGACCAGTTCACGCTTGGTTGCCATCATCGGCTGGGTTATTCCATCTAGTTTGTCTAGAATACCTAGGAGCATATTCATTTACTTGAGCCGTCGCTGATCTGTATTATAGTGTGAGTTTCATTTATGCATATTAGTATAGTCCAGTATAAATTAAATACAAAAGAAATGTGATCTCTCTTTTCTCTCTCTAGTGAAGTCAATACCACTTCGTTTGCAAGCAGCCAAAGGAGACCTCAATACCGTTGGTCAGGTGGTCATTATATTTTGATCCTCGGATGTATAGTACTTGATTATCGAAATCTTTCATTCAATTCATTAGCATAAAACTCTATTATCTCTGATATCTGTTTCAATAATGTTCACTGTAACAGTATTACCTGTTATATTCATTGAAGTTCATGAATAATAAAGAGAAATGAGAAAATTCTGAATGTAACATTTCAAGACTTTATAAACTTTTTAAGAAGGTAACAAAGAATTTTTTTTTACCTTGGGTATAATATACGTTAAAAATACCAAACTATTTTATATGTATATAAATATAAACTTGGTTTTAATCCTATTTCCCAAATATGCAAACAGACAAGTAAGTCGAGTTTGCGCCTGCACGTAGTGCAAGTCTGAGGCAACTCGTGGTAAAGGTGGAATAAGCTCTGATCACTATTCTTAGTGTTTACCCCTAATGCAAAGCACATATCCTTACGGAGATATATGATTCTATGCATTAAAGGCAAGGACCACTACTCAGACCGGTTTCGATCTTTATTGAGGTCTCATCAGTGAGAGCCAGGCTTAGAAATACCAACGTTTAAGTCTCCCACTGATGAGACCTCAATAAAGGTCGAAACCCGTCTGGATAGTGGCCCTTGCCTTTAATGCATAGCATCATACATCTCCTCAAGGAGATGTGCTTTGCATTAGGGGAAAATACTAAGAATAGTGATCAGAGTTTATTCCACCTTTACGATGAGTTGCCTCAGAATTGCACTACGTGCGTAGTCGCCCAGTCTTGCACTACATGCAGGCGCAAACTTGACTTATTTCTCTGTTTGCTTACTTGGAAAATAGGATTAAAACCAAGTTTATATATATAAAATAGTTTAAGGTAACAAAGAATCCAAAATAAAATTGTGAAATCATACGACGTTCCTATTTTGCATGAAAAAACAAATATTGTTATTCCTGTATTATAAATATTATTGTCTTTCAATGTGTAAAGGGTTGTTAGAGAATTCCATTTAAAATTTTCTTTCCTCCCCAACAGTTATAACTTCAAGCACAACGGTAACATTGGAATCCAACTTCCAAATGGAACATTTACTGGAACCCTCGGTGACCTGTATTATAATGTGAGTTTCAATTATGCATATTATTATAGTCCAGTGTAAATTAAATACAAAAGAAACGTGATCTCTCTCTCTCTCTCTCTCTCTCTCTCTCTCGCGCGCTCTCGAAGTGTTTATTTATATCCGATTTTATTTTCTTTTATCTGTTGCTATTTTAAACTTACTGAAAGCCTACCCGTTGCTTGGATGTATTTCGTTTATTTTTCAGCTATATTTCGTTTATTTTTCAGCTATATTTCGTTTATATATCACCACTTGACGTCAGGTGGTGAAATATAAACGAGAGGTATAGCGTTCATCGTAGAGAAGAAAATTAATGAAACCTTACGCATGTCATCAAAAACTCAGATAGAGTAAGGACAATTCTGGTAAATGGCAAACCTAGAAATATGCTGATCGTTCAAATATATGCTCCTACAGAACAGGTTGAGTAGGCAGAAATAGATAACATGTATGATGAAATAAAGAGGTGAATGAAGGAAACTGGAAGCAAGAAAAATTGAGTTATTTGCGCTATGGATGACTGAAACACAAAAGTTGGATCAGAGAGAATTTCTACAAACGTTTCTCCATTTGGATTTGGAATTCCGAATGTGGGAGGACAAAATTTGATTTCTCTAAAAAGCATAGTCGCATCATAACTACCACTTATTCTGAGCAAACTGCAACAGCAAGATACACATGGAAAAGTCCGGATGGAAGGTAAAAAAATAGGTTAGGCTATATTGAGGTCAGTAAACGTTACTTCAATGAAATACAGAAACCAAAGGTGATGCCAAGTGCTGAATGCGGATCTGATCATAGACAGGTCTTAATGAAGATGAATATTCGCCTAAAAACAATAAAAATTAAAAGAAAACAACCCGTAAAATATGATCAATAGATGGGAGAATATCCAATACTAAAACTAAAATTTAATTAAAATGTTTCAGACCTGTTGTTTGTTTGCACAGTTGTAAACGAAAGTGAACCCTCTAAGTGGAATAAACTACAAGCAGCTATCATTGCATAAACTGAAAACCACATCAATAAACATGAAGAAAGAAAAAATATCATGGATAACAGATGAAGTAATCGAGCTTATCGATGAAAGAAAAACATAGAAAAGAGGAGCAAATGAAGAAGAAAGATTAAGATATAAAACATTGGATAAAAGCATAAATAGTTATGCAAGAGGTTGAAAGAAAACTGGATAAATTGTCAGTAAACCCATATAGAAGAATTACAAAATAAGAACATAATCACAGAATCCTTGTTGAAAGTGAAAAAACTTAATGGAAATGCAAAACGTACACAGTCTAATAGCATCAAGGACAAAGATGAGAACATATTCATTGATAGCGAAATGATAAATGGAAAATGGGTGGAGTATTTATCAGATCTCTATGATGATGATAATGGTAACATGATAGATGATTCAACACCGTACGTTAAACGTAGCAACATATACCACTCTACCGACAAGAAAGGAAATACAACACATAATTAATAATCTTACTAATAATAAATCCCCAGGATGCGATAATATCCGGGCTGAACTGCTGAAGGCTTAGACTGGCTAAAATAACAAATATTTCGTACAATCCATTCAGGACATCTATGAAACAATAGAGTTATCTGAAATTTTTACGACAGCTATATGCATACCAATTCCAAAGAAAAATAATGCATAAAATTCAGAGAATTACAGAACTGTGAGTCGAATGCATATAAAATTATTTTAACCACTGTTAACAAAGAAATAGAAAGAGCCTTGATTGGTGAATTGCGTGAATAACAGAAAGGCTTTAGAAGAGGAATGAGAACCATTAATGCTATCCTGGAATTAAAAATACTAATAGAAAGATCACTTGAAAGAAACACCAACATATGAATATGCTTCATAGACTTTCAGAAGGCCTTCGACCAGAACACAATAAAATGTTCAATATATTAGATAAATTAGTCATAGGTCAAGTACTTAAGGTCATAAAAAGGATTTACACCAAATGCAGCTGTTGAATTCTGAGACTTCTGCAGTGAAAATAAAAAGTGGAGTTCGACAAAGTTGTACCCTTTCACCAAATTTATTTAATATCTAGAATGAGACAGTGATGAAAATGATTGAAAAAAAATAGCAATTATGATCAATGGTATAAATTACAATACTCTTAGGTTTGCTGGTAATACCATTTTAATAGCAGAAACCAGAAACAAATTAATCATATAACTGCATCTAATAATTGAAGAAGGTAAAGAGTTTGGATTAGATATAAATACAAAAGAGACCAAATTTATGAAAATCTCAAAAGAAAAATAGATTCTAGCCAGAAATATTAATAAACAATATGAAAACTAAACATACAACAGAATACAAATATTTAGGTACTACGTTACTGCAGATGGAAACCAATGTAAAGAAATAAAGATAAGAACAGCCGTAGCTAAAGATGCCTTCTGGAAAAACAAAGATCTGTTCGGACGTTCTTTGGTTATCGATACAAAGAAAGGAATGATGAGGACATTATTG
Source organism: Typopeltis vanoorti (assembly GCF_054136105.1). Taxonomy (NCBI): domain Eukaryota; kingdom Metazoa; phylum Arthropoda; class Arachnida; order Uropygi; family Thelyphonidae; genus Typopeltis; species Typopeltis vanoorti. The sequence continues at coordinate 46,179,180 of NC_143561.1, read as the reverse complement.
CTGCCAATTTTCACATATGCAAGAGAGACTTGGGTATTCAAGAAGTGTGTAAGACATACAGATAATTGCCTTTGAAATCTGTTGCTATATGAGAGCTGAAAGTCTCATGGACAGATCACACGACAAGTACAGATGTCCTACAGAGAATGAGAACATAGCTTTATTACAAGAAATGATACAGAGAAAGATATGATTGGCAGGACATGTACTGAGTGGTTCAGCAGGGCAGAGGATATTAACAGTTTTAGAAGGAAAAATTATTGGGAAAAGGATCAAGAGGCAAAAAACAAAGGACATGGTTCAGTGTTATAAGATCAGGAGAGGATCACATGGCTATGCAGAAACAAAAATGAAAACCACCAATAGAGAGAATTGGAAGGATGTAGTGGGTGAGGAAGAAGAGGAAAACCTATGAAAAATAGAAAAAAACGTGAAGTATCCTTTTAACTTCCTGTTAAACAATATTATTCTTGTGATTTGCATGGCTATATTTCATTACATTTAGCCAGACATTGTTTACTTGAAATGAAATTTGTTGCCATAGTAACAGTTATTGTATTCTGGACAATGTGTTATTTGAGAAGCGGGCTTCTGAACCATAGTGCCATCTTTGGATAGTTTAAGTTGACTTTAAAACTGAAGAAATAATTAATTTTAGAAGAAAAACTGTTAAGAAACTGCGTTGATTTCAGTTTGTATAATTCACATAATTAAAAACTACGTCTTTTTACAAACACTCAGAGGTATTCTTTGAGAAAGTTCTCCTTCTCTCAATGGTGAATTCCTCTATATAACAGTCCTAATAGGAATTACATTCTTAGATAAGTTAGCCAAAACAAAATGTAGAAAAAAAATCATATAATTATAAACATAAAAAAATAAAAAAGAAAATAAAATATGCTACATCACTGTGATTAAAGTAGTGCGCCAGTAGTGAACAGCCTGAGTTTTAATCTCTCTGACGTACACGTTGCCTCTGTTCAGTACTGGCGCACTCGGGACAGCGCGTAGAATGCGTTTGTTTGGAACTAACGCTCGCATTGTGTTTTCCAACACGCTACTGTCTTTTTATACTTGTTCTGTTATTACAATTTTTAAGTCTCTGTAATTCTTTATGTACTTCTTTGATTGTGATACCTGAAGATGTTGATTGATCAATTCAACGATCAATGTCATCTTTTTATCTCTCGGTATCAGTCATTAAAGCTTATTCATATATATATATATATAATTCTTCAGTTATATAGATATAGACAATCTTCAGATATTTTTTGGAGGAAACACCCTTCCAGCAGTATGAGAGAATATCTGAAGATTGTTGACTTGTTATCCAGTAGGTAATGGTTGTTTCACGCGACAATGCTACTGTCTTGAGCGACAGACAGTAGCATTGTCGCTCAAGAATTGTTCAGAAATAGTTTAGCAAGAGCAACAGTAAATCTAGAATCTTGATTCTAGATTTACTGTTGCTCGAATTTATCTTGAATTTATCGGTGATGTTAGAAAATCAGATCCAGAAGCAAACTCCTCTTCTTTCAAACCTGAACAAGTTAAAGGACTGTCTGCTGAACTCCCGGATGTAGACGTACATGCAATTCAACACCTATTAGAATCTATGGCAATCCACGTATGTCCTGTAAGTCGTGCAAAATGAGGTTTCACACCGTATTAAATAATAGTTTCCATTTCAATATCCAGTATGCCTATTGTGCTAAGAGCCTCTCTCATTGCTATTCATATCCTTTCTTAATTTGGTTTATTTCAGAGAGCTGACATTGGAGCAGGTCCTTATCATAATTCGTACAAACGCCACCTAGGAGTGGAATTCAGTAACCCCTTGACTCAGAGACATTGGGCATTAGTAGGCAGAACTGTGGAATACGTGTCGGATTTGAATTCGGTTTTGGAGATATTTTCTTTTCACGTAAGATGATAATTTATATGTATTCTGTGAGTTACAGGCGTTCATTATTAGCGTTTAGATAGAGAAAATTACTTTTCTTCATTTGAGAGTATATATATATATATATATATAATCATTGTTCAATGCTATTAATAATAACACAAGCTTTCAAATTTCTTGTACGACAGCATCAAAAATGATGATTATGGCAGGTAAAACATCGATAGTGATAGCTAGATGTCACTATCGATGCTCTACCCACGTAAGAAATATACGATGTGAATATGTGTTTATAGAAAAGGAATAATGAGCTATTAAAATTTTTATTTAAAATTGATATTCGTAATATAATCATGTTGGATTTTCAAAAAGAAGATTTTGAAATTATGTAATTTAATCATGTAATTAAGTTATCATGTAATTTTATGTATTTAAATGCAGCATAAATGCCAGTGCTTTGCGCGGATGAATACAATAGAAGTATTGTCCGCTTTAACAATAATATTTTTTTTCCAAACTGTATCAATCAAACTTTAATATTATTCACATATAGTATTTACAATATTTACTTGCACAGTAATCTGCATACAGGTGTTTACACATATTCCTAACATATTTTTGAAAAATAATTTTATCTGCACATACAAATATATGCAGATAAATTACATACATATATATATTTATTTATTACTTTTTTTCAATGTAATAAATTATTTCTTCATTTATTTAATTTATTTATTTTTTCTGTTGATCACAGTGGAGATAATGTCTTAGCTTACATCCTCTGAGCTTTTTATTTAGCTTATATGAGGATGACACCGGTAATATATATATATATATTTTTTTTTTTATTTATTTTTTTTTTTTTAATTTTTATTTTATTTGATTGCTGTGTTGAAGGTAGACTGATGTTTGGGAGGAAAATGAATTATCTGAAAGGTCTAATCAAAGTGAAATTGCCGATATATTCTGGTGTTATTGTAGCTGTCTTGATGGTTCTCATCCTTTTTTATGTGGTCTTCTTTTTGAACTAATTAGGAGTATTTTTTTCACTGTGGCAGTCTTTTTATGTCTTCTGAGCATTTAATTTCTATTGGCTTTGAAGTTTCTGACGTCCTCATGAATATCATGACTATCTCTGATCCAAAAATTGGGAATTTTTTTCTGTTTTTGCTTTTCTCGCTTGGTACAACAGATTCTGGTTGAATGGTGTAAAATATTCGGAGGAAGATTGGTGTATTGTCATGAAATGCATTCAAGTCCTTAGCAACTGTTTTTTTCTGTCTACTGGCTTATATGAGATTGTCTTTTGTGGACATGCTTGCAAGACGAACTATGATTGGTGCAGGTCGTGGCTAGCCTTGTGTTTTGCTCTTCCTAGGAATCCGATTTATGGTCTAAATGTCGTTAAGCTGTAAGGGCATATGAATTGCATGGCCTAATTTTAAAACTACGTCTTTGATTTTTCTGTAGGTGCAGTTTCAGGAAGACCGTTTATGATAAGATCATCTTTATGTTGTTGCTGATTGAAACCATCGTATCGTAGTTATAGAGAATGAAGTTCTTCACCGAGTTCGATTTCTCTTTTATCAAATTGTGTTGCCTGTCATTTAGTGCGTTAATGCTCATTTTAATGTCTTCTACCGTTTGCAAAACTTCTATCACTGCTAAATTATTATGTTTGACCAAACCTTCATATTCGCTAGATTTGTTTGTTATTTGTTCGTTCTGTTTGTCAAAGAGTTCTTGCACAAGATCTACTAAGCTGGATTTTATAGTCTCTAGACCGTTTTCTATTACTATATTTAAAGAGTTGAAATTACAGGACTCAACTGCATTTTTTTGTCTGTTCAGTTCGTCGTCTGATTTTGTCTCCGTATAATCGGTTGCATCATAGGTGGCTTTAGGTGCGTTTCTTTGTTCTTACTACAGAGTACGCACTTCCATTCCTCACTTGTTGCATTGGTTTTAAGTTGGCAGGTTGTTTTTCAAAAGCCACACATTTTAAGTGTAGAATCCTACTGCATTTTGTGCAGGTTATATTGTTTCCGTCGGACGATAAATCCTCCAGGCATTTGATACACTTCATGACTCACCTTTCTTCCCTTGGGCAACTGTGGTGTGATTGTAAAAATGACGACGTTCTTTGTTCTTCGCTCGTTGTTGACTATGGTCTTTTCTGTTCACTTTTCAACACTTCAAAATTTGGTTTCTTCTTAGCCGATTTCGGTGAATTTTATATCACTGTGATCCCACGTTAAAACTGTAATAAACGGGATCAGCGATAACATCGTGCGCCTGTTCGTATGTTTACACCTGGCCTCTGGTAATAATAATAATAATAAGAAGAAGAAGAAGAAGTTAAAGAAAATTAATTGAGTCATAAAAAGGAAATGTAGTGAATGTTGTAGTTTCAAAAAAGCAGTAGAAGGAGAAATAAATTGCAAAAAAAGAAGGCTGGAAAAATTATGGTCAATGCATGTTCAATATGTATGGAAGATATTGAAGGGCAAATTGGCAGTCGATTAACTTAGAAATGGCTTCAGCAGCTCAACACCATGAAAATGACAGAAGGTCTTATACTTGCTGCTCGAGAACAAGCACTACAAACGAATAAAGGCAAAGATCGAAAATGTTCATAAAGATTGCAAATACCGTTGCTACAGAAATAAAAAAGAGACAGTGGACTGTATAATTAATTCTTGCAGCAAGATTGCTCATTCACACTATAAACAAAGGCATGATCGAGTAGAAAGCATAGTACATGAAAAGGTATTTCCCACATATGGAAAACCATATGTGGGAAATATGGTTTCCCATCTAGCAAGACCACTTGGGAACACACAGCTGAAAATGTCAAGATGTCATAGGACTATAAAATTTAGACAGACATCTTGATCATAATACGTCAGTCATCATGTAATTGAATAAATTGAGTGGTGTATTTATGTGGCAATACGATGGAATATTAGATAGAAGAAAACGTGCATGAAAACGGACCAAGTATAGGGATCTCGAGATTAAAATTAAGCGACTTTGGAGCAAGAAAGCAAAAACAGGCGCAATTATCATAGGGGCACCAGGAGAAATCCCAAGACATTTCTAAAACAACCGCAAAATTTGAGCCTCCCAGATATAACGCCATCTCATCTCCAGAAAACTTCACTTATCGGGATATCTGACATTTTACGAAGATGTCTAGTCGATGCCTAGGCCTTTGGACATGGCTTGTATTGGACTCGTTTACCAGAAAAAGATTTCATATTGTATTTCATTTTTCATGTTACTCTTTGACTGTGAACTGTGCTAATTGAATATAATAAAAATTTAACTTAAAGATTGATTGTTCGATCGGATTATCTATCCGCCTTTCTGGCACCAGTGGATTCGATATCCAAATCTAGACAGAGATATTTGTAGATATCATTACGTCGTAAATGAATTTATTTGGCCAGTGTGAGAATTTATCTCCCTGTTTATTGGACGTCTGATATTGCTTGACAAAATTTTAATGGTTTCTCTCTAAAGCAGTCGCCACTTATTACTTAATCCTTTTCTCATCCAATACTATAAAATCTGAAATATTTATAAATTCTACTAGATGAGAATCGCATGAAACATGTTTATTACAGAGATATGTTAAAACAAGAATGCAGTGTTTGTGCGCGTAACATAATGATTATGAGTGATTATTTATGGAATGAAAGGAATGGAATAAATTTCTTTCAGGTGTGGCTTTGCGTGCTATTTTCCCTTTTCGTCACAGTCGTGTTGAGCATGGTTATCGAGAAACTGCAGGACAAAAGGCTCAGTGGTGAAAGGCTCTACAGTAAATGGACGAAAAATGGATTGAACTACGTAGCCCTGATGTTGTCTCAAGGTATTAAGATATCATTTCAGCCCTTCTAGATGATTAAATCAGTAAAAATGTTAGAAATTATTTAGAATTTATCGTATTTTCTATTAATATTCATCCAATTAAATTCATTTTATTATATATAAAATTTATTTGAATATCTCGAAAGAGAATATCTCAGAATGAGATATTCTCTTTCGAGATATTCAAAGACTGTTGTTCTCTCATTCTAAATTTTATTGCATTTGTAATATTTTAATATTATTCTCTTCAAACCACATGTTTACACTATTTCTTTCTGACGTAATATTATGATTCCCGAAGTGGTATTGATTTCATGTAAAAGACTAGCATGGTGTCATTTACACCACAAGAGGCACCTCCTGACAATTGTGGTAAGAAACTTGATGCTTTGGAAAATATCAGATAAGAAACATTTTCCAAGCATCCCCCAAACGCAAATATGTGCATCAGACAACAAACGAACGTAACGTTTCTTAGCTTTCTCCAGCATCAACAGCGTTTTTCCTTGAGAAGACTCGTTACTGCAATTATAATTTAAAGAAACATAGAGCAGCTCAAATTTTCAACATCTACAGAAAAAGGTGTATTCTATGAATGTTGTCGTTTAAATAAAAAGCGATCCGTTCTTAAGGATAAAAGTACCACTGTTAGCACTTAGAAGATGAATATCTGAACAATATTTATTGGTGAGTGAACATCCGTCTTGCGGAGACGGCCCTGCTGTAAATCTCTCAATTCCTGACCTCCAAAACATCAATGTATATCTTCCCTGCTCCGAAATAATACACAAGACTGCATAATACCTTCATATACGCAGGTGGCTAAATATGGCCACGGTGTCTTTAAGAGGATGCTCAGAGCTCCAAGAATATCATTATAAATGATCCTTCCTTTTAATCTGGCATGGAAAGGATCACTTCTTGATCAAGTCCTTACTGAGCAATGATAAACCATGGCAATCAATTTCACTATAAGATGATAAAAGAGTTACAAAGAATGTGGATCATTTGCAAAGCTTATAAGGATTAGCTTAAAGGGGCAAAGCAAGAATGCGTTTCATATTCCCCGTTATCTGTAGAGGACAGTGTAGGGATAAGGTCTTATTGAGCTATATATAAAGCTTTGGTCATGGCAATAGGGTAACAGCAATAGCCGAGCCTCAGGAAGAACTTCATTGGCTACAGTATTGCCATCCATTACCATCCCTGGATACCCATTTTAGTCGCCGCGTACAACATGCATGAGCTACATTGGTGCTATTCGTATAAGGGCAACCACACGTAGAGATTTGCAAAGTTCTGAGATTATCAATTATAAGAATGATTGTTATTTTTTCAACAGTATGTGTAATTTTGTTTCTTTTTTTTTTGCAAATCATGCTATTATATGTGAGGGTTATTTTACGTATCTTTATGTATTTAAATATCACTTAATTTCTTTATTGAAACATTTGATGTTTTGTCTTTTCATACGAATAAATATGCTTTATTCAAAATAGGAAATACCGAATTAAGTAAGATAATAAAGTTCAGAACAAGTTATCGCATGATTAATGCAGTATGGTTGATCTGTGTTGTGGTTACCGTAATGTCTGTCTTCAGAGGCTTGCTGACATCTCGCCTGACTGACAGAAAGATTGTCCCAGAGGTCGACAGTCTTGAAGACGTTTGTAAGAAGCCCGAAATGATTCCGCTTGTAGTGGGAGGCAGTGCTTATGAAAGATACTTTCAGGTTTGTATTTCTAGTTTTTGGTTTCATATTTTATCCCAATATCTCCAAAAACTGAATTGCTGTACTTAAATTCCAAGAACCAAGAATACTATTTACGATGTTGGTTACACGGGTAGGTTGTAGGCATTTTTTATACACTTTCTACAAACTCTTTCTACTATTGATGATTGATTAATAATTCTTTGATGTATGAAATATCCACAACTAACATGAACTTGTGAATTTATTGGTTGGAAAGTTCAGGGTTTGAATCCTGTCTGTGAGATGAGGAACCTTTATTAGTTGTTTTCAATCAAATGGTCTCATCAAAGGCTCACTTTAGTGAGTTGGCACTTGGAAAACCATAGGTATGATGCTGAACCGTGCCTTACTGCATGTAATGTAGATCTGTCATATTATCTGTAGAGTGGACCCTACTCTTTTTTCTTTTCTTTCTTTCTCTTGCTTCTCCCCCCCCAACTCCCGATGCCATTAGAGTAGTTGAGGGCTAGGGTTGAACCTTTCCTATTTTGCTATTTCATTTCCTCTTATGTGGAAAGAGCCTCTGCAACCCTACCATTTTCTTCTTGCAGTGACTTCACTCCAAAATGCCAATATGGATGTGCCTTATTATACATCTCAGGCTACATCGGTTGTAGCACAATAATCATAGCCACGTTCAGGACTTAGGCAGGGGATCCTGTTTGAGAAGTAAATCAGAATCTACAACAAACGTCAGTGATATTTTGAATGACAGTCTACAGTTGGGTATTTTCGAGATTATCTACAAGGAGATGGATAGGTAAAAATTGACATCCTGGGAATTACATCGGTCAGATGGAATGGAAATGGTCACTTCAAAACTTGTAATTCTTCAAAAGACAGGATTGCAAGTAGTTGCTTATCATTATGGGTACCTTTGGTACCCATATTGGGTTCCCAGTTATGGGAACCTTTGATGCTGAAGGCAGTTCAGGCAACAAGCCTTCTTGCTTATAACCCCGTTCATGGTAGGATACTTTCTATCAAACTTAAGAATCAGCCCTACAAATGTATCAATTGTGGTAGTTTATGCACCCCATTCGCAGTTATGTTCGTAGTTTATGCAGTTGTTGAAAACTTGGAGACTTTTTTGTACTGCCTACCGAGGTGAGAGAATCTACATCTCAGGGGGACTTAAAGTGAAATGTGGGAATGAGCATGACAGTTAGGCCGGAGTATGGCATGTTTGGTCTCGATGAACATAACACCAGTTATGAAAGACTGTTGGAATTTGTCCATGATAACAGATTAGTTATTACAATACCTGCTTCCAGAAACAATCATGACCGACATAATACCTGGATCCCTAATAGTGATAGGTCAAGGCCCCACATTGATTACATTCTGGTTCTCAGGCGGTGGAAGACAAGCATCGTTTATGTGCATACTTGTCCTGGAACAGACTGTGGTACAGACCATCAACTAGCAAAAGCCAAATTAAGACTAAGACACTTAAGACTTCCAAGTCAGGCAAATCCTACTAGATTGGATGTTAGAATAATTTCTAGTGGATTCACAGGAGAAACATCAACTTGGACGATTTTTCGAATACCAATGCGGAGAACTTACCAGAAATGCTTTGGAAAGAATCGAGGTGATAATACAGGATGAAGCCAAGAAGTATCTCGGCCCAACAAGAAGACCAAGAGACCCATGGATATCAGATTCAACGTGGCAACTAATCAATAGAAGGTGGTCGGAAAAACAAGAGACACAGGGACTGAAGAATATAATAGATCACATAGAGAAGCCAAAAGTGTCATTAAGCAGGACAAGGGAAAGTTCTATACTAATAAATGTGACGATATAGAATTTCAATGAGCAGGCACAAATATAAAAAATGTTTTCTTTCGTTCGTAACTTAAAATACAGGTTTAAGCCATCAAATAATGTCATCAAAGACAAGAACGGAGTATTCCTAACAGAAGAACTCAAAATCAAAAACAGAGGGAAAGAATGCTCTGAAGAATTGTAAAATAGAGTGGATAAAAAAAACATGGAGGCGCCCTCTCACCAAGATGCGATTTCTAATCGCATCCACTTAGGCATGAAGTTAAAAGAGCAGTTAAACAGCTTAACAGCACTAAGTCCTCAGTGCAGATGTAATCAAAGCAGAGTTAATTAAAACCACAGAGGGTGGAAGGATAAAAGTATTTCAAAGATTGATTACAAGGATATGTGAGACAGGAAATCCGTTTTCATACAACTATATAAGAAGGGAGATATGAATGCTTGCAAGAAGTATAGAATTATTACTTTAATATTGTATGCAAGCAAAATGTTATTGAAGATTATGCTAAATATGATTAATGCCAAAGTTGAGGCAAAGCTGCCCGAGTTGGAAGCAGGTTTTAGGAAAGGTAAGGGCACCAGAGATCAGATCCTTTACCTTAGGCATATGATAGAAATATGTAAAGAAATTAGACTCCTTCTGGTAATATGTTTCTTAGACTAATTAGAGCTTTTGACTGTGTCAGTATGTGAAACCATTGGAAGTAATGAAATGACTGGGTTTTCCTCAACACACTGTCAGGTTGATAGCAAACTTGTACAGGGAGAAAGAAGCCATGCTAAGAACAGCGCTTGTATTGATTTATTGATCAGCTTCAGGTTGGAAAAGGAGTTAGGCTTTGATGTTCACTTTCTCCTCACTTGTTTAGTATATATGCTGAGGACATCATGTGTGAAGCATTGAATAAGCTCAAGACAGGAATTATGATAGCCGGTAGATTCATCTGTAATCTGATGTATACTGATGACACCGTACTCCTCTGAAATGACAAGGAAGAACTAGGAAAAATTCTTGATAAAGTTAACCAGTTCAGTAATAACAGAAGACTTCAACTCAATCCTATCAATAAAAAGATTATGGTTCTCAAAGAAAATACAAGCTGGGAAGTTTTGAGAAACACATGCTGTATACCTTAATGGGGAAAGAATTGAGGAAGTCAGCAAGTTTGAATAACTGAGATGCATTATCAATGTGAAGAATTGCTGTCCAGAATACGTCTGAAGACGAAGATTAAGAATGACTAAAACAACAGTCATGACTTGTCTAAAATCTAGAAGGATGGATTTATCTCCATGGAACAAAGTTGAAGATTTCGGATGCAGTTGTTTTTCATACAGCGACTTAAGGATGCCAGAGTTGTAACCTAAAGAAGTCGGAGAAGAAAAGGATATCTGCTTTTGAGATGTGGTGTTCTAGAACGCTTCTGAGGATATATTATACTGAAATGCGTACAAAGGAAGGGGTGTTATAAAAGATCAGTGTAACTTTAAGGCTCCTTAAAGATATTGTTAGAAGAAAGTTAAAATATTTTGGACACATTGAAAGGATAGAAGGAGGGACTTTTTGAAACAATAATAGAAGGTAAAGTTCTTGGGGAAAGGAGGAAGGGGTAGAACGTCAATGAGATGAATGAATGGTACGTTTGGAGTGACTGATCTTCAGAGAGTTGAAGCCTCCAGAAAGCATACAACAGAACAGCAGGACAAGGCCTGATGTGGCACATCATCATAATCGGAATGATCATATGGTATTTATGGATGCCCAGTGAACAATGATGATGAATCAAATGGTGAATAAGCAAGTCTCATACGGAGTTACAGGATTTTTCCTCCGGAATCTAAAGGTCTTAGTCCCTCAGAACAGGCAAACCAGCCTGAAGAACACCCAGGATTCACACAGAATAAGGTGTTTCCACCCTAGGACTAAAAAGCGCCACTCACACCTATTTGAATTAAAATGCACAGAATTAGTTTCTAACCGTAGTTGATATTTATTTAAGATTAGTTCACTGAAGACATTTTTTATTCCCGCATAACGTCGTAAAAATTTCCATGTCGTGAAATGTGTAGCACGCACGCACACACACACACACACACGCGCGCGAAGTTTTCATACTGAGTGTGTTCACAGAATTATTATATTCACGTATAAAATAGTAAAATATTAATTCTGATATTATGAATTTAATGTCCTCTTAAGATAGCCAAATATTTCCAGTTCGTGTTCTTATTTAAAAAATTACCAGAATCTCCTTTCAGTCTGGGGAATTTCATATTACGAAAGAAATTAAGCGAAAAATGCAGAAACTTCGCTCTCTAAATGAACGGGAGTTGGAAAAAGTGGAGAAAGGCACTCACGTGGTTATACGTGACTTAAATGTCGCATTGCCTGCAATTAGAAGATTTAAGAAATTTCGAGAAGGAAAATGTAACTTGCATGTAGCCCGAGAACATGTAATGGACTTTTTTGCCGTGGCATTTTTCAGAAGAGGACTTGCACCAGAAATAAAGGAGCAAATTAATCTGAGGTATTTTTCCTAAAAGTATACAAGTTTTTAAAGAAATTTTTTTTATACTTCTTTAGGAATAAGCAAATATATTTTTATATTTCAAGTTATATAAATACACCATTTCGAAGTAGTCCAACTATTGTTATATATAAACCCTTTAATACTTTCTTAAAATTAACAAAATAAATATGATATGTATAATATAATATATATTTTACATTTCAAGTAATATTAATACACCATTTTGAAGTAGTCCATCTGTTGCTATATATTAGGGGTGGCCAAGTTTACAACTTCCAAGACCCGCAGTGGAAGGTTTTCAGACTTTCGTGAGCAGCAAAGATATTTCTAAAAAAATTAATTCTCAATAAAAAAAATTAAAAATAAATATATATATATATATTAGATATTAAATATCCATAAAAATATACACTATGTAGAATAGAATAATATAATATTAAATATAAATATGGCATATAATGTGTGTGTGTCGTGAATTTTTGTCTTTTATGGTAAACACAAAGTCAAAATTGTCTCGAGAGCGTAGGGAACAATTCTGCACGGATTTGGACACTACTGATATATGTTAATGCTTAGAACCACGAACTGGATTTCATTTGAAACGCCAGTACGGATTCAATACTTAAAGTAGATCAGAAAAGTCTCAACCGGATTCTTTTAAAGAAGAATTTACGTTCTATTTCTGAATCTTTAAATAAAGAGAATACGGAGTTCCCATTGACACACATTTCAGCTGAATAGCCTAAAATATCAGTATTATTTTATGGCAATGAAAACCAATATTGTGTGAGGAGCCGCAGTTTGCCACCCGTGGCTATGAATGTAGTCCTTTTAATATTTTCTTAAAAATTACCATAATAAATATCATATATATATGCATAATAAAAGTAAATAAAATTAAAGTAAAATCTGATAATTTTTCAAACTTATAACAAAATCACGTTTTTTTTTTCTTTATCAAAATATCGTTCTAAAGAGATAAATGTTAGGAAATAAAATAACTCTTCATTCGCCAAATAACTCTTCATTACATTTAGAGTTTCGTATTTAATATTCGCTTTACTTTTAGGATCACACGCTTATTCGATTCTGGAATACCTAATCGGATGTTTAAGAAGCTGTATATGGAGAATGATGGATGTCACAGCATTGATGACCAAGAAATTGATTTCCAATTACACCTTCATAATTTAACTTCAGTATTTTTTGTATGGCTGACGGGTTTATTAATCGGATTGTTTGTGTTAATTGTAGAAATAATTGTTGATCAAATAAAATTTCTGAGTCTTGATACACCATAAGTAAATTAAATGCACAAAATTCTGGGCTTCATCATTTGCTAAGATTTTGCGCTTAAACTGTGTTTGCGAAGTATTGTTACAGCTTTTATCATTGTTGTTGTTGTTATTATTATTATTATTATTCACTAGCACAATGTTTCTTCGTTAAATTGTGAGATGTTGAGGCTCTGGAAAAATATATTTGATTTAATGTTAGCATTACATATGGTCAGTATTGTGAAAATTAATAAATAGATGTATTTTATTGTTTTAAATGATAATATAAAATATAATAGAATTTAGTTATCGCTCGTATATTAAATAATTTGAAATGGCTTCGAAATTGTCTACCTGCGTGGCTCATACGAATGTGTAACTTAACAAAAAAAAAAACAGAAAATAAGGTTTATATTTCTAAATCATAAAATATACTTCAAATTATGGATTAACTATGGTATGTAGACTTGTCAATACGGAAGAGATGAAATTCACGAGCATGTTTTATAGAATTCATTACTTTAATTGATGTCTTGTGATATTTAAGAAATTAGTGTTAAAACAGCAAAATATAACAAAGTCATAAATCTCGTTGTATGTTTAATAAACCAAAATAAGAAAACACATCAAAGAATAAAATATAAACACACCCTTGTACAGAAACATTAAAGCTTTTCTGTTCCTTCAAGATTCCAGTAAAGAGAGGGGTAATCTCAATAGACTAGTTAATCTATTTAGTACTTATCTTATTCACAAAGATCTATATCTATAGACTGTTAGTTGCTGAATATAGGAGCTTTCCACTCCGATCATCTAGACGGGAAGAACAATATTACGTGTATAGAGTATTCTTTATTAATAGAATTATCAGGATAGACGATGCACTTTGCTGCTTTTAATAAATTTAAATTATTGTTGGGTAGTCTACAAGTTCTTTTTTCTTTGTATACTAAATCGCCATTCACGTTCGCAATCGTTAGTGTGTGTGTGTGTGTGTGTGTGTGTGTGTGTGTGTGTGTGTGTGTGTGTGTGTGTGTGTGTGTGTGTGTGTGTGTGTGTGTGTGTGTGTGTGTGTGTGTGTGTGTGTGTGTTGGAACTAATAAATAAAATATCTCTGGTAAAGTATTTTATTTCTCAACGGATGTAAGCAAGGCCCTTTAATCCTGAATTTGGGATTTTAGTCCGAAGATTGGCGACAGTGAACTTCACCTTCAAGATATTCAACAAACGATTAGTTGCCTAAATAATCGTCTGCTATTATTCACCATTCGCGAAGGTACTCCGAAACATGATTGGTACCCGTTTTTGCTGCTAAACAATTTATCGAACATTATTAATGCTGGTTACAATCCTGTTGTACATTCATTTGTCCGTGATATCGATCAATGGTTTCAGTTAATATATGTATTAACTTTATGTTTTATATTTTTCAAAAAGGAGCTCGGTGTAGCTTTGACACTATTACGGTTGCTTACCACAGCAACCAATTCCTTGATGCATAGTGTTTAATCTGAATCGTTTTCCTTCACTCTAATTAACAAGACATTTTTCCATTATCACAATTAAAAGCGGAATACACTCCTCTGAAGCAATGCATTGCGTATTTATTAACTGCTAGTAAATGAAATGGTAAAACAGTAAAATATGTTTCCTATTAATTATCTAATAACCACACACTAAGCAATTCGATTTTAAGAGTTCGCTTATTTCATTCTTGATGATATATGGTGGCCATAATTAAAGGGAAGGCGTTCAGAGCCTTGTAGCCAAAATGTATTGGACTAATTTCCACCAAACTTGATGTAAGTACGATCTGGAAAATGAGGTCTTTGTTTACAAAAGATAAAAAATAGCAGCACAAAATTCTGTCACTAGGGGACATTTGATGCTAAAAGTGCGTGGTTCGGGATTAATTAAACAGCAATAGCGAGAAGAGACACAACAGATCAATATAGTTCACAATATGTCCTTCTTTTGACATATCCTACAAGGGAGATCGCAACAGATCTGCATTGATTTGTCTGACATGCTGCATTATTCTGTCTTTGAAGGTTACTGAATCAGGAAATGTCCTTCATACACTAGTCCAGTGATTCTCAACTTATGGTACGCATACCACTGGTGGTACGATAACAGAGTATAAAATAAAAGGATAAATTAACATATTTTTTACTCGCAACATGAGTTGAGAATTAAAAATATATGCACAAATATTTAACAGTTCTACTGAAAATATTTTATGCAGCTAAATGAAAACAATTAGATTTCACACCATCATTAAAAACTTTTGTATAATAATATACAAAAGTGATATGGAAGTACAATTTGAATTTAATAAGTATTAATCAAATGACAATGACAGACAGTAACTCGAATATATTTGATCAGACAACAATGGTAAACAGTTTGTCCGTTGTCGTTTGTTTAACCACGAGTCGCGGTTACAGTTAAGAAAGTAGTGGTGTTAGGTTATGGTCTTCGATTGTGAGATTTTATTTGTGAAATTGTCATATTTATATGTAGTTTGTGCCAGAGGATAGAAACCGGAACATGAGTAAGTGGTTAACGAGAGGGGTCCTCAAAAAGATCGAAGGGAGAAATGAGTGTAAGCTGGAAAACAATTCTTCTCTGCCAGAAGCCACTACTTCGAATCCTAATAACCAACCAACGGAGGACATCATTGCACAAACCAAAAGCCCTCTACAGCACAACGTAAATATAATCTTAGTTATTTATCATATGCAGTGGCGACTGGTGACAATAGAAACAGGTGGGGCCAGGGACCAAAATCAACTTAATTTTTTTATATCTATATAGTGGGTTCTATTATAGATTTATAATTATTATTTCTATTACAATAATGTTTAGTCAGAATCCACTGATGCATTGAGCTATTAATTTTATAAAATTGTTAAGACGTAACTTATACGGGCTCAATATTAATAACACGAAAACTCGAAAGATTTGCAGTCGTGGGCTTAGCTCAACTGACTACAGCAAAAAAAAAAAAAAAAGAAGAAGAAGCTCAATGGACTAGAGCAATGAATCGGAAATCCAAAGACTGGTTCGACTCGAGCTATCCGCCCTGCAAAATCTTTTCATTTTTCAAGTGTTAAAACAAAAAAGTTATTATTTCTATTATTTTATAAATCAATGTCGAAACTTCGAGATTCCGAGAAATAACGAGAAGCGTTTTTTCAATAAACTATAGGTTTTGTTCGTAGTTAAAATGTATTGTTTATTATGGGCGTAAAAAAAATTTAAACTTTAAAATAAATTATAACAAAAAACGACAACAATAATTAAACACACGAAAAACAATAAAACAGATCAACAACGAAAATAAATAATAAGACAATGAAAGAATACCCCGCTATTTGTGGTCAAACGCAGTGACTGGGCCAGACTAAACTGGCCCCCAAGATTTGTGTTGCGCCATGTAAACAAACACGATCGCTACTGCACGTGCTTCACAAAGAATCGCGCACTATGTACGTACGTGAAAATACAGTGACTTGGCTAGACTAAACTGGCCTCAAGATAAGCGTTGCGCCCGATAAACAAACACGATTGCTGTTGTAAATGAGACACAGTGCATGTATGAGACAGCATGTATGAGACACAGGGCATGTCTCATACATGCCCTGTGTTCTACACGTATAAAATAGGGCCAGCCTTGGCTGGCACCCAGAGACCGTACTAAGTCGCATTGTACAATATTGCCACAAAATACTACAGTAAGTTTTTTATTAAACAATAAAATGTGTTGGAAATAGATCAAAAAATAAGAATTACAAGAAACATATATTTTTAAAACTACAATTATTGGGCTAGTTATATAAATATAAGTGGGGCCCGGCCCGTATAGACGAGACGCCCCTGATCATATGGTTTCACATATATTAGAGAAGAAACCCCACCTGTTCCCCAGTGTGTGATTTGTTATGAAACGCTATCAAAACATTCGATGATGCCTTCCCTTCTTCTGTCATTTTGCAACCAAGCATGGCGATCTAAAACACAAACCTTTGGAATGTTTCCAGAGAAAAGTGTCCGATTTGTCAGCTGGGAAAAAACAAATATCCTCATTTTCAGGATTTAACACGAAGGCTCTGGAGGCATCTTATGAAGTCAGTTTAAGAATGGCTAAGGCAGGAAAACCTCACACGATCGGAGAGTCATTAATATTACCAGCAGCTACAGATATGGTTAGAATAAGTTTGGGGAAAAAGGCAGCAAAACAATGAATCAATTCAAATGAATCAAAAGCAAAGCAATTCATAGAAAGAGTTCAGGTTAGTAAATATTTTATTACGTATAACGTCTAAATAAATATCTTCTTACGTACATAAGATTTATAGATGGGAAAACAGTGAAGGAAGGGTTATTGTTTTGTGAACCACTGAATCACATCGAACAATCTGAAATGAAATATTTTCAAAATTAGAACAATTTATGAAATTGAATGATATAGAATGGAATATATGCGTTGGTGTTTGTTCTGATGGAGCACGTGCAATTGTTGGGAAACACAGTGGCGTTGTTGCAAAAATTAAATACGTAGCTCCAGAAGCAAAATTTGTACATTGCAGCATTCATCGCGAGGCTTTAGTCGCAAGAAATATGCCTGTTGCTGTCAAGAGTGTTTTGAATGAAAGTGTGAGAATTGTTAACTTCATTTGGTGCAATAAAATGAGTACTGAACATGATTCTCTTTTACTTCACACTGAAGTTAGGTGGCTGTCGAGGGGAAATGTATTAGGTCGCCTGTTTGAACTTCGTTCAGAAATGAAGATTTTTCTCTTTGGCAATTCCTCAGACTCAGATTTGAATGATTTCACTGATGAACTGTGACTTGCCCGGTTGGCTTGTCTGGCAGATTTATTCTGCCACTTCAACCAGCAGATCACGAGCTTCCAGGTACTTCTTTATTCTTGGTATAGGATAAAAGTGCGGCTCTTAGGAAAATACTTGGCTTCATCATTAAAGAAATCGATACAGGAAAGACGTGTTCCTTTCCATTGTTGGATGCTTTCTTAAATGAGAAATTTAAGAATATTATTTAAGGATAAGAATAAAGAGGCATCTTGGGAATCTACTGACAGAGTTCAAGGAATACTTCCCTGAAAACCTGGCTTCAGAATTTTGAATTAGAGAGGTAAGGTGTCATCAATATTCCATTGATGACGCCTTACCAGAATCGTTAACTCCTTCCGAGAAAGATGAACTGATCGAGCTCTCTTGCGAAGGAAGCTTCAGGGAAACGATCAAGAGGATGGATTTATCAGGCTTGTGGTTGGCAAGGAGAAATGAATATCCAATGATCTCAGAAATATCTGTAAAATTTCCGTTGGTGTCTGCAACTACTTTCTTTTGTTAATGTAGGTTTTCTTTTCTTATTTATATCAAAAACAAGTAGGGAATGAGTTGAATGTTGAACCCGATTTAAGACTCAAATTAAGTCAATTGAAACCAGACATAAAGAAGCTGTGTTTAGCTAAGCAAGCACAACCTTCATACTGAAACAAGAATGTGAGTTCTGTAATTAAAAATATGTTACATTTATAGCTTTTACTGATTGTAAGTTTATTTGAGAACGGGAGTTCCATTATCAGGAATATGTGTTTGTCAAAATTTGTTTATGTATTCACTCATTATTATTTTAATTTTTAAAAATTGCGCATTTTACAGAATAAACCATCGTATAGATTCAAAGCGTATCTGTTTCTCCAATAAATATCTGAATAAAATCATAAATAACTAAATTAATCACTAGTATTGTAGAGAAATGCTTATTTTGTCTCAATACTACCTTAATATATTAGAGTCAAGGCATATTCGCTTCTACAGTTGCGGATCAACAAAGTTTGGGGAGCATCTCTCGATAACTACCAGCAGAGACGGAACACGTCATTGGTCCTGTCAGGCGAAATGTTTCGAAAATGTACGGAACGATGATACGCGATGCAGTAAAACCCCACCACACTCTGACTTTCGTTGAACAAAGGTGTCTGATAGAACATATGATGGTTATTGGCAGCCCAAATGCATGCGGCAATTGTGTGAGTTATCACTAACATTCAGATAAAATGTACCTCGGCAACTCCACGTGATCTTCCACTTCCCTGCATCGCCCACCTTCATTTGTGCTAAGAATGTGAGGGAAAAACGTAGCCCAATTTCTGTATCATCGTAAAGCAAAGTCTTATTATGGGAGATCTTTATGCAAGAAAACCTCAGCATTTAACACGGGATTTTCCACACAGATATTTATTTATTACATGCCTTGCTCCATTTGCCTTGCTATTGCCCGAGTACTACTGGTCAGTCTTATCATAATGACTGCAATCCATCGTCCACTGGCAGCAGAATTTTGTACTATTTTTATCTTCTGTAAATAAAAACCCAATGTTCCAGCGTGTATTTACACTAAGTTTGCTATCTTTCTTTCCTTCCTGGGAGCACCTTCTCTCTCTCTCTCTCTCTCTTTGTGCAGAATTCAGCATTGCTATACTAGATAAGGACTGAGTTCTGATGGGAAGAACTGTAATCGCGTGAAATTTGCATAATCGCACTTTTCTACTGATGAATGGTTGGATTAAAGGAAGTCGAAATTGGATTGCCGTCATTATGACAAGACTGATCGATAGTACTCGGGCAATAGCAAGGCAAATGGATATGTACTAAATACTTGATTATGTGGAAAGTCCTGTGTCAAATGCTAAGGTTTTCTTGTATATAAGATCTCCCATACTGAAACTTTGTTTTACAGTGATACAGAAATTTGGCTACGGTTTACCCTCACATCTGGTACTTACTAGTACGTAAATATCATGTACTTACCTGAATGATTTGCATTCTATCTTCGGCATATTTTCATTCAGGGTGGTACAGAAATCATGATAATCAAATTCCTTTTGGACAAAGTACGAGTATAACAACATTTACTCATTTACAAATTTGTAATGCTGCACTATAAATTACATCCTTTATATATGGATATATGGAAATAAATTATATACACTTCATTAATAATAATAATAATAATAATAATAATAATAATAATAATAATAATAATAACATTATTATTATTATTATTAAAATTCCTTCATTTGAAATCCTGTATGACCCTTTCAGAAGTTTGTATGTCTCATTCATATCACCCCTTTTTATTCTGTTTGCTATTGTCTGCAGTCTAAAAGTTCTCTCTCTGTTTTCATCATCAGTATCCCACAATCCTGATATCAATTTAACACTCTCCTTTGCACTCTCTCCAATATATCAGAATCACAAAGGAAACCAGACCTGAGCAAAACACTCCAAGTGAGATCTTATCAAGGCCTTGTAAAGAGGCAAAATGACAACCTTATCTTAACCTGTGAACGTTCGTTTCAGCATTACAAATATCGTTTGAGTTGTATTTGCAATCTTTGCCACATAGCTCCTGAATTTCAACTTCCTATTTATTAATACTCCAAGGTCCCTTCTCCCGTCAGTTTCTTCTAGCCGAATCCCACCCATATAATACGACATTGGATATCTAATCATGCCGAAGTGAATGGAAGTATTTTACATTTACTCACATTGAACTGTTACTAATTTTCCCATACCCACAATTACAGCCTATTCAAATCATTCTGCAAGTTCTTCATATCAGCAGCATTCCTGATTTCCATAACTATCATAGCTCTATGTCGCTTGTCAAATCCTTCCCAGTATCATTAATGTACTGATTGAATAACAGTAGACCAAAAAGTCATTCTTGTGGTACACCACTCGTTACCTTAAACCTTGTAGACTCATATTCCCCGTATAACACTTTTTGATATCTGTCAGTCAGCCATCATCTTATCTACGCTAATATTCTATAATCCAAACCAATATTCTCCAGTTTATGCAACGGTGTAACATGCAGTATTCGGTCAAAAGCATTAGAATATCCAAAAGTATCATGGTGTATCGGTTACCCTTGACTAATTCAATGGTAACTTTTTTATAGAATGTAAACAAGTTAAAAAAACGTGACCGTCCCTTAGTAAGCCCATGCTGCTCATTGCAAAGTAGGGATTCACTGTCAGCCTCTTTCTGAATGCGAGTCCTAACCAATTTTTCCAAAATATTCACCACCTCTCCTGAGATACTAATTGGTCGATAGTTGGATATATCGGTCTGTGCACTACCCTTATGCAATGGAATTAGCATACATTCTTTCCATTTCTGCGAAATCTTCCCTATTATGAGACTCATATTAAACAGCCTGGTCAAAGAAATATCCAGTTCAGCTAAATATTCTTTTAGCACACCTGATGATATCCCACCTGTCCCTGTTACTGAATTCTTATACAGTTTGTGCAGCAGCTCTTATACCTTGTCTTCATACACCTGAGTTTCTTCATCCTCAGCAATGAGCTCAATGTCACTTCCACCAGGTTGATAGATTTTAACAAAATGGGCACTCATTAGTTGAACAGCCCCTTTTGCATCTGTAACCCCTCACGCTATCCCCATATCGTAGAGTTCAAATTCATTCTAACTTTTACTTCTTGTGACTATTCTGTTGTGACAGTTGTGACTATTCTAGCTTGCTGCTTATAACGTTCATAACGGACGTCATCCTTATGCAAACGGTATTACTTCCACATCGTCCTTTTCTTACGATTCTCTTGCTTAATAAGATTACATATCCATTTGACTCCTTTTCTATTTATTCTTCGAACTCCCGGAACACATACCGATATCGCATCATTTAAGTATTGTTTAAATCCTTACTGTGCACTGTCGATATCTTTCCCATCCATAAACCGATCTCATTCCACTGAACTCAGTATACTCCTCAATTGGTAATAACTTCCGCTTTGTAGTTCAGCATGTAATCTTTTCTGAATGAAACATTCATCAACTTAGTCACTTCCCAAGTGAGTTCCGAATGATCACTGTCACCAGTGATCATGCGATACTCACATCAGCAGCTCGTCCTTCTGCTCTTCTATCCTGTCTATCCTTCCTAAATATAGTGTAACTTTACACTCCGAACCAGTTAGTGTGTCTGATTCTGATAGCCAGGTCTCATTAGTGACTACAATGTGAGATTGCAACATATAAACTAAGGCATCCAAATCTACCCCTTTGTTTCTTAATCTCCTAGCATTGGTGTACAGACATAATAATCTACCTGCATGTTCTTTTGTATGCACTTGTCTGCAGTCTTTTTGAAAATTTGGAGAACTTTCGGAAGTCTAGTCTTCTCTAGTGCCTAATACATGTAGACAGCTTTGCACGTATTTGATGGGGCTGAACACAAACTTAAAATCGCTCTTTACTGTCAGCATTCCCATGACAAAGCCGATTCGCGTTATTAACACAATTACATAACATTGCCGATCTTTTCATTCACATTCTCATTATTCCTCTCTGTATAATATAGTTTACCTGACTCTCTGTGGTAGCTTTCTTACTAGTTATTAGTTTTTCTAGACTCCTGATACCAAACGCATTCAAGTGCAGGCCGTCTCTCTCATACAAATCCAATCTTCCCTCAAACTCGTTCCACACTTCCAAAAACTCGTATCCCTTCCTCCTACACAGCCTAGGCATTGAATCGGTTGCCATCATAGTCCTTCTCCGTAATTTAGTTTTATCATATCGAGGTAAATTATTGACGATTTTATTGACTAGATAAGTTGTTAATGCCTACTACACTTACGATTTCGTTTACTTTTCTTTTCTGTTTTTGAATTTATATTTCGTATATAAATTATATTCTTTATATTCTTAATTTTCTCTCCAGGAAAACTCGAAGTTATATCTCGCACATCGATAGTGTCTTTTATTATAGAGTCACCATACCAAACAATTCCTTTCTTTTTACAAAAATCGTCATTTGCCTCATATATTTCCATTTTTTTTAATATTATAACATTTATTTTTACATAAATATCATGAGTCAAATTTTGAGAAAGTACTATTTTCTAAATCACTTCGGTGAAAAAGAATAAAGGTAACTCGATATCTAAGCCTTCAAACACTGTATAATCTATATTAATAATTTATTGATATGATATCATGATAGCACAAGAGCTAAAATAACAGTAGTGGAATAATATAACATTGGCACACACCAGATTAGGTGCGGTTGAGCGAACTCAACAATTCTATGCCATCCAGACGCCTTCAGGTTATACAAGGTGTTTCAAAAAGAATGACCCGATTTCGAAGAATGTTTCGTAAAGAATGACGCCTCCTGTTGACTTGACGCCATTTTCTCATTAACTAAGCGTAGCTCCTAATCTTTTTCTCAACTTCCTCATCTTAATTTCCACAGAGAGAATTCCTCGAAGGAATTTCCAGATAAGGACATAAGCAAACATATAAAAAGGAATGAAATTTCCTTATCGCTTCTCGTTAGTGTGTTCACAATTCAAGTAGTATTCTGGCGTTCCATTTCTAACAGTTTTCCAATATAATATCTGAGCTTCCACTCCCTATCCACCGCCACCCCACCCGTAAATCTCTAGATCCATCAATTTCTTGAAGTACAGGTCCATCGAAGTTATAATATTTCCTCCCCAAATGCCTAACTGTATACATCTCAGACTAATCCGTCATTCATAAGTTATGCTTTGCCAATTCTCTCTGAACGTTTAAATCATTATGTGACCCCTTTCTTGGCCTTGGTTAACTTTACCCTTCCCAGTATTTCATCATCAGGAAACAAATGCACGTTTACGCTGAGGTAAAAATTAAGCTGTGGTGGTCCAACACAGAGTCTTACAGCATACTAGTAGTCACCAGCTGTCTAGCATTTTATCTCCATTCCCATTTGCTCCAATTTCAGTAACAGATTTCCATGTAGTATCACGTCAAATACGTTTGCATCGCCAAGAAGTTTATTAATGCAGCTGTTCCATTTATTCCGATAGCTGTCACTCGAATAATAAAAGCTATCCGAAATTACATGACGCACTCTTCACTGAACCATACGCTTTCTCATATAGTATCATATAATTATTGACCCATCCTTGAATCTTTAACTCCTTCTAGAATAATACTAATACCACTCTTTTCGTTTCGATTGGTTTATAATTCGCTACCTTCTTATCTCCTCCTTTATGCAAGAAGGATTTGCCATCCTTCTACTCCTTTAGGATTTACCATAGTTTAAACTTAATGTAGATAATTTAGTAAGAAAAAAGATTCTCTTACTAAACATGCAGTCAGGTATCGCATATAATCGCAGGAACGTATTCGCTTTGAGATTCTGCTACATGCAGTGTAGCTCTGAAATGTAGAACTGCAATTTTAAACAGAATCATAACAGTTCCTGTTAAATTGATGATCTCAATATTTTCACCTTGATGACTCTTTTCCAAAATGAATCAGTCAATAACGCACCTATTTCATTTGCTTCTGTGGCAGGTCCCCAAACCGTCACAAAACCAACACGTCCTTTAACGGAGCCGACGTAACATGGCCTCATGGGGTCGACGGCATATCCGCACCCTCCTGTCAGCTTGGTACAACTGACAACAGAATTCACCAGACTACACGACTCTGGTCCACTCCGCACAGGTCCAGTTTTGATGATCTCTACACCTGGCGAGGCGAAATGTCCGATGACGAGCTGTCAACAGCGGTACGCGATTAGGGCGTCCGCTCCCATAGCCCAAGGTATGCAGGATGCAACGTACCGTTTACTCGCTAAGGCTGCTTGGGTCTCCGATATTGAAATCGCATGTGATTTGTGTCGCCACTGATATCTTGAGATTGGTCTGTAGGAGCCTGGAGAGTCTACTCTTATCTAGCTTGACGGTGATACGCCTTTGATGGTATACTCGAAGTAGACTCTTGCCCTCGAAAACACTAGGGTTCTTACCACTTGGGCGATAGAATGACCAATCTTTCGTGCGCAGATAGTCCATGATCAAAGTCGGTAAGATCGCCACATCTACTTATATTCGTCCATTGCGATACGCTGTTGGGAAGGCATGAGATCTAACCATTTTCCATCTGCGTTTGGTGTGGGTACGTGTGACTCTGCGCGGGCGATGCCAGTGTCAACTTTCCATCAAGCCTATTTCTAATGTTTTTCCATTCAGTGTATTTATTATATCAATGTCTGCCTATTTAAAAAAGGGATATCACAGAAATTGTATAATAACAAAACACTAGCTGTTAATTGACAAAAAATTTTCAAAAATTCTAAAAGGCAAAAAATACAATTTGTGTATGGCACATGGATTAATTACCAGATGGTAATTAATCCCCTTCGACGATTAACTACCTCTTCACGTACACCTGGATTAGAAAATGTCTACACATTTCCAGAGAAAGTAAAATCAGAGAATTCTTAACACATGTCAGGACTATGTTGAAAACCATCTAATAGTCCAGGGATATAATCTGGTTATAGAGAATATTCAGAGGAATTTTCCAAACTGACTCCCAATAACCTCTGTTGTACTGATTTCGCAATATAAATTGTAAAGTAACTAGCTTCGGATTCAAACATTACAGCAAGAAGGAAAAATATCACATCTGTTTTACATGGATAACTTCAAGCTATGTAGAAAATCACCCAAAGAAATTGAGTCACTGCTCAATACAGTACGAATTTTCAGTGAAGATATCTGTATGGACTTTGGACTTGAGAAATACTCAGCACTCGCCACAGTTCTCCATGTAAATAGTTCTCCATAGTTCTCCATGTAAAAAATGATGTTGAAATTGTAGAAATATGAAAAATTATTTACTGATATCAGTTTAATGGACTTACGTTAAATTTCCATAAAAATAGTCTTACTGAAAAAGCCCAGTTTAAACAATTCCTGATTATAGGTCTTTTAGTATTGTTAATTTGAAAATTCTGAATCTAAATAATATATAATTAGCTTGGATATGTGTGCGAATATAAAGGAAATAATTTTAACTTGAAACATTGCGGAGTTGCAGGGTTCTGCTACATACTATTTATCAGGTGAATTTCTAATAGTAAACCGAAATAAGAAAAGAAAATGTCTAAGAAAATTATACAGTTAGAAACACTGGTGTGTGTGCACTTCGCTACTTAAAAAAAAGTGTCATTTGCATAACTCGCAATGATAACCTAATGTCTATCATTTAGGCCAATTTAAAAATCAATTCCAGTTGTGCAAATAATAGTCATTGCGCAGGTCTTCTCGATCGAGATGCATATAAAGAATAATGTGCACTATACTGATAAGTGGAATGCAAACAGTTCCTTTTTATTTTAATTTTAAAGGAAAACACAGAATAATAAACACGAATTAATTAAAAGGCGGGAAGAGAAGACCGCAGTTCATAAGAAGCAATGAAGACTCCTCCTGTCAATTAATATAGTTTTATTTCATTATTTCTGATGGCGCCAATCTCCAGATCCCTGTAGTTGGTCAGTTTCATGCACTTTTTTTACTACTCTGATATCTGCTACTATGGCCAATTCAATAAACTACTCACATTGTTCGACTGTTGTGATGTCTCGTATATTCAAGATGTTTCTCTGTTTGAATTTTAAATGCCCATAATATCCTATGCATTTGCATTTCCGACAACTTTTTCGTGCTTCAATATACAGCTTTTGCTACGCGATCATGCCTTTGTTTACAGAATGTAGGAACAATCTTGCTGCCAGAACAAACTGGATAATCCACTCTCGCTTGTTTTATCCCTATGCATTTGCTTCGTTACCGATGTTTTCAATCTTCATCTTTATTGCATCTGTTTGTAATACTTCTTGCGCAGAAAGTGTCAGACTTTCTGTCTCTTTGAAGATGTTGCCTGCAGAAGCTTTTACCAGTAAGTGCCTGTCACTTTTTTCTTCAATTGACCATCGTGCTTTATTTTTCCAACCTTCCGATCTTTTGGAATTTATTTCTTCTTGTTCTGTTTTTTACATGTGATTCAAGCTTCAAAGCAAATTTTCTGTGCTTTCCTTGATGAAATCATTCAACGCTTTCTTTTCTTCTTCTGTTTGCTTAACTTGTAAAAGGCCACCACGTCCTCTACTTTTCTTATGGGGTTAGCAGTCGTTTCGCTGCAAAATCAACAAACATGCTACAGACCAGTTTTCAGACTACTTCTGGCTACAAAGACTTAGTTGCTTCGGCTGTAAATTCAGACAGCCATTAAACTTTTCCAAGCTTATATAGTCTATTTATAGGAGTTTAACTAATTAATAGCAAGCCAATAATTCCTCCGATATATTACGATAACTGTGAGGAATTTACTTGAGAAATATTCTACTCGTTAGATTATTAGATCTTTCTTTGTCCAAGTCAGAAACTTTCATAGTAAAATCCCACATTAAAAGTACTTTCACCTTTCTTCATCTCCTTAAGAAACTGGCACCTGAAAACATTACTATTTCCTCGTCTAGAGCAACTTCTTATACCTTTAACTATGCAAATTCCATACTTACTATGAATCATAATATCAGGTACCGCTGCTCCAAAATAGCGGTCGAATGTATAATTAGATCCGATAATCTGAATCATTTCTGATCTGGTCTAGTTGCTTTCCCCGCTCGTTTTCCAATTCGAATTTAGTACAACATTAACATTATCACTGTACGGCTTAATTTATTCTGTTCACAGAATGAAAGGAGCAAATTAAACTGTATCATTAAGCCGATATTCTGATGTCATTAAATATTCTGATTAAATTAAATTGATTAAATTAAAGTAATTAAAATAATATATCAGAATAAATAAGTTATTAGAAGAGATAAAAATTATATCTTTTCATGATATAATGAAGAGATAGAATTTTAAGACTATATAATAATAAATTAATATATATAATTACACTGCTATGTATTTTAATGCCAGTTCTAGGACATACCACTCAGAAGTAAAGTTTGTACATTAGTATAGGGTTTGAGCTAATGTTATTCTGCTTTTATGTCTATTTCAATATAGAAAATAACCAAAAGAAGGTATGGCAGTCTTAGGTGTTGTACATATTCTCACACTATGGATAAAATAGTTTACCACGTGGATGGCATTGCAGAGATTTATTTTCGTAGTGTATAGTAAAATCAGATGTCGCGACGAAGAGCCAAATGTGGTTTATTTACCTTGGCGGACAGCTTAGGGATTGGTTAAGTAGGAAATGCTCGCGTTGCAGTTATGGCTTGGTGTTGAATAGTGTCATTCCATCGCAAGGCACTCTCTCTGTGGAAGAAGTATAGACTTGGGACCCATTTACTAATTTTGATTATTGAGTGCTCTGTAAAATCGAAGTAAAGAAAATTCTATCTTCCATCTTCATATATGGATGTTTATTGTTTTACGGCACTCATCTCGCAACAGGCGTATGTCCAAGAGAAAAACTGAGTTTCTTTCCGAATATGACACAATTTGCAAATCTAAAAAAGCTAAAGTCACTTGCAAGCGCCCATTCAGAAAGATGATCAACAGCATGATGCAGTTGTCATTCTAAACCCTTATATTAAATAAATGACAGAAGTCGGAAACGCAATTCACAATAGAGGACGTTACTTACAGGTGGAAGAAGCTATTCAGTTATCAAGTAAACTTTGATTATTTGAAAAAAGGTGAGAATTGGGTGAAATTTGTGGGATTACCCCCTCTTAGATATATGGTCGTTTGGGAGCTGTTCCCAATTTGACTTGGAAAATAAGGTGGAATAAAAATTTCTTGATAAAAACAGCGAGATTTCTCCTTAAAATTAGGTAATTGGCCCAATATTCCAAAATTAAAAATAGTGTCGTATGTTTTTTTCCCATATCGAAGAAACCAACACTAAATGCTCGTGGTGTAGAAAGGCATCTTGAACTGATGCATGTAGTTAGCACTAAATGATCGATTGTTCAATGATATTTAAGGAAGATAGTTTGTATTATGGGGGAATAATGTTTCCTTCCAGAACAAGTAACATTCTAGGGTTAACCATTTCTTCATGAATCTTTCAGCTGGTGAGAACGATAGGCCGATAGTTAACTGGTGAATTTGCATCCTCTGCTGGCTTAGGAAACGAAATAATAATTGCCTTTAGGCGGGTATCTCAAATAGACTTTTCCCTTTTCCTATTGAAAATGTACAGTAGTTGTTCCCTGCCATATGGTCGCAGATGTTCAGTCATCTCATACTGGATATTATCTGGTCTAAAAGCAGTCCTGCAGCGTTTAAGCAAAGAAGCTTTCATTTCTTCTTCATTCCTGAATAGATTGGTAATATTATGCTCTGCATTTTGTGATAAAGAACTCGGGACGGGGGAGATACTGACACACAAAGAGATACAAACAATACTCATAGAGTGTCAGCAGTTTCTTCTCGGTTGTCAACGGTGAGTCCATTGTTTTCATGATGGCGAACTGGCGGCAATGTATCTGTCTCTATTTTTTCTGGATTTTTCCAGGACTTCGTTCCGGTTGTTCTTCTTACGAAATATGTGTATTGGGGGGGGTGGGGGGGGGGGGGGGTGGGGGGGGGGGGGGGTGGGGGGGGGGGGGGGTGGGGGGGGGGGGGGGTGGGGGGGGGGGGGGGTGGGGGGGGGGGGGGGTGGGGGGGGGGGGGGGTGGGGGGGGGGGGGGGTGGGGGGGGGGGGGGGTGGGGGGGGGGGGGGGTGGGGGGGGGGGGGGGTGGGGGGGGGGGGGGGTGGGGGGGGGGGGGGGTGGGGGGGGGGGGGGGTGGGGGGGGGGGGGGGTGGGGGGGGGGGGGGGTGGGGGGGGGGGGGGGTGGGGGGGGGGGGGGGTGGGGGGGGGGGGGGGTGGGGGGGGGGGGGGGTGGGGGGGGGGGGGGGTGGGGGGGGGGGGGGGTGGGGGGGGGGGGGGGTGGGGGGGGGGGGGGGTGGGGGGGGGGGGGGGTGGGGGGGGGGGGGGGTGGGGGGGGGGGGGGGTGGGGGGGGGGGGGGGTGGGGGGGGGGGGGGGTGGGGGGGGGGGGGGGTGGGGGGGGGGGGAGGAAATATATAAGAAAGCTACAAAGAAAGTCAGAATTCTTTCAAAAACAACACAAAATCCTTGGATAACTCAAACCTTAAGCCTAGAAATACACAGAAAGGACGCTTTATGGAAAGAATTAAAGCGATATCCAAATAACACAGCTTTAAATACTGAATATAAGATAACAAGGAATAGATTTCCAACACAAATCAGAAATGCTAAAAGAAGCTACTATAGAGACAAACTAACCTCTGTACAAAACAACATGAAATAAACCTGGCATCAATGAGATGCTAGATTGTGTTCCCAACACCACCGCCTCCGAAACCATAAAACACAGCTTAATGAAAGACCCAAAACCTATCCAACAACTAGCAACTGACTTTAACCAATAGTATGCAGACTCCATTCAAGAACTGCACAGAAATATTCCCCCAATCACAAAACTAGACCCTCCACTTGGACCACAATCAAAACAGAAATATGGTTCCCAACCATAAAAGAAGCAGAATTTCTCTCTGCAATACATCAAATCAAACCAAACAAAGGCTATGGAATTGATGGTATCAGACAAGAAGATATAAAGCAACATGCAACTAGTTTAAGTCCTATCCTACTAAAAATAATAAATAAAATATTTAAAACTGGACAGATATCAAGTATGCTAAAGACCGACATAATCACACCCATATACAAACATGGAAAAAGAAATTTAATCAGAAATTACCGACCTATAGCAACATTACCAATTATCAATCAAATTATGGATCGGATCATACTGAAGAAACACACAGCATACACTGAGATTTTTCATATTTTCCTCAAAACACAATATGGTTTTCAGAAAAATAAGGGAACAACATCTCTCTTGGAAGACTTTACAGACGTAATTAAAACCGCCTTAGACAAAAACAAAATTGCCATGGTAGTCTTTATTGATCGAACTAAAGCATTCAATACACTCACATATCAAACCTTGCTAGAAAAGCTGAGGCATGTTGGAATAGACGGGCCTCTTCATAGGTGGTTTACAAACTACCTTCAAAATAGAAAGCATATCACGCATATCGGGTCAAACCGAAGCAGAGAGTTATCAGTAACCTGTGGTGTACCACAGGGAGCTGTACTCTCCCCAATTCTATTCAACCTTTACACGCACGGTATTAATCAGCTACCACTCAAAGGTAAGATATTCCAATACGCAGACGACACAGCAATAATATCCATCTATAATAACGCAAGCATAGCCCAAACAAATATGCAACATGATATAAATCTGATCATAGACTGGCTCACGAAAAACTCCATACACCTAAACTCAGAAAGGACAAAATTGATGATATTCAGAAATCCACTGACTCGACCAGTTGATAACAAATATATAACCATCCAACATCCACTTTCCAACATAAAAACCACACAGAACAGCAAAACCACTACAATCACTAAGGTTGAAAAAATACGATACCTTGGAATTTACTTCAATACAGTTATGAACTGGAATAGCCACATAAACGATCTACACAACAAACTCCGAACAATAAGTGGCAAACTCTACACGTTAAAAAACATAGTTCCCATACGCCTGAAAACACTAATATACTAAGCACTATGCCAAAATATACTAAGATTCGCTATAACAACGTATGCATTCTGTGCACCCTAAAAATTAAATAGATTAATGTCGCTACAGCACAAAATGATAAAACTGATCTTTTGGGAACAAAAGAGAAAATCACGACCTTATAAACATTGCAATGGCAGAACACAAAATACTGACAGCGAAACTTTTATGTCACTATGCAGCCTTGCTAAAACATTATTTCGATGCCAACTACAGGACAGTTAGAAGTAGATACCGTATAACACGACCTCAGACTACTAATTACATCACATATAAATACAATAATCACTACGGAAAGCCGACGCAAAACTTCTACATCCTAGACATGATAAACAAATTACCTTTTGAAATTACAGAAACCGTACAAACTGCAATAGCCTGAAAAGAGCTCTACGGATACTGTGAACAAGGAACACGCACCCAAAATACCATTCAAACTTAATGAAACACAATATATTCGTTCAGGCTTCCAGTTCAGCGATTACACTCAACAACTTGGAATATGTTGTGTGTGTGTGTGTGTGTGTGTGTGTGTGTGTGTGTGTGTGTGTGTGTGTGTGTGTGTGTGTGTGTGTGTGTGTGTGTGTGCGTGCGTGCATGTGTGCGTGCGTGTGCGTGTGCGCGTGCGCAAATTTCTCAATCATAGATTTCGTAGCTTTCCAACACAGCAAAAAAAAAAAAAAAACAATAAATAATAACCAACTGGTGTCATACTCAGATAAGCTTATATATAAGCTTGGACGATGAATGCAGAGAAATTAATTTGATTAAATTGATTAAATATGTAACCAAGTGCATGTAATGTACGTATCACAAGTAAACCAAAGTAAATAATGCACGTATCACATGTAAACCAAAGTATGTAATGTATGTATTATATGTAAACAAATGTAAGTAATGTATGTAATAACTGTAACAAAAGTATGCAACATAAAGTGATTATATCAAAATTGCAAAGAAACATCTGTAATAATCATCATTATGAATATTATGATAATATATATTGTAAACGGTTATTGTTATAATTATTATTTAAAAAAAAAAACTCTATGTACAAGAAAGCATTAGTTATGCATAATTGTTTTCATATAATGTATGTACTTTATCTGAGTAATAATAAAATGCTAAAAAGATTATTATTATTGTAGCTCAGTAGAAATGGCGTTTGCCCTCTACAGCGCTTGACCGCACGAAGAAAGGGTTTGGTGGTTCAAATCTAGTCGCTGACTAGAGGAAATTTTTCTAAGCCTTTTTTCGACCGGTTCCCGAGTTAGTCGATCTCTGGCACGGGCAAGCGGGTTTTTCCTCACGGAAACTCGGGTTTTTCGTCCCGTAAACTCAAGAAAATCGACCGCAGAACCCACATTATTTTCAGACATTAAATATATTGTGTTAAGGTTAGGGACCACGAGATGGCGGCACATTTGAGCCGTCTCTCTTCACTGTGTACCGCTTAATTAGTGATAGCCTTGGGCCATCTATCTCTGATTGGTACCAGTGGAGATTGAACTGCCCACTCAGTCTCCAAAAGTTAGATAGGGCTAAATGGCCTCGCCTACTCCCGTATACGGGAATAAAAAGGCGTTAGCAGATTATTATTATTATTATTAAGAGAGACCTCCATGGAGTCAGGGACTCATCGAAGGAGGTCACATGCTACAAGCACCAACTATCATAATTATCCTTGAATTCATTCACACTGCTTGCAATCACAACATCAAATGAAAATCCATTTCAATCACGCACCATCATATGAGAGAAAAAGCTAGCCATCACCCCTTCTTAGCGGCATTTATTCTCAGCTTCTAAGAATGCCCTGTTGTCCGTTCCCCATCCTCCATAAATTGAAACATTCCTTCATTTGAAATCCCGATATGACCCTTTCAGAAGTTTGTATGTCTCATTCGTATCACCCATTTTTATTCTGTTTGCTATTGTCTGCAGTCTAACAATTCTCAGTCTGTTTTCATTATCAGTATCCCACAATCCTGATATCAATTTAGCACTCTCCTTTGCACTCTCTCTCCAATATATCAGAATCACAACGGAAACCAGGAAACCAGACCGATGAAAAAACAGTCCAAGTGAGATCTTAACAAGGCCTTGTTAAGATCTCATAGGCAAAACGACATCCTTATCTTTACATGTTAACGTTCGTTTCAGCATTGCAAATATCGTTTGAGTTGTATTTGCAATCTTTGCCACATAGATGCTGAACGTCAACTTCCTATCTGTATACACTCCAAGGGCTCTACTCCCGTCAGGTTTATTCTAGCCAAATCCTACTAATATAATAGAATATTGGATATCTACTCATGCCGAAGTGAATGGAATGACTTTACATTTACTCACATTGAACTGATACCAATTTTCACATGCCCACAATTCCAGAATATTCAAATCATTCTGCAAGTTCTTCATATCAGCAGCATTCCTGATTACCCTAACTATCTTTGCGTCATTAGGAAATAGCTCTATGTCGCTTGTCAAATCCTTCCCAATATCATTAATGTACAGATTGAATAACAGTGGACCAAAAAGTGATTCTTGTGGTACATAACTCGTTAGCTTAAACCTTGTAGACTACTATTCCCCGTATACCACTTTTTGATATCTGTCAGTCAGCCATCATCTTATCTACGCTAATATTCTATAATCCAAACCAATATTCTCCAATTTATGCAACAGTCTATCATGCAGTATTCGGTCAAAAGCGTTACAATATCCAAAAGTATCATGGTGTATCCGTTACCCTGTTATGAGACTCATAGTAAATATCCTGGTCAAAGGAACATACAGTTCTGCTTAACACTCTTTTGGCTCACCTGATGATGTCCCATCTGTTCCTATTACTGAATTCCTATTGAGTTTGTGTAGCAGCTCTGCACAAACTCAATTGGAATTTTCCTATTGAGTTTGTGCAGAGCTTCATCCTCAGCAATGAGCTCCATGTCGCTTCCACCAGGTTGATAGATTTTAACAAAATGGGCGCTCATTAATTGAAATGCCCTTTCTGCATCTGTAACCCTCACGCTATCTCCATATCGTAGAATTCAATTTCATTCTATATTTTACTTGTTGTGACTATTCTGTTGTGACAGTTGTGACCACAACAGTTGTGACTATTCTAGCTTGCTGCTTATAACGTTCTTAACGGACGTCATCCTTATGCAAACGGTATTACTTCCACATTGCCGTTTTCTAAATAATCTCTTGCTTAATAAGATTACATATCCGTTTGAATCCTGCTCTATTTATTTTTCGAACTCTCGGAACACATTCCGATATCGCATCATTTAAGTATTGTTTAAACACTTCCCATGCACTGTCGATATTCTTCCCATCCATCAACCGATCTAATTCCACTGAACTCAGTGTACTCCTCAATTGGTCATAACCTCCGCTTTGTAGTTCAGCATGTAACCTTTTCTGAATGAAACATTCATCAACTTAGTCACTTCCCAAGTGAGTTCCGAATGATCACTGTCACCAATGATCATGCGGATCTCATATCAACAGCACGTCCTCCTGCTCTCCTATCCTGTCTATCCTTCCTAAAAATAGATTACTTTTACACTCCGAACCAGTTAGTGTGTCTGATTCTGATAGCCAGGTTTCACCAGTGACTACAATCTGAGGTTGCAACTTATTGACTAAGGCATCCAACTCTACCCCTTTGTTTCTTATACTCCTAGCATTGGTGTACAGACATAATTATCTGCCTACATGTTCTTTTGTATGCACTAGTCTGCATTCTTCTTGAAACATTTGGACAACTTTCAGAACTCTATACTTCTCTAGTGCCTAATACACGCATTCAGCTTTGAACATATTTGATGGAGCCGAACCGGACGAACATAAACTTAAAATCGCTCTCTACTGTCAGCATTCCCATGACAAAGCCGATTGGCGTTATTAACACAATTACATAACATTGCCGCTCTTTTCATCCACATTCTCATTATTTCTCTCTTCATAATATAGTTTCCTTGACTCTCTGTATTAGGTTTCATACTAGTTATTAGTTTTTCTAGACTCCTGATACCAAACTCATTCAAGTGCTTGCCGTCTCTCTCATACATATCCAATCTTCCCTCAAACTCGTTCCACACATCCAAAAACTCGTATCCCTTCCTCCTACACAGCCTACGCATTGAATCGGTTGTCATCATAGTAATTCTTCGTAATTTAGTTTTATCATATCGAGGTAAATTATTGATGATTTTATTGACTAGATAAGTTGTTAATGCCTACTACAATTACGATTTAGTTTACTTTTCTTTTCTGTTTTTGAATTTATATTTCTTATATAAATTATATTCTTTATATTCTTAATTTTTTCTCCAGGAAAACTCGAAGTTATATATCGCACATCGATAGTGTCTTTTATTATAGAGTCACCATACCAAAAAATTCCTTTCTTTTTACAAACATCGTCATATGCCGCATATATTTACATTTTGTTTAATATTATAACATTTATTTTTACATAAATATCATGAGTCAAATTTTGCTAAATTTTGTTGAAAAACACTTTGAGAAAGTACTATTTTCTAAATCACTTCGGTGAAAAAGAATAAAGATAACTCGATATCTAAGCCTTCAAACACTGTATAATCTATATTAATAATTTCATGATATGCTATCATGATAGCACAAGAGCTAAAATAACAGTAGTGGAATAATATAACATTGGCACACACCAGATTAGGTGCGGTTGAGCGAACCCAACAATACTATGCCATCCAGACGCATTCAGATTATACAAGGTGTTTCAAAAAGAATGACCCGATTTCGAAAAAATGTTGCGTAAAGAATGACGCCTCCTATTGACTTGACGCCATTTTCTCATTAACTTAGCGTAGCGGATATTTGGATGCTAGTAGTGGCATCTAGCGGCCGTCATATCAAACGCTGCGCCAAGGCCGTTCACATGGTGCAAGTCGCATTCATTTGTGGTTCGTGGTTGCAGAGATATAAAATTTTCAAACACGCATGCGTGCGTGCGTGTGTGTGTGTGTGTGTGTGAGAGGGAGAGAGAGAGAGAAAGATTGACAAAGAGGACAAGAGAGAGAGGACGTGAGTATTTAAAATTTTGCCGACTTCTTGGTCATTTGCCTCCTAATCCTTTTCACAACTTCCTCATCTTAATTTCCACACAGAGAATTCCTCGAAGGAATTTCCAGATAAGGACATAAGCAAACATATAAAGAGGAATGAAATTTCCTTATCGCTTCACGTTAGTGTGTTCACAATTCAAGTAGTATTCCGGCGTTCCATTTCTAACAGTTTTCCAATATAATATCTCAGCTTCCACTTCCTGTCCACCGCCACCCCACCCGTAAATCTCTAGATCCATCAATTTCCTGAAGTTCAGGTCCATCGAAGTTATAATATTTCCTCCCCAAATGCCTAACTGTATACATCTCAGACTAATCCGTCATTCATAAGTTATGGTTTGCCAATTCTCTCTGAATGTTTAAATCATTATGCGACCCCTTTCCTAGCCTTGGTTAACTTTACCCTTCCCAATATTTCATCAGGAAACAAATGCACGTTTACGCTGAGATAAAAATTAAGCTGTAGTGGTCCAACACAGAGTCTTACAGCAAACTAGTAGTCACCACCTGTCTAGCATTTTATCTCCATTCCCATTTACTCCAATTTCTGCAACAGATTTCAATGTAGTATCACGTCAAATACGTTTGCATCGCCAAGAAGTTTATTAATGCAGCTGTTCCATTTATTCCGATAGTTGTCACTCGAATAATAAAAGCTATCCGAAATTACATGACGCACTCTTCACTGAACCATACCCTTTCTCATATAGTATCATATTCTTATTGACCCATCCTTGAATCTTTAACTCCTTCTGAAATAACACTAATACCATTCTTTTCGTATCGATCGATTTATAATTCGCTACC
This sequence comes from Typopeltis vanoorti, assembly GCF_054136105.1. Taxonomy (NCBI): domain Eukaryota; kingdom Metazoa; phylum Arthropoda; class Arachnida; order Uropygi; family Thelyphonidae; genus Typopeltis; species Typopeltis vanoorti. The sequence goes on along the minus strand of NC_143561.1, from coordinate 46,141,576 downwards.
TTCGTATCTCCTCCTTTATGCAAGAAGGATTTGCCATCCTTCTACTCCTTTAGGATTTACCATAGTTTAAACTTAATGTAGATAATTTAGTAAGAAAAAAGATTCTCTTACTAAACATGCAGTCAGGTATCGCATATAATCGCAGGGCCGTATTTGCTTTGAGATTCTGCTACATGCAGTGTAGGTCTGAAATGTAGAACTGCAATTTTAAACGGAATCATAACAGTTCTTGTTAAATTGATGATCTCAATATTTTCACCTTGATTACTTTTTTTCCAAAATGAATCAGTCAATAACCCACCTATTTCATTTGCTTCTGTGGCAGGTCCCCAAACCGTCACAAAACCACCACGTCCTTGAACGGAGCCGACGTAACATGGCCTTATGGGGTCGACGGCATATCTGCACCCTCTTGTCAGCTTGGTACAACTGACAACGGAATTCACCAGACTACACGACTCTGGTTCGCTCCGCACAGGTCCAGTTTTGATGATCTCTACACCTGGCGAGGCGAAATGTCCGATGACGAGCTGTCAAAGGTGGTACGCGATTAGGGCGTCCGCTCCCATAGCCCAAGGTATGCAGGATGCGACGTACCGTTTACTCGCTAAGGCTGCTTGGGTCTCCGATATTGAAATCGGATGTGATTTGTGTCGCCACTGATATCCTGAGATTGGTCTGTACGAGCCTGGAGAGTCTACTGTTATCTAGCTTGACGCTGGTACGCCTTTGATGGTATACTCGAAGTAGACTCTTGCCCTCGAAAACCCTAGGGGTCTTACCACTTGGGCGATAGAATGACCAATCTTTCGTGCGCAGATAGTCCATGATCAAAGTCGCTAAGATCTCCAGATCTACTTATATTCGTCCATTGCGATACGCTGTTGGGAAGGTACGAGATCTAACTATTTTCCATCTGCGTTTGGTGTGGGTACGTGTGACTCTGCGCGGGCGATGCCAGTGTCAACTTTCCATCACGCCTATTTCTAATGTTTTTCCATTGAGTGTATTTATTATATCAATCTCTGCCTATTTAAAAAAGGGATATCACAGAAATTGTATAATAACAAAACACTAGCTGTTAATTGACGAAATGATTTTCAAAAATTCTAAAAGACAAAAAATACAATTTGTGAATGGCACATGGATTAATTACCAGATGGTAATTAATCCCCTTCGACGATTAAATACCTCTTCACGTACACCTGGATTAGAAAATGTCTACAGATTTTTAGAGAAAGTAAAATCAGAGAATTCTTAACACATGTCAGGACTATGTTGAAAACCACCTAATAGTCCAGGGATAAAATCTGGTTATAGAGAATATTCAGAGGAATGTTCCAAACTGACTCCCAATAACCTCTGTTACTGATTTCGCAATATAAATTGTAAAGTAACTACCTTCGGATTCAAATATTACAGTAAGAAGGAAAAATATCACATCTGTTTTACATTGATAACTTCAAGCTATGTAGAAAATCACCAAAAGAAATTGAGTCACTGCTCAATACAGTCCGAATTTTCAGTGAAGATATCTGTATGGACTTTGGACTTGAGAAATACTCAGCACTCGCCACAGTTCTCCATGTAAATAGTTCTCCATAGTTCTCAATGTATAAATGATGTTGGAATTTTAGAAATATGAAAAATTATTTACTGATATCAGTTTAATGGATTTACGTTAAATTTCCATAAAAATAGTCTTACTGAAAAAGCCCAGTTTAAACAATTCCTGATTATAGGTCTTGTAGTATAGTTAATTTGAAAATTCTGAATCTAAATAATGTATAATTCGCTTGGATATGTGAGCGAGTATAAAGGAAATAATTTTAACTCGAAATATTGTAAAACACTGCGGAGTTGCAGGGTTCTGCTACATACTATTTATCAGATGAATTTCTAAAAGTAAACCGAAATAAGAAAAGAAAATTTCTAAGAAAATTATACAGTTAGAAACACAGGTGTGTGTGCACTTCTCTACTTAAAAAAAGTGTCATTTGCATAATTCGCAATGATAACCTAATGTCTATCATTTAGGCCAATTTAAAAATCAATTCCAGTTGTGTAAATAATAGTCATTGCGCAGGTCTTCTCGATCGAGATGCATATAAAGAATAATGTGCACTATACTGATAAGTGGAATGCAAACAGTTCCTTTTTATTTTAATTTTAAAGGAAAACACAGAATAATAAACACAAATTAATTAAAAGTCGGGAAGAGAAGAACCGCAGTTCATAAGAAGCAATGAAGACTCCTCCTGTCAATTAATATTAGTTTTATTTCATTATTTCTGATGGCGCCAATCTCCAGATCCCTGTACTTGGTCAGTTTCATGCACTTTTTCTACTACTCTGATATCTGCTACTATGGCCAAATCAATAAACTACTCACATTGTTGGACTGTAGTGATGTCTCGTATATTCAAGATGTTTCTCTGTTTGAATTTTAAATGCCCATAATATCCTATGCATTTGCATTTCCGACAACTTTTTCGTGCTCCAATATACAGCTTTTGCTACGCGATCATGCCTTTGTTTACAGAATGTATGAACAACTTGCTGCCAGAACAAACTGTCGCTTGTTTTATCCCTGTGCATTTGCTATCGTTACCGATGTTTTCAATCTTCATCTTTATTGCATCTGTTTGTAATACTTCCTGCGCAGAAAGTGTCAGACTTTCTGTCTCTTTGAAGATGTTGCCTGCAGAAGCTTTTACCAGTAAGTGCCTGTCACTGTTTCCTTCAATTGACCATCGTGCTTTATTTTTCCAACCTTCCGATCTTTTGGAATTTATTTCTTCTTGTTCTGTTTTTTAAATGTGATTCAAGCTTCAAAGCAAATTTTCTGTGCTTTCCTTGATGAAATCATTCAACGCTTTCTTTTCTTCTTCTCTTTGCTTAACTTGTAAAAGGCCACCACTTCCTCTACTTTTCTTATGGGGGTTAGCAGTCCTTTCGCTGCAAAATCAATAAACATGCTACAGACCAGTTTTCAGACATACTATACTGGCTACAAGACTTAGTTGCTTCGGCTGTAAATTCAGACAGCCATCCAACTTTTCCAAGCTTATACAGTCTATTTATAGGAGTTTAGTTAATTAATAGCAAGCCAATAATTCCTCCGATATATTACGATAACTGTGAGGAATTTACTTGAGAAATATTCTACTCGTTAGATTATTAGATCTTTCTTTGTCCAAGTCAGAAACTTTCATAGTAAAATCCCACATTAAAAGTACTTTCACCTTTCTTCATCTCCTTAAGAAACTGGCACCTGAAAACATTACTATTTCCTCGTCTAGAGCAACTTCTTATACCTTTAACTATGCAAATTCCATACTTACTATGAATCATAATATCAGGTACCGCTGCTCCAAAATAGCGGTCGAATGTATAATTAGATCCGATAATCTGAATCATTTCTGATCTGGTCTAGTTGCTTTCCCCGCTCGTTTTCCAATTCGAATTTAGTACAACATTAACATTATCACTGTACGGCTTAATTTATTCAGTTCACAGAATGAAAGGAGCAAATTAAACTGCATCATTAAGCCGATATTCTGATGTCATTAAATATTCTGATTAAATTAAATTGATTGAATTAAAGTAATTAAAATAATATATCAGAATAAATAAGTTATTAGAAGAGATAAAAATTATATCTTTTCATGATATAATGAAGAGATAGAATTTTAAGACTATATACTAATAAATTAATATATATAATTGCACTGCTATTGATTTTAATGCCAGTTCTAGGACATACAGTCAGAAGTAAAGTTTGTACATTAGTATAGGGTTTGAGCTAATGTTATTCTGCTTTTATCTCTATTTCAATATAGAAAATAACCAAAAGAAGGTATGGCAGTCTTAGGTGTTGTACATATTCTCACACTGTGGATAAAATAGTTTACCACGTGGATGGCATTGCAGAGATTTATTTTCGTAGTGTATAGTAGAATCAGATGTCGCGACGAAGAGCCAAAGGTGGTTTATTTACCTTGGCGGACAGCCTAGGGATTGGTTAAGTAGGAAATACTCGAGTTGCAGTTATGGCTTGATGTTGAATAGTGTCATTCCATCGCAAGGCACTCTCTCTGTGGAAGAAGTGTAGACTTGGGACCCATTTACTAATTTTGATTATTGAGTGCTCTGTAAAATCGAAGTAAAGAAAATTCTATCTTCCATCTTCATATATGGATGTTTATTGTTTTACGGCACTCATCTCGCAACAGGCGTATGTCCAAGAGAAAAACTGAGTTTCTTTCCGAATATGACTCCGAAGATTTTGGCTTCTGTTGCACACAATTTGCAAATCTAAAAAAGCTAAAGTCACTTGCAAGCGCCCATTCAGAAAGATGATCAACGGCATGATGCAGTTGTCATTCAAAATCCTTATATTAAATAAATTATCTATGCATTCTTTATTTATTTATTTATTTATTTTTTTTACACTTTGTAGCATGGTGCGTGAAAGATTTTTTATCTCATAAATACTTTTGGGGTAGTAGTATCGATATCTTATTACGTTATTCATTTTATATCAAAATATTTTATTTTATTAAGATTATTTATTTTAATATTTTTATTATGTATTAATGAATATATATTACAATATGCAATTATAGATATACATTTCATTTATCAATTCCTTCGTAGCCGAACTCTATTGTGCTGCCTACTATTATAGGTGATAGCATGCAATTTAAAAATCAGTATAAAATGATCAAGTCAGCTTATAAACCTTTAAAGAATCATCGGATTCAAAAATAAATACGTAATAAAAGAAGGAAAAAATAAAACACAGACGGTTTTGGTGTAAAAGTATGAGGATATCTTCCAATATGTAGTGACAGTCAGAAAAAAGTTAATAGTTACAGTTATTTTCCTATTAAAACCATTGCTTTCCACGAAGATTCATCAGCTGTGACAGACAATTGAGCCTGATACCTTGAGGAAAATATACGACTTTATAAAAGATTTTTCATATTAACACATAAAAAATTATAATCACTAATATATTTTTGTGTTTTATGAATTATAAATTTAAGATAGAGGGAGGGACTTTTTACTTTCATTTATACACCCAACTTGAAATGAAATCATTTAAGAAAGTGCTTGGATTCAGAACGATAAGTAAAGGCGATAATTAATATCCTCGGAGGGTAATGGATGACAAAGCTGTAGCCAATGAAGTTTAACTGAAGCTCGGCTGTTGCTGTTACCCCCCTGGGGCGCTGAGATTCGAGAGTTATGAGTACGCTCTATTAAGGTTTTTGACTTAAGGGTGCAATTTGAGTTTCCGGAGAAGGTGTTCTCCGGCAGGGGCCGCTGAGGGGCTTTGTCGGTGAATGTTTTTCTTCGGAATTTGAGCGGTTCTGCTCGGTGGTGGCGTGTGGGTGGAAGGCCATCGCTGAGTGCAGCAAACGCTGAGATGGACAGTCTTTCGCCCACGATTGAGTGGTATAGGGATCGTCTGAATTTTTAGAGACGGCTTTACCTTTAAATATGGCAACGATGTAGCCAATGAAGTTCTAACTGAGGCTCGGCTATTGCTGTTACCCTCCTGCTATTATCAAAGCTTTAATTTAATAGCTCAATAACACTTTATCCCTACACTGTCCTCTACAGATAACGGGGAACATGAAAAGCATTCTAGCTTCGCCCCTTTAAGCCAGTCCTTATAAGGACGATAAGCAAAAATGCTTGTAATTGTAATAGTGCTTGCTTTCTAAGAATGAATAAATTAAACAGCAACATATTTAAGAGAAGCCAAGAAAACCAACTGCATGTTGGACTGCAAATATTCCCAAATGACACCTCACTATTGTTTTGACAATTCTTCTGAACTCTAGATAACTGCCTTAATTTTTATATTTAATAATTACTTGTTATGGTCTAACATATTATTTTTTAATAAATTATTGTTATAAATTCTGGAAAACAAAAGCCAGTCCAAGCGATTAAGGAAGTTTATAAAATACAAATACGAAACAGGGAGCATTTCTCAATAATTCAAACAATTATATAAAAATATTCATGGGAATATTTTTATATAATCGTTTAGGTCTATTAAAGGATTCTTTAGTGGGTGAGAAATGTAGATAAATATTGATTTATTTTTCATAAAATAGATTAAATAATATATATTTAGCAATATAATATAATTAATATCATAAAATGGTTTAATTTTAATTAGTTTTAATACGGAAAGCATAAAGCAGCCTGTGCATAACGTAACGTTTGTGAATATAATATCTTGTAATTAAAGTATTCAGAAAGAATTTATATATATAAACAGTATTAAATATTAATGTTTTATTATTAAAAAGCAGTTTTGAGAGACATTTATTTGAAATAACCGTTTCAACGTGAATTTTAAACATATGTGCAGGGTGTTCGCAAACATTAAGCACCTGAGAATCGTATATTTCATGACAACAACACACACAATTTAAATTTTTTTTATTAAATCTCAGTGGTAACAGATAGAAAGGATTTTCACAATAAATCAATATTATTTTAAATAATTTAATTTTAGTTATTATTATTATTATTATTATTATTATTATTATTATTATTATTATTATTATTATTATTATTATTATTTCGGGCGACTCCAGGAGTCCTTAGACTCATCGAGGGATGCCCTAAACATCATGTCCACACAACTATGCGATTACATTCTCACAGTATCTATCATACCTTGTCTTGAACTCGTTCACCGTCATAGCACCCACAACAGACTCTGGCAGCTTATTCCACTCATATACCACTCTAAAAGTAAAGAACTCAGCTCTAACATCCCTGCTAACCACACTCTTGCCCAGCTTCCATAGGTGTCCCCTAGTTCTCCCACCACCAGTCCTGATCTCAAAAATATCCTCTGAATTAATCCTATAAAATCCCTTTAGCAATTTGAATGTCTCAGTCATATCTCCCCTCCTCCGCCTATCAACTAGTTTCTGCAACCCACAAATCTTCAACCTGTTCTCATATAGTTCATTCCATAGACCTGTTATCATCTTAGTCACTCGTCTCTGGATCCTCTCCACCTCCTCCCCATCAAGAAGGAACCGAGGTGACCAAATCTGGGCACAGTAGTCGAGATGAGGTCTTATCAAGGCTCGGTACAGAGGTACAATAACTTGCTTGTCTCTGCTCGTCAAGGTATTTTTCGACAACCAAGTGAGTTGATGAGCTGATTTTGCTACTTTTGCAATGTGCCCCCTAAACTTCATCTCCCTATCCACCAACACTCCCAAGTCCCAGGACTCATCAATCTCTTGGAGTACAGTTCCACCAATGTGGTATACTGCTGCTAATCTTTTCACCCCAAAATACATAACCTTACATTTTGTCATATTAAATTGACATCCATTCTCCTTAGCCCAGAACTCCAATCTATCTAAGTCATCCTGCAAGACTTTGACATCTTCTGCATTCACTATTGCCCTACCCAACTTTGCATCATCAGCGAACAAATGAATTGTTCCACTTAGATCCTTCCCTATATCGTTAATGAACAGATTAAACAGCAGTGGTCCAAGAATAGAACCCTGCGGCACACCACTAGTCACAGGCCGTCTTTTGGACTCTACTCCTGAATAAACTACTCTTTGATATCTCTCCATCAACCAACCACCTATCCACCTCACCAACCCTATATTCATTCCCATATGTTGTATTTTATGGATTAGTATTCCATGTGGTATCCTGTCAAACGCCTTTGCCAGGTCCAGCAGTATCACTGTAAACCCATTTCCCTTATCCAGTTCAGCCGTTACCTTGTTATAAAACTTGAGCAAGTTACTGAAGCATTTTCTACCCTTCACAAAGCCATGCTGTCCCCTGTACAGTATCTCGTTTTCATCAATCCCTTCCTGTATTTTTCCCTTGACTACTTTCTCTAAGACCTTGACAACGATTCCTGATATGCTGATCGGTCGGTAATTTGCAACCGTAGTCTTGTATCCTCCTTTATGCAGTGAAACTATTTTCCCCTCTTGCAACACCTTCGGGACTAAACCAGACCTGAGACTCAGATTAAACAACATGGTCAAGGGCACTGATAATTCTTTAGCTGCTTCACGCAAGACCCGTGCCGGTATACCATCCGATCCCACATATGTGTTCACATTAAGGTTCTGTAATAGAGTAGTCACCTCCACTTCATTCATCACTATTCCCGTATAAACTAATGTTTCCTTCATTTTTTCAAAGTCACCACCTGGATGATATGCTTTTGAAAAGTGCGCGCTCAGTAACTCCACTATATCGACTGATTCAGTGACCTCCTTACCATCGTCATTCCTTAAAATCATTTTGCCGTGTACAGTTTTTTCTTGCTTGCAGCATATTGAAAGAACTGTTTGGGATTCTCTTTTGCTTGCAAAGCTAGTTTCCTTTCATAATCCGCAATCGTTACCTTTCTGACCTGCACTATATACCGTTCGTGTGCCTGCAAGTCACCCCTTTCTTTAAATTCACTCCACAGTTGTTTCTTTTTTTGCAGCTCAAGCTTAATGGTGTTATTCATCCATTTAACCCCTACTTGTTTTACTATTCGGACCCTAGGTATACAATCAGCAATTACCTCCTGTAAATGCTCCTTGACCACTTCCCATGCTCAATCGACGTCCAGCCCTTGCAGTTGTACATGCCATGGCACTGATCCAAGCAATCTCCTAAGCTTGTCATACTTGCCAGCACGGTAATTCCACATATACCCTGTCTTAATCGAAAATTCCACACCTTAGCCACCTCCCAGGTCAAGACCTTATGATCACTCTCACCGATAGGTGGCAACATGGTCATATTCATTACAGTCAAATTCTCAGATGCTATTACCAGATCAAGCACTCTCACACCCCTAGTATTTTCAATTACATGCTGTCTCAGATAGTTATCCCTCAGATAGTTACTCATTGAAGTAATGAAATAATAATTACACTTTATCGATCGAATAGATTTTTTCCATAAAAACCTATTTGATCGAAAAATTATATATAAAAGTAAGAATAAATAAATCTAGCTATGACGCTTCATCCAATACTTATTAGAACCTAGTTTCACTTCATTCCAATTTACATGAATGAAATGTAAACAAAAAAATAAATAATAATAAATAAAATAAAGCTTAAATTGCTGCATTGGTTATTAAGGCATAAATTTTCACTGCTGATAGTGGTTCGCCGAGTAGTTAATATATCCGCTCTATGGATTCGAATCTCCCATGTGCATGGATATTAGTGAATGTGTTTAGAAGAAAAACGAATTTCATTACCCAGATTGAGACCACCGTTATATAAATAAATAAATAAATAAATATTAAAAATAAATAATAATAATAAAAAAGATGTGGTTAGGTTAAGTAAAACTCTTATCAGAGTTTTACTTAAGGAGAAATATTCTCATAAATTTCCTATTTGGAATCGCTGGTAAATGGGTAAAAATGATAGGGTATGAGAGAGAGAGAGAGAGAGAGAGAGAGAGAGTCTCGAGCACTACTAACACGATAAATGTTCATAACGTAGTAAGTGTGGATATATTTTTGCTGATATCAGCTTAAAGGACCTACGTTACACTGGCATAGAGTTAACCTTCTCGAAACCGTGATTTAAACTGTTTCTGATTACAAGTATTGTCGCATAATCAACGTGAAATTTCTGAATCCATATTATGTATAATTCACTTTGATATGCCTGAGAAAATAAGGGAAACAATTTTATAGCATTAAACAATCTTTAATGCTATAAAATACTACGCATTTCGAGCGTCCTTGTATATACTATTCTGGGATGCATTTGCTAACACTAAGCAAAAATAATAAAATGGATTTTGGAAGAAAATTATATACTCGGTGCCAGCAGTTTGCATTTTACCTCGGATAAGTTGGTTGCCTGATATACACCTTAAGCAACTGAGGGTTTTCGGACCGGTGTCTTATGTCTAAAAGCTGCTCGTTTGATCTAGCAAACTGACTGGTTTCCCAGAAGAAACACCTCAGTGCCCCACAGGGGAAAAATGCTAACCAATTAACTCACGGTCTGTTAAAAAGTTCTTATAATGATTCTAATCCAGGTTTTCCAAAGAAAGGGCATCTTACAGGAGCTCCAAATGTAGTGGAGAATTAAGTTAAGGGGGATAAGTGACAATTAGAATACATGTGTGGTGGAATTTAATTTTTTTTTCTGGTTCTTTTATTAACTACGACTTCACTTAAGGGAAGGCAGGAGAATGTAAAATGTCCAAGACTAAGGGATTACTTGCATTCAATATAACATTCGAAGAAAATTTCATGATCACATTGCAGTTAATTAGACGAGTAATCAAGTTCCTAAAGAAATTAAAAAATAAACTGTGGACGTAGTATCGCTCGAATGATTATGTTTAACTGATATAGACAAATAACTCAAGAGACATGATTTTTGTAAAGACTTAATAGATAATGAGGATGTTGTTGATATCTTAGCTTATCACTTGCAGTTGATAAGGAAAACAGATGTATATTAGTTATCGCCCATTTTGTATGCTGATAACGGCGAAATTGGAGTTATAATTCATCCCAAAGATGTTCGATGGGATCGAGGTCTGGACTCTGAGCCGGCCAGCCCAACACTTCAACGTCGTTTTGCTGAACCCAGTCGTCTATACGCTCTGTAGTATTGGTCGTACTGAAACATTCAAAGGTCATTGCCTAAGTATTTCTACAGCATCGGAAGCAGGAAGTTGTCCAGGTATTGTTTTGGGGCATGTTTTGGCGAAGTCATGTTTTGGGCACGTCTACCAATGGGCTAACTCCAACTGAAGCACCTGCATTCCATTACTGAGTCTCCACCAAACTTGACAGGTGGAATGATGCAGTCCTGTGGGAACCGTTCTCCAGGTAAACTCCAGATTCAAATGCAATCACCAGTGTGAAACATTTGAAAGTGATTGGTGTCTCCACAGAACTCTTTTCCAATCATCTACGGTTCAAGAACGATGTGATAGACACAAGTTTAAACGGCATTTGGCGTTGAAGGCGGCGATGTATAACAATAAAAAGTATAACAGTAAAAATAGTTTTTACTGCCATTCCATGAAAATGGTGAATTAGTGTTGAGGAACGTTTTATAAACATAGCCAATTCATTTATCTTTTATAAATAGTGGGTGATGGTAGACGTTAGGATAAACAAATTTATGTATAATACCTAATTTGGCAATGGTGATCATTTCAATATTCTTTGGTATTTCGTGTCCTTACAAGTGTGGTGGCGGAAGACGAAAAAACTAATAATTCATAGGAATGGAATCACTTCAGACAGTGAAATTCACAAATAATGGCTTATAGGCGTCATTGGAAATAAAAAGTCTAGATTATTGAGAGTAGGGGTATTCATTACCTCATCTGAACTTAACTCTAACAGAGTAGAAAATTCAATAATTCTCTAATGGCATTCTCCTTCAGGAATGCAATTTTTAAGGACACGAAGGAATTTATTTTCTTATAAAATTATCGAAATACATAAGTAACATATTGAGCACGTCTGAGCTCCTAGATGACTAAAGATCATTCTCAGCATACAAAAATACAAAGAAATCTTTGTTTTATTTATTTCTACAAAAATGGATTATTATGTCACAGTTTTTGAGAAGACCTCATTTTAGAACTTTGTTAACTTGTCTTCAATGAGCGTTGAGCAGTGTACAAGCAACCATCCGATATTCGGCTTCTGACCATAGCTGCACTTTTCGATTTAGTAGTTGAAAAGGAGTAAATAATTTCACTAATTATTCCAAATTTCAGATATGAAAATTCAAAATTCAAAAACTATGTTACCGATATGGAGAAAGCTCAGTCTAATTCAAAGTTAACATTCATTTAATAACAGTAACAATTTTAAAGAAGATCCAAACCGCCACAATTTGATTTCAGGCTTTATTGGATGGAGCACATTATTGATCTCTCATTTCAACGATGACTGCCTCTGTAGGTTATAAGTTTGTGTCTGATGATTTGTCGATAATCGATGGATGGAAGAACAGCCAGCTGGTGGAAGCTTGACAAATGAGACGACATAGATGCAGTAACTGCAGCCTCGTTACATTACATCCGATTGCGGCTTGGAAACAATAGGAAGAGTGCATCCCAGTGTACCTTCCATACATGAGGAGGGTATGTTGCATTTGAGAGAGAGCACTGGATGTTTCTGCATCTCCAGACATGGTAGAGAACATCGGAATGTGAATATGTTATGCATCTTTGGTTGGGATACATTATTATATATTTTAACGCAGGTTCCATAGCACACAAGCTAGAAGTAAAGATCTTACATTACTGTGCTATCTGAACAGATATTGGACTCTCTGGAAAGACAGCAGGAGATCTCCAAAAGCTTTTAATTTTTAAACGTTACCAGAAACATGCACCAAATCAGAGTATTGGATTCTATCAGATTAAAAGAGCTGCTGATCGACAACAAGAGAACGTAGACAATTTGACCTATATGGAGAATTATCTCTTTTTCAGGGTCGGCTACGTGGTATGACTAGCAGGGCTTTTATTTTCCTAGCAAATAAAACGACAGATATCGACGTAGAAGCGACACAGGAGATTTATTTACCTTGTGATCGTATCAGGATTGGTGAAGGTCGAACTGATCCAGTTACAGTCTTGATGATTTAATTGTTAATAGGGTCCAGCCAATCCAATCCAGGGTACTCTCTCTCTCTCTCTCATGGTGAGAATGAAGAACACATATGCGCCAAAAACGTACACCAAGTGTCTTCTGCTCTGAAAAGTTTTGACCGCTCATCCCGAAAGATGGCACTGGCTGCAACTGTCTTTCTATGACTCTTATTTTACACGAATAATAGAAGACGGAAACGCCATTTTGAAGATGTTCGGTCATCAAGTTCACTTTGATTATTTGAAAAACGGTGATATTTAAAAAAACTGAACTTTGTTATTTTCTCTCCTCTTGGGAGGGACTCCTATGGTCAGTAGTAAGCAGTTCTCAGTTGGACTTAGAGGATTCGGTTGCATAAATGTTCTTGAGAAAAAGGGGAAGTTTTAATCTTTGAGACTAAAATTGTATAATCTTTCAATATTCAAAACCTCCAAACAGTGTCGAATGCTTCATGGGATAATATTGTGTGTCCGACAATATTTTCACATACTATACTTTGTCGCCAACCTGTGTTAATTTGAAATCACATTTCTTTATCTGCTTCTATTTTAATTGCTGAATTACAAGTCAAATATAGACTATATATTGTCCGATAAAACGTTCCTTTACATCATAAAATCGTAGTAATTGGAAAATCTTTTTAAGCCCTTATACCAAACCTTCTCCATATGAAAAGAGAAAAAAATAAATTGAAAAAGAAACTGATATACGTTCTCACGTTTAGTTTTATTCCTTTTTCCAGATGCGAACTACCTACGGGAGCTTTATTCTAAATTTCTGAATACAGAATAGCGCTTCAAATTTTCTATCCTTGCCGACAACTTTACCGAATGACACTTTGTCGAATCAGTCAATGTGTTCGTCAAGATATCACCGTCTAAAATTCAGTGCATTTTTACAACCTCTGTCATTATTTTGTTGAATAATATTTCTATAATTGAATTTACAATTCACACCTGAAAACTTCTCAACTTTGATTATTTTGATTTTAAAACTGATTTATGCACTTGGGGTGTTCTTGAAAATATGGCAATTGACGTTTCACATTTCGATTAGCAGGACTGTGAGATTTCTTTGCACGAAAAAAGTCATCTATTACCTAGGGCTATAGTTTCAATTTTCTCCATATTAAAGAACTTAACAGAAAGGATTTTTAAATCAGTGCTGAGATAGCTGGTTTCATACAGGCGTGATATCTCAAAGAAATCGTTTTTCTGATTCTTGAAACAGGTAAACCTGTCTACGAACATGAGCGAAATACCATAACAAGTGCATCCAAATATGTACTTGGATACATATTTGGATGCATTTGCTATGGTAACAGAAATTTATTAGGGACTTCTAAGGCTAATCTAAGGGAAACAGCAGTAAGATCTTCACAAGGGGAATCTAGAAAGTGAAAATTCAGAAAATAAACTGGGATGGTTTACATCTTTCAAAAATAATATGAAAGTTATGTTGGGAATTCTAAGGTATCGATTAACACTTCCTTTTTATCTTTTTTCTACTTTTTCCTGCTAAACGTCGAAACAGAAAGTACTTAATGGTTGATAAATGTAATCAGATATCCTAAATATCAGTTTTCAGAAAATTACTGTTTTGCTCGCAAAATTCCTTGAAAATCCAAAATTACCATTTTGCATTTTCAAGTTAGTTCGTGAAATCATTTGAAATCAGAAAAAAAATAATTTTTTATATCTAATATTAATTATTAATTTGTTTACTTAGAAAAAAATCAAGAAGAACTGTTAATAAAATTGTTCTGATATTTCCTACACCTTTTATAATAACCAATCACTATTGGTAAAAACATGTGAAGTATAAAGTATACATCGCTCCCCGTATGGTTGCCGGGATAAGAATAGATCCAATGTAGCTAATGCATGTCGTACGAGGCGACTAAAATTGGTAACCAGGGAGGGCAATGCTGTAGCCAATGAAGTTCTAACTGAGGCTCGGCTATTGTTGTTACCTTCTTGCCATGATCAGAGCTTTATAGCTCAATAACACCCTATCCTTATACTGTCCACTACAGATAACTGGGAAGATGAAAAGAATTCTTGCTTCTATAAGGATTATAAGTATATATATCGCATATATTGCTTCTTCATGACCGAGAGGAAAATTTCTTCTGAAAGGTATGCAAACAATCCTTAATCTGACAAGCTGTCAACTACGATGAATCCGACCACTGTAAACACAAAAGACCCAAGACAAACATACTCCCAACTGAACACAACTAAATCCACAGCACTCAAAAGGCGAGCGTAAATCTCATAACCCCCCCCCCCAAGTTTCCTTAGAGAAAAAGGTGAATGTGAAAAGCAAGTTTTCTTCCCCCATGTAGCCAGTAATGTTATTGTTGTTATTATTCGCATATAAGTAAAGCATCTTCTGTCAAGATGTTATACACACGCTCATGACTGCTACAATACGGAAACTTCCCTTCTTTTTTAGTTTAGACTACAGCATTGTAGAAATCATTATTCATAGTTTGTAAGATTTCGAAAATTGTGTATTATAATGCGCATATTACTATTTTCTAACTTATATGAAGATCATTCTATTTTTAAACATTGAAACATATGAGTTTCATTGGAATTCAACTAAGTGCTTACAAAACCAGCTTAATAATAAATGTATGAAGTGAACTGTGAATATATTCATGGACATCATTAACAAAAACATGGATGACATGCAATATAACTATTAAAAAAAAAACATAATCACGTGCTTTCGATTATTTCCACATACTTTGTGAAATAATGAGGACGGAGCAATCGTGTCAAATATCTAAGATTACAACTGAAGCTCGAAACCATTCTCAGTTTTAAATTTAATTCTAGTAGCAAGGCTTATACGTTGGTCAACATAACTGGTAATTAGTTTACGGAATTAACAACGTATAAAAAGTGTATTAATTAAAGGTAACTTTAATCAATACCTACTATATTTCGGCAACGTCACGTTGCCATCTTCGGGAACATAAAGATATGGTATGTGCACGCAGGCACTAACAAAAGCAAATCAGGAAGAAAGCAAGAAACTACTATTGTTCCTAAAGTCCTAATGGTGACCTCTGGCGGGCTAATTTAGTTGTCTTGGCCGTTGGGCTGAAGTTCTCATAATGTAAGTCTCCCAAATTTGGGGTAGTTTCATGCATCCAAATTTGTTGATGTCAGGAACGTTTTTTAGAGCTGCTGCTGATTCCTTGAACAATCTTTCGTATCTAAACTTGCTGTGATGTATGATTTTTGTTTTCTACGAATTCTATGGTGGGTATCTAAGGCCTTTCTAATTCTTTCCCGTATCTAATTCGTTCCCGAAGATGGCAACGTGACCTTGCCGAAATATAGAAGTTATTCATTAAAGTTACGTTTAATTAATATAATTTTTATGTGTTGTTAATTCCGTAAACTAATTACCAGTTTGGTTTAAAATTAGTTTTTGAATGTATTATTATTGGATGTGTTTTAAATGTTTGTATTTTTATTTGTATGTAGAGCAAAGGGTGATTGACTAGTATAATAATATTTATTTGGCTAAATTAAATTCTAATCCATTAGACTAAACAAAATGAAATTATGCACAAATAACACAAGGGATATAATTTGGCTTCCATACCTTCATAACGTAGAGATAATTGTGCATCCATAAATAATTAAAAAGTAATGTTATATGTCCACACAGATAAAATATTTCTTTTACAGTTTGTAACATTACAAGAAAGATTTTTTTATCTTATAAAAATCCATACAGCAGCAAAATTTATTGTATTACGGTATTCATTTTATTTTCAATATTTTAAATTATGGAATTATTTTTATTTAAAGATATTTAATTTTATTGAAAGATTTTTAATTTTATTGAGAGATATATAATTTTATTCGGTATATATTTTTTAGAAAACCTCAAAAAAGATTAGGTTAGCTTTCATAAAAGGTTTGCATTCTGGTCCCATGCGCTTGCACATCACTCTCTCTCTCTCTCTCTCTCTTCCTTTCTTTCTTTCTATCATTCTGATGCAACTTTGATACTTCACCCAAACACAATGCTGACCTCTTAGCATCACTCTTTCCCTCAAACTCCTGCATTAATAACCAAGAGAAACAGACGTCTACCAACGCAATCGAAGCACCGTATGCCTCCCTTACATTTCCGATAAAATACATTACAAAATTACTAAAAAAACTTGGACACTAAACCACCACCTCATCTCGATGAGATCCCTCCATATTTTCTCAAACATTTTGCTCGAGAACTACCACTCTTCCTTTTTTTAGATGCAGCTGATACTTTTCCCAACGTATAGAAGAAATCTCATGTCCAGCTTATTCCAAAAACGTGAGATAGGAGTTTACCGTGAAACTACCTACCAATTGCCATCATCTATACTCTCCAAAATGATGGAGTCACTCATCAAATGCCAACTTCTCTACTACCAACAAGACGAACAATTAATCAACGACCACAGTATGGATTCTGCCATTCAACATCCACTATTGACCACTTTGCTCACATTAGGGAGCACAGGATATATGCAATAGAAATGTTCTGGAAAACTCGTGCTGTCGTTCTTGACATTTCCGTCCAGAGTTTTGGATCGCGTCTGGGATTAAGGTGTGCTGGACTGCCATCCTTTGATATGCCTTCTATCGTCTGTATTTGGATTGTTAGCTTCCTGTGTGGAATTCATTGCGTGTCATGGTTAATAGATTCCTTTCTTCCAACTTTACCAACAATGCATGAATATATCAGGGCTCTGTCGTATCACCTACCTTTGGGGGGGGGGGGTGGGGGGGGGGGGGGGTGGGGGGGGGGGGGGGTGGGGGGGGGGGGGGGTGGGGGGGGGGGGGGGTGGGGGGGGGGGGGGGTGGGGGGGGGGGGGGGTGGGGGGGGGGGGGGGTGGGGGGGGGGGGGGGTGGGGGGGGGGGGGGGTGGGGGGGGGGGGGGGTGGGGGGGGGGGGGGGTGGGGGGGGGGGGGGGTGGGGGGGGGGGGGGGTGGGGGGGGGGGGGGGTGGGGGGGGGGGGGGGTGGGGGGGGGGGGGGGTGGGGGGGGGGGGGGGTGGGGGGGGGGGGGGGTGGGGGGGGGGGGGGGTGGGGGGGGGGGGGGGTGGGGGGGGGGGGGGGTGGGGGGGGGGGGGGGTGGGGGGGGGGGGGGGTGGGGGGGGGGGGGGGTGGGGGGGGGGGGGGGTGGGGGGGGGGGGGGGTGGGGGGGGGGGGGGGTGGGGGGGGGGGGGGGTGGGGGGGGGGGGGGGTGGGGGGGGGGGGGGGTGGGGGGGCCAGACTCTGGAATAAATACGTTTTCAAGTATATCTATTGTTTCTTTTGCATAGACGTTGGTAAGTAACCAAACTATGTCTAAACTAACTAATATGTCTGATGGGAAAGTCTGTGTGTTTGAAAGTACGTCTAGGTTTTCAAATAGGAGTTGGTTTGAAAATATGAGGCTTGATGAAGGTAGATAGGTATCTCGAAAGTAGATATGTCGGAGAGCTTCTGCCTTCAACTATTGGAGGAAGGATGGTGACCAGCTTATGTACTTTATGTACTTATATATAATACCAGGAGTTTAGTAATGCGGAACTTATAAGTATTTTACCAGAACAAGTTACCATAAGGTGTTTTAACCGTATTCAATAAAAATCTGAGGAGAAGAGATAGATGTAGAAAGTATTTTACCTTGGGTATAATAAATGTTAAAGATACCAAGCTATTTTAAACCTGGTATTACTAAAATCTTGGTATTTCTAGACTGGCTCCCACTGATGAGACCTCAATAAAGGTCGAAACCGGTCTGGGTAGTGACCCCTTGCCTTTAATACATAGCATCATACATCTTCTCCTGGAGATGTGGTTTGCATTAACGGTAAATATTAAGAATAGTGATCAGAGCTTATCCACTTTTTATCATGAGTTACCTTGGTCTTGCACTACGTGTGGGACGATATATATATATATATATATATATATATATATATATCGATATATATATATTGATATATATATATATATATATATATATATATATATCAAAAATACATAGAAAAATCCTTAGCCCACCGAGGGTAGGTATTACAAAAAAACTTTCGTCGAAAGTTTTTTTGTAATACCGAAAAAAGAATATTTAAGAAAAGTAAATTTAAGTAAATCTCCCGGATCGGTGGCATGAGAGAAATTTTCTTACATTTATTACATTTCTTACATGATGATGAGAGGATAAAAGGAACTCATGTACTGTAAACAGTTTATAATGTTAGAAATCTGGACATATAAATATAAAAAATATAATGAAATGGAAATATAAAAAATCTTTACTGATATGAGCGTTATACAGTGACGTTATTATGCCGTCAAGTTAGTGCTCGAAAACCTGATTTAAATTGTTTCTAATGACAGGTCTTATCTTCTTCTTCTTCTTTCACTATGCCTTATCCCATGTTAAATGGGGTCGGCGCACCGATCTTTAACCTTCCTCTTCGAAGTTCTCCGGTCCAGGGCGTCCTTCAGACTCCATCCTTTCTCCCTAAGATCCTCTGTCACCTTATCCCTCCACCTGAGCTTGGGACTGCCTCTTTTCCTCCTTCCCTCCAACTCCATATACCACTCGTTTACCAACATACTCCTCACCCTTCCTCTCTACATGTACAATCCACCTCAGCCTACTTTCTTGTATCTTCTTGCCAATTGGTCCCACCTTAACCGTCCCTTTTATGTAGTCATTCCTTATCCTGTCCTTCTTTGTCACACCACTCATCCATCTCAACATCCGCATCTCCGCTACCTCCATCTTCCTCTCCTGTGCCTTTGTTATAGGCTACGGCTCCGCGCCATGAAGCATCGCCGGCCTCACCACCATCTTATACAACTTTCCTTTTCTCTTACAACTCACTCTCTTGTCGCACAGGACCCTGCTCATCTTCCTCCAGTTCATCCAGCCGCATGTTATTCGGTGCTGTATTTCCTCATCCAGGTCACCATTCCTCTCGATGACCGACCTAAGGTACTTGAATTTCTTCCCTGAAATTAGCCTTTCACTACTTTTCACTACTCCTGAGGCATCCTTTATCTGCTTGACTAATATTATGTCTTCCGAGGACTTATCTCTGGCTTTCGCTATTCTCAATAACTGAGCTTCACCACCGTTTCTCTTCAGTTCTTCATAAACCTCTTTAACTGCCCTCGCTTTCGCCCTTGGCACAGCTCTCTTTGCTTTTTTCTTCGTTAATCTATATGCATCCTTGTCGGCTCTAGTTCCAGCCATGTCCCATTTTTCTTTGCCTCTTTCTTTTCCTTGATCTCCAACTGCGCCTCCTCATTCCAACACCATGCCTCCTTATCCTCAGGCGGTCCTTTCCTGATGTTATATCAAGCACCTCTTCTCCAATTTTTCTAATATTTCTACTATTAACCTCCCACCATTCTTCCACATCCTCTGGTAACTTCATTTCGTTCAATACATTTTCTTTAAACTTATTCCTTGGGCTTTCCTCTTCCAATTTACAACAATTTATTCTCCTCTGGCTCCGCCACTTCCATCTATTCTTCTTTTCCCCTTTTATATCATAGTCTACCACAACCTACTTGGGCTGTGCCACTACAATTTCTCCATTAATCACTTTACAGTTTTTCACCTTCTTCAGATGTTTCATACGTCACATAATATAGTCAATCTGACTCATTCTATCCCAGCTCTTATAGGTTATCAGATGCTCAACTCTCTTCTTGAACCACGTAATAGCTTTAGCAAGATGAAAGTGCATAGCATATTTTATGATTCTTTTACCTTCTTCATTTCTTTCACCACTACTCCAACCCCCCCATGTACCCTTTCTTTACGGCTTCGTCGCCTTCCTACATGCCCAATCACATCTGCTTCGACGATCACTCTCTCACCATCAGGGATTCCCATTACTACTTGGTCAAGTTCTCTCCAGAATGTCTCTTTCTCCTCCTCATCACAACCTACTTGTGGGGCGTAGCCACACACTATAGTAGCCACACTTCCTCCCATCTCAAGCTTAACCCTCATAATCCGATCATTCTTCCGGCACACCTCGCAGACACCTCGCACCCTTCAGCTCCTTATCGATGATAATTCCAACTCCGTTTCTTCACTTCTTATTCACACCGCCATAAAACAGTTTATATCCCTCCGCCAGCTCCTTTGCTTTATTGCCCTTCCACCTTGGCTCCTGCACGCACAAGATCTTCAGCTTCCTTCTTCTCATCATGTCCACTATCTACCTACTCTTCTCATTCATCGACCCACATTCAGCGACCCGATTCTTACTTTTCACACACTCTCTTTCTGTTGGACTCGCTTCTTAACCGAACCTGTCCTTGGTTCAGCAGCCCTAGCCCACTTCTCACAGTCCTCTGGCGACAGAACTGCCAGTGGCTTACGGGGTACGCCCTAGCCGTGGTCATTTCTCTGTTATTCAACATTTCATCCTTGGTTTTGGCATGGTTTTTTTTATGGCCGGATGCCCTTCCTGCGCCAACCCTCCCCATTTATCCGGGCTAGGGACAGGCACCGAGAAGACTAATTTGCCTTCCCCGTTCTTCCTTAATTCCTTCGTGGTGATTAACACAACTTTTCGGCACACCCTAGTAATTTGTAAAGTTCACAGAGTGAACTAACAAATTAAACAGTGTAATTATAATGCTATCCAAACAACCGTATAGAGATGCGAGTAGGGAATGTTTTATTCATAAAAGGAGTGATTCAGAGTTTCCAATCGAATTACACTTTAAACTCTTATATTGTAACAGCAGGCCCTGATATTAGGAGGGATAATCAGCATGGAATCTGCAGTTAAATTCAGACGAAAGTTTCTATATTGAAGGAAATATTGACGATATTATGCGCAGTTACTTAACTAGATGAAGAAAAGTGTTAGTAATGAGAGATTTTGATATGAGTGATTCTCGTTTGGAGCAATCAATGAGCTATAATTAGATAGTTTAAACTTTCTGGAGAAAGTTTAAACTATCTAATTACCATTTAAACTATTTTTCAATTACCAGTAGAAACTTACGGGTAATTGAAAAATACATCAAAGAAATTATTGGTAAAGCATATTGATTAATTAAAACCCAATAATAGCGACAGTTTGACCTGGGACACATTGGTTGGTTGGTTAGTTTGATGATTGACAGCTGAAGCAACTACTGTTAGAGGCCCAAAGTATTAAGTCTGAAAATTCTTTATTTTATCTATAGTCGGTTTGTATGCTTGTATGCTTTCAGGAATGGAAACCCGCAGTTTCCCAGAAATAAAAAACCTTTTAACTTTCGAATGTAACCAGCTAATTCGCAGTCGGCTAAAAAGTCTCTATAATCATTATGTGCAGCCTAGATGTGACGTGAATCCACTTTTTCATAAGGGCATCTTAGAGGAGCTTCCACTTTGTTAGGGGAATTAAGGTATGGAAGAAACGATAACTGGAACACGTGCATCTCTGTATGGGACCCAACGGCTGTTTGTTATCATAAACTAAGTAACTAATTAATCAATTATAATCTGTGATGCATATCCATTTCCAAACTACATCTCTTCATGTAACAGCAGAAGCGTACATCCAAGAGTGGATTCCATAACTGAAAGAGGTCATGCTGCATTCCCGAGAACACTGCAAGTTTCTGGAGATTTAGACGGCTTATTGTTTGTAGCGAACTTCGTAAATGTGAATATATTATGCACTTTTGATAGCGATGCAACTTATGTATTCTAAGGCAAGCTATACGTTATGCAGCTCAGCAGTAGGGTTCTTATTATTCGGAAATAAGGAGATATTCTGCTGCCTGAAAAGTCAGCACGAGATCCCATGAGGTCCTCTGATTACTAACCGTCATTTGAATCAGGCACAAAATTCGAGTATTGATATTGAACGCTTATAACTCGCTAGAAGGTGACTGAGACCCATTCTAACCTTTAGAATGGGTCTCAGTCTTGAGACCCATTCTAAAGGTTTTGATTAAATATGAGTGTCCCGCACAGTGAAAATAGGAACATCGTATCCTCTATCAAGAAATGGAAGATAGGATAAGAAGGATGTTATTGCTGCACGGCACGTATCTCACAAGTGGCGTACCTGAGGAAGGACACTGAGGTGTTGTACAAAACCCACGCAAACCTACTTCTGCTCTAATACACTAAACCTATTTGCAAACGCCAATTAATCAACTATAACTTTGAAGTGGAAAACACTTCGAAGTTACAGTTGATAAAAGATTTTTAAATGAAATGAGAGAAATTCGGTATAGGTCTATAATTTTATATCTTTCAATATTCAAAACTCCATACAGTGTCGTTAGCTTTATTCGTGTCAAAGAAAACCAAAACTAGATGCTACGGAAAGTCAATAATAATTTTCTAATGGCAGGTACCTGGAATGGAGTGTTTAATCATCTCATAATGGATGTTATCTGGTTAAACAAATGTTCGGCGTCATTTCATTAAAGCAACTTTCATTTCTTCTTTCGAGAACGACCTATAACGTGAGTTTGTGATTTTTCTGCTTTTCAGTTTTGAGTAAGGAACTCGGAGTTGGGGCATAAGAAGATACTGTTTATGTGTTAACAAACATCTCTCTCCGAGTGTTGGCAACGATGCATCCGTTACTTTCTAGGATGATTAGTTGGTAAGTGGTCTAACAATCATTCATTTTCTTATATTATCCAAGAATTTTACCTTCTGGATTGTTATTGTTTTCGTGGAGAAGGATTTTTTTTTGGCTGTGATGTGTCTTGTTCCGAATCGTGCATATTTCAAAACAATGAGATTTCATGTGGTTGGAGTAACTTCAGAAGATATTCCTTGCATTCTTCTGATGTTTGAATCGAATTGAGACATTACCCGTACATGTTGTATTGATTGCCCTTTTAATTCAATCACTACAGCAGAAGATAGATATCTTGTGTAATATGTTTATTAGTTATTCGAACATCATTTGTGTTTCACAAAGAAAGTGACAATAACGAAAATTTATTTTATGCAATGATACTTTATTTTTAGACGTTATTTCAAATTTGAACAAATATTTTAACAGTATTTTCATTAAACATCTTGTATATTATAAGGAATTTCAAAATGGTGAATTTATGAATGAGAGTGTGAATAAAATTATTGAGTTAGTTGTATTTTGAATAAGTACAGTGACAAAGTTTTAACCGTAATCAGAATATCAGAGTACACGCTCCCTCGATTTACACGATACTCGAATTGCAAGGTTTTTGATATTCGAGTATTAATTTGCAATATTTGATACTCGAATTGCATTTTGACGGCGATAAATGCTGGACCATTTCATTTTACAAGGCACGACGTCAGTGAAATTTGTTATTTCACTGTTTCCGTATTCTAAGGTATTACTCTGCTAATCAAGTTACGCTAATTAATTGCTATATTCTCTGTAATATGAATTGAAATCATCAATTATAAGCATTTAAGTGGTCCTCTAGCTAATGTAAGAACCACTATATTATTTATTAATTTAAATTAATTAAAATACTGTAAGGAGATAATCGTTAACACATCGAATTGAATTATATATTTTTAAATAAAAGTGCTTTGATTTACATCACATTATTATATTCTTAAATTTGTGTGATGTATCTGTACTTCCAAGTAAAGTTTAATCTTAGCAGGCGTAGAATTCAGTGGCTTATTGGTTCAAAAGACATATTTCGGTGATTACACCACATTTGTTTATTACCCAGTTATCACCGGTATTTCGCAAATCTATTTATAGAAAAATTTGAAAACAATGTTCTTAAGAATTACCATAAAAACCAAAAACATGGGTACGCTATGTGGACGATATGTTCATCATATTCAATGGAACAACAGATGCAATTAACAATTTCAAAGATTATCTCAATAATTTGCACAATACTATGAAATTCACTTTAGAAGAAGAAGAAAATTACAAACTTCCTTTTCTTGATATTCTATTAGAAGTTAATGAAGAAAAACTCTCCTTCTCAGTATATAGGAAGCCGTCAAACACGGGAAGATTTCTAAATGTAACCTCACACCACCATCCATCCTTCACAATAAATAAGCTTAATTAAAACTCTTCGAGACAGAGCATACAATATCTGCAGCACACAAGAAAGATATAACGAAGAACTAATATACTTAACACAAATCCTCCAACAGAATGAGTATGAAACAAAAACCATTAAGAGAATCCTTAAAATGCCTCCAACTAACAACACAATAAAACAGATTACAAAAACGCAATCTCGCTTCCATTCATCAAAAATATTACAGATAAGCTAGCCAAATTAATGAACAAACACAACCTAAAAAGTAGCCTTCCTTCCTATGGAAAAAATCTCAAGATTCCTACATCCACCAAACCACCTCATCATCCTCTTAAAAAGCCAGCAGTCTACACAATCCTTTGCACTTGTGGGATTTGCTACGTAGCGACAGGAAGATCTGGAGAAATACGCATGGCTGAACACAAAAAAGACGTACAATACAAAAGAGAAAAAAAAACGGGTCTTCTGTTCCATACCACTTCCACTGGACACGATGTACTCTGGCAACAACGACGATGTCATACATAGAAAACAACAGCTACATAAGAAAATTTAAAGAAGCTGCTAATATTCTAAAAAACCCAACCCAGTTCAATAAAAATCAAGGTTTAATTCTCCATCAAGTGTGGTCAGCTCTAATAAAAACATCTACCTCAATCTGAGATCTGACTGTATGAACGAGAACAAGAACACGTGATGTCGTCCAGTATTGTTCAACGTCAATAACGTTTTTTATCTGCATTAGTTTATGAATAGCCAAATGGCGATTTGTATGTATTCATTCTCTAGATTTAACTTTAAGTTATACTATTTACCCACTGAAGATGTAAATCCTACGTTTTACCAAACTCATCGGGAACTATTATTTCAGTATGTTGTATAACTGAATAATAAAAAATGTGGTGTAATCACCGAAATATGTATTTTTAAAGTTTAATCTTATTTGAATGTATAATATCATAGTGATATTTATAGAAATGTTACAGAACCTTCCCAATTATTTTCTCTAAAATCTAAATTTTCCTGATATTTTCCTTTGCACTTTACTTCCTTCAGTAAAAATCTATCGTGTAAATCGAGCGTTAGGTAATCCCAAAAAAAAAAGATAAAACACAAAACCTTCAATTTGTGCCTCTACTTTTACACGTCAATTAGAATTGCGAAATTAGTATTGCGAAAATCAATATGATGCCGTTTGAATCTTTTATACCATCTTTCGTTTATACTTTAAAACACGTCGAACTGCAATTTCCATAATGAAAATGATAGTACATATAAGTAATCCAGTGAGCCACATGTAGAAAACAGGAATTACATTACGAAGACGCAGTGTGTAGTCAATTTCTTGGTCAGTACTGTGACATTGCGAAGACTTCATGTACCAATGCTGTTTAATACGAACAGGAATTCCAGCTTCGAACAATCTGCAGATTCTACAAAAAATAAATCATGTTATTAATTAGAAGTACCATATGACAGACAAATCGCCAGAACAGAAATAATCATTTTTTATAAACGAAGGTATGATCTTTTCGGAGATTTTACTACGAGCATTATTAACACTGTGCATATTTTACCTTATGTTGATTTGTTCCTTGATTTTGGGATCGAGCCCTCTTCTGAAAGCTGCAACTCCCATAAATTGCACAACAGGTTCGCGTGCTATATGATAATTGCATGTGCCATTTTCTACGTTCTTGAAATAGCGAATTCTCTTTAACACATCAACAGTGTCTAGTACCATTACATGCGTGCCTTTCTTCACTTTAAGAAAATCCACGTAAGCAGCGTCTGTCATTCCAGTGATGTTTTCCATTCTTTTCCATAAAGTCTTATACACGTGGGTATCAGCTGCCTGGAAATTAAAAAAATAAATAAAATATAATAAAAATAGGAAAATAAAATCAACGAAAATTAGATCTACCAAGATTTATGGATTTTACTACTGTTTCACTTAAATTGTGCTATTAAATTAATAAAATATATATATAAAATATAACAGTTTTTTTCTGAAATTCAATTAATTGGTGCCCCTGTGTTCTTATCCCAAACAGAGTTCTCCTCCGTGAGATTCATCTTTGGAATATCCAAGTGCACATCCAAGATTTCTATTTATCACAATAACTCCTCCATACCCCCACTCTTGAAATGTTTTGGTGAAGAACTTTACCAAATACAACACAATATTTGGATATTTGAGATAAAGAGTGAATGATTAATGAAAAAAAGTAACATGATTGATCGTTGTATCCACGATTTCGTTATCATTTTGTATAATCTCATCTCATTCTTCTCATGCAGAATCTATAGGGGATTTTAAAATATAAGCGAGCACAAAGTTAGCTTTAGCATTCATTGCTGTACAACTGAGATCCGCAAGAAACATTTATCGTAATCCTATGAAAAGTATGCAATATATACCCACATGAGTCAAATCTTTATGACCACCCATATTCCTGACAATCTTGTAATCTGGTTGGCTGTTTCCAGCCAACCAGATTAGAAGATTGGCAGGAAAGAGTCAGTGGAGGTGGGATATCCTGGTATAATGACATCTCTACTGAAAATCACTGGGTCTCCTTATCCTAAGGAACACACATATTGGCCGCCATTTCTTATCTTCGGGTTGTTTATGATAAGGTGTTACCTTACATGGTGATAAAGTCACCCAATAGAGCTGGATTATTTCAGAAGAAGACAACGAACTATATTCCAAGACTCGTATTGTGTACGCACGGTTCGAAGATCATATCCAAGTATTCTCAATGTTTCCTCCCTGGCTGCTTAATTCTTCTGATTTCAATCCAACTAACATTTGTGGAATCATGTGAAACAGCATCAAACGGTCAATGCCAGTGCCTCGCTCTTTCGCTGAACTATGTGACGTATTTCAGTCAAGTTAATCCTGAATATTTTAATACATTTCCTGATGTCTAGTAGAATCAATGTGAAGAGGGGACGCAAGTAATTATCTTGTCCAAAGAGGATTCCCACACTCAATAATATCATTTCATGTTTGATCATTACTACGTTAAAATGAGAAGATTGAAAAAAAACATAAAAAGTGCACATCTCAACTCAGATCTGTAATATTTAAGGGGGTTTTATATCTTTAAATCCTCTATAATTGGTGGTAACCGGTTAGACAGTGTTTTTTGGGATCGTGTATGATTCTTCAACTAACATTCCTGGGCTGCATTTTATTCTCATGTACGCACTACATATACTATACGATGTATCGAAAATAACATCAAAGAGTATTAAATTGTGATCTAAAGATTTCGAAACTGCCTGCGTGATTATTTGTTTGTAGTCTCATTGAAATGAAAATTTAGCCTATATAGTAATCTGAAGTAATCTAATCTTGATTATACCTGATATGTGTCTAAAATGTATCACATTGTATGAGTAGAATCGAAAGGGGAGTGGGGAGTGGGGAGCTGATCACCTAAGACTTATAAACTGAATTTTTCACATTTAAATCGGGAATGAATACAATTGTTGAAACAACAATAAAAAAGTCACCAACCTTGAAAATCGTTTCAAATATGGTTCCTCGCCAAACTAAGGGAATCATTCCAGGCTTCTTGCAAACATCTTCCAGACTGTCAACTTCTGGAACAATCTTTCTGTCTGCAAGCTGAGACGTGAGCAATCCCAAGAATACATTCATTATCGTAAGTGCAGCACACAGGAGCCACACAAGATTAAGAATGTGGGCAGGAATTCCATATTTTCCGCTTCTCTTTGGCTCTGCTTTACCTGTTAGTAATTATTAAATTCGCAGTGAAAAAAATTTAAGAACATTTTTAAAGTCAAATAGGATTACATAGTTTATGGAGTCCAAAATATGTAAGTGTCATATAGTATTTCAGGTACAATAATGACAACAATATATAGATTACATTAAATTTTGTTAGCAAATATCGTACGATGTTCCATATATTACAATAAAAACTAAAATAATGATAATAATATTTTTATAATATTCGTATGGGATAACCCACTTTCTCCATCGTCCCTTTTGGGTGCGCGTTGAGCCCTCCTGATCAAGAATTAAGTATATTTGTATGCCTAAATGCGTACATGTTCTCAGGAATAGTTTGCACGTTCTGAGGGACGAAAAACTCCTCTACTTCCGTCTGAGACTTATTAACTCATCTTTAGTCGAAGGAGACCAGATAAAGGTTCCTTATGTTATGGACAGGAACGAATCCAGTTCTTTCCGATCAAAGGGCTTCGTGTATATCGGAGGATATACACGTATATCCTAGGATATACGTGTATATCTTAGGATATACTAAGAGCCTCCGTAAGTACGGAGGCTCTTAATAGTAATAATAGTAACAATTGCAATAAAAATAATAGTAATAATTTCATGTCAAACAGCACATAATTATATGCAAATACATTATATACACCTACTAGATAATTTAGTAAATAATACTACAATTTCCCTACAAGTTCAGTTCAGATTCCAGTTCACATTATAATTTCCACGGTATGCAAATTATATAGACATACCGGTCAATATAATTTGCATACCGTAATAAATTAATTAGAAATTAGAAATATTTTGCAGATGTATGTAAACGTCAACCATGCAGCGTATATGCAAACTACTTGGGCACATGCATCACATACCTCTAGAATGGGTTAGTAGAAGAGAAGATGGACCATCTCTAGGAGGTATCATAATTTACAGTTATACAAAACAACTTAAGACATATATGAAAATTAGAAATGAGAGTAATATGAAAGTAAAATATGAGGGGGAAAATTTTTCGAATTTGGAAAACATGCCTATTATTACAGAGGTTATGAAACATCACAAAAATATCATTCCGACCTTTCACTTCGATATATATCGTTTTTCAAATCGATATAGCATATTTAGGCATATTAATTTTTGAATGCTCAATGGTTAGAGCTCGATGGCGTTTAGAGTGTATAACAGTCTAAACTATTATACAGCCAAAGTATTTAGACTGTATAAGATTACAAATCTGATTTTGCAAGCACAGTTATCAAAATCTACAACCACAGCACTTTGCTATGGAAATTGTACATTGTCCACTACTGGCAAACCTGTGATTAGTATTCATTAAGTATAAAGTACTAAACGTATTGTGAGATCAAAAAAACAAAAAGAGAAATAAACTCCCTGCAATGCCGGTTACAAATGAAAGCGAATATCACTTGTAAGAATTCATTTAATTCTTAAAACAAATAATCGAAAATGCAAAATTTTCTTTATATTTAACGCTAACTCAATAATTAATTGGATATTCAAATTTCACAAACAAATAAAACCAGTACTATGTAATACGTAAATATGAGTGAAGAATTCCGAACAATTACCTTGAGAAAGAAGTAGGTCTATGTAGTTCATTCCGGTGGACATCCATCTGAAGTAGAAATTGAGCTTCTTTGATTTCTTCCTTTCGTGCAACCTCTCGATTATCACACTAATCGAAGTAATAATCAGCAGGGCGAAAAGCAATAAAAGCCACGCCTAAAATACATACAGTATAAATTCAGCATTAACTCTTCATCGTTTATTATAATTATTATTTTTATTTTTATTATGATATATATATATATATCATAGAGGGCGCTGTGTGGGCAGACAGATGAAAAGTACGCTGTAACGCTGCTCCTGTTTTTATAGGTTTAAAGTAATAACTAACTCATATTTCTAACTTGAAAGTATTACTATTTAATTCTACTAGTCACGTGAAGACAGGGACGTTCAAATAACCAAAATCGGATAAGAAAGATTCAAATTTTCACTGTTGGAAGTTCATCGAGTGTACTGCAGTCACCAGCCAACGAAGAACAAAGGACGTCGCCATTTTAAAAGTCGCACAATAGTCGCTAACGAGAAGAAAGGCTAAAGGTCACCGAGACAGCGAAGTTCAAGCAAAATGAGCTGTAACAAATGCAATAAGCCATTAAGCGATGAAGGGGACGGGCCGCAATGTTCCGGATGTAACAAAAAAACAACACTTCCACTGTTCAGGGATCTCAGAAAGCACGTGGAAAGCAAAAGGAGCTGTGAAACGGACCGAATGGCGATGTCAACAGTGCCGTGAGAAAACGAAGAACAAGACCAGACACCAAAGAAAAGTAACGACGCACATCAAGGTAAGCCGCTTCCGGATCCTAAAATTATAAATAACTTTGATTCATTTAAACTCATGGTGAAAGACTTATTAAATGCACACATGGAACAAATTAACAAAAAATTCGATGAGTATTAACATTACATACAGTTCAATAGCGAGACCTCTGAAGAAATGTTAGGAACCGTGCGAGAAATAAAGACGAAATTAACGGTAACGAAATTAATAGAAACGCAAGAAACACTGAAACGCGAAAATCAAGAATTGCGGAAAGAAGTTAACACACCCAAGTGTCAAATGGAACACATACTACAAAAAGAAAGAAAAAACGAACTTCAAATTGAGGGAATAACGAAAAAAAATACAGAAGACTTAAGCAACATAATGCAACTGATCGGCTGCAGAATTGGAATTCAAATCGCAACCACAGATATCACCTATATCAACCGTGTCCCAGAAAAAAATAAAGAGAAACTGCCACCAATCATCGCTCGTTTTACCAACAGAAATCTGAGAGACTCCATTCTTAAAGCAAGCAAAAAAACAAGGCCGACAACAACGATCCTAAATTATAAGAAACTCCCAACACCAATCTATATAACGGAACACTGGACTCCATACTTCAAAAATCTTCTAAACCAAGCAAGGAAGATAAAATCAGAAAAAAACTACAAGTTGCTGTGGACAAATAATTCCCAGATATTTTTGAGAAAGAATGAAAACACTCGAGTATACAAAATTACCAGTGAATCCGACTTACACAGCCTACCCATATAAAACACTAACTCTTTACATCCTTAAGAATAAGATTAGAACTCATTTAAAAACTATATAATGGAGATCCCAAACATAGGCGAACATATCCAGTCATCCAACATAAATTTCAAGGTCTTTGATTTTTGGAAGAAATGGTCAGACAACATTTCTACCAATACCAACTTCACTATCATACACACAAACATAAGAAGTATAAAAAAATACTGGCTTACATTGATAACACAGCTCAATTATACCATGATAAACATAGATGCGCTAATACTGACCGAAGTTGGAATAAACGACACAGAAATTAACGCATACAACATAAATAATTATCAAACCTACAACTTATGCAGACCAAACAAAAGAGGAGGAGGAGGCATTGTGGCATTTATCAAAGAAAAATACAACGTGACAGAAAAACAAACTCACTTCGAACATGCAGAAACACTAATTTTGGAACTCACAAATAGCCACAATAGTATCAAATACATAATAAACACAATATACAGACCCCCAGATAATAATCCACTCAGTTTTCTTCACGAGTTAGAAACATGGCTAAGCGGCATTGAACCGCGTACAACACACAGGCTCATCCTAATAGGAGACATTAACATAAATACTCTTCACCACGCTTCTTCAACCACTAACACATATCTAGATATACTAAGTCTGTACAACATGAACCCCATCATTAACTCCCCAACGAGAGAAGAAATATTCAATATCTCCGTAACATAATCATGCATTGATCATATCAATATACGGGCTCCCATCCATACATATACATGATCAGTAATTACCGTAAAAATTGCCGATCAGTACTTTGTCTCAACTTCGTTTTATTACGTTTCCTATTCCCCCCCCCCTCCCACCACCACAAAAGTCGACAAAACTCGATCATACTAAAGAGCATTGTCGATAACCAAGAAAAAATACAGACTGGAATTCCCTACTTAAAATAAACAATCTTGTAACATTATACGAGAATTTTCAACTAAAGGTCACAGAAATATACAAAAAAGCAACAAAACCCACAGAAACGAGGCGACAAACAGACAACAATCCATGGATAAATGACGATATACTAAATACTATTACAGAAAAAGAAAATCTATGGAAAAAACTTAAAAAGTCACCCAGTAACACACATTTACAAACCTTATACAAAAACACAAGGAATAAACTAACAACTAAAATTCGTAGGGCAAAAATACGCTGCTACTTCCAAACATTCATGGAATATAACGACAACATTAAGCAAACATGGGCTACACCCAACGAATTAGTAACTCGAAAAAAGAAAACTTCAATACAAGATTTTATTGCAAAAAGCTTCGGTCAGGACACAAACCAAGAGGAACTCATTCAACCATGCTTTCATAAACAACATCACACAACTCAAAAAAGACAAACTACAAACGATCAACATAAAACTACCAACACAACGTCAACAACAAACGATATATTTTCCACCCATAGCAAAACAGGAACTGAAAGAAGCACTCCTAAAACTAAAACCAAAGACCACTCCACGAATAGACAAAATAAGACTCAAAAACCTTATAACACACTTTGAACAAATAAATCCAAATCCAAATAAATCCAAATAAATCCAAATCGTGAACATAATATTCGACACAAGCATTATTCCACACCAACTAAAAACTGCAGTAATTACGCCAATATATAAACACGGCAAAAAAAACGATACTCAGAACTGCAGACCAGTAGCTACACTACCAGTCATCTCAAAAATCCTAGAAAAAATAACACACACCAGACTACAGAACTATTTAGAGAAGTACAACATCATCTCACAAAACCAATACGGCTTTCAGAAAACAAAAAGCACCATTACTTTATTAGAAGACATCGCCGACACAATAAACCAAGCTCTCGATAAAAACAAGTACGCCGTCCTTATACTGCTGGACCTAACCAAAGCATTTGACACACTTGAACATGATATACTACTCACCAAACTATACTCAATAGGTATAAGAGGAACACTGCATACATGGTTCAAGATCTACCTCTCAAACAGAACACAAATGACAAAAATAGGTACATGTCACAGTATACAAGTAAATCACGGTGTACCTGAAGGCGCCATATTATCACCCACTCTAGTCAACATATACATTAGCGATGTTCATGTATATGTTGACATATACATGAACATAACATATCCATAAGAAGCCAAATATTTCAATACGCAGATGACATTGCACTACTAGCAATCCACACAGACATTTACGCAGCTTTCTGCAAAGCACAACAAGACCTAAACGAAATTAAAACATACTTCCACCAAAACGCAATTCTAATCAACAGCACCAAAACACAGATGCTGATAATACACAACCCAAGAATCATACGCCCCGCATCACTATCTATACATTGTCACACATACCGCTGCATTAACAACAAAAATACCTGCCATTGTTCCGAAATCAAACATGTAACACACGCAAAATACCTCGGTCTCTATATAGATTCCCATCTTAAATGGACAGAACATATAGAATACCTACACACCAAACTCCGGATCATCGCAGCGAAACTCTTCTAAGTTAAACACATTATTCCACCCAACATAAAAAAATTTCTATATCACGGTATCTGTGAATCCCTACGCAGATACGGAATAACAGTCTATTCAAATTCATCAAACAGCCACCTAACAAAATTAGAAATACTACACAGGAAAATCGTGTCAACAGTGATCTCGACACCTTACACGCAACAACCAATATCCGACAAGCACATGACGTTACACAGAATTCTGAGCATTAAAAACCTGAAACACTACATGATATTAACAAGGAATTACTTCAACATCATCTATCGAAACAACAGAGATACATATCATATAACACGACCTACAACAACTTTCTACGTCTCCACACCCTTCAACCACTCATACAGTTCTTTTGTGAGATCACATCAGATACCCACGCAACTCAACAACCTACCAAGAAAGTTAAAACACGTAGATAACTACAGAACATTAAAAAACGAACTCTGGAAAATATACCAACAAAGTTAAGAAACCATTAACACTAATATACACATCAAAAATCACTGGCATCCAATGCCTACATTCCATACATAAACAGTAGCAACAACAGAAATAGTGAAGGTTAAATCCCACTCTCTTCATAAAAGCTAACCCGAGCTTCGAAGTAGGGCGGGATTAACTTGCCTCACTCCTCTACAAGTAATCCTTATAAGCAAATGCAGAATATTGTAAGTATAATCATTCTTTCTCAACCTTTAAAAAAAAAAAAAAATAAAAATAAATAAAAAAAAAAAAAAATTATACAAAAAATTCTGTATAATCTTCAGTGTTAATATTAGAATAACATGTGTTGTAAATACATAATATAAAGGCAAAAAAGTATTATTAAAAAATTTTTAATTGAAATCGAATGTAGGAATTGCAGCACTTAGTGCTGAACTCTGTAAAATTATAAGCTGCAATATCACACAAGATGTTTATTGTACGTATAAATATTTTATCAATCAATAAAAAAAATTATTATTATTATTATTATTATTATTATTATTAAATTACCTTTTGAATACAGAAACCTTACAAACTACAATAGCCTGAAAAGAGCTCTAAGGACATACTATGAACAAGAAACACGCACCCAAAATACCATACAACCTTAATGAAACACAATATATTCGTTCAGGCTTCCAGTTCAGCGACGCATCAATACATTCCAAGTGTGTGTGTGTGTGTGTGTGTGTGTGTGTGTGTGTGTGTGTGTGTGTGTGTGTGTGTGTGTGTGTGTGTGTGTGTGTGTGTGTGTGTGTGTGTGTGTGTGAGCGTGCGCGCGAATTTTCTCAATCATAGATTTCGTAGCTTCCCAACACAGCAAAAAAAAAATACATAATAACCAAGTAGTGTCATCCTCAGATAAGCTTACATATAAGCTTCGAGGATGAAAGCAAAGAAATTAGTTCTCATCCAAAATGTATCATATGTAACCAAATGCATGTAATGTACGTATCACATGAAAACCAATGTACGTAATGTAAATATCACATGTAAACAAATGTAAGTAATGTATCATATGTAAACAAATCTATGTAATGTATATAATAACTCTAACAAACGTATGCAATGAAAAAAAATCTTTTCAATGTAAATCATGAGTTTACACTGTATGTTTGTGAGAATAAGGAAATATAATATTTAGATTGCATATGTGTGAATACTGTTGTATAATCACACCTTTTCAAACTTGAAAAAAAATAGTAAACTACAACATGTAATATTATACAACTTATGTAACTCTGAACAATATAATTGTAAATTATTATTATGATTGTTATATAAAAAAAAACTGTTCTCATCATTACTATTTAGATCTCATTATATGTAGCACAAAGTGCTGAACCTTTGTAATATAATATACTGAATAGATGATCGTTATACATATGTAAATGTTTGAAAGAACAATAAAAAATATATTATTTTATTATAATTATTATTATTATTATTATTGCACAGAGGTGATACCATACTCATATGCTAGGGCAGCGAGTCAACTGCAAGTCCTTTTCGCAATACCTGATCAACCACACTCACCAAACGTGACCGTCTGCTGGTACGAAGGATAATATTCAAAACCTCCCATTCGTCGACTGACTTGCTGAATATGGATCTCAAAAAAAAAAAAAAAAACCATTCAGAACCGAGGGTCGTAATATCGGTTCCATAACAGGACCACAGTATTCAAACCCCACATTATCTGAACCATCATGTAGCGTCGTCTTCAGTGGCGCAATAAGCTACTGAAAACTTCGCTGCATGATGGGTCAAATGTGGATTTACACATCTGGTAATTACAACAACTGTAAGAGTCAGATTAAAGAGGAATTTCCAAGGAAAGTGTGGAAGCAGTATACAGAAAATGGTAATGTGTATTAGAAGGAAACGGACTGCATGCCCACTACTAGGATAATAAATCTGGCAGAAGTGATTGATCGCTAGTATCATTGAGCAGGGACTACATACTCTTAAAAAGAAAAAGACGGTAATTGAGGTGGTAGAAGGAGTAAGGGATCAGCAGTGTCATGACCAGCAGAAGGCATAGGCAAAAAACCTGAACAGAAAAGCATAAATAAGACAAAAATAGTTTATGAGATTAAACTAACTAAGCACGCCAAAAAAATCACAAAGAATGCTTTGACTATCCGGTGAGTGATAGAAAGAAGGAATATGGAAGAATAACTTTAACAAGTGACGATTGGTAGGGAGATGAGAGAAGCAGATTAAATAGTTGAGTTATTAAATGTTTCATTTTGGAACAGAATCCTTCAACTGAAAATATTGCAGTAAGAGATGTAAGAGAAACCGAATTGGGAATAGCAGAAGATAAAAACTGAACGTTCGTTGAATGCTGCAGAATTTGAATGTACATTCAGCCGAGATTATCGATTATGTGTTACGAGAATGAGCAAGCAGTTCGCATTGCTTCTGACATGAGTGTTTAATGTAAGACTAACAAATGGTAAAATACTAAAACACCGAGCATAGACCCATGTGGTGTTAAAGGTATTGCAGATGTTTCTTAAAGACGAAATGTAGGAAAATTGGCTAATAATTTCATTGTCTATGAGGAAAGTATGGCTTTGTGAAAAGTGAGTAGAGATAATTTTTTCACTTTCAATAATAGAGTGACATTTGCCACTAGTTTACAGCTGGATGATTCATGAACATTTCATAGGATTATATGTGAACTATGTTAAATTTATTTGAAAATGGGATGGAGATAAAGATGATGATATGCATACGATGGTGGATAATGGATAGATATCAAAGGGTAATATAGGCAGTGTGTCCGTCAAGTAATGCTACAACAATATTATATCAATACAAGAACTATATTTGGAATTGTCACCTACACGGATCGGATTCAAAATAATCTCCCTCCAACCCACACAACGTTTACATCTCTCGTACAGGTGTTCGAAGGCACGGTGGAAGTCCCGAACGGGATCCCTTTCAGTGTCTGGTTCACAACGCGTTGGATGTCCTCAATGTCGCTGCAGCGCTCTCCTTTCAACGCACAGTTCATCTGTGGGAAGAGGAAGAGGCTGCGTGAGACAAATATGCCGAATAGCGATGCAGTATATTCGATCACGCAGATCGACTTCGATGCCAGAATATGCTTCACAGCGTTATCGTATAACAGAAATCAATTGCTGTTGTGGAACAGTTGTTTCCTGACATGTCGCATGTGGGAGTGCAGAAGTTGCTTTACTCCTAAATAATATAGACCATGCACTGCGCCACCCTGAGGAACAATTTGGCGGTGGATAATTCCAGCAGCGAGTCTGGAAATATCCACCGCGGCAGAAATATTACTTCTGCCGAGATGAAGACGTTCAACGGCATTTCATGCGCTGGCGTTTCGTTTTCGGATCAAACTAAAAACGCAACTTTCATCACCGGTGACAGTTCATTGCAACACATCACGATTTTTTCAAACTGCATCGATGAAATTTTGACGACATTCACCCCACTGCTCTTTCTGTTTGTGTGTCAACGTGTGCAGCACATACCTAGAAGAAATATTCCTCTTGTGCAAATCTCTTTCTAAGATTAATTGGCCATTTCCTTCCTACCATAGGCAACAATTCAATTTCCCTAGCTATCAGGAAATTTTCATTTGCCGTCCACAGCGTAATTCATTCCTATAGGGGCCCATTCCTCTTATTTGTTGAATACCAGCGGACCACCTGGGTACGGCTCAGACAATTATCGCCGCAAACTTTTTCTAGGTCTTGGTACACTTGAGTAGCAGCGTTTCCTAATTTACAGTAAAATTTTGTATCATGGCTCTTTGCTCCATGACGCAACTTCTGACATGTTCCACTTATATATTCTCACTTCAACGGTTGCTACACGAAAATTGCTGCGTCACCCGAAGCGAAAGTTGCACCTGTGATTACAACACACTCTAGCAGTGAAAACTACAAACACGTTTGTTACTTTAATTCAATGCGCTACCCTCTAAAAATCTAATTACTTAACGGGCACACTCTGTATAGAGGAATAAACTCCAGCTGAAAGCAGGTGACTAGTGGTGTGCTGCAAGCCTCTATGCTTGCAGCACACAACTAATCATCTTCCAATGCTCTCTGAGTGTTTTCACTCAGAGAGCATTGGAAAACAACTATTTAATCTGAATATGTTTAAATTTGTCCATTTGGTATGTAAAGACTATGAGCTGCATATGACACCATTGCACCAGTATTTCGGTAAATTTATTAATATAATGGTGGCAATGTCGATGAAACGGAGTTGTAGTTCAAAGATTATATTGCAAAACTCTCCAAAATAGCTAGCCGCATTACTCATTATTGAACACGCACACTAACGAACAGAGATAAAGATGTTTTATTCCTACAGACATACATATATTATTAGAACAAGGCTCTACTAATTCATTGCACTCTACCTTTAAGTTAAAATTTATATCTTTCCATTTTCAAAATAAGAATACAATGAGAAGGCAGTTACAATAGTCAGAATTGTTTTATAAAATTAGTTTCTTAAAAGGCCGTTTTTCAATGTTATTTGTTTACAATAATCCAGATTCCTAATTATTCGCTAGCAAGAGAGAGAGAGAGAGAGAGAGAGTTACTTGTAACTCTTCATAACAGTTTTGAATAGTTTAGGTATCGCATTTTTAATAAGTAATCAATGAAGTCAATCACAAATTATTATTTTCTCACTGAGCCAAGTTTGAGTATACACAGCGTTGAT
Source organism: Typopeltis vanoorti (assembly GCF_054136105.1). Taxonomy (NCBI): domain Eukaryota; kingdom Metazoa; phylum Arthropoda; class Arachnida; order Uropygi; family Thelyphonidae; genus Typopeltis; species Typopeltis vanoorti. The sequence goes on along the minus strand of NC_143561.1, from coordinate 46,102,167 downwards.
GCAACAAACAAAATGACACTTAATAAGACAGCAAATTTCTTTGTAAATTATATAAATGATTGTTTATAATTATTACTATTATTATGAATCCACATATATCAAATTTATTTTATCGTGAAAGAATCCAAACCAAAAATGTCAGTATCATTGACTCTAAAGGGATTTTAGGGATCAAGATTTCTGTACTCACCTGATACGTAAATATGCCGAAGAGAGAATGCAAATCAGAAAAGTGTTCCACGGTTCTTCCTACCAGAACCCAGTCTTTATCTTGTAATGAGTTGCTGAATTCTGCAAAACGATGGCGCTCCGAGGAAGGAAAGATTGGTCCCACTCCAATATCACCTTTCTTAATAATAATAATAAAAAAAAAAAAATATATATATATATATATATATATTTATATAAAGCTATGAATCATCAAGTATAAAATAAGCGATCTCTAAACACCTGTAGTTTATTGTCTGTTTACCAGATAATTAATTGTCTTTGTTCATTTATCAAGTAGTAAATAAACACTACTCCACAAATGTGTATTCCCTGTTCAGGTGTGTTAGAATAGGAAAAGCTCGCGATTTTAGTGAGTGAAATGAAGAAAGAAGAGTCAGATTAAATAGAATGCGTGTTCGAATTGTCTGCTATGCTCAGCAGCTGCGATAGTCTCTCAGTTACTATAAGAAACTTTATGATAAAAACAAAAATTCAAATTTTTTAAGGAACCATTGATCGATATCAGAGACATATGAAGGCTAAAGAGGACTCTTAACTGCAGTAATCATGTTGGTTGACTGGTTTCTCCGCACAATCGAGGATCATGATTGTGAATACCGTCGCGAGTAGTGCATAAAAGCAGAATATCATTAGGCCTATAAATCTGCTGATGTGTTGCTTGAATAGCTAGACGTCGTAGCTCTTCTAAAAACCAGTATGACCGAGATTATTCTGTAACATGCTATTCTGCATGCTGTAACAAAGCGGGTCTGAAAGGATTGAAGATGTACTCGACTCTGCTGCAGTCAGTAAATGTGAGAAAGGAATAAGGGGCCTGATCTAGTCCCTTAAATAAAATTAAAATAAAAGTGTTATCAGAATTATTTTAGCTATGTTTATCATCAGTCGTTTGTGCGTTGACATGAAAAGAAACAAATGAATGATAGTGGACATTTCACGAGACACGCCACTATGAAAATACATATAAAACGGTACAGGCAAGAAGTTATATCTTTAAATGAAGTGGATATCAAATTGTAGAGTTTTAATGAATTAGGCAATTGATGTCTCAGCTCTGTTGTCCTCATCGGTTAGGGTTTATTAATTATAGGTCATTAATATATAGAAGGAGACAGTGAACGCTCTGCAACTGTGGCATCAGCACGGAGAACTCAAGTAATTATTAGGCTGCCAGATAGTGAAGTTGTTGGGTGTTGATGTCGTTCTGCATGGCTTTGGAGAAACGTGAGGATTCACATACAATGAGAAACTTCAGGTTTCTCATAGTATGTGAATATAGCCTTGTTCTCACGTTACTGGATGGATGCGACACAATGATAAAAAAACTGAAAATACGATAGAAGACGGATATTAATACTTGGGTACAATTAGGTATTGGGAATGGAAGAAATCACGCGGATGTGTTATTTTCCAAGACATTAATTATTATTTAGCTGTTTTTCAAAGTAGAAATCAGCGGAGCAATGCAATAAACAATTATAGACATAGTTCTAGGTTATTTGTATTTCAAATTCATTTATGACTTTTTAATATTTGTAATTCTCATTTACGCGTAAATTAAGTTGAAATTTAGGTTTTTGGTAATCATTTCAGAAAATCGTGAATTTTATTTTGACCTCTTCAGCACACGTCTTGGAGAATTAATACTTCAACAATCGTTCAGAAATTGAAATTTGGGTCAAATGAAGATCTGCGGTTTAGTATTCAGTCAGAAAAAACATTTTATTAATTAAATATTTGAAATCAAAATAAACTAACTTTCAGAGAATTTTTCAAAAATAGAAAAATATATAAATAAATAAATAAAGCTTTCAGATAATCGTATATTTCATATGAACAGATTTGATTGGTTGTTTTCTATGAGCCTCTTGATAGGAGTGCCACTGACACTGATCTCAAAATTTGTGTTATTGACAAAAAATTGTGTTTTATGTAAATCGATGAAACGTAAGTAGTTATTAGAGATTCTACAGAACTGTTGAGCTTGAAAATATCTCAGGCTTCCCCAATTTATAATAAGGATTTCATTCTAAAATGTTAAGTAATAGGGTAGTTCTTCGCTCCATTTTGAAAACAAAAGAAGAGGTTTTGATGCAGTGCGCGCTGCAGTATGCGAAATGCTTCAGAAATGAAATCATGAGATGGTACTTCATTGAGTTAGACTTCGATAGTGTAAGGTCTGTTGCTATAATGAAATATTTTCTTTAAAAATCAATAGAAAATAAGCAGCGCTTATTTTCTATTTCGTGATAATTATTTGATAAGTTGTTATAAACGCACTTACGTTATATGCGAGCTTTCCAATTATTCCGGAGAACCTTCCATTATATAGTGAGCCATAATTGGATTCCTTTGTAAATTGATAGCTGTTTGAAATAAATTATTAAAATTATATTCTATCCAATATATACATCTATTCCTTTAAATTATGTTTACATTATCTAATGTTTACATAAATAATTTTGAAGATTTACAACTATTTTGAAAATTTGTGAACTTATGCTAATTAAATATACTTTGGAAAAATAATTAGCTTACGTGAAATTCATCGAAGAAGACAGTTTCTCTATTAGATCCACAAAAGGTCCTCCCACTCTTCTTGTTGCTCTATTATAATCAGCAAATTCTGTCCCCTGTGAAACAAAATAGATCAAATTATTATTATTTTTATTATTCAGAGATCTGATTGTAGTCTGGGTCTCAAGGCCGACTTCATTCACCCAGTGAAGGAGTAACAGTAAGCGCAATGTTGTGTTGCATGCACCAGGATAGTAGATTTTAGCAAAATGGACACACGTTAGTTGAAAGTCTGTTTTGTATCTGTCACATGCATGCCAGCTGCATTCAGCAGAAGTATTCTTTCATGTTCATTAGAATTATTTGAATTATTTGCCGCTTTCTTTATTTTACAGCCAGGTTATTTTTATACTAGGACTTAGCTTTCCGTTCAAGAACTGTAACTGTTCTAGCCTGCTCCTTGTAATTTTCATACCTGACGTCATCCTCATGTACACGGTACCAATTCTACTTCAACTTTCCTTACGAATCTCTCGCTTAATAAGTATACATAACCATTTAAGTACTGCTTTATTATTCGAATTCTAGAGACTTATTCTGATATCACGTCATTTAAGTATTTTAAAGGCACCGGCGTCCCATCTGGCACACAATACGTTGGGAAGAGAAAAACCATAACATGGACAAAATCTAGCGTTCTCCCCACCTAGTCATAACTTCAGAAATTTTAGTTCAGTATGCAACATTTTATGAATGGAATATCCTTTCACTTACTGATTTCCCAAGAGAGTAGAACGGCATGATCGCTAACACCAACCGAAGCGATAACAGTAACTTCTTTAAATGAAACCTATTCCGACAGATCAGATCTCATACCCTTTGACCTCGATTTCCTTATGTCACATGCTGCTTGGGAAAGTTGTCTCGAAAAACAGCTCAATAAACTGGCTTTCATTTATCAAACACGATTTCACTGCTATCCATCCAATATTTAGAAAATTGAATTCACCCTTCATCATTACTCATTTCACACCAATCATGTTTATATTGTGATGCCTTTCATCGCCATTAGCAACTGATCCCCTAGATCTTCGGCAATACGCCCGCTGTGTATTTGATCTTTTTAGACTCCACCTGATAGCCGTTACTTCATACTCACTGGAAAATTGTTACTAGTATTGCGGTCGTTGCTTTCTACCTTAATTAGATTCATATCATCCATGTTCTCCTCTCTATTACTCTTAAAATGCTGCGTTCTTTACACTCGATACCAGTTAGCATATCTGTCTCTGACAGTCAGTTGTCAATAATTCTACAACCTGAAGCCCCAACGTATTCATCAAGACAACGAACTCTAATTTTATGTTTCTGATTATCCTAGCATTCGTAAACAGATGTAATTAATTACCTACACGCTTTATTGTATATCACTTCTGTAGTCTGTGAGACCCATTTGGACAACTTGCAGATCTCTTTTCTTACCTAATATTTTCTTTATGGTAACATCCTTGCTCTTGCTTACCAAGTCGGTAAAGAACTGATAGTCTTCTTTCTTCAATATAATTTTTCTGATAAGGCACATACCTATCATTTATACAGCTTCATTACATGGTCGTGCCTTCTCACAGTTCCTGACACTTCCTCCAATCATAATATAATTCCAATGACTTCGTGTAAGATCTCATATCAACTAATAATTTTCCAAACTCCTGATAAAAAAAACATTTCAGTATAGGACATCCCTTTTGAAATCCATTGTTCCATTAAATGCCCTGCACACATCTATATACTCGTATCCATTCTTTCAACAGTCTACGAATGGAACCGTTTGTTATCATAGCCCTTTTTACCAATTTATTTCTTTAAAATCTCTAGTACTATGCTATGTGTGTGTGTGTGTGTGTGTGTGTGTGTGTGTGTGTGTGTGTGTGTGTGTGTGTTATGGTGCTTTAACACTGAAACAATTTTTATGTTTTGAAATGCTTTGAAGTTTTTAAAGTTTTTAAAGTCCCTAAATGGGATCATATATGAATTCTAACAATAGCATACTTACTGGATAAAAAATTCTCAAATGCGTCATTTTGACTTCCGTAATGCACCTTTTATTACCTGCAGGAAACGAATATTTGATTATATATTAAAAATTGAAGAATTTGTAATACGTATATAATACGTATACATAAAAATTCAGTTATTCTAAGAAAATAGTAGGGAAATAATTATATTCTTCGGATATATATTGGAATTCCTGTTTTAAGATTGAAGATTCCAAATTATATCTCAAAGGCATTTTTATTTTGTTTCCTTAATTTCGGGTTCAGGTTTATTCACATTAGAAGTAAACAAAACGGGATTTGCCCTAAAAGTTATTTTTGTCACTACTTTGGTTAAAAGCGAAAGATCAGCGAAAATATGGCAAACATGTTCGACATAATAGTACAGAATTTACTGAGATTTGGTATTTCCGATATATGATGTCATTTATCGAACCATCGTTCATTTTGGATTTTTATTTTTAACAGAAAAATGAATCAAACGCTCAAAAACTATATGCTATTAATAGTAACATATAACATCTCTGAATAAGATATAAGCCATGCATTAAAACAATCAAAGTATGAGCTTCGTTTAAGAATCGCCTAAATACATTTAGAATGAATCAAAAGTGAATTTACAGATCAGTTTGATGGTACTATTAACACCAAAGTGATTTTTCTCTAGTAGCTTAAACAAAGAAGCTGACTGAACAAAAAATGTAATTTATTGCTAAGTCAGCTGCTCCGATCGTTTAACAACTTTACACAATTATTAATGATATAGACTTAAAAAAGAAGAAAAGAAAAACTGGATTATGTTCATTAATATGCAAACCACTCACCGGAAGATTTTAACACGCTATGAGAATGAAAGAAATGAATTGTGACTATCTACCGTTGACAAAAACATAGATGGCGCCCGATGTAATTATTGTTTTAAGGATCCACCAATCACAGATTTTGAAAGACTTTCACATAGTCTTTGAAATAATCAATTAAAAATCAGGAGATTCACAGTATAAACTTTAAAACTGGGCGTGACTTAAATCAGAAATTTGAAATCAAGCAAATGCATTTAAAGTAAAGATTGATTGACTGATATTTATTGGCGGAAATTAATTTCAGTATATAATGTAAAAGTATTATCCAGGAAGGAATCCAGAGGTATAATCCAGTAAGAGTACCTTCCAAAGTACGGATAATGTGCATCCATAAATAATTAAAAACTAATATTATGTATGCATTCAATTTTTTTTTATTATTATTTTTTTTACACTTTGTAGCATGCTGCGTGAAAGATTTTTATTTCATAAATACTATTGGAGTAGTAGTATTGATATCTTATTACTTTATTCATTTTATATTAAAATATTTTATTTTATTAAGATTATTTATTTTAATATTTTTGTTATATATTAATGAATATATATTGCAATATGCAATTATAGATATACATTTCATTTATAAATTCCTTCGTAGCCGAACACTAGGGTGCTGCATACTATTATAAGATGTGATACTATTATGTGATAGCATGCAATTTAAAAATTAGTATAAAATGATGAAGTCAGCTTATAAACCTTTAAAGAATCATCGGTTTCAAAAATAAATACGAAATAAAAGAAGGAAAAAATAAAACACACACGTTTTTGTGTAAAAGTATGAGGATATCTTCCAATATGTAGTGACAGTCAGAAAATAGTTAGTTACAGTTATTATCCTATTAAAACCATTGCTTTCTACGAAGATTTATCAGCTGTGACAGACAATTGAGCCTGATACCTTGAGGAAAATATACGACTTTATAGAAGATTTTTCATAAAAACACATAAAAAATTATAAACACTAATATATTTTTTTGTTTTATGAATTATAAATTTAACATAGAGGGAGGGACTTTTTACTTTCATTTGTACACCCAACTTGAAATGAAATCATTTAAGAAGCAAAGTGCTTGGATTCAGAACGATAAGTAAAGGCGATAATTAATATCCTCGGAGGGTAATGGATGGCAGTGCTGTAGCCAATGAAGTTCTAACTGAGGCTTGGCTATTGCTGTTACCCTCCTGCCATGATCAGAGCTTTAATAGCTCAATAACACCTCATCCCTACACTGCCCTCTACAGATAACGGGGAAGATGAAAAGCATTCTAGCTTCGCCCCTTTAAGCCAGTCCTTATAAGGATGATAAGTAAAAATGCTTGTAATTGTAATAGAGCTTGCTTTCTAAGAATGAATAAATTAAACAGCAAAATATTTAAGAAAAGCCAAGAAAACCATCTGCATGTTGGACTGCAAACAATATTCCTAAATGACACCTCACTATGGTTTTGACAATACTTCTGAACTCTAGATAACTGCCTTAATTTTTATATTTAATAATTACTTGTTGTGGTCTAGCATATTATTTTCTAATAAATCCTTATTATAATTTCTGAAAATAAAAGCCATTCCAAGCGATTAAGGAAGTTTATAAAATACAAATACGAAACAGGGAGCATTTCTCAATTCTCATGGAAATATTTTTATATAATCGTTTAGGTGTATTAAAGGATTCTTTAGTGGGTGAGAAATGTTGAGAAATATTGATTTATTTTTCATAAAATAGATTAAATAATATATATTTAGAAATATAATATAATTAGTATCATATAATGGTTTAATTTTAATTAGTTTTATTACTGAAAGCATGAAGTAGCCTGTGCATATTGTAACATTTGTGAATATAATATCTTGTAATAAAAGTATTCAGAAAGAATTTATATATATAAACAGTATTAAATATTAATGTTTTATTATTAAAAAGCAGTTTTGAGAGACATTTATTTGAAATAATCGTTTCAATGAATTTTAAACATATATGCAGGGTGTTTGCAAAAATTACGCACTCTATAATCGTATATTTCATGACAACACACACACACATACAATTTAAATTTTGTTTACTAAATTTCAGTGGTGACAGATACAAATCTTTTTCACAATGAATCTATATTACTTTAAGTAATTTAATTTTAGTTGTTCATTGAAGTAATGAAATAATAATTACGCTTTATCGATCGAATGGATTTTTTCCATAAAAATCTATTCGATCGAAAAGTTATATTTAAAAGAAGCAATAAATAAATCTAGCTATGACGCTTCATCCAATACTTATTAGTAGTTTCACTTCATTCCAATTTACATGGATGAATTGTAAACAAAAAAAATAAATAATAATAAATAAAATAAAGCTTAAATGCTGCATTGGTTATTAAGGCATGATTTTTCACTGCTGATAGTGGTTCGCCGAGTAGTTAATATATCCGCTCTATGGGTTCGAATCCGCATGTGCATGGATATTAGTGAATGTGTTTAAGAGGAAAACGAATTTCATTACCCAGAGTGAGACCACCGTTATACACACACACACACACACACACACACATATATATATATATATATATATATATATATATATTACGGAATTTACTAAACATATTAATAAATCATTAGCCAACCCAAGGTAGGCATTACAAGAAGACTTTTGTAGCTGACAGCCACATTAAAAATAAATTTAAAAAAAAAACGATCTGGTTAGATTAAGTAAAACTCCTAGCAGGGTTTCTGTCAGGAGAAATGTTCTTATAAATTTCCTATTTGGAATCGCTGCTAAATGGGTAAAAAGAATAGGGTGAGAAAGAGAGACTCTAGCACTACTAACACGGAAAATGTTTATAACGTAGGAAGTGTGGAAATATTTTTACTGATATCAGCTTAAAGAACCTACGTTACACTGGCATAAAGTTAACCTTCTCGAAAATGTGATTTAAACTGTTTCTGATTACAAGTATTGTCGTATAATCAACATGAAATTTCTGAATCCATATTATGTATAATTCACTTTGATATGCGTGAGAATATAAGGGAAACAATAATTTAAATTCTAAATATTTAATGCTATAAATATACTCTGAATTTCGAGCGCCGTTGTATATACTATTCTGGGATGCATTTGCTAACACTAAGCAGAAATAATAAAATCGATTTTGGAAGAAAATTATATACTCGGAGACAGTGGTTTGCATTTTACCTCGGATAAGTTGGTTGCCTGATATACACCTTAAGCAACTGAGGCTTCTTTGGACCGGTGTATTATGTCTAGAAACTGCTCGTTTGATCTAGCGAACTGACTGGTTTCCGAGAAGAAACACCTGAGTACCCCAAAGAAAAAAAAGAAATCTGCTAACCAATTAACTCACGGTCTGTTAAAAAGTTCTTGTAATGACTCTAATCCAGGTTTTCCAAAGAAAGGGCATATTACAGGATCTCTGTAGTGGAGAATTAAGTTAAGGGGGATAAATTAATACACGTGTGGTGGAATTTAATTTTTTTTCTGGTTCTTTTATTAACTGTCCGACTTCACTTAAGGTAAGGCAGTAGAATGCAAATTACCCAGTACTAAAGGATTACTTGCATTAAATATAACATTCGGAGAAATCTTCATGAACACATTGCTGTTAATTAGACAAGTAATTAATTTCATAAAGAAATTAAAAAACTTTGGACAGAGTATCTCTCTAATGATTAAGTATAACTGATATAGACAAATAACTCAAGAGACAAGATTTTTGTAATAACGTAATAGAGTATGAGGATGTTGATATCTTAGCTTATCACTTGCAGCTGATAAGGAAAACAGATGTATGTTAGATTAATGAATTCACTTTTAAATCTTTCTTGCTTCAATTTTTAATGTTACTAATTTGTATAACACGAAACAGAGCACGACAGATTTAACTGATGCTTTTTACTTCAGACTATTTTAAGATAGATAGCAATGGTTTGCTACATTTGACGAGATCAGGCTCTGTTACCGAGCATGAGAAAAATATGGTGAAAACAAGAGTGAGAACCGATATGCAGTATGTTGATAAAAGTATTTAGATGCCCAGTTGGGTTAAAATGCGTTTTTATTAGATTTTTAGAAATGAATGGGAACACTTTTGGCCTGAATAACAGCAACTCCCCTTTGGAGCATGCTTCTAACCAATTGCTGATACGTTGCAACAGGAAGTTATCTTTCATTTAATAACAGGAACGATTTAAAGGACCCAAACTGCCACAATTTGATTTCAGTCTTTATTGGCTGGAGCTTGTTTTTGATCTCTCATTTCAAAGATGACTGCCTCTGTGGGTTTTAAGTTTGAATTGCCGGCAAATCTGATGATTTGTCAGTAATAATCGATGGATGGAACATGCAGCTGGTGGAAGCTTGACAAATGAGACGACGTAGATGCAGTAACTGCAGCCTCGTTACTTTTACATCCGATTGCGGGTTGGAAACGAGAGAAAAGAGTGCATCCCAGTTTACCTTCCATAAGTGAGGAGGGTATGTTGCATTTGAGAAAGCCCTGGATGTTTCTGCATCTCCAGACATCGTAGAGCTGGTAGAGAACATCGGAATGTGAATATGTTATGCACCTTTGGTTGAGATACATTATTATATATTATAACGCACATTCTATAGCACACAGCCTAGAAGTAAAGTTCGTACATTACTGTGCGATCTGAACAGATATTCAGCTCTCTGGAAAGACAGCAGGAGATCTCAAAAGCTTTTAATTTTTAAACGTTAGCGGAAACATGCACCGAATCAGAGTATTGGATTCTATCAGCTTAAAAGAGCTACTGGTCGCCAACAAGAGGACGTAGACAATTTGACCCATATCGCCAACTATCTCTTTTTAAGAGTCGGCTACGTGGGATGACTAGCAGGGATTTTATATTCGTAGAGGATAAAAAGACAGATATCGACGTAGAAGCGACACAGGAGATTTATTTACCTCGTAGTGGTGGCATTAGGATTGGTGAAGGTCGAACTGATCTAGTTACAGTTTTGATGGCTTAATTGTTAATAGGGTACAGCCATTCCAGGGTACTCTCTCTCTCTCTCTCTCTCTCTCTCTCTCTCTCTCTCTCTCTCCGGAAGAAGCATAGGGTTGGGTCACATCCTCAAGATTTGATTTATTGAGTTTCTTGTACAATCGAAGAATATAATATCCTAATTTTTAAATGATGGCAGATAGAATGCATAGAATGTTTATTGCTTTACTGGATTTATCTCAAGACTAGTTAATGTAAGATATGAAACTTAGTTTCGTACTATATATCAGTCACACAGACGACTTGACTTCCTGGTACAATTCGAATGGCAGTTTGTCCTAATCGGAGTTCTGGGTGAGAATGAATACACATATAGGCGCCAAAAACGTACTCAACTGTCTTCTGCTCTGAACATTTTTGACCGCTCATTCCGAAAGATGGCACTGGCTGCAACTGTCTTTCTATGACTCTCTTATTTTACACGAATAATAGAACACAGAAACGCCATTCGCATACTGTACGTTACTTACAGTTTTTGAAGCTGTTCGGTCATCGAGTTCACTTTGATTATTTGAAAAACGGTGACATTTAAAAAACTGAACGTTGTATTCTCCCTCCTATTGGGTATACGGCCAGTAGTAAGCAGATCTCAGTTGGACTTGGAGGATTCGGCTGCATAAATGTTCTTGAGAAAAAGGGGAAGTTCTCTTTGAGACTAAAATTGTGTAGATCTTTCAATATTCAAAACCTGCAAACAGTGTCGAATGCTTCATGTGATAATATTGTGTGTACGACAATATTTTCACATATTATACTTTGTCGCCAACCTTTTTTCACATCAAATCTCATTCCTGTATCTACTGCAGTTTTTAATTGCTGAATTACAAGTCAAATACAGACTATATTTTTTGTCCGATAAAACGTTCCTTTACATCATAAAATTGTAGCGAATTGAAATCTTTTAAGCCCTGCCCTTATACCATGCCTTCTCCATATGAAAAGGGAAAAAAATAAACTGAAAAAGAAACTGATATATGTTCTCACGTTTAGTTTTATTTTTCCAGATGCGAACTACCTACGAGAGTTTTACTCTAAATTTCTGAATCCAGAATGGCGCTTCAAATTTTCTATCCTTGCCGACAACTTTACCGCATGACACTCTGTCGAATCAGTCAATGTGTTCGTCAAGATATCACCATCTAAAATTCAGTGCTTTTTTACAACCTCTGTCATTATTTTGTTGAATAATATTTGTATATTTGAAACTACAGTTCACACGTGAAACTTCTCAACTTTGATTATTTTTTAAAACTGATTTATGCAATTGGGGTGTTCTTGAAAATATGGCAATTGACGTTTCACATTTCGATTAGAAGGACGGAGAGATTTCTTTGGACGAAGAAAGTCATCTATTACTTAGGGGTGTAGTTTCAATTTTCTCCATATTAAAGGACTTAACAGAAAGAATTTTAAAATCAGTGCTGAGTTATCTGGTTTCATTCCGGCGTGATATCTCAAAGAAATCGTTCTTCTGATTCTTGAAACAGGTAAACCTCTCTACGAACATGAGCGAAATCAAACAAAAACATTTGGATGTATTTGGATACACTTGCTATGGTAACAGAAATTTACCAGGGATTTTTAAGGCTAATCTAAGCGATAGAAGAGTTAGATCTTGACAAGGGGAATCTAGAAAGTGTAAATTCAGAAAATAAACTGTGATGGTTTACATCTTTCAACAATAATATGAAAGTTATGTTGGGAATTCTAATGTGTCGATTAACACTTCTTTTTTATCTTTTGTCTACGTTTTCCTGCTAAACTTCCAAACAGAAAGTACTTAATGGCTTGATAAATGTAATCAGATATCCTAAATATCAATTTCAGAAAATTATCATTTTGCTCGCAAAATGGTAATTTTGCATTTTCAAGGAAGTTCTTGAAATCATTTGAAATCAGAAAAAAATTAAAATAACTTTTTATATCTAATATTAAATTATTACTTTGTTTGCTTAGAAAAAAATGAAGAAGAAATGTTAATGAAATTGTTTTAATATTTCCTACACATTTTATAATAACCAATCGCTATTGGTAAATAACATGCGAAGTATAAAGCATACATCGCTCCCCTTGTGGTTGCCGGGATAAGAATAGCACCAAAGCATGTCGTACGAGGCAACTAAAATTGGTACCCAGGGATGGTAATGGATGGCAATGCTGTAGCCAATGAAGTTTTAACTGAGGCTCGGCTATTGCTGTTAGCCTCCTGTCATGATCAGAGCTTTATAGCTCAATAACACCCTATCGTTACACTCTCCTCTACAGATTACGTGGAAGATGAAAATCATTCTTGCTTCCTCCCTTTAAGCCAGTCCTTATAAGGACTTAAGTATATATTCGCATATACAGTATATTGCATATATTGCTTCTTCATGACCTAGAGGAAAATTTCTTCTCAAAGGCATGCACACAATCCCTAATCTGACAAGCTGCCAACTACGATGAATCCGACCACCTGTAAACACAAAAGACCCAAGACAAACATACTCCCAACTGAACACAACTAAATCCACAGCACTCAAAAGGCGAGCGTAAATCTCATAACCCCCCATCCCCCCAAGTTTCCTCGCAGAAAAAGGTGAATATAAAAAGCAAGTTTTCTTCCCCCAATGTAGCCAGTAATGTTATTCTTGTTGTTGTTATTATTCGCATATAAGTAAAGCACCTGCTGATAAGATGTTATAGACTCTCATAACTGCTTACGGAAACTTTTCTTCTTTTTTATTTTAGAGTACATCGTCGTAGAAATCATTGTTCATAGTTTCTAAGATTTCCAAAATTGTGTATTATGATGGGCATATTTCTATTTTCCAACTTATATGAAGATCATTCTATTTTTAAACATTGAAACATATGAGTTTCATTGGAATTCAACTAAGTGCTTACTAAACCAGCTTAATAATAAATGTATGAAGTGAACTGTGAATATCTTCATTGACATCAACGACAAAAACATGGATGACATGCAATATAACTATTAAAAAAAACATAATCACGTGCTTTCGATTATTTCCATATACTTTGTAAAATAATGAGTATGGAGCAGACGTTTCAAACATCTAAGATTACAACTGAAGCTCGAAACCATTCTCAGTTTTAAATTTAGTTCTTGAATGTATTAGTATTGGATGTGTTTTAAATGTTCGTACTTTTTATTTGTATCGAGAGCAAAAGGTGATTGAATAGTATAATAATATTTATTTGGCTAAATTAAATTCTAATCCATCAGACTAAACAAAATGAAATTATGCACAAATAACACAAGGGATATAATTTGGCTTCCATACCTTCATAACGTAGAGATAATTGTGCATCCATAAATAATTAAAAAGTAATGTTATATGTCCACTCAGATAAAATATTTCTTTTACAGTTTGTAGCATGACACGAAAGATTTTTTTTATCTTATAAAAATCCATACAGCAGCAAAATTTATTGTATTACGGTATTCATTTTATTTTCAATATTTTAAATTTTGGAATTATTTTTATTTAAAGATATTTAATTTTATTGAAAGATTTTTAATTTTACTGACAGATATATAATTTTAACTGGTATATATTCATTATAAAACTTCAATAAAAAGATGAGGTTAGCTTTCATAAAAGGTTTGCATTCTGGTCCCTTGCGCTTGCACATCTTTCTCTCTCTCTCTCTCTCTTTCTTTCTTTCTATCATTCTGATGGCAAGTGCTACTTCACCCAAACACAATGCTGACCTCTTAGCATCACTCTTCCTCAAACTCCTGCATTAATAACCAAGAGAAACAAACGCCTACTAACGTAATCGAAGCACCGTATGCCTCCCTTACATTTCCGATAAAAGACATTACAAAATTACTAAATAACTTGGACACTAAACAGCCTCCTCATCTCGATAAGATCTCTCCATATTTTCGCAAACATTGTGCTCGAGAACTACCACCCGTCCTTTTTTTAGATGCAGCTGATACTTTTCACAACGCATAGAAGCAATCTCATGTCCAGCCTATTCTAAAAACGTGAGATAGGAGTTCACGTGAAACCACCTACCATTTGCCATCATCTATACTCTCCAAAATGATGGAGTCACTCATCAAATGCCAACTGCTCTACTACCAAGAAGACGAATAATTAATCAACGACCACCACTGTGAATTCTGCCATTCAGCATCCACTGTTGACCACTTAGCTTACATTAGTCAGCACTGGATATATGCAATGGAAATGTTCTGGGAAACTCGTGCTGTCGTTCTTGACATTTCCATCCAGAGTTTTGGATCGCGTCTGGGATTAAGGGGTGCTGGACTACCATCCTTTGATATGCCTTCTATCGTCTGTATTTGGATTGTTAGCTTCCTGTGTGGAATTCATTGTGTATCATGGTTA
Organism: Typopeltis vanoorti; assembly: GCF_054136105.1. Taxonomy (NCBI): domain Eukaryota; kingdom Metazoa; phylum Arthropoda; class Arachnida; order Uropygi; family Thelyphonidae; genus Typopeltis; species Typopeltis vanoorti. The sequence goes on along the minus strand of NC_143561.1, from coordinate 46,087,091 downwards.
ATAGATTATTCTCTTCCAGCTTTAACAACAATGCACGAGTATATCAGGACTCTGTCGTATCACCTACCCACTTTCTCTTCAGCATAAGGGACCTACTCTCAATCACCACTAACCCTATCCACAGCTTTGCGACAGTACTCTCAATTCATCCTGCTCAATTAAAAACCACGCAGTGTCAGATATTTCAAGCATCAACTTCATATACAATTACTGCCTTAAATAATAATCTATGTACTATCCTTCAATGGGGCGAGGACAATCTTGTCACGATCAATGCTACAAAAGCAGAGTTTTGTCTCTTCTCTCGAAAAGGAAATCTGAAATCACATTTTCTTAACCTCAGTAATACACAAGTCAACAGACAAGATCAGATCTATCACACCCAACCAACTGTTAATAATATACAAATCCAAAATGAGCCCAGAGGTAAATTGCAGCTCATATATTCGTGGTAGAGCACTTAAAACGTCTCTAAAAATTATTCTTACCGTCCAGAGAAGAGAAATTCGGCTCATAACTCCTATCTCATATACGCAGTGTTTCAGCTCAGTGTCTACTCTACAGGTACCCAAATGGTCATTGCTTCACTAAAGTAATCGATCCCATGCACTCAGCTTCTTTTCAACAATTTGTGTTTATAAATCCACATGTCAAGATTTGTTTGATTTGACACAAGCTAGTAAAGAGGAAGATGTGGTGTTCCTTTGTCTCCAATAGTAAGAGTTAATTTCGACAGTAATAGTTAGCTGCAAAAAACCTCGTTCTAATATATTCCAATGAACAATGTTGAACGGTAAAAAACAGAAAAAACTGGTAGAAAATGTACACTGAATTTTAAAAGCATAGCTAGCGCTGAAGACTGTCGCCATTTAACAAATAAACTTGGAAAAATATATATTGCATGTAGATTTGTTTGTCCCAATACCAATGTAGCGATGTTGGTATGAGACCAACATTCTAATTGGAATACTGGAAAGAAGACTAAATAAAGCATCCAGCGCCATCTGTGTATCAGGAGCCAAACTCTTACAATTCCTATTACGAAAGAAAAGAAAAACAAGTAGTGGATGTGAGTTGAAGAAAGGGACTCAAGGTCTGCTAACAGTAAAACAGTTTATAATGTTCGGTGCGTGCAAATGTGATAAATTCTTAAATAATGTTAGCTTTATGGACTCACGTTACATTGCCATAAAGACAGACTTACTGGGAAAAACCTGGTTCAAACAATGTCTGATTACAGGTCTAGATACATTAAGTTGAAAATTCGGAATCCAACTAACGTATAATTCAGTTTAATATGCATACGAGTATAAGAGAAACAATAATTTAAACTCTAAATGTTTGATGAGAAAAAACACTGGTACAAACTATTACTGAGATGTAAAGAGGAAGACGTGCATTTCTAACACTAAACCAAAATAATAAAATAGGTATTTCATGAAAATTATATACTTAGAAACACTAGACTGTACTTTTCTACTGGAAATACGGTTTGAGTATTTGACTATTTGGGTAATTCACAGTGATCGCATTCGTATGTTATTTAGGCTAGTTAAAAAATCGTTATTCTCAATGGGAGGTATTACTCAGATCCTCTGGAAAGAGATGTTCAAATAAGATTAACCTGCGCTATTAAATCGCTTTATTAAGAAGACAAAATACCTGTTTCAAATTTAATTTTAATGAGAAAGAGATTAATTACCGCTTTCCTATCTAGCGAAAAAAACAAACTCAATTAACAGACACCGGCCTACTATAATAATTGTTTAGATTGCAATTCAGGTCAACTCGATCCAGAAAATTAAACATTTACCTGCTTTAGAAAAGTGGATTGTTTGGTAATGTATCAAAAATCAATAAATTTTCAAACAAACCACTTTATTTAAAGCAGGTAAATGTTTGCAACTATTCGTTGGTGGGAAAGATACAAACAAAATTATCTTGTTTCACTTTCCTCTTGAAGTGGATTTGTTCTGAGGGATAAACTGAATAATGATATTGTAAATTAGCGTACTTGTAATGAAATATTCATTTTTGGAGATGGTTAAAATATCTAATTCATTTTGGTACAAATGAAAGGATTTTTAATCTATAAATGAATTATGCTGAACTTCAACACAAAAGTGGATCGAAATGTATCCACGAAATATGAATGTGAGCGAGCAGATCAATGATTTTTACATTTTATGGACATTGATCCACTGGTTTTTATCGACTCTATGAACTATATTACGTCGCTTATTGTACGGATTTCAGCTTCTTGACTTAACGATGACCTTATTGATATTTTAGTTAATGATTAGAATTCGAATGTTAATAAGATACGAAATACCGTAAAGAGAAGAGGATCAGATATTGCATAAGAAAGATTCAGAAAACCTTAAATAATAACTTAAACTCTAGTGTAGGACACGGGACAGTGCGGTGCATAACAGCATTGAGTTGTATAGTTGAGAGTGGAAGAATATTTTACCACAGTGGAGGAAGTAGTAACGATATTATTGGCTATTTACGTAAAATATAAGAAAAAGCAAAATATTATTAATAGTAGATTTTAATATGGGAGATATGTCCTGAGGGAATGAAAGTGCTGATAATATTAACGGTAATATATTTCTGAAGCAATTTCCTGAGAGCTAACTGAAGCTACAGTAGAGGAAACAGGATAATGGATTTCATAATAACATGAGGGGCATTATTGTTGGACCATTTGTTCGTGGAAAGGTTATATGGTTGCTTAAATTTAGAACTGAATTCATGGCGCAAGTGTATTATGTCTACAAACTATGTTCTACGGTTGACTTGTCTGTTTTATGCGATGAAAACCAGAGTTTTCAGCAGAAAAATATTCACCTCTCTCTGAGACTGACTAACTTAAACTTCTTTTCGTCCTCGACGGTATTTGAACGCAGGGCTTTTGAATCAAAGGCATCGTCTATATACTGAATCACGAGGAACTAAGAGGAATGGGAGAATGATAATTAGAAAAACATGAGGGGTAGAGTTTCAGAAAAAAATAACACTTTAAGGATATAAAAAGAGAGGTAGGAGGTATTAACCGTCAGATACTACTTAATATAAGAGACCTAATTATAAATCGCTTGGTATTTCATTATCAACCTGGAATCGCCTGGATGAGCAATTAAGGTTTTAAATAAACACATTATAAAGAAGAACCAACTACGAAAAGGATCTCTTTCTCTCTCTCTCTCTCTCTCTCTCTCTCTCTCTCTCTCTCTCTAAGAAATCATGCATTAAGTATATCTGGGTAACCGCTCACGCTCACTAAATTGTTAAATAGAAAATGTTTCGAAAATTCAAATTTGCACTGCTGCTATCTAGACATGCTGATATTAAATGATATATGTTTTGATATTTATGCGAATGGTTAGCTGTATATAGCGCATTCTCGTAACTATACAACAAGAAACAGAGGGAGATTTAAATGAAGTGTGTAAGTTAGTTCAGAACATTGATAGCAGAGATTCGCTGCATTTCGCCAAGTCAAACTTTACCTGGGTTTACACAAAAAATGTGGTGCTAGCGACAGTAAGCACAGATATACGCAGTTCATTTTAGACTGCTAGAACACGAAAATCGCGAAATAGTCTTAGGTAACGTGCATTCAATACAGTGAATTCATTGAACTTGAACAATTAGTTTGCATAATCAAATTTATATGTCATTCTTATCTAATTTGGCAATGTTGAGAATTTTGGTAGTGTTTGAATTTCGGGGTTTCGTGGATTTCATGGCCTTACCATCTTCTATGAAACTGTGCTATATGGTGGAGGGCCAATGATGATGATAATAATAATAATAATATATATATATATATTTTACATATTTTTTTAATAATAATGATGTTTTTTTTACATTATTTTTCTTGTTACATAGTAATATTATATTAGTGGTATTGTCACATAATAATAATATTTTAAATAGTAATAGTAATTTATTGGTTGCTAAAATATTTACACATACAATAGACTTCTTGAGTGACCTTGCAACTTTTAATAATAATAATAATAATAATAATAATAATAATAATAATAATAATAATAATAATAATAATAATAATGATAATTCTTTTTTTTTAAATAGCAAGGTTTATTATTCCCATCAAAATTTATTTACAATTGTATAACTGAGGTATTACTATAACATTTTCTGTTTACCACAAGTATTCATTACAGAATATTAAGTAAATATAATGTTAGATAAATACTACTACTACCGGGATGTAATGTCTCAACTGCATCCTCGAAGCTTTGTACTTAGCTTATCTGAGAATGACACTGGTTATATATATATACAGTATATATTTTATTGATTTGGTTGCTGTGTTGGAAGTAGGCAGGTGTTTGGGAGGTCAAATGAATGATCTCAAAGGTCTGATCAATGTGAAATTGCCGATATATACTGTGTTTTTGCATCTGTCTAGATGGTTCACATTCGTTTTTATTGTGAGCTTCTTTTTGAGGTAATTATTAGGAGGCTTTTTTTTTACTGTGGCAGCCTTTTATGTCTTCTTATCTTTTAATTTGTATCAGCTTTGAAGTTTGTGACTTCCTTATGAATATCTTGGCATCTCTGGTCCACAAAAATTGGTAATTTATTTCTATTTTTACTTTCCTTCTTGGTACAACAGATTCTGGTTGAATGGTGTTAAATATTCGGATAGGAAGATTGGTGTATTGTCTTGCTGTGCGTTCAAGCCCTTGGCAACTGGTTTTTTCTGCCTGCTGGCTTTTATGAGATTGTCTCTTGTGGACTTGCTCGTAAGACAAATTATGATTGGTGAAGGTCGTGGCAAGCCATGGTGCATCACCTAATTTTAAACCCGCGTCTCTGAGGTTTTCTGTAGGTGCCGTTCAGGAAGACCGTTTATGACAAGATATTCTTTATGTTGTTGCTTCTTTATGTTGTTGCTGATTTAAACAATCGTATTGTGGTTTTAGAGAATGAAGTTCTTGACGGAGTTCGGTGTTTCTTTCATCAAATTTTATTGCCTGTCATTTAGTGCGTTAATGCTCATTTTAATGTCTTTTACCGTTTGCAACACTTCTATCACTGCTAAATTATTGTTTTACCAAATCTTTATATTCGCTAGATTTTTTGTTATTTGTTCGTTCTGTCTATTAAAGAGTTCTTGCACAATAATATTTTTTTTTGTATTGATCTGTTAAAATATTTACACATACAATAAACATCTTGAGTGACATTGCAACTTATAGTTTTACAGAATTCAGCACAAAGTGCTACATTTTCTACATTGGATTTCAATTAAAATTTTTAAAACTACTTTTTGCCACTGTATTATGTATTTGCAACACATGTTCTTCTAATATTTACAATAAAGATTATACAGAATTTTCGAATATAGAATATACCTAATAATAATAATAATAATAATAATAATAATAATAATAATAATAATAATAATTATTATTATTATTATTATTATTATTATTATTATTATTATTATTATTATTATTATTATTATTATTATTATTATTATTATTATTATTATTATTATTGTGAATGGATACTATGGCCGTGTCTTCTGCGTACTGGAAGATTTTACATTTTAGGAGGAGTTGGCTTATGTCGTGTGTGTATAATAATAATAATAATAATAAATGTCGCTTTCAACGATGGAAAGCAATGGTCACTATCAGAAATGATGGCTTATAAATTTCGTTGGAAAATAAAACATAGCATTGTTTTGAAGAGGGGCATCTACTCCTTCATGTTACACACGAAGAAGAAAGATTATTTCAACAGGAAAATATCAAGAATCAATGGTACAGGATAATGTTTGCCCGTTTTACGTGAAATATGACGCTACCCATAGACAATATGTATGTAATCATGTCTGAATTCTTCACCTCGAATGAAATTGTCAAAAAACAAAGTATAACATTAACATATAGATCCTAAAATCCTTCAACTGGGCAGTTGAAGCAACTGTTATAATGTATGATGAGGATTTTGGCATCCGTCATCATTATATAGCCAAATGAATCAAAGACACATAAACGCTTATAATTTTAGAAGAGAGTTTAGTATAACCCTTTGGCAAAGGAATTCTATTGGTTCGCAATACTTAAAAGACATGAACTCTGCCGCAGAATCCATACGGTAGCAATTTATTAGTGTACTTGTTATGCTCAATGGCATGACAGATGTTTCAAAAAATATTGTTTCTCATCAGAGACCAGGAAGAAACCGAACATGGCGAGAAAAACTGTGGTACAGATGTAAGGAAGGGGTCTTGCCCTCTTAGGTTTTCAGCCCTGCAGAAAGATTCCTTTTAACGGAAAAGAATAAATAAATAATAAAATGGAAGAATAGAATGATTTTATATCAATAAGTACGTGGTATTGGGGGGAGAAGAATTCTCATCACGTGATCATGATTTTTGATGATTATTCATTTTCAAATTGCATCTCTTCAAGTGACCACCTGTCATCATTCTTCTTCCTCGCAATTTCTGCATAGAAAACATCACATACCAACCCTTGCCATTATATGAACAAGGTTGCACTTAGTTCCTCTTCTGATCGGTCTCAAGCAAGAGGTCAATTTTAAAGAGTCCGTACACTAAACGTGTTCTGGACCTCATAATATTCCTCAAACTATATTTAAAAGTTGTACTCCACAACTAACACCATCTATTGCCGTTCTCTACTATAGCTTACAGCATGGACGTAAGTCTATATTCAGCCCATCGTAAAGAAGGGAGATATGCCAACCACCAAACCATCTTCTCATCGCTTCAAAATATGAAGGTCAAACGGTCAATTTTTTCATACTTTACCAAGTCACCAATTAATGATCGATCACTAGAATGGATTTCACCACTGGAAATGTACAAATGAAAGGGTTTATTTTGGACAGAGAAATTCCAACAGGTTTCTTGCAAAGCTTGTTCTACAAACTGCCATCCTATAAGCTCGATATAGTAGCTCATAACTGGATTGCCTGTTTTCTCTTTGTTGTCATTACTGTTGTTCACTATGTGACCTGGTCTAATGCTTCCACTCTTCTTTCCTGGTATTGCAAAGACCAAGGTTGTATTCATTCACTCACTCTCTTCCTCCATTATATAAAGATCGCTTATCAGTTATCTTAAAACATATCTATAGATCTTCTGCTGATAATTATCCACTTATTTCCTTCCTCTTTCACGTAACAAACCAGGGGTGTCCAACCAGGATAGTGAGATAGTGAGATATTTAGTTTCTATTGGCAGGGTTTGGTGGTTTTTGAATACGATTAGCTTTGTTTTTCCAGGGTTTATATATATATATATAAACCTATATATATATAAGCTGATAATTATCCACTTATTTCCTTCCTCTTTCACGTAACAAACCAGGGGTGTCCAACCAGGTGCCCTGGACTGTTAGTACTGCGGCCTCATAAGATCCTAAACTCTTAGCATTATTATGTTAGGAGAAAAATATTCTGTCTTTCTTTCGTTTTGATACAGGAATTTGAGAATAAGTCTCAAGATTATAGAAAAAGATTATCATTTTTTTGTATATTTCAGACTCCATTTTCAGTCGACATAAATACATTACCTTCGAATTTTCAAATGGAATGTATAGAATTGCAATCTGATATTCAGGTCAAAGCAATATTTGATCACATCTCTTTGCTAGATTTTTATAAGACCTATCTTCCCAGAAAAAAAATATCCTTCGCTTCACAATCACGCTTTATTGATGTAATCGCTTTTTGCTAGTACGTACAGTTGTGAACAACTGTTTTCAAAGAATGAAGCATACGAAGAGTAAAGTTAGATCAAAATTTCTGACGAGTACATTGAGAACTCGCTAAAAATTGCAACCAATTCCATCGAACCAGACATTGACGCATTGTTTTCACTAAACAATGCCAAATGTCTCACTACTTTTGTGTTTATGCTGTCCTCTTTTCAGTGTTATAATAAAAAATTAAAAATAAAATAAAGGAGGTTTTATTACTTATATACATGAACTATATTGTACATTTTATAGGCGGCCCAAGATAATTCCTCTTCACTCAGTGTGGCCCAAGCAAACCAAAATGTTGAACACCCCAGTAATAATCCTTTTAGTATTCTTAAATATGAGTCTACATAACATTGTACAGTAGGGATGGTCAAAACAACGTTATCATCTTCCAAGTCACCGAAACATAGTCCTGACTTACACACGTAGCCTTTCTGAAACAAACAGGTTATCCCTAGAGTGATCTTAACCACAGAGATAAAAAGAAGAAAACGAAATTGCGTATACATTTTTGGATAATATTTCACCTGTAAGTGTGATAAATTTTTACACCGCCAGATCTATTCATTTTTGAGATATTGTTCTCTCATGGAACAGTGTACCAAGTTTATCCCTAAATACAGTCATGAGCAAAACCATTATGACTACTTAGCCAACAACGAGTTAGGCCTCTTGGATGAGATAACCGTTTACACTCGGCTTGGCTTTGACTCTACTAGACCAGGATAGATGTTGAGGTATTCGGGATCAACTAGACAGAATATAATTCAGATTATTATCGACCGACCGAACGAGTCATTGGCATCATCCTGTGGATTCCACGTTCTTTCACATGATCCGAAGATGGGATTAATCAGGAAAATTAGGCGCCGGGGAATAACACGGAATGCTTGGATATGCTCTGCGAACATGTTGCCCAAATCGAACCTTGTGACACCTGGCGTTGTCTTATTGGAAGAGTCTACATTCATCGGGCCACAGTGTCATCGTGTAGGAAAATACCTATTTCGAAACAATCACCAGGTAAAAATTAGCGGACAAGGTGGTGTGTTCAGTGGGGATGAGAGTATGATGTCCGCGAGAACGATCCCCATACAAGAATGCAGCCACAACGGTCCTGATTTAGGTCAACCATGAAGCCTGCGTGATCATTATCTTTTTAGCCCCTGAGTCTGTTCTTGATGTTGTATAAAAGAAAACAGTGCGGTTAACCCTACCATTCTACTACCCCCCCCCCTTATCCACTGGAACTACCTTAATCTCCTCTTGCTCTTCAGTGACTTCTTCACTAATTAGACTTTCTTCAAAGTGATAATCCCTCTGTCCCTCTCTCCTGGACTTAAATCATCTACTTGTTCAACGATGATTGTGCCTTCTCAATAATGCTTCCACAGAAACCATTCTGCAGAACTAACCTTCATTTTTTCCTTCGCTTTCCTTTAATAATAGTAATAATAAATTTCTAATAATAAATAATATATTACGCATAAGTAAAATTTAAAAGAGGAAAATATCGAAAATTTATATTTCATATAATTTTAAGTGACCGTGAGCTGAAATTGAATTACATTTTGCGTACATTTCAAGAATAGTGAGTTTGTGTTAATCACATTGCACAGCATCTTTTTTGACTGTTGCTATTCTCACTTATGTGTGCTTTCATCTTGAATATAAATGCTTCTCTCTTAAAAACGATTGTTTAGCTTAAGTAGAAAAATTCCAATGAATTAGTAAACAATACCCAATATAATAACAACAAACATTTTACTTGCAGCAGAAATTTATTAATCTTTTTCCAAGCATTGAAGAGTCATTTAACGGACCCCAAAATATCGTGAATCATTCACGAAGCATACAATTACTCCAGTGACACACTACAACATATGACATTTAAAGATAGATAGATTTAAATAACATATGACATTTAAAAATAGATTAGACCAAGCTTATGTTAACAATTAGGGAAGATTTTGCATGTATAAAATGTGCTGTTTTATAAGTATAGGGTATAGTATAATAAAAATGATTGCAATTATAGTTTTAAGCCTTCGATGAAATATTTTTGTGCAGACTTTTTCATGTAAAGCCATATATACATGACTTATTCAGAACACGTCTTAAATGTACTATTGCTTATAAAGACGTTTTAAATAATTGGACAATATAATCCAGTGATATTATTATTAATACATGATAATAATTCTATAAATGCAGTGTTTATATGTAGGAATAATTAACAAGTTTTAATTATATTTCATTTTAGCCAAGTCTGAGTAAATAGAAGTTCACGTTTGGTTAGAATAAGGATAAAAACGATGTATATTGTTTTTAAAAGAAAATATCTAAATAAAATATCTGGAGTGTTATAATAACGTAGTAGTATATTAATTTGCTGTTTTTAAATGCAAATATAGCTGATGCTATTAAAAACTATATAACTAAAATTAATTTTAATTTTTTTCTTTAAGTTAATTCTATTAATTAAAAATATGTCATTAAAATATTCATTTTCATTTCACATGATTTTAATTATCTAATAATAATAGTATTATTAAATATAATGTAATCCAACTGTTGTATATTGTATACAGAAAGGCTATAAGATCATAATTTAACGTTTTAATTTAATATTTAAATAATATAAATTACGTAATATATATTTATATATTGAAATATTTATAAGTGAAAATTTAACTAATAAGTAACGTTTATAAAGAAAACCAAAAACAAATTTTTGTACAAAGAAGAGTCTCTTTATGATACACGCCAATGTGAAATTATTTTTGAAAATTTCCCATATCCTGTTTGTTAATTATTATTTTAAAAAATCGCATCATTTTTTCCCATATCGTTTACTGTTTGAAGATCATCATTTGTAAGAATCATCTCCGCAGTATATCTAGCTGGTTTTCTTTTCTTCAAAGTGCGTCCGACTACCATTTCTGCAATCCACACAAACGTACAGATCACCAGACCAGCGATCCACATGTAAAAGACTGGGATTACATTATGAAGATGCAGACGATAATCAACTTTTTGCTCAGTGCTGTGGCATTGATCGTACTGGGATGCAATTCGTTTGTTGATTACAACGGGCATTCCTGCTTCAAACATCGAACTAATTCTGAAAAGATATAAAATGTGTATAAATTGTAGAAAAATAACACTCACTTCAAAAATTTGTAAATGTCCGATTTTTCATTTATTTTTAATATTTTCATTCTTGTTTTATAGAACATTTGCCTTCCTAAAAAAGCATATTTACATAAACATATATAAATGATGTTTCAATTATTTCATATCATTTATAGATTTCCTTTTGTTTATTTTAGTGATTTATTTATTCATTTTATTTACAGTACGTGAATATTTTCTTTATGAAAAAGAGAAATTGAACTGCACGCTCTTCGGTGACTAAATATGTATAATATAATTTAAAATCAGATTATGTGTATTTAGATATATTATATCTCACAGTATTATAATAGATATTTCTATAAAAATATAAACATGATAATATATATCAAAATATTTATAGTCAAATAATATGGAGATATTAATTAATTCATATATTAAATAATTATTAAATTCAAACATATAGTAATATTGATTATTTAAATTATGCATAATCACAAAACTAATAAATTTAAAACGATATAGTAAACTTTTAAAATAAATATAATATAACATATGTTATTTTAAGAAAATTAAATAAATAATACTTGTAAATGATAAGAAAATAATAAGAGCATTTAATTTTATCAAATACACCTTTTATAAACGGCGATCATATTTTATAAAATAGATAATGTAATCAATAAATTATTTATCAGATTTTTTCAAGGTAGTAGACTCGCCATTTTAATTTAATGAATGCGGTTGACGAATAGAATGTGGTAGTGATGGTCGATTTAGAGTGAATGCGTGATGAGTAGTGATTTTTTCATGATTATTTTAACGATAGCTATTGCAGAAAGCAAACTTGTGAATTCAAAAAATCTCTACCAGGTGTGAGATTCGTTCAGCGAAAGGTAAGGTTTCGCTATTTATTTTCAGTCTTATTAATTGACCAACCCCCCACCCCCACCCATCAAAACCTACTAGACGTAATTATGGCCGAAATAGACACCGACTCCCTGATAGAAACACTAGACAAAGGACTGGCGCTAAGCCTACTCAAAAAATTACTAAAAAAAATTTGAAGTGGAATGGCCAGGCTACTTGAACCTGTACATAACGAGGGAGGATGAGGAAAGCGAAGATACTGCTAATACAGAGTAAAAACTGGATTTGGTGGTCTCCAATCCCCCCCTCCCCAGGAACAATGAGAGACCCGCCCGCGGGAAAAACGCAAAACACAGACGACAGAACCACCCACAGATGAAGGTATGGAGGAAGACGGACAAAACTCTGACCCCCCCTGCCTCCACTAAAGAGAAATTGCCCCAATTATCTTAAGAAAAAAGAACAGGTGGACGACGGAACTAAGGGCCAGTATGACTAATGTACAGATAGCATACACAACAGCAAAGAATTTAGACGATGGCATCAAAATTAAACCTGCCACTATAATGGACTACCGCAGACTCACAAAAGAGCTAGATAATAAAGGTGTACAATACCACACCTTCACCCTTGACTCCGAGAGGAGCCTGAAGGTGGTTCTCCGTGGAGTATCAGAGCACATACATACAGAAGACATAGCCGCTGATCTCTGCTACCAAGACCTACCACCCATTAAGGTCAGCAGAATGACCAGAGCAGACAAATGTCCGATGCCACTCGCCTTAGTAGAGACCCACCAGGCATACAAAAACATATATAGTCTAATATTAATTTGCGGGCTAAAATTCAGCTCAGAACCACTAAAAAAAGGACCTCATAAGGACAGTGCTACAGGTGCCAGAAGCATGGTCATGCCCAGAGATTATATAAAGCTGAATACAAGTACTTAAAATGCGGTGAGAGCCACCCCACAAACACCTGCATCAAGCCACAATCCACCCTGGCTAAATGTGCAAACTGCGGGCCCGCATCGAGCAAACTACAAAGGATGTGCTCCCTCTACTAATCTACAAAAACCAGTAGCAGTAGCCCCAGCTCCTCAACCCACCAGAGGTTGACAAAACACGATACAGAACCAACTGCCGCAACCAGAAGCCCAGATCGAAGCAAACCACAAACGGCAGACGAAGACCTACGCAGATGTAGTTCGCTCAACAAAGGCCACTCAGGAATATTACAACCCAAATTTAGCAGCCGTCATCACAAACTCCCTCGCAAATATGCTGCAAGACTTCACTAAATCTAACCCCACATCGGATTCCAGAAAAAGATTTCTACAATAAACCCAATCCATCCTACCAGCTCTCATAAATGCATAATAACAAAAGCATCCCAGTCTCTCTACAGATCATCGCGTGGAACGCGAACGGACTTAGAAACAAGATTCTGGAACTCCAAGAATTTGAAGCGATACACCCCAGACATCATCCTAATAAATGAATCCCATTTAAGACCAGCAGACAATTCCAAAGTTAGAGGATACCTCTTCCACAGAAACGACAGAATAAACTACAGAGGAGGTGGCACCACCATTTTCCTAAAAAGCCACATCGATCACCACTCTGTAACCAGACCCTCAACCAGAAATCTAGAGCTCACAGGAATAGTAGTACCCACTACCTCAGCTGGGAAACTAACACTTTATGCAGCTTACAACCCTCCATCAAAGAATCTACTATATTCAGATCTGGATGCCGTCCTGGGCAATAAAGAACAAGTCATCATTACCGGCGACCTAAATGCAAAACACCCTGCATGGAACAGCAAAAACACCAACAGAAACGGCTACACCCTCTTCAGCTACTCCAGTTCAAACTATGCAGTGGTGCAGGCCCCGCAGAACCAACACATCACAGAACGTCTGGCACAGCCGACATACTTAATTGCTATCCTACAAAATATTAAGATACAGTATAGCCTAGACTCTTTAAACGAGCTGACATCCGATCACAATCCAATCCTGCTCCAGCTGGGAAAGCGAGAACAACTGCTGCCCCCTCCCCCACTCCTTCATCTCATGGGAAAAAAAAACTACTAGAAGTACTATCGGAAAACATTCGACCTGTCGCTCACATCAGATCCATTAACGAAATTGAAAATGCTGTCAAAAGCATGACTCAGCAAATCAACACAGCCATAAAGGTTGTCACCTCTACCAAAACCACTCTTAAGCAAAACCGACTACCCGAAGACATCATGGATTTAATTAGGGACAAAAACAAAGCAAGGAAAAGGTACCACAACACCAGTGCACCTCTTGACAAAAAGATCCTCAACAAACTGAACAATGAAGTTAGAAGCACTTAAAGCTCACAGGAACGAAACATGGGAAGCCAAACTAGCCTCTATATCAGCCGGCAAACACTCCATCTGTAACACATTAAGAAGCCTCAGAAACAAAAACAAATCTCTTCCCCCACTCTAGTCAGGCAGGGGCCTAGTACACACGGACGCAGAAAAAGCTGAAGAGATAGCAAAGAACCTAGAAAAACAGTGTAGTCCTACATACGACAACTTGGACATCAAGCATGACTATAAAATTCACCTCTATATCAGGCATGCACTAAAACTCACTGACACCTGCAACAACAAACCTGCAAACACCTCACCAGCGGAAATCTATGAAGTTCTAAAGAAGCTAAAGAATAATAAAGCCCCTGGCCCAGATGGCATAACAAATAGAATAATTAAACTGCTGCCCCGAAGAGCTGTCGTACATCTCAATACCATAATCAACGTCATGTTCCGATCTAACTATTTCCCCAGCAATTGGAAAGTCGCAGATGTGGTCTCAGTGCATAAACCAGATAAAGATCCACACCCGCCTGAAAGCTATCGACCCATCAACCTAATCTTAAACGTAGTCAAAATTGCCGAAAAAATCATCCTCTCCAAACTCCAAGCCTCAGTAAACGAGTTAAATATCCTTCCAAAGGAACAATTTGGCTTTCGACAACATCAGAGTACTACTGTACAGATTCATAGGATAATTGAGTACATCACCACCGTCTACAATTGGCACCAGCACACTGGAGCAGTTTTCCTTGATATAACAAAAGCTTTTGATAAGATATGGCACTTCGGATTGCTACACAAACTCATCTCAGCAGGCATACCATCAAGAATCGTCCACTTAATTAAATCTTACCTCCAGAACAGACACATACAAGTCAAAATAAACGGAACAGTTTCAAGTCAGTGACGGATCTCTGCGGAGTTTCCCAAGGTTCCCTGCTGGCACCGATCTTATTCTTGATGTATATGGCAGACATCCCACACAACCCAATGTCAGCCATCTTAGCACTCTATGCGGACGAAACAGAAGTACTTGCAGATCTCTACAACCACATCTCGTTACTAAAAAAAACTGCAAGAAAACCTACTAAAACTATAACAATGATTCTCCAAATGGAGATTACAAGTGAATCCCCAAAAGAGTGTAGCGATACTTTTCACCAGAAGATTGGAAACTCCCAAGGGGACCTTTATCTATTCAACACCAAAATCCCCTGGCAAACAGAAACAAAAGTATCTTGGGATAATTCTGGATTAACGTTCAACCCACACATCAAAGCCTTATGCGCGAAAGCATCTAAAACCATCGCATAACTTTACCCTCTAATAAATAGAAAAAGCAAGCTAAATACTAGAATCAAAGTACTCCTCTACCTGCTGACGATCCGCCCCATAATAACATATGCATCTTAAGCCTGGAGCCACACATCCAACACCAACATCCTCAGGCTGCAGAAAACAGAATAACTGTTTGCGCATGATCATGGATGCACCGTGGTTTGTGAGAAACGTCCAACTGCATAGAGATTCAAACATCTCTATGCAGTTGTACAAACATCTCTATTCAGTACGGAAAAATTCTTCTCAAAGATCTCTACATACCCCAACGATCTAGTTAAACAGGCAGCAAACTATGATGAAACTGACCTCGTCAAATACAAGAGGCCAAAAGCCATCCTAAATAGTAGAAACAACGATTGATCTCCGTGTCCCCCCCCCCCCAGGGCGAGCTTACAGATCATAAATCTTTCCTTTAATTCGTCCTCCCTATCAGATAACGGGGAATAAAAAGCATTTTGCTTCACCCTTCTGGCCAGTGATGTTATGTTATGTTATGTAAATTATTTATGAATTTTGAATTTAGTTGAGAAGAAGAGAATCGACCGTGAGATGCGGTGATTAATACCCTTCGAGGGTAATGGGTGGCAATGCTGTAGCCAATGAAGTTCTAACTGAGGCTCGGCTATTGCTGTTACCCTCTTGCCATGATCAAAGCTTTAATAGCTCGATAACACCTTATCCTTACACTGTCCTCTACAGATAACGGGGAAGATGAAAAGCATTCTTGCTTCGTCCGTTTAAGCCAGTCCTTATAAGGATAAGGAAATTATTTATATATTTATATAGCTCAATAAATTTATAATTTATATTATGTTTTATTATATAATTTATATTATTTACAGTAAAGCGAAAAGGGGACCAGAGGGTAACGGATGGCAATTCTGTAGCCAATGAAGTTTTAACTGAGGCTCGGCTATTGCCTTTACCCCGCCCTGACCAGAGCTTATAGCTCAATAACGTCCCATCCATACATTTTCTTCTACAGATAATGGGGAATAAGAAAAGTATTCTTGCTTCACCCATCTGGCCAAAACAAAATAAAATTATATTATACCATTATGTACAACGATGTTTCGGCTGCTTTTCAAAATTAGTTTATTGATGTATACAAAAATCGAGTAAAAGGCATTCCTTCATTTTTTCCTAGGTTCATTAAAAACATAATCATAAGTACTATGAAATTCCATTTGAGTCTACTCCACATAATGTGAGAGAACAACATACATCATTTACTAACCGATAATTGATGTTCTCCTTCATTTTCGGTGACAAACCTCTCCGGAAAGCAGCCACTCCCATGAACTGACTAACAGGCGTTTTTCCAATGTGGTAATTACAAATTCCATTTTGTTTCTTTTTATAGCGGTCGATTCGGTTCAGAGCAACTTCGATATCAAGCACAATCACGTGTGTTCCTTTACGAACCTTCTCGAACTCTTTATCGTCCAGCTTTACCATTAGATCATCCTTCATCCTCTCCCATAACGAGTTATAAATCGTACTTCCCCGAGCGGCCTACAAATGAAATGAAAAAGTTAGGAAAGAAACAGAACGCACTGTATAAACATGGTACTCAACAATGTCTAATACTGTTGATAGTTTGCACCGAAATAAAGGGGGGGGGGGTAGGTGAATCTTCATTTGCTTATTGATTGTGCAAGATTTACAATACAATTTCTACTCACTCTGAAATAATGCTCAAATACAGTTCCACGCCAGACGAGGGGTGTCATTCCTGGCTTATTATTGACATCTTCCAAACTTTCTACTTCGGGTACGATTTTTCTAGCAGCTATTTGAGTTGTGAGTAGTCCTCTGAAGACATTCATTACGATAAGTATCAAGTAGATGAACCACACTAAGTGTAGAATACCTGATGAGATTCTGTATTTTTCCTTTGTGTATAACTGCGATTTCCCTAAAAAATGAATTTTTTAAAATGCCTTACTGGATTGAGCTTATGCAAAGTTTTACATTTTAAATACCCATCGCATACAATAAATGAACTTGAATGATATTAATACAATCCTGGTTAATGAGTAGAAGCGGTAATAATTTATTTAAATGTATCTTATTTGTACCTTGAGAGAGCAAAAGATGGATGTAGTTGAATTCTTTTGAGATCCATTTCCAATACATCTCACCAGGAAAAGGACTCTCAAGTTGCTTTAGTTTTTCAATTGTCACACGTAATGTGGTGATGATTATCAGAAACAGAAGAAGAATGAGCCATACCTAAAACACAATGGAAGAAGCGATTAGAAATAATATATCGGGTATTGGTATTAAAAGCAGTTAAAAATCTGAACTCATAAAACAAACTATAATATCACTTTATAGTTTCGAGGGTAGGTAAGCTCGTATATATTTTTTATATGAAATAAATAATAAAACTTCATATAAAAATATTGCAATCATATTATTTATTATTTTACTTTAAATATTTTTCAAATAGCAAAACAATATTCTTAAAAATTGTAGTGTAATCCAAACACCTTTAAAATTTTAATATAAAAGAAGTATAATAAATTTCTAATATGTTTGATTTTTTGTTAAAAGGTAGTAAACACATTTCTATTTAGGAGAGAGGACTGGATTAGGGGAGTCGCAAGTTTAGAACTCGCCATTTTAGATTTGTGTTGTTAATTAGTCATTAGAGGTTTGGAGTTAGATTTTTGCAATTTGGAATGGCGTTCTGCATTTTGTGAAATATCAAGGTAAGACTTTGTTTAGATGCAATTTAATTGCTATTGCTTTCTTTAGCTTAAGCTTGATTGCTGGCAGAGCTTTGCGGCTGCGGGATATTGTACAAAAATTTCTGCTGGCAGGTCTTTAGACCTGCGAGATTTTTATTAATGCTCATACGCAGTTAAAACGATATGAGCGTACCTGACTTAGACGTATTCACTGATTTGCTCGATAAAGAGCCGGCTCTTGTACTTATTGATAAACTCCAAAAGAAGTTCAAGCTGACATGGCCTTCTAGCACGATTGACCCCGACATCATTATCGAGTCACTCGATAAAAGGCTAGCACTCACTTTCATTGAAAAGCTTCTCAAAAAGTTTGAACGGGATTGGCCCGGCTATTTAAACTTATTTCCTCACCTGAAGTTGACGTCGAGGAAAATGAAGACTCTCCTCAAATGGAGGAAAACTCAATCTAGTTGTCTCTATCTCTAATCCTTCTGATCAAGGAGAAATCCACACTCGAGAAAAACTCTCGCTACTGAGCCAACAAATGTTGTTGGTATGGACGAGGATGTTCCAATTTCAGATTCCGCTGCTTCCCCCAATGAAAAGATGCCATCGATTATCCTAAGGGAAAAGCAGAGATGGACAACACTAAGAACCATCATGGCTAACTTACAAATAAGATATAGATCTGCTAAAAATGTAGACGAAGGTATAAAAATTCAGCCCTCCACGGTGGCTGATTATATAAATCTTACAAAGGAATTGGACGCAAGAGGAACTCAATATCACACATTTTCACTTGCCTCCGAAAAAAATTAGAAAGTAGTCCTACAAGGACTCTCCGAGGATATTGACACGGATGAAATAGTTACTGACCTTAACTTACAGGATCTGCCTCCCATAAAGGTCACTAGAATGTTTAGATCAAATAGGACACCTATGCGTTTAGTTTTGGTTGAAATTAATAACATTTACAAAGACATCTATAATTTAAAATCAATCTGTGGACTCAAAATCACCCCAGAACCATTGAGAAAGAAAGCATCTTCTGGGCAGTGCCACCGATACCAAAAATTTGGCCATGCCCAGAAGCTATGCAAAGCTCAGTTCAGATGCCTAACATGTGGCAAGAATCACCCCACAAACACCTGCGCCAAGCCAAAATCCACCCCGGCTAAGTGCGTTACTTGTGGGGGTCCACACCCTGCTAATTATAGAGGGTGTATACATCACCCAAAAAACAGATGGAATGATCCAAATCATCAATCTATCTCGTCATCTTGCGAGAGTTCCTGAAGCTTAGGCTCCTCAGTTCTCCAAGAGAGAGATCATGACAACAGATGCTCGCCCATCATTAACTGAACCCCTTAAGAAAACAAATCTTCAACATCAAGCGAGAACATATGCTAATGCGGCCCGCTCCAAACATATAGTACAAACCCAGAACCTGAATAATCCACATTCAAATCTATCAGCTATTATCACCTCTTCTCTTGCAAACATGCCGCAGGATTTCAGCAACCCAAATCCATCCATAAGTGTCACAAAAAGATTCTTACAGAAACCTCAATCCATATTATCTGCACTCTGTGATGCATAGGAAAAAATCGCCCCAAATACTCTTAGGATTATTGTTTGGAATGCCGACGGTATAAAAAATAACCTGTTACAAATGCCGGAATTTAATAATAGATACAATATACATATATTTCTAATCAATGAAATTCACCTGAGGCCTGCTGACACCCTGAAAATCAGAGGGTATCAGATTTACAGAAACGACAGACTTGGGTATAGAGGTTGAGGTACAACCACTCTTATCAAGAACTATATCAATCATCATTCAATAAATAAACATACTACCACCAACCTCGAAATCATAGGAATTAATGTCCTCACTAACTCAATTGGAAACCTTTAATTTTTTTCTGCATACAACCCTCCATTAAAGACATTATTGACCTCAGATCTGGATGCTGTCCTTGGAGTAAAAGGACCGGTCATCATCGCTGGAGACTTCAATGCAAAACATCCTGCTTGGAACAGTAAATCTACCAATAAAAATGGTCGAATTCTTTCTAGCTACACAGGATCAAACTATGCTGACGTGGCTGGACCTACCGAACCAACTCATCTCAGTACATCTGGCACTGCTGACATCCTGGATATAGCTATCCTGCAAGACATTAAACTACAGTACAGTCTTAAATCACTAAAAGGAACTATCGTCGGATCACAACCCAATTCTACTGTAATTGGGAGAACAAGAATGCCTGTCTCCTCCCTCTCGTTCAGACATATCGTGGGACAGATTGTCTAAAGCACTTAGGGATCAAATTGGACCTGTCCCTGACATATGTACACCAGAAGATGTGGAATCTGCAGTGACTAGCCTCACCCAACAGATTAAGTCCGCTATAACGGTTGCAACCTTCCACAAACCTGTTCCCAAGCCTGATCGTTTGCCTGATGATATTATGGACCTGATCAGAGAAAAGAACAGAGCTAGGAAGAGATTTCATAACACTCGCGCTCCTCAGGACAAGTCGGTGCTTGTCCTGAGGAGCGCAAATATATTGAATGGAGCAGTACGAGATGCACTTAAAACTCATAGAAACCAAGTATGAGATAAAAGTTCGCCTCTACCTATTGATCACTATATCTGGGGACTACTGAGAAACATCAAAAATAAAAACAGATCCCCCCATAATCTCAAACCAGGGGGTAGTCCACACAGATGCAGATAAGGCAGAAGTCATACTAAAAAATCTTGAGGGTCAGTGCAAACCTTCTTATAAGAACTTAGATTTCAATCATCTGTACAAAATCCACAGACAGGTCAGGCATGCATTAAATCTCCCAGATACCAGTGCTGACCATATTGCACCTGCATCACCTGTTGAATTATATGATATTATTAAAAAACTTAAGAAAAATAAAGCTCCTGGACCGACAGCATCTCAAACAGGGTGATCAAGCTGCTGCCTCGAAAAGCTGTAGTGCACCTCACCAGTATAATAAATGCAATATTAAGACTTCACTGTTTTCCTTCCACATGGAAACTGGCTGATGTGATTCCTATACATAAGCCAGGCAAATACCCACACTTACCACAGAATTATCGTCCAATCAGTCTCATCTCCAATCTGGGTAAGGTTGCAGAGAAGGTCATCCTCTCACGACACCAAACCTCAGTAAATGACCTTAACATCCTCCCTAAAGAACAGTTTGGTTTTGTGCAACACCATAGTACTACTCAGCAAATCCACAGAATTGTCGAATACATCACCACCAGTTACAACTGGCGCCAGTGCAGAGAAGCTGTTTTCCTAGACCTATCCAAAGCATTTGACAAAATCTGGCATTTTGGACTCCTGCAAAAACTTATCTCAGCCGGTACCTCACTACAAATGGTCCACCTAATACATTCATATCTTCAGAATAGAACAATGCAAGTTAAAATCAACGGTTCTACTATATCGTCCCAGCGTCATATCTTTGCTGGAGTGCCGCAGGTATCTCTATTGGCAACATGGCTGTTTTCTGTATACATGTCAGACATCCCACACAATCCGATGACTTCCATTTTGGCCCTGTATGCAGACGATACGGCAATACTAACCAGATCTCTCAGACCCCATTTCATTACCAGAAAGCTTCAAGAAAACCTTCTAAAGCTGGAGGGTTGGTTCTCCAAGTGGAGATTGGAAGTCAACCACCTGAATAGCTCAGCCGTTCTTTTCCCAAAAAGGCCATTGTCTCCTGCAGGTGATATATTACTATTCAATACTAAAATACCCTGGCAGACAGAAACAAATTACCTGGGTGTGATTCTCGACAAAAAAGCTATCTTTCAACCAACACATCAAGTTTGTGTGTGCAAAAGCATCTACAGCCATAGCTCATATCTATCCGCTAATTAATAGAAATAGCAAGCTCATCAACAGAATCAAATTGCAACTATACCAGATGACGAATCGTCCTATAATCACCTATGCCTCTCCGGCCTGGAGCCACACCTCCAATATTAACACTATCAAAATACAGCGAGTGCAGAACAAGTGCTTGAGAATGATTCTGAACGCCTCGTGGTATGTTAGAAACAATCAACTCCAAGACACAAATATTCCCTATATTCTCTCTTTTCTACAATCCTTGGCATCGAAGTTTTTCCTAAAGACGTTCACACATCCCAACGATTTGGTTCAACAAGCTGCAGCATACGAGCCAACCGACATATTCAAATATAGAAGAGGAAAAGCTATATTAGCCTCCTATAACGATGTATAATCTCCATGCCCATTCAGGGTGAGCAAACTGCTCGTAAATTTTACCCTCACTGTAACCACAACAGATAGCGGAGAATATGAAAAGCATTTTTCTTCACCCTTAAAGACATAAATGTCAATTGTCAATTGATTTTATGTTGGAGAGGGAAACGGAAGAAGAGAATCGACCGTGAGATGCAGTGATTAATACCCTTGGAGGGTAATGGATGGCAATGATGTAGCCAATGAAGTTCTAACAGGCTCGGCTATAGCCGGTACCCTCCGGCCATGATCAGAGCTTTAATAGCTCAATAACACCTCATGTCCTTGCACTGCACTCTACAGATAACGGGGAAGATGAAAGCATTCTTGCTTCGCTCTTTTAAGCCAGTCCTTATAAGGCCTATATAAGGATTTTATGTTGGAGAAGAAGAAGGCAAGATAGATGAAACCCTAGGAGGGTAATGGATGGCAATGCTGTAGCCAATGAAGTTCTAACTGAGGCTCGGCTATTGCTGTTACCCTCCTACCATGATTAGAGCATTAAAAGCTCAATAACACCTTATCCCTACACTGTGCTCTACAGATAACGGGGAAGATGAAAAGCATTCTTGCCTCGCCGCTTTAAGCTAGTCCTTATTAGGACTATAAATGATTTTATGTTCCCATACCTCCAAGACTTAAGCTACAAAGACTACAGAACAGGTGCCTGCGAATGATACTGGACGCCCCGTGGCTCATCAGGAACACCCAGATCCACCGGTACATAAATATCCCCTATATCTCTCCACTACTAAGCTCCCTAGCAGAAAAATTCTTTATGAAGACATCTACGCATCCAAACCAACTAATACAACAAGTCGGAAACTATGACGGTAATGACCACTGGAAACATAAACGACCGAAAGCCATCCTAATACTCAACGACGTATAACCACTTCTGCCCATTCAGGGCGAGCTAAAATAGCTCACAGATCTCTCCGATCACTGCTCCTGCAGCAGACAACAGGGAATATGAAAAGCATCAAGCTTCATTCTCTGCGCCATATATGTCCTGTGTCCCGCGTCCTGATTTTATGTTCGTGATCGTGAAAAGCTCTTTTGGTTCTTACTTAATGATGTAATGTAATGATTATTTTTAAAGGTTTGGTTTTTTATGAATGAAACTCGATCTTCAGAGATAAGAGAGTTAAGTTCTCATCAATTTAACAGTCTCTTCCTGTGGGAAAAAAGGCTAATGTAATGTATCAGCATTTACAATTTTAGTCATAGCAATGTGCATAAAATTCAAATTTTATACTTCGATTTAAATACAAATATTAAATTAATAATTACAATAAATAATTTTTGTATAATCTCATCGAAATATTAACAATCTGGCTTACTTGGAAGGAAAATATATTGAATAAACAATTGAGATCTGCGTACTCTTCCACAGTCCTGCCTACCAAAACCCAATATTTATCTATCAGAGGGTTACTGAATTCTGCTGCGAGATGACGGGCGTAGGACGGAAAAAATGGACCAACTCCAATATCAGCTTCCTTGTAAGAATGACAAAAAGAAATCTTTGTAAGTATGCATAATATTTTTGATTGTTATGCAGGACATAAAAATAAATTAAATATTCTTACGTTTCTTTGTAGACTGCCAATAATGCCCGTAAAATGTCCATCCTTCTGCAAAGAACCATAATTTGCGTCTTTTTCCATTTCATAACTGTTAAAAATAGTAAAGGATTACACTGCAGTTCTCTGACGTAGACTATGTATTAAGATAAACAACAAGTAGCAACTTCAGTTACATACTGAATCAATACAATCATTTTCTTTTTAGCTGACTTCAATTTCAAATCTTAATCATCTGACCTTACAACATCCCCTTTATTTCTACAAAATACAAAAAGCTTTAAAATTGTAAAAACACTTATGAAATGTCTACTAGATACAAAACAGGATGAACATTGTACCAGTACATTTTCTACATTATTCAGATATTTCAGTGTGTAGTTCTCCTGAAGAATGCATTTTAATAAAACTCTTCCTTTGTCTTGTAAGAATAAAAATTCGGAAGGCCATATCCTTTTAACTAAATTAATTGAGAATGTTGCTTTGATTTACGAGTTTGTCCAAGCCAATAACATAGGAACAGTTACAATGATTAACTCGAAGATGTGACATCATGAATATGATTTGATGTTTGTTAACTCGCTATGGTAACCTCAATGAGAACATGGCGGCAGTCACTAAAGTAGGGTAAATTGTATAATTCATAATTATTACTAATATTCTGCTACATGTCAATTAAGGAATGAAATATTTTGTCTAATTCAGTATTCAGTTACGTTTGCGATCAGCTTACCTAAGATTCATTGAATGAGACAGCTCACGTATCATATCCACAAATAGGCCTTCAGGGGTGTTCTTTTCTGCATTATAAGAAGCAAACGCTGTTCCCTGAAATAAAAAAAAAAATCGAAAGTTACCCATTAGCACTTTCAGGTATTTCATAAAAAAGTTTGTTTACACTCGGGTTTTAATTGTCTTCAACCAGTGTAAGCAAAACGAATGATTTAGAAGCCTTTATAAAGATTTTCAATGAAAATTGAAATTTGTAATCGAAAGCAAACATTTAACATCAAGTCCCCCCCCCCTCCCAGAGAGATAACGGGGTAAGAAAAGTTTGATAAGACTAATATTTACAAGAGCGCAATGATTGTAATTAGTTGTACCTCTTTAAAAAATAGTTGTCGCTACAAAATATTATTGAAAATATTTTTAAATTTCAGAAATAAAAAATTCTCATATATATAAAGTTAAAATGGCAAATTAAGTTACGATAATATTTGTAATAATATCCATGCATGAAACCTATTTTGATCGTCACTCAAATGACGAGAAGCGACTTAGACGTTTCAAATGTTTCAGTAGGATGAGATATAATTGAAACGTCTAAGTCGCTTACGTACAAATTATTTATGAGGTTACTTTACTCATTAGTGTTGAATAATCCAAACTGTAACCCCATCTTAGTTTTGTATAACAAAAATGACAAGGGAATTATAACAATTTTCATACTTACTGGATAAAGAATTCGCAGATGTGTCATTCTGATTTCGGACAGGGAATACAGCGAGAG
Organism: Typopeltis vanoorti; assembly: GCF_054136105.1. NCBI lineage: Eukaryota > Metazoa > Arthropoda > Arachnida > Uropygi > Thelyphonidae > Typopeltis > Typopeltis vanoorti. Next base: position 46,061,507 of record NC_143561.1, on the reverse strand, counting down.
GGAACAACGTGCAATGGAGAGTTAATATACTGAAGGATGTCAGATTTGATTTCTATTGGAGGAATAACATATGGGAATATTAGATATTAGTTAGCATTCTCTCAACAATATTTTATTTAAAAAAAAAACAGCAACGGTGATTATTTCTTTATCTTCCCGACTGACTAAAGATAGCAAATACAAATTAAGTCATTAATATTATATTAAGTAATTATTTGAAAGTAAAATACACCCTCTATCTCTCTCCGTTTAATATATATATATATATTAAACGAAAAATATAAATAAATGTACACACACACACACACACACACACACACACACACACACACACACACACACACACACACACACACACACACACACACAGACGATGATGCACAAAATAAATAAATTCTTTAACGTCTATTAATCCTTAAATGGACCAGATGGACATTATAATACTTAAGTTTGAAAATGAGTATGCAACTGATCATCATTGATAGTTGACTTCATGGCTATTGTTGCTTTTGAATTCTGAGAGGATAAAGGATGGACAGCCCAATGCCGCCATCAAGTATTCTTAACCTCTAACTAGCGTTTTGGTTTGAAACAGTGAGTTTGTCAAATGCGCGTTCCATCGCCAATTTATCTGGGATTTAGCTTCAAGTAAAAATTTCAGCAGCTTTAGGAAGATAAAACGCTATATATTTCCTACACATTCCTGACAAGGTTTTCTATAGAACTGCTGTAAATCAATAAACGTCATAAACAACGGGGCATAAAAACTTAATTAATCAGAGTAATAGAGATCCAAATTACAAAGAATAAAACTAATTGCTTATGTAATGAAGTCATCAAAATTAAAGTACCTACCTGCACAAAGAGTCCGTCTAGAGATAATTTGAGCGAGAATATACAGAAGAATGTTCGCACATGTTGGTACAGATCAATGAATTCGGAATTATTACCCAATGAGGAACATTCAACAACATCATACAGAACCTTCGAAGTAAAATATTTATGAGAGGCCTCTGTCATGCTATATGCAGATGGTTTACAGAAACAGTGGTGAACACTGTAAAGGGGAGATAATAGCAGTAAATTGCAAGGACGAGCACGATAGAAGTAGTAATATGCTATTATGTGACGAGTCGGATTTCTCAAATCACTGTCATTAGGGTTATTCGTAATGCACAGCGTGTAAATGGAGAAAGGTTTGTTGAAACTTCATCAAAATACACTTTCGTAGTTACCACCGCAACTATAGTTTTGTATGACCATCATTTCAATGTTCAGTGTCATTATTTATTTATCTATTTTCTGTGAAGTATTTTTTCAAGCCACTTTAACTACATTCAAATATTTGAAGTATTTTTGGCGACGATTGTGAATCTGTCCTTGGTTGAGTCTAATGTTCTTGTTTTGGAAAAAGAGATTTCATCAACAGACCTATTGAATAATTTAATGTTTGAGATAACAGAAGATCAATAGAATAATTTGCACACTGGATAAAATTATAACTTGCAATTAAATTTTCTTGCTTAACGAGCGAGGCGAAAAATTTAAATATATCAGAATTGTTTGTTTCAGCAGGTGGCATGCGCTGTTGCAATTTGTGGGACTCGAGAAGAAAAGTAACAAATTTCATTTTTAAACTGAACAGCCTTCATATGGAATCACACTTGACACATTCAAATACGCACTATTTATTGGTTAATACAATAATATTATAAATTGCATAATATATATAATTATATTATAATAAATTAATTGTTCTGCGCGATAATTAATTTAATCAAATCAAATTATCTTGCTTAATATTTTAATTTAATTTATCAACAGTAATTTTTAATTATAGTTTTATTAATTAAAATAAAATCAAAAAATTTTGAAAATTTATAAAACACCATTTATTTTAATGTATAGTAAAGTGGCCGTGGGGTTGATGAATCAATCGACAGTGAGATGCGGTGATTGATTCATTCAATCCAATACCCTTGGAGGGTAATGGATGGCAATGCTGTAGCCAATGAAGTTCTAACTGAGGCTCAGCTATTGCTGTTACCCTCCTGCCATGATCAGAGCTTTAATAGCTCAATAACACCCTATCCTTACACTGTCCTCTACAGATAACGAGGAAGATGAAAAGCATCTTGCTTCGCCCCTTTAAGCCACCGTATAAGGACTAAGAAAAATTAGTGAGTAAAGTATTTGGATGAAAAATAGTGAGTAAAGTCCTTGGATGTGTTTCACTGAAAATTGGATCTACTCAAATAAATAATACAGAATCAAGTTCTGAACTTGTTCCACAGAGTATGTAGAGTAATCAACCCATATTTAATAGAATCTGGATAAACTGCATAATGCTTTTTCGCATACCCAAGCTGAGTCGAATAACAAATTTTGTAAACGTTGATTAAAAAATAGTTGTTTTCTCTAAAAAAATGAAAAGATTATTTAATTATTATTCTTTACAAATTAGAAATAGGGAAAAATTTCAAGTTCGATGGTTCTTGAAGACGTAATACAAACAAATGATGTTCATGTAACGCAAAACAATACGGCATGGCTATGGTACTTAAGTACATATCTAACAGCAACCGTGTGTAGCCTACAATTCACTGCGCTTCCTTGAATCAAGAACGGCAATCTAAAACACATTTTGCTGTTCTCAGCGGTGGCCCCACTCAGAGACAGGCAAAAACCTATCCCCAAGCAGAGCCAGCCTCCCACCGGTTTCGATTTTTATTGAGATCTCATCAGTGAGTAGCTAGACCAAATTAATACTAAGGGTATAGCGAAAAGAACAGTATTAATTTGGTCTAGCTACTCACTGATGAGATCTCAATAAAGATCGAAACCGGTATAGGTGGTGACCTCCCACCATAATGTATAACATCATACATCTCTTAAGAGATGGGTTTTACATTATGGGAAATACTAAGAATAGCGATCAGAACTTTCTCCACCTTTGCTTCGAGTTGCCCTAGTTTGTACTACGTACTTTGGACTACGTGCTTTAGCTTACGCTAGTAGTCGCCGACGCTTTTATGGTTTACTATATTCGGCAGGAAACTCTTTGATTCCGATCTCTGAGTTTCTTATTCGGTTTTGAAACAATGTGGGATTTCATATCCCCTTATTTTAAATAACGTTTGGTTTAAGTTTGTTTGGCTATTTAGAGCTATACTCGCTTATGGATTAGACATGTTGAGAAAAAAGAGCTTTGATGACCTTATTAATAACATCTTTGACTGCAAAGCATAGAAAGTTTTGTTACAAATGCAAGCAATAAAATTGCATGCGTTTTGTGTCCACGTGATTGGACGTTGTAAGCTTTCTTTTTATTGCACATAGAAGTGTAAAGCACCTAATGCTATCAACAGAGAATAAGTACATAACGTTTCTATATTAATTGTAGGATAAATCATTGAATGAATGCATGATCTGCAACTGATACGGACGGAGCGAAATCCATGGTCGGATCTAAAAAAGGGCTTGTTTCAAGGATTCAAGCTGTTGCACCAGATGCTCTCCGATGGGATCCAACTAGCAGTTTAATTTCTGGAAAACTTTTACTAGTAAAGACTCACGAAGGAAGAACATGACAGAGTTGTGAAAATATACCTGCATTAAGGATCGTTTCGAACTGTCTTAACGAATGCTCCGTATACTCTAAATAAACGGATTGGCGTTCCATCAGAGAAAGATTTATAGGTTTTTTTCTAGAGGTTAAAGTGCCATCCGATGTCATGTAACATGATCATAGGACACTTCTCAGATTTTTGTCCCTGCAAGCGACCACAGACTACTACACGTTATCTGTATTGAGGGTGCATGAACAGGTGAGTTTATGACGAATCGTCATAAGATCCCGTCGTTCTGGTTTTAAATGTGACAGGAATAGAGTTGGAGCCTATATTCGGATGTATTTTTGAATTACAAAATATGGATGGTGTTGTATATTAGATGTAAAATGTGCTGTATTAACGATATTTTAAATGTATCCCCAAAAGTATCCTCATGGGGTATATTTTTCGTTTTCATACAGTGGTGACTGATGGACTACTTTCTATAAGATTATAAAGTTGCCTTTTTATATAAAGAATCTTGAGGGAAGAAGAACCTCAGTAGCCAGGCCAGTTCAATCCTGAAAAAAAATTTTTTTCTAAGGGAACATCCGGAAACATTTTACAAACCAGAGAGATATGTGAGAAAAAAAATCTTTCGCCAGGTGGCACAGGTGTTAGTAATTACCGCTATTAAATAAGGCTCCTAGCATTGAAACCTGCTACAATCGGTAGCACGTGCCGTTTTTCATACGCATCTCAGTCAGTTTGCTAGATAATAGTAATTAAATGTGTGCAGCGCCCCCAACTGGGGAGATTCAACTTATTCCGAAATGTATTGCATTTTTAAGCAATAGTACTTCACCAGAAATTTCGCCACTAATTCACTACTTTTTTTTTTTTTTTGTTAGAGCTGTAACGTTGTATTAAGAAGAAAGCTTAAGTATATCGTCAACAAGCAATTTCCTTCGCGAGGTTTATCATATTACAAATTAATTACTGGTTTTGTGTTTTTATGAGGAAATTCCTCGTGAGTATATTTATGACAATCCCAGCAACGAGAGGGATAATTCGGAAACTTTCCTCTTCTGATGATACATAGAATTGGAGATAACAAATGTAAAAGAAAAAGATTACGCATCATCAAAACGGTTCACGCGAAGAGTTAGCTGGTCTTTGTTACACTTAATTAACTTCATTTAGCTTTCATTGAAGTTTTAGCTAACGGCAATTAGAGATTGCTATCGCTTCGGCTAAAGTTCCGCAAACTCAACAGATTTACGATATCCCCTGTCATAGCTATTCAATAGAACACTAGACAATGGCATATTTCTGTTACTTCTTCGTACTTTCTTTAACAATTTCGAGTGGTATTTACAACGTTGTTTCTTATCTAATCGTGTGATGAATTTCACTAAAATACGGAACACGTTTAATAATTCGACTTATCTAGTGTTAATCTATTTATCACGTATTACTAAGTATTTACTAGTTTTCTTTTTACGCTCTGCCGAGAGTTCTGATTCGTTCGGTTGCCTCTTTGCAAGAATGTTTGTTGCACACTAACAATTAAGCAGTTTAATGAAAGGAGAAAATTCTTACGTGCTGAATAACAGGATCACTGGATGGAAGTCATTGTTCGTTGCGCATAAAGAGAGGACACACACACACACACACACACACTGAGAGAGAGAGAGGCTTTGGATTTTTGTTTACCATCGAGAGAAACCCCAGCACGCCGCTGAAAATAACTTCCATTCAGATTTAAAAGATACTTTTTTAATATAATATATTATATTTAATATACGCGCGAGCCATTTCTAGAAAGTACCCTAACACCAAAAATACTTATAAGTTTAATTCTATGGGAGAGCGACTTGTGATTTCTGCTTCACTTGATCCAAAACAGAGTCAGTTGCATTATAACAGAGACGCCGTCACAAATCGGCATTTGTGCTGTTCTGAAATAACATCTTCGTTCATTATGGTCATGCTGCCTTTCAACACGTTAACAGCACGTGTTTATTTCCCTAATGTATTTCCCGGTATACAAAGGAAACAGTGTAATTTCCCAAGGGAAGAAAGACTGGTTGTTGGGTCGAAACATTTCCTTCACTCTCTGGGCAAGCAGGAGATAACAGAAGTGTAATATAACTCAAAGAAAGAGCTCTGCAGGGAATATACACAAAGTTTGTTTTGGTTTATTACGGTGAACCTTTGCTAATCCCGCGTTAGTATATATATATATATTTTTTTTTTATATTGTTATTATTTTTATTATTATTATTATTATTATTATTATTATTTTAAGAATTGAATAACATTAACCGAGAGTAAACGGAAAAGGTTTAATGGTATCACACGACTACTTTCGGGTTTTTACAGCCTTCTTCAGGTGTTTTCATAAAAGAAAAGAAGAAACATTAAACACTGAAGATAAAAACTGTGAACAGCACAGGAAAGTCACTATACATATTTAACCTGAAAACGTTGTAGTTAACGTATTAAAAGCTGTTCCTTCGTTGGCCACATTGTTGGATGAGTGCGTGCGTATAGCATCTCTTGAGCGCGCATGTGATCACAGCAGAATGACAGTCTGGGAGGCTGTAGCTTAAATTATTATTTAAATGTACAGAGTTGAGAATTGTTGCTCTAGATTCTACAATTTCTCTCTTCAATTCGTCATGGCAACGGAAAATGTTGTTAGATCTATCCCAAAGGCTTATATGACTATGGTATTGATCATTAGAATCGGCAGAAAAAAGAATATGGCTGGATAAAGCACTGGCTCGTGTTCTCTTGTAAGCGATGTCCCTCCTGTGCTCCTTCATACGAAATTCAATAGACTTATCCGTCTGGCCAAAGTAAGGAATGTCGCAGTCACACCATATCTTGTATACACCGGGATATTTTAGATTGTGATGGCTAGGCTTTGGACAGCTCACTAGAGAGCGGATCTTAGGAAGCTGAGTGAATAAAGTTCTAATGTTATATTTTTTGAGAACCTCGGCTAATTTTTGAGAGACTGAGCTTATGTATGGTATAGATATATTGCCTTTAACATTATTCATTTCTTCGGAATGGCGACTAGGAGGATTAAAAGGTATTTTTTAGTAATTTTTGAGAATAACCATTCAGTCTGAAAGTAGATCTAAGAAAATTTATTTCTTCATGAAGTTCATCTGGGTCGTCAAGAAGAGAGCGAGATCTATGTCCCAAAGTAGAAATAATTCCAAGTTTCTGAGGAGGGAAATGATGGGAATGACTATGGAGATATCTATTGGTGTGTGTAGGTTTTCTGTACATCGAAATTTTAAGTTTTTCAGGAGAACTGGGTCAGTTTCAAACTTAGCCGTGAATTGGATATTCGGGTGTTGATTATTGAGATGTTCAAGGAAATCCAGGAGAGAATCATGTTCATGGCTCCAAATGAGGAACATGTCGTCCACATATCGTTTCCAAATTCCGAGTGCTAAGGAATAGGAAGAGATAGCTTTAACTTCAAATTCTTCCAGATAAATGTTGGCAGGTACAGGAGATAAAATATTACTCATTGCTAGACCATGATTTTGTTTGTAGATGGTGTCTTGAAATCTAAAGTATCCAGACTTGATGCAATGTGTAAGTAAGGCAAACGTTTTTTAGATAACTTGTCGTTGAGAAGTTTCAGGACTTCGTCTGTAGGAACATTTGTGAACAAGGATACTATGTCAAAGCTAGCCATGATTTCATTTTCTTTAACAGTAATATCCTTTTGACCTTTTTAGAAAATAAATCTTGCTGATGGATTTAAAGTATTACAGTAATCGATTTCTTTTTTTATAATACATTACAGAAGAAGTACAATAAACACGTGCGGACAAATGAATTTTTCAGCGATCCAAATAAGTTATTGAAGTGTGGAGAGACATCAAAAATCGTTTCTTTGTGTAATAAAAGTAAAATATTCGCATTTTATTTAACCGTATTTGATTGGACTTTTTATATAATACGTGACTATATCTTACATCGTCTTAAAATTCATGTAACTTCTTTGCATTTTGTTAGCATGACTATTTGTAGATTCACTGATAATTTACGCATGCGCTGTAGTATGAAATTGGAAACGAAGGCTCACTTAATGACAGTCTTACGTGACTCTACATAATTTCTTATTTTGAGCATGCGTATTGACTTTCAAACAAATTTTACTTTGTCAAAAATAGGCTTCAAGTGACAAAACGATAATTTGCTGATAAATTTAAATATGTTTGTTTATATATATATAAATGTAAGTAAAAAGTGAAAATAAAAATATGAAAATGCTTCAATAGTTTCTTCCCATTGACACCAAACAATGCAAAAAACCCACATCAGCAGTAAATGTAAATAAATAGAGAAAATATAGGTCTGAGGTTTTCTCTACCCCATTAAAAAGAATAAACATTTGGTTTAATTACGTGAGCATAAAATAATATCATCAATCATAGAAACTGGAATCAGTAATTATTCGAGAAACAATGCACAGAGAGGCGCATGCGTGGTGTGTTCTAGTAAAATCACGAAAAATTCCGATCTGTGAAAACAATTAAAGCGAAACGAAAGTGTTTATTTTGTTATCTTCATTTCTGGTTTTCGTTGGGTATTAAGATACAGCACTAGAGTAAAAATTTCTCTTCTATTGTATCGTGTTCTTTAAGGGGAAAGCTACAGATACACGAGAATTTGTGACTGTCGTGAGATACATATTATTTTAATGACATCTTTTTGATCGCAGTTATCTAAATATGATTAATGAATCTAAACACGATGAATAAATTATATTTTGTGGAATTGGAGCAACCTTCAATATAACTCGCTCTTTTTATTTAGATCTGTATCTTCTTATCTTTTTTAAATTTAGTAAATTTTATAGATGATATGTAAATTGTTTAACAATGTACAAAGGTTTAGAAACTTAAAAGTTTCTTTTCCAGACACTATCGAGACATCATCCACAAAACGAATCCAAAGCGTTATTCAAAATTTTTCAATTAATCCAAATAGGACACACATTGTTCGACTTATTTGGAGAAAAACAGAGAGAGCTCACTTAATCAGATTGCCCTTCACTTTTTTCTGATTTTATATTTTATATTTAAAAGTAAATTAGGCTTGTCTTGAATCTGGAATGAACCTGGGCTAAAAATATCAATAACGGGGCTGTTGTCAGTCTATTTAAAGGAGAGAGATCACTAGAGTCAGATCTCACCAAATATATTCAGTGTTTTATTAGTTTTTACAGTTTTTTTTTTTTTTTTTTCTGAGTTAAACTAGTCTCCCTCAGAGTATTCTCCACGTGAATCAAAGCACTTGTCTCAATGTGTTTTTCACTGCTGGAAGCAGTTCTGGAACTGTTCAACTGAATACAGTTTATGGCCTCTAGCGACTTTTCTGTCACTTCGTCCACATCACTGCTGCCCATTCATGGTTTTCTTTATCCCTGGGAATAAAAATAAAGTCACTTGGAGAGAGAGAGAGAGAGAGAGAGAAGTCGAACGAATAGGGAGGGTGTGGATCAACCGCAATGTTGTTTTTCGTCAACAACTGTTGGACAGACAAGTTTGTGTGGGATGCGGCAGTGCAACAACCAATCTCCGCTACTCTACATTTCTAGCCGTTTTCGTCGTCCTCACGCAGTCTTCTGAAAAAAATCAAAATTTCACACACACTTCCTGTTTCTTGTGGTCAGCCATCACATAATCGCCTAAGTTGCTTGTAGGCACTAAAAAAAAAAAGCAGACAGAACAACGAATCAATTCACAGAGGATGGCGCCACTTGCCAGACCGGAGTTGTAAACTGCACACCCACGATGCCTAGCGGTATCATCCGTAATTAGAAAATGCGTGCGCACGCCAAGTTCAGATTCCGGTTATTTTGGGTTACCCCTCTTATATATACCGGGTGATTATAAAATAACGTCAAGTGTTCAGAGCCCTCTAGCGAGTAATGTATTGGACGAAACACACCGATATTCGGTAGACATACACAGGGGAACATGGGGATTCGATTTAACGAAAAAAAAATAGTAGCAAAAATCGCCAACAGGGGAAAGTTTGGCGCTACCAAATTAATTTTAGTAGGTGTGACTAATGAATGACTAAATGGCAAATGAGAGACAGCACACATCAATTTCATGATGTTTATTGTTAATTGCAAATGAGATTCAATATGACCACCATTCTGATGTTCCAGGAACTGCAAACGGTGCAAGACATTTTCCACAGTGGCTCGCAACATATCGGAATTGATTTGTCTCACGAGTAACGTTATTCGATCTTTCAAAGTTGGAATATCGGGTACATGTCCTTGATACACAATGCTTTTAAGAAATCTCCACAGCCAAAAGTCACAAGGATTGAGATCAGGCGATCTCGGTGGCGTGGGAAATGCAATACTAATGATTCTTCTCGATTCGACCTGCATGCAGAAGGTCGAATCGAGACATCCTCTTTGCTGCAGATGTGGAACCACAAAGTTCTGTATCATATTGGCATACCTGTTAGCATTGACGGAACAGGTCACTGCCCATTTTGGCGATTTTCCTCGTAAAAGTATGGACGGATGATAAAAGATGTCGTAAATTGGCACCACACTGTGAGTTTGGGCGAGTGGATAGGCATCTGTAAACACACGTGGATTAGTTGCAGCCCAAATGCGACAGTTGCGTGTGTTAATATCGCCGTTCAAATATAAGCGTGCTTTGTCACTCCATAAAATCTGCCACGGCCATGCATCATCAACTTCCATGCGCGCTAAGAATCTCAAAGATAAGTCGATTTGTGTGGGCGCATCACCAGGGCGATGCGATTCTTAAACATCACGGATTTTATAGGGGTAAAACTTCAATATCTGATGTAGGATTTTCCACACCGTTGTGTATACGATATCTGTTTGCCGAGATATTGCTCGTGCACTGCTGGTACCCTGCACATTCGTCATTTCCTGTTCCATAATAGCAGTTGCAACTTGTTGGTGATTGATTGGTTTGCGTCTAGCTGCAGTGCTAGTTCCAGTAGTTTCAAATCGCCGAATCAGTTTTCGTAAGTTTGTTACGCTAATCGGTCGTTTTCGTAAATTTTTCATACGCCAAAAATCTGGAAGACAAACACTGGCATTATTGTTCCGCTGATAATAGGGTTTAACTAACAAAGCACGCTCACGTTTTCACGTTTCAACCTTTTTTAAGGTGGGTGAGAGTAAAGAATAAACCCATCATCGGCCTATTGAAAAATAAAGGGGTCAGAGTGTCCCCGAAGAGAAGTAAAAGAGGGGTAAGGAAGTGACAGAGAGGTAAAGGTGGGGTGCAGGGGGGGGAAGAGGAGAGGAAGCGGAATAGGATGGGAAGGGCGGGTGGGGAGGTAGGGGTAGGGAAAAAGAAGAAAAATAGGCCTCAGCTCATTATTCTCATCTTGCTAGCTTGAAGCTATCAAATGATATCTCTTCACCCTCCTCGAAGATCTGCCTCAAGAAATCAAAAGGACCACGGAGGAAGCCGGTGCCCAGGTGACCCGCTCCTTGAGGGCAGCGGAGGCCTCGAGTAGGCCTGCGCTGCCTGGGTTTTTCCTCCGAACTACCTCCGTGGGAGATCAGGAAACAAAACAGACCTCGGGGGGGGGGGACGCAGAGACCAAGGAAATGACCCGGAGTGGAGCTGCTGCTGCAGATGGAGATCTTAAAGCAGCAGCAGGCAGAACTTGATGGTGTTGTTTCTGACATTACACAGGATTGGAGGTGAACACCACTTGTTGTTAAATCTGGTGTCACCAAAAGCCTCTCTCTCGAGATGTAAAAACCTCCTTAAGGAACCATAGAACATGTAGAGGACGATCCGAGAGAGATCCAACAGACTGGGAGGATTAGCATAGTTGGAAAAATTTTTTCTAACCTTCCAGATGTGATATTCAAATTCGTTGATGATAAATATTAGTAACTTCTGCCTGTTGTTGGCTGGTGGAGCGAACTGCAGGAAGATCACTTGCTCCTGCAGTAGGAGGGGGGGGGATGCTGAGCACGCCGCTTAGCCTCCTACAGATGAAGATGGAAATGGGACACACGTAGAAAGCGTGCTATACGGTGTCCGGGCTCCGACAGAAGCTACATAATGGGTTCCAGTTGTTGGTGAACCACCACTTATTCACATTCACTGGAAGGTGTCCATAGGCTATCCTCCAGGCCAGGTCCTTTCTCGACGGGTAACCTCGATGTTTAGAGAGGTAGCCGAAGAGGATGTCGTTGATTCCTAAATCCGAAACGTCAGTACGAAGGATGTTAAGGAGATGATCGTACCACATCTTGCTGTTCCAGATCCCGGCAGTGTTGACACCCGACGAGCGGAGTTGTTGTACTAGATGGCAAAGTCTGTTGTAATCCTCTGGAACAATATCCGGCTTGGGACCCTGGTGGGCTGGGATCCCAAAAAGGGGAAGCTTAAAACCTAAGAAATACCGCACGGGATAGCTGCAGGGATGGTTGGTCTGTAGTATCCTGCTAAGATGGAAGGCAGTATTGCTTACTTATTTGATGTTAAGGACGGGGAGGCCAAAGCCCCCCCCCCAGCTTCTCCGGAAGTTGAAGGATCTTCATGTGAACCTCCTGGCGTAGACTGCCCCAAAAGAACTTCTAGGGTTTCCTGTAAAGCCGGAGTTCTTGATCCTCGCTGATGTTTGTTATATTCACGACGTGCTGGTACATAGTGCACAATATGGTCTTGATGACAGTAGCCCTGGAGGAGAGCGACAGCTGTCCGTTTGTCCAGTCCTTGAGACGCTCGACTGTGGTGTTGATAAGTTGTTGAACGTGTCGAGCACGGGCTCCGCTGCAAATGGGATCCCCAGGATGGTGAGGGGGGGGTCTCCTGTAGGGACGAGACCCATGGGGATGTTGTTTAGGTCCCAGACTCCATACGTCTTGATCTTAGTTTTGTCAGGGTTGAGTGTTAACCCCGACACTTTGAACCTCTCTAAGATGTTGAAGAAGTTCCGTATGGAGTCGTTATCCCTGAAGGTGCCCACCACGTCGTCCGCATATGCAATTACTTTGGAGTCATCTGTGGTGAGCGGTAGTGGAATCCCTCTCACAGCACGTGAGCTGTTGACTGCCCGTAGAAATGACTCAAGGGCAAGTGCAAAGAGCAGCGGACTGAGGGCACACCCTTGTTTAACGCCTTTCTGGATGTTAATGGGGTACGAAAGGTGTCCGTTGACGAGGAGGCAGGTGGAACTGTTCATGTAGCTTCCTCTGATGATGGAAAGCAGTCCACTGCTGACCCCGACTTTCTGCACAATGTTAAACAGAAAGGAGTGCCGGACGCTGTCGAACGCTCGGTTGAGATCGATGGTCAAGTACCATTGAGTGCATCTTAAGGTTGACCAGACGTAGCAGTTCTCTAATGAGGATGAGGTTAAACTCCATCGATCGGCCAGGAACACCATACACTTCTGTGCTGTTGCTGATGTATCTCATCCCCAGCTTCAGTCTGTCATTGAGAACACGGGCGAGGATCTTGTAGTCCGTGTTCGACAGACTGATGGGCCTCCAGTTTTTGATGTTGGCTGGATCCCTGTTGGCTGGCCACGAACCAGCTTCTTTCCTTGTATAGATCACGAAGCCGAGATCTTCTGAGGAAGGCACGTTCTAGGCCCCATTTTATCATACTTTCTTTGATGTTAGATTTTAGTTGTGCCCACGCGTCCCAGTCTGTGCTCTGTGCTACTGTGTGCAACTGGGCTCCACTTGGAGCCAGCGGTGCTCCAAGTGGAGCAAAGTTGGTTAAGCTTAGCCGAGAACAAGGACGGGAAGTCTGGTGGTAACTTCCATGGGCCCGGACCAACTTATACTGCTTCTAGTGGATGATACGTGAGCACAACCATTTTGTGGTCCGAGATGGTATAATTAATTTGAACGTGCCTTATAGCTTCGGATCTGGAGACAAGGGAGGGTGACAAGTAGAACCGGTCGAGCCTTGTGCCGATACCTTGGCCTGTCCACGTATAATCCCGATAGTAGGGGTTGTGAGCCCTCCAGATATCCGTCAGCTGGAGATTCCTGAGGTGAATTCCCAGTTGCCTGTAGCCAGCAGTACCTGTGTTGGGATTACCCCCCACTTTATCGTAGGCCGGGTCCGCCACACAGTTAAAGAGGCCCAATTAGGATGACGTGATGGGCGCCATATAAGTAAGTGTAAAGTGACTGGAAGAAAGTCGATCTTGATGTTGGATCTGCCGGGGCGTAGATGTTAATGTACCTAGTAGTACAGCCCCGATACTTCCAGTCGATGGCGAGAACTCTCCCTCCTGCGTCGCTCTGGATGTTATGGAAGGCTCCGAGGAGGGGGGGGTGCTAGCATAAGTACCCCCAACCCGGCGCTATTTCTGTTGTCGAAGCTCCAAAACGATGTTACGGGGTACTTATGGCTTAGTTCCTGCATGTCCTTGTAATGGAAAAAGCGTGTTTCCTGCAGGAACAAAAGCCGGATGTTGAACGCTAGTATGAGCTTCCACACCTCCTCTTGTTTAGATGGTGAGCGGAGCCCTCTGATGTTGAGCGAGGTAACACAAAAAGGGGGTGGCGAATTATGATGTTTTACGTTATTATATCCGGCCTAGGTCCTTGATTCGCAATTGCTTGACATATTTTCTTAAGGCTTCAATTTGTGGGGGGGAAGTAGTATATCCCGCACCCTGCAGACCGGCTTCCAGTTCTGCACACGAGCTCGAGAGGACCTCGAACTCGTGACGACTGTTCTTAATCTTGAAGCTTGCTAATTGATTATTCACTATTTGATGGTCAAAGCAGTTGAACTGGGAGCCGGTGTATCTAATAATTTTAGAGTTAATGCTCTCCTGATGGCGGGAGGGGGTTTCCACCTCCATTTCGGACTCAGATGTTGTTGAGTCCGTGCTTTTTCTGGGGTGGCTTCGGTGTTTTTTCCCTATTTTAGGGGAAGCCTGCTCCTTCCTCTTCTTAGGAGGTTCTTTGGGGGGTGGAAGTTGATGTTTCCCTTCCTCTGTGTTCTGTTCTTCTGCAGGCTGGACGCTGACTATTACAGGGGAAATATTAGAAGCGTCTACAGACGAAGCCTCCTCCGATGTTGTTGATGGGGGGATAGCTGGTGAAGTGTTATCCTTAGCTTCATCTGTACCCTCGGTTGTTCGTTGTTCCTCCGTCGCTGGTAGTGGTGCGGTGGAAAAGACCAAGGGGGGGGGGGACTGTTTCCTCAGCTGATGTTGTTGCTGGAGGGAAAACAGTATCTTCTGCTGTTGTTGGTGCAGAATGCTTCTTAATTTTCCCTAGAACTGTCTGTGTAAATGTTTTCTCCCTGATGGTGTTGGGGAGTACCATAAATTCACCGGCGTCTCGAGCAGGCTGTGGGTTCAAAGGTTCGATCGGTGCCCCTGCCCGCTCTGCGAATGTGCGCAGAGGACACGATGTTATTTTGTGCTCTGTATTGGAGCACTTTCGGCAGGGGTGTGGGCACTGGCTGGAGATGTGCCCAACGCCGACGCAGTTGAAACACTTGGCTCGAGGGCAGTCAATTCCCAGATGTTCTACCGAGCCATATCGCAGACACTGTCTTTGTACCCTGGGGTTATTAACCATGACACGCGACGTGCCGATGGTAACGAGGTTGGGCACTGGCTGTCGCATGTCCATGGTAAAGGTGACTTCGCCGGAGTACCAGGCAGGGTCCTCCTTAGAGACGCTCTTCTTTATATTACTCACTTTCCCCCATTTACTGAAAGCTTGTACGAGCACGTCTTCTAAATATTCCATAGAGAATCGGTCGATCTTAATTTGATGTACTTGGGACCTCAACATGGTAGGGTTCACCTGCTTCCCTTGGACGGGGAAACCCTTCAGAAGTTGATCTCTCGAAGCTAAGTTCTTTACCACAATAAGAAATCGTCCTCCTCCATACGGGGTGAAGGAGTAGATGTTAGAAACTCCCATTATCTCCTTAAGGGTTAAGGCTCTAGGATCCTCCATTCCTGGAATCTCCACTCCTAATGTTCAGGTCCTGGGGGGTACGGGGATTACTCTTCTCATGATTGGTCTCTGCGTTCTAAAAAAAAGAGAAAAATTAAAAATCCTAAGACTCTGAAAGAAAATGCCGTACTGCGTCGAAACGCACTACCAGCAAGTTAGTACTAAAAATGCAAAAGGTTAGTACAACAAAAATAAATATATAAAGAAATAACAAATATTAGTAACAATCCAACAATGAATAAAGACTATCCTGATATGCTGCACTTGGAAGAAACGTCTCATCAGTGAGTAGGTAGACCCTAAATATCGAGGTTCTTAAAAGAACTGGGCGATGGACTGAGTCCTTGACTCTTTATCCCGTCATCTGAATGAAGAAAATCTGTTTGAATGGGGTGTTTTTGAGCTAAAAAGCTCTAGTCATGGCTGGGTAACGGCAACAGCCGAGCCTCAGTTAAAACTTCATAGACTACAGCATTGCCATTTGTTACCCTGGAAGTCCTAAAAAGGATCAACTTTACCTATAGAAGTGGCAACAAGGTGTTTTAATTTTTAATAAAAATCTCTGGAGAAGATATATATGTAATAAATTTTTTAACTCAACGATATTTTATATTAGGATAACCAAGTTATTTTAGCTCCTAATATAAAGCATGCAAACGATTAAGTTTGCGCCTGAAACAAATCTTTAGACTTGAACTTTGTTTCAGGCGCAAACATAATGTTTGCATACTTGGGATTAGGAGTTAAAATAACCAAGTTTATAAAATAACTTGGTTATCCTAATATACAATATCCCCAAGTTAAAAAAATTATTACATATACCAAAAATTATTATATATACCAAAAATTAATACAATACCAAGTAATTTGGTTATTCTAATATACAATATCCACAAGTTAAAAAACGTATTATATATATATATATATATATATATTAGGATAACCAAGTTATTTTATAAACTTGGTTATTTTAACTCCTAATCCCAAGTATGCAAACAATTAAGTTTGCGTTTATGGGTGGGGTCACTACCCAGACCGGATTCAACCTTTTTTGAGGTCTCTTCAGTGAGTAGCTAGACCCTAAATACCAAGATTATATATATGTGTATTTTCCCATAATGTGCTTTACATTATGGGAAAACACTAAGAATAGTGATCAGAGCTTTATCCACCTTTACAATGAGTTGCCCTGGTGTTGTATCATCTTTAGACTTGAACTTTGTTTCAGACACAAACTTAATTGTTTGCATACTTGGGATTAGGAGTTAAAATAACCAAGTTTATAAAATAACTTGGTTATCCTAATATACAATATCCCCAAGTTAAAAAATTTATTACATATATGTATATATATATATAGAAGCAACTGATATAACCACAAAAAAGGACATATATTAAAACCCTTTAAGCCCCATGTTTCATCAAATCGTAATAATTTGTTCTTTTTCTATTAGGATATATTAGAAGACATGTTTGACACCTCAATTCCTTCATGATGATTATCACAACCTTTCAGGGCACCCTCTTATTAAAATATATAAACCTTTGATATTCATATCGCAATCCCAACCCATCTTCCCTTTCGTCCTATCTCCATTGTCTGTTATCGCTATAAATTGCGTATGTTCTTCTGACCGGTCTGCATGTTTTTTGGGATGAATGATGGTTTCACTCGCAGAAGAGACTGGCAAACTCACTTCCAGCTGAAATGCCCTGAAAAAGGTATTCCCGTCCTAGACAGGATTCGAACTCAGGTTTTTCCTGAAAAAAAAAAGTTTCGTCCTAACGGACTGAGTTACAGAGACTCTGTTGAATCATAATATTACAATGAAATTATTCGGATAAATATAGAACTGTCATAAATAAACACCTCATTTGTTTTGGAAATGAGGTGCGAGGTATTAAAACGTTAAATTTTGTGAATGACTTATATTTCGTTTATTATAGCTCTTAGGCGTATATCGAATCATAGAGGTATAATGAATGATTTATAAGTCATTCACAAAAATTAACGTTTTAATACCTCTTTTTTCACTATTCAAACACCAATATCAGCGAATATTAAATCAAAATGATTTATTACGTTTAATAGATTTTAATAAATGTTTCATTAGAATAAGATCTTTCATTTTAATAAATATGAAATAAAATTTCCATAATCAAAATGAAGTGACAGTCTTTTAAGTGGCCGAGTTAACTAAAATAAATAAAAATGATAAAAATAAAAGAGATATAAGAATAGGTTATTTATTTTGAGATAGAAAACAGAGCTAACTATTCACATCCGTTTTTGTTTGAAATTAAACATTAGCTGTTTCAATCGCAGTTAACTGTCACGAACAATTTATTTGTTTATAAAATGAACTTAGTTGAATTTGATAAATTTAAATCATTAATTTTAATTCAGATGAATGAAGAAAAATAAAACTCTGCACCTGTGTTATTTCTGGATTTGATTTCCAGATTCAGTAACTTCAGGCAACAGTAAATTGTAAACAATACCGACATTGTGCATTATTGACGCTTTTTCAACAATTAACGCTGTGTTTTATTATTGTCAAAGTAGGAAATGAAAGTCAAAACATCTCACATTAGAAAACTCTCAGTGAAAGTTACGAAGCAAAGTTAGCTTTTTAAAAACGAAATATTCAGTTTATTATCGTCCGCTATACTTTCACTTTCTTTACCTCCTTGAAAACTATTATGTGCTAGAGTTTCCCTTTGGTAGAATTTAGATGCACACTTTATCTTATTTAGCGGCATCTATTCAAGGGATTTTTATCGAAATCTACCTTCATCCTCGTAATCTACTCGAGACCGTTTCCCACACCTGCTTCCAGCGAAGATAGACTTCACTGCCTCCGTGAATCAACTGAAGGATAGAAAAAAAAATAATAAACTATTCTTAGAGGGAGAAAAAAGCTTCTTCATGTTTAATTACAATTGATTCTCTATATCCTAACCTCGCTTTAAATAAGTTGTTGAGCTGAATTCGATTACAACTCGTTAAAATAACATGCCAGTAAATTAAGTTTTCTGTTCTTCTTGAATGATAGGTTGAACACTTTTTCTTCTTCTCGACATAAGAAAGGAGATCAAAAATCCTGCATTATATTCTTCCAGACGATAGTTTTATTTATTATTTTTGTAATTTCGTCAATAATAAACAATTATTAAAAATGCAGAAAAACTTTTTTACTTACTTTTAATTGTTGTATATTCTTCTGTAATCGACAATTATCATGATAACGTTTTTTTTTGGTAAAAGAATACCTTAATACTAATATAGTGAAGTTTTTCTCAATTAGGAGGATGAAAATGACCTCATTGCTGTTCTAAGACGTATTTTTAATATTGCAATATTAATTGTTCGGAATAGAACGTTAAATGATTTCAATTTACACTACAGATGAGAATGAAACATTTCGACAAATTTTATAAATAAAAATCAAAAAAAAAAAAATCTAGACGGCTTCTAAGTTATTTAAAATATGATTTTTGGTGACACGCAATTTAGGCATTACATTCTTTTTTCATTTGGAAATTATAATTTAAAATTGGAATGGGCTATAAAAGCGTTTTCAGAATTTTACATAATATCTGTATCTTTTACATAATATCTGTAGCTTAGAATTTTTTTATGTTTTTACTCAGCAAGTTTTCGATGTATTGATTTATGGCAAATTTGGGTGTCCCTTCAGAAAACACCGGTTTTTCACCGAACAGATCATAATTTCGAGGAACTCACATTGTTTCAGAGAGAAATATATACACGTTAAAGTCTTGGACCAAGAGAGGGCAGCACTTATCTGTTGCTACAAGAAGTGTTGATTCACTGATAAATCCTTAGCTCAACTCCAGTGAAGGCTGAAATTATCCAGATTCCCTCTTATATTTTAATCTTGTAAAAAAATGCGGGGTTAAAAAGAGACACTGCTGCTCTTTTATGGGAATTTACTTTTATAAATTAAAAGATGTCTAATCGGATTTTCAGAATTTGAAAATGGTTCTAAAATGGTCTTGGAACCATTTAGAACTAATATATTGTTGGGATATTTATTTAGCAAAGTGACAAAATTTGGCAATTTCGGCAATAAAAATGACAGTTTTGACATTTTTAGACAGTATATAATTTTGTAATTTAAAATATACAATTTGGAATTTAAAATACAATTTGGGATCGCACTTTTAGAATTCAAAGTAGCATTTTTACAATCAGCGTTTTAGACTTATTTAAAAATGCTTTATTGGAATTATTTTCAAGAATTTGCAACGTTTTAGCAATCTGGAATACGATTTAAAGCTGTCAGTTTAAGAACGTGGAACACATTTTTCAATCACTTTTTTAGAATTTGAAACCTAGTTTTTAGTTTTTTAAAGTCTGAAACAAACATCGCTGAAATTACTTTTAAAATTCAAAAGTTTTTGAGTAACAGTTTCTAATAAAATTTAGAACTTGAAATATATTTTATAATCGATTATAAAATTGGAATTACGGTTTTAAAATTCTAGGCATTCTTTTAGCCATTTCAAAATCGATATTTGGTGGGGTCATTTAAAGATTTAAACCAGAAAATCTTCTGTAGAAACATCGTCCTATATGTCTCATCGTAGTACCAATTAGGATAAGGAAGGAAAGATGATGGAAACTATCAAAGGTACTCTCATCCCCCAAAAAATCTTCAAATAACCGATAGAAATGAACTCAACGATTATGATCATACGGATAGAGACTGTCTGCTTATCGGCTTCCAAACCATTAGAACTCAAAGTGTTCGCTGTAATTTGGAATGAAAAGGCCTTCGAGGAAGAAGGAACATCAACGCTAGCAGTTAAATTATTTGATCTGCATTCTCACTGTGACCACGAACAGTGACTTTATAATCTCTCTCTCTCTCTCTCTCTCTCTCTCTCTCTCTCTTTGTTTGTTTTCGGTGATCTAAATCTGTCCGAATTATGTATTTTCATCTTCAGCCCTGTTACTCGTAATGCTAAAGTTAAGATACCCGTCAGGCAGAACACATCTCATCAGAAACTCTAAAATTCAAAAATTAAATCTTTGTTTTCCGCAAAACATTCATCGCTACAAACGATCTGTCCGCAACTGAAGGTGACAAGAGTTGCTCTTCGCCTTCATCCTTCCGATTCGCTTCCTTTCTTGACAAGAATGTGGTGACAGCTTTATCGATATCATCTATCGTCCGTACCTGAACCGTGAAGTATAGACGAGTTACGTCAGTTGTGACCCGAAGTGAGTGAAAAGTGAAACGACGTGTGCCGACAGCAAAACTTTCCCTGTGGAATTAACAGCATGTGGCGCCTGCGAAGTAGTTAATCATTTCTTTACTCCGTAGGCGATGAGAGGAGATAATATTTTTCACAGTTCGCCTTGCTTCTTTCTTGTGCATTGAAAAGCTGGACATCATCCCCCCCCCCTCCTCAAGAAACGCCTCATTTCTAATCCTTTTCAGCGTTCATCTCAGAGGTGTCCTCTTGGATGAAAGTCACAAATTTTACCGCAAATTTAAAACCATATTTTCTTGGTGGAACTTAGAACAGACACGAACTAGCGTGGTGTATTTCACTCCTCTGTCTCTTTACATTCTCTCTCTCTCTCTCTCTCTCTCTCAAATATCAGTGTGGCTTAATTTCTTCTTTCTTTCTTGTGTTTTTTCTCTTTTCTTTATTTATTTCTAGTAAATTTCCCTCTCTCTCTCTCTCTCTCTCTCTCTCTTCTATCTAACTCTCACTCTACTTCTCTCTGCTGGTCCTCTCCTAGATCCCTCTTAATGTTCACACGCTGGTCTGAAATCAAGTTTAACAACAGAATACGGGATGATTGTTAGTTGACTCCATTCCGTACTAATCAACATTCTCTTTAAAAAGAAGAAAAGCTTTCGGAGGACTTAATCTGTCTAGAAGAAGTTAATAAATCAAACAAAGACGTTAAGAAGAAATAAAAGATGGGAAAGTTTCTGATCAATTAATCACTTTGACTTGCGATGTTATGAACACCAAGTAAGGAAATAATGGGAAATGCAGAGAAATGACCGAACCCTGTCAGGGTTCGGTCATTTCTAATTAACCTGTGGGTGGGGTCATCAATCAATATGGTGGATAGAAGTTAGGAACCGGCGAAAGGTAGACATTTAAACGCTCACCTATTCATACCGTGAAGTTACACGAAAAAAAAAGAAATTCAAAAACTTCCACCCGCTTTTCAGATGAACAGCTTAATCCGTTCTAAATTTGCCAATAAACTCATGGACAATGATAAACTAGCTTCATAATTATTCATAACAGAAAAAAATATTTCTTTTTCGGCAATATTTTCCAAAATCAACAATGAAATGAACATTTCCACAAATATTAATGAGTTAAACAATGAAATGAATTATTTTGTCACATTTCGCAACAATGCTGCCTCCTGTCAAAAATGGTCTGCTTCAGTTTGCATTAACCTACATAAGAGAAGTAATGCAATTGACGAATTAAGTGGTTATTACGTGCACTAAAATTTTAATATTCCAGCATATTAGGATATATTTTACTGATCAATTTTATAGAAGCATTGAAAATGTTTTTATTCTTTCATGTAGTTTATCCTTATTAAGTTTTATATATTGCTATAATTCTGATTTTGTTTCGTATATAGGCAGGTCGCTGTGATTGCATATGATATCTTACTTAGTTCAGTTAAAGAATTTTCAAGATTTTTACAGGAATTATTTAGAGGCATAACATCATCTGAACACCTCTGATTCTGATTTCAGGTATAATGCAAGCTTCCTTCATAAAATGATTCATATAGATGAAATAGTAGTGGTACTAGCACGCACCTTTATCTAACCTGCTGATATCCAGTTTAGAGAGCTTATCTCTTGACACTTGCTTTGCACCGACAGGAGAGAATATACCACACAAATGGTCGGTAGTCGATAATAATTATAAAGGAGAATTAAATCCTGGAAGGACAGATTAGTTAAGTTACTTAATTAGTATATAAATAATGCCACGATGGGTTCGAGGGTGTTTAATATGAGATAAGGGACTCAAAAAGATGAATAGCTAGATGGTTGATATTCATCTGAAGAGATGTAAACTGCACAGCATGTAAACCTTATGGATACAAGTAGGATTACGACAATAGATGAATTTACTATATAATTAATGACTTGAATAGCATTTTATTTAATAAAAATATTAGTATTTTTTATTAAAAATATATATGTAAAATTTATTAAAATATCTTTAATATAATTAAAATTCAAACTTTAATTGATACCTCTCAATAAATATTTTATTTATTTATGTAACTTTAATTTATTCTAAAAGGAAATTCAACGGTGAGTTAGAGTCCTTTTTAGGACTTCCAGGGTAACGAATGGCAATGCTGTAGTCAATGAAATTTTAACTGAGACTCGGCTATTGCTGTTACCCAACCATGACTAGAGCTTTTAGCTCAATAAATCTCCATCATCACAGATTTTCTTCATTCAGATGACGGGATAAAGAATCAAGGACTCAGTCCATCTCCTAGTTCTTTTAAGAACTTAAGAGGAAATTTAATACCGAGGACTGATCTTCTAGCCCACCCAGGGCAGGCAATTAGCTCATAAACTATCTCTACTCACAGTTTCTCTTACGATAGCGGGGGAATATGAAAAGCTTTTGCTTCACCCATTACGTCAGTAAAGTTGATAGTTGATAGGGAAGTTAAAACCGGTGCGTATGTTGTTTTTCGTGGGTAGGTACATAGCAATTGTATTGACGTTTTCTTCCAGAATAGCTAGAAGCAGTGTTTGGAAGTGGACCTATTAAACTTTAATAATTAAAGCAAGAGCATCTGCTCAACAGCAGGAAGTGGAGGAGTGTTGGCTGCCAGTTTATTGGAGTATTAATCATGGAAGTTCCTGTTGAAAGAAGAGACAGAGAGCTGAAGAATTGCATCTATGAGATAGAAGTTGAAGTGAGCATGCGATAAAAGGGCCATCTTTAAAGGCGAATTGCTTTCTATAGATTAGCATTGCATGCGTATAGCTTTGTATGGAGTTAGTAGTTGATAGAAATAAAGCGAGATAAAAGGTAAGACTGCGTTTTGGTGGCATCGAATAAGACCGGGTTATCCACTCTGACTAATCACAATACATCAATGAACTGGTTGTTTTCTAATTGTTGGACCATTCTCAATACTGAATAGCATTGTGAGCGATGCTATTCTGTACTATTCAGTATCGAGAATGGTCCAACAATTACAAAACAACCAGTGATGTATTGTGATTAGTCAGCGTGTAGAAATTAAAATCTGATGTAAAGTTCAAAGAATCTTACGAACTAACAGATGGACCACAATCAGTGAAGTGGAAATGTGAATACATCCGTGATCTGCAAAGGACTCACAGTCAGTTAGAACCTGCGCTATAGAATACAAAAGTAGATAACCTTACAAAATTTCACTTATGCCAGCCAAATACAACCAGCAGTGGCGACAGAAGTACCAATTTTTGCAGGATTGGAGAAGTCCATTCAAGTTTAAATGAAGATTTCATGGAATGCAGAGAGCACTTAGAATGAATTAAACAAAAGTTTAATGACTCTGCTGTTTTGTATCAGTAACTGCAATATCTTCTGGGATAGAATACAAGAATAATAATGTGCACACAAGCGAGAAATATAAGGGATTAGCCTGAAAGCCGAAAATCCTCCGAGGAGCTCCATCTGCCAGTATGAAGATAATACTTATATCTTCATTCTAAGTATTCAACCGTAATACTTTATAAGTATTACGGTTTCTAATACCTTGGGAAATTTTACACAACCCTCTTTACTAAGATTGGATTCATCATAGTCATTTATATATTGGTGGTTTGATTAAATTGATTCGCCGTGTTTATTCCATTATAGCTAAATATGAGCTTCCAACCAGCACTTAGGACCAAGTATAAGATTGTTCAATATCACTGATCAGAGGAATCGGTAGGCTCACTACAGGCTGATATGGATAAAGGAATCTGTCCTTTATTCATTGCTTCCAGAGAGACATAGAGAAAGAAAGAAAGCTGAAATAACATGCATTTATGTAATATTTCTTTCTTTTACTGTTATTTTCCATTACATTGCAAGATGGCATCGCGTTATAAGTATCATAAATAATTCATTGGTTAAAGCGAAGCAAGCTCAGTACATTAATTAAGCATGAAACTGACAATTTTTGAGCAGCTCGTTTTCAATTAAAGCACTGAGAACGAAATTACAATTATTTTACACTAACGACAATTGTTGAAACTGCTCACATTAAACCTTTGTGACAAAAAAACTGAAACAACTTTTACAAAGGGAAATTACACGACTTCAAGAACAAAACGAATTGGGAAAAAAAAAATCTTGCGATTAAGCAGTGCCAAAACAGATGGCGCGCAAGTAAATTCTGCTGACAATCGCTAACAGAAAATGGCCGAATTTTGTCGTTACGCGTAGAAAATGGATTTTACATGCAAGATGAATGAAGATAATAAATCAACTAAAACTAGTTGATTTATTACCTGTCAGAAACAATACGTTTGCTATGTAACTAGAGATCGTTTCCGTTGATGTTTTTCCCATTAAAATCTTTGACTTCTCTATTCAGTTGGTGACCATTTTTACAATTTTAAATACTATGGTTTATCCGACTTTCGCTGATGTTCCGTTCGCCTAAGAAGTAATACAAAATTTTTCCTGAAGCGTAAAGATGAGCTTGAAGATTTCTAAGGAACGGGAAAACAATGAAGTTACGTATTTTGGAGAATGTAGACAGTAACATTTATCTTTATGGAAAACAACAAAACGAATTCGATCAATAAAATAAAAAACACAGATATTAAATTGCTATAATAGTATTTGCAGGAACTAACAAAAAGCATTTTGAATGTTTGTGTTTAAAAAACTCCAAAATACAGAAATTAAGACTTATATTTAAAGTGTGACGCTCTTCAAAAGTTATTAGGATTCCGTTGACTTTCAGGAATGCGATATAGGTCTATTACACACAGAATAATATTACAAAGATGTCAATAAAACAGGAAAACATCTACGATTTCAAGGTGTTCGCTTCACCGGACAATTTATCGAACCAAACCTTTCTACATGAAATTGAAATAATCAGCAAAAAGCAACTGCTTGATAAAAATGTTGATTTACCAGCATAAGATCGAGTACTTCACAGGAAAGTGACCTAAAGATTTATTTTCAAGTGAAATTTGGTGAGAACGAAGTTAGAAAATTCTCAATTAGACTTCATTTCAATGGAAAAGATGAATTTCGGAAATACCTGATTCTAAAGAAGATTTCAAAACTATTGAAAAATTTTATAAATGCACTGAGTGTGATACAAGTTACAAGTGAATGAAAACGACTTCGAGTCCCGGACATCACTGCAACCGGTTGAGTCCCAGGTGGCGAATTGTGGATCGCCTCCTCCTACACATATGGAGGGTAGCTGCTAGTAAGCGAGATAATTTGTTATCTCGCTTACTAGCAGGCCCCGGACCCACAGCAGCATTGCTATCAGGAACAGTGGACTGGGCCTTGGCAAGGTCCCTCAAACCAAAACATCCCAGAACTTTAAGACGATACTAAGTCTTAGAGTTCTGTGGCGCATGTCCCCATGCCACAAGTAAATATACATGCACATGGGGACCGACCCGAATATCAACCGCAGCACTGTTCACCAGGTTAGGTGCGGCTGCACAGGCGTCTGCCTTGTGTCAGGAACGGCATTTAGGGCGGGGGGGGGAAATGATAATAGCTTGCACTGACGCTTACTAGAAGGTAGCAGGTTCTAATACCTCACCCACAAGGTGAGGTATTAGAACTTACTGACCCTACAAAACTCACGTCACGTTTTGTAGTGTCACCATATATCAGGAAAGCAGACAAAACGGCTCGGACGCTGTCCTGCTTAATACGGGTCTCATCCATAGCTTATAGAGGGAGAAAGATATGTTCGAAACTTCCCCCGCATCTCCAATTTATTTTAGTCACCCTAAAAATGAACAAATACAACCAGATAGCGCTTTTAGATGTCGTTGTTGTCTTACTACCCTTCAGCTGAGCATCCCATAACCTGGAAGGTATTGTCTTAGTTATGGGATGCCTCGAGGCAATATTAAACAAAGATCTTAGCGCACTGCAAATACACTTTGAAACCTGGAGACTATCTTGTAACCCCCCGCAAAACAGTTGTTTCAGATTCCCACTTAAATAATGACGAAGCCCACAAGAAAATGAAGATAAACTTCTGCAAATAGGTCTTTAATCTACGAAAATAACTCTGGCTAGCATGGCGTTGCCAGCCATTTTGAAAAAAAAAAAAAAAAAACTGAATACAGCTATGTTAAACATATCTGTTAGGAACATCATAAACAAGCTCCTAGGCATAACGTCCGGTTGTAATGCTTCGATCCTTAGAACCGTGGCCCTGGTTCTACTCTTCACAGCTGCTGAATGTTGCTCGCCAAAGTCACCTGCGACTCTCGTTGACACACAGCTTAACATAACAATGGGAACTATCTCTGGTACGTTAAGGTAGAATCCTCTCCCATGGCTGTATGTCTTTTCCACATCACTCCTCGATTTTTGAGAAGAAAAGAAGCTACCATCAAACGAGTAAATAAAATCGGAAATAAACATCAACCATCCCATAGATCAACATATCTCATCAACTCCAGATGTTTCATCTGGCTTGTGAAAATATCAGAAGATGGTCGCCAGGACTGTTGGAGAAGATTCTGGATTGAACTAAAAAAAAAAAAAAATAGCCCGATCTAATTCTGAAATCTTTAGGAATGAATCTACCTCGACACCTCTGGAGCAAGCTAAACATATTTAGGATCGGGAAGTGTCTGCTGTCAATTTATATATAGCTTTGCTCGTTACGTTTTATGGATATCTTCATATTCTAAACAAATAAATAAGAAAAAGGAATAATTCTTTGCTGCTGTTTGCTAAAATTGCAGGTGTACTGCTTTCAGGTTTCGATCCAGCAAAATATGTCGCTCAATGGTTGCTTAGGAAACGTCATTCAGAAATACACACAAACGTAAGGAAAGAAGTCGACCTATTGTGCATGTAGATAACTTAATTGAAAATTTTGAATTTTTAATAAAAAAATTCATCGTATTGTATTTTACGTAATTTATATACTTGTACAATAAATCTCTGCGTAATAAACTGTGTGTTGTATAGACAATTTGTTGTTATTTTCCACCGAAAAAAAATCACTCAGTAAAGTAACAACTCAAAATGGCAAACATTTATTGGTGGAAAATGAGGTCATGGCTTGAAAAGTTCCATGTTTGTTCTCTGGAGGGAGTTCCTGACTAAGAACATATTTAAAAATTAATAGAAAAAAGAAAAAAAATCCTTAACTCACTCTCGTTATGAATGTACTAAATGTTTTTAAAATGTGTTATTTAATAGGTTTCGGTAAAATATACTGTTCTTGCGGAAAGTCTTTAATTTTCTTGGAGAAATCATGAAATTACGCAAAGTGAACATCATAATAATGTTGTCCATAAAATAAAGAGAGGTCAGATATAACTGCGCATGTCATCTATAAAGTTGCCATGCCGTATTTGAAAGAATTTCTTCGCAAGCCGTTTTAATGAACTAGCGATGATATTCGTTCCCACAGAACCTCTAATAGCAGCAGAAACATGATTTTTCATGATTTTTGGACGTTACTTATTACAATATGTAATACAGCAAACTTCAGTTACTCCAACAATGACCAGAAATGCGAAATAGCCGCTTGTCAATAAAATATATTCCAGATCATAACATTGTTAAGCTTTTAATTAGAACACCATGAGACAGTAAAAGTACATTAACGCAAACTCTATTCTTCTGTTTCTGATGAAATAAACTACTACTACTACTATTCCTCTTTTCGCATAGTATATGCGAAATGAAACTGTCCGGTGCCAGAGAAAAATAAATCCTGAGCTTAAATATCATTATAAATCAGCGATTAAGAGTATTTAAAATGGGATGTTTAATGGTAGAGGATCGCTTTTAAGGATGGACTGTAGGAAGGCGACTTTAATAAATGCATGATGGTTCAGCTATTCGACAGACAGTTTCTCCTGTTTATTTTATTTATTCATATTGTTTTCAGATTCACACTGGTGCATTTGTATTTTTAAATGACTAAGTATGAACAACAAGAATACAAATTTTGATGTTCGACATCACGTATTAAACTGAAAACAAAAATCCAGTTTTTTTTTTTTTTTTTTGAGCAGTAGAGGGAAGGTCTGTATTTCATAGAGCTATCTGAAAATTGTATTGTAAGAAGGTTGGGAATTTATTTGTTTGTGTGCATTAAATGTCTATCAGCATTTAAGCAATCGCTCTTCAAATATCTCTCGAGAGTATTCGCATCCAATTCAAAGGGAAGAATTCCAGACCCCTTTACATTATGGTACATGGAAGAGATACTTCGAAATGCAGCACTGACTTACTATATTTTATTTTTATCCTCTTCTACCCTTTAAGAAGCATCGATAAAACTTTATCTGTTTTATTTTCGTGTCTGAGAACACGAGCGAGGCAATTACACCATTCGCTTAATCTTCTTATTATCAGAAAAAGCTTTAAAAGGATTTTTGTGTTTCGTGATTATTACCGAGAAGCAGTTTGTTGAACAACACAGGTCGCTAAACCAGGAATGCACAGCTTGGAAACTTAACACTAATACGCACACTCGTTATTCAAATCACGGTTGCCATGACACTACAACTTTTATTTATTGTAGTTTTTATTCTAGGGCTCGCATAACATATACCGAGCTAATCGAAGTTAGGCAACAAACTATTACTCAGGGAGCTCACATACTCACTCGGGGGAGCGGGATCCTACAGCTCCGAAAACTCCATAATATTTTATAAAGCTATTAATAAGCTGTGATTACTTTTGATCCACAGTGATTAAGACTATTTTGATACGAGATCAGAACATTTTATCATATTCCTGATCCTGGTGTGATGAGACGACGAATTAGAGGGACTAAAGGAATGATAACGCTTACTTTATCAGTAATTTTATCTTTTCTTCCTCTCCAGTGTGATAATAAAAATCTACTAAAGGTTGATCGATTGGTAGAGCCTCTACTACTAATGGCTCAGTTAAGTAAGTTTGAGCGCGGTTAGTAGTTGGAAGGGGTAAAATCGTTCGATGCTGTTGGCACATTCTCCCTCGATGAGTCTTTGGACTCCCTCGAGGTGTCAAATAATAATAATAATAATGCACGGTGGTTACTTACCCTTAAGCCCCACGACCTGTCAATCTCTGGATTTCGGAACTATAATTTTACAATAAGGTGATCAGTCCCATTCCCAAATATACGTTTCTCTAAATTTCGTGTGTTCTGATGTTCCGATGCCCTGACAAAAAAGCCGAATTTCCAGAGATAAAAGCAGTCCGACTTTGTATGATATCGGCTGACTCACCTTTAGTTGTAAATTCTCTGAGAATGGTTTTGCTCTTCGAAGGAAATTTGACCCCAAGTTTTTCCATAGCTAAGGCGTTTGTAAGGTAATTCTACCCCATTTATTTAGATTTATCATGCTTATCTGGATCCGGATTGCAGATATTTCTCAATTTCTAAATCCAGGCCCTAACCTACACAACCCCGTTAGACTTGGTTTTCATTCCTTGGGCTACATCTGTTTAGTGGTTTGCACTTAGGCCACTTGTCGCGAGCCCATTGCACACTCCAGTATTATGACGCCATAATGCATGTTATCGAGTCGGTTTTCTATTCAATAGAGAAACTATTGAAAAAGCAATGATAAACTCGAGTTATTCGGGAAGACAAGACAGGCCACGTTTTGTGCTACACTCAATAATTCCTTTGGGGTTGAATAATTCATTTTATTTCACACAATTTAAAACGTGGTTTCCAATCAATAGACGACTCTTGTCGTATCATCTTTCTTTCTAAGGTAGTATTCAGGCCTTCGTTTGTTATACGAAAGACAAATGTCACTGACTGTTTAATAAATAATAAATAAATATGTAATGTTTATTAAACATTACATATGAACAGAAGTCTTTTTTTTTTTCAAATATATTCTAATGCTTTATACTTGACGTTAGGAAATCGATATCCATGATTTTCCCTTGTGGTTGTTCAGTAAAATTTGGAGGCAGACGGTTGCAGCTGCGTTGTGTTTGTTCCTAAATTCTATTACTGAATTAAACAGAATGTTTGTATATATATTTTATAGGTGTTTATTTTTCATTAAAATCTGAATTTATTCCCGGAAGGAAATGACATTATTCGGTGAGCTAAAAATAAAACAAACGAAGAACAAAGCAAATTATTACTTTCATTTTGTATCTAGATTTGAAGTCTAAATGGTTTTTTTTTTCGGAAAACATGGGGACAAGACGTCATCACAAGGCTATGCAGGAAATTTCGTAGGGTGAACGTTTTAGAAATTAAACACTTCTTCGAAGCGATATTGCTGATAAGATTTTTTCGCAATATTTAACATAAAAATATAACACTTACACCGTTTAAGGGATATTAATTCCCCCAGAGTTATGCGTTTGTTATAAATCCGTGATTCAACTTGACGAACATCTCGTTTAACAAACTCGATGTCAGGCTGATCACTGTGTAGGCATCAGCTGAAAAAAAATGTTTTGTTTGGTAAGCCCATTGGGATGAAAACGACAGCTGGAAAACGTATGTTTATCCCACCCCACCCGCCATTTGCTTGAACAAGCTGCCTCCTTGATTACAGAACGTTTCTTGCAGACTGCACAGTTTTATGACGAACATGTCCACAGCATCGAACAGTCCTTCGAGACTGTAATTAGCAGAAAAAGAAACGCTGCTACAGGATTTGTTGGACCACAGAAGACGATCATCAATTTAATTACACTACGTTAACGGACCATTAGACAAGTAATGGGCGGGAGACGGAGGTCACCCAGATAATACAGGTCACGATCGCTAAGTGACGATTGTTTATGGTGAAAAGGTTTCTCTATTCTCAGTTACTAACAAATAAAAATAAATAAGTCAAGCTTTCAAAGGAATCCTAAGACAGGGAAATTTACCTGAAAACACTTATTATCGTACTGCAATCTACTGTTTTTTTTTTATCTTTATTCTTATAACTGATGGTTTCTATACTTTTTCGAATTTTGTAAAATGCTGTAAAAGGAACACTCTCTCGTCTGTTAGAAGCACACACCGTAAAATCATCTAATTTGAACAGTCTCCGTTACAAATTACAGAATTACAGAATTTCTAACAAATTAATTTCACTAAATTTTGAGACCGTTTTGTTTTATGATTTAATTGTAATAAAAGTATATGAAAATTATAATGGTGTTTTAACTTTTTTGAAGTTATAAAAAATATTTAAAATATTTAAAAACAAGTGTAAAATATTAAATACTATATTAATAATATATCTAAATAATTTATCTAAGCAATCACTGATGATATTTATAATGAGAAATCACCTATTAAATGAATAAAAGTTGCATTATTAATATATAAGAAAATAAAATATAAGAAAATAAAATAAATGACTGAAAAACACTTCCATCTTGAGCTGACTGACAAATATATAATTCCTTTCTAATGAGTTGTTTTCTTTTCCATTCAGCGTGGACTTTGTTCTACCAGCCCACATAGTGAAAGCAAAGTCGTCCGCATCGATATTTTCACCTTGATTTGTATCCTATGGTTTCATTCTGTTCATAACCTGAATTCTAAGACGATGCTGATTTTCTGTACTAGAATTTGATCTACAAGAGTTCGTAGGATTTACTTATGAAACTAGTTTACTGCGTAAGGAAGAAATCAAATTTCTTCGTTCGGGAATACTATGTAGAGTGAGATTACATTTGACACCTCGGAGAGTGGAAATAATAAAGGCACGGATTTGTATCCTATAGAATCGATCTTTGTTTTATTACGTAATTTAGGAGGGTACATAAGGAGAAAGATGACCTTTATACTATTGATCAGCTCACCGGCAAAAAAAGTTGACCAGCATGGTAAGTAAGGCGAACTCAGATTATGAGAAGAAATTAGCCGAGCAGTCCAAAGGAAAACCCAGAGTTCATTCGTAATGTAGCAAGTAGGAGGAAGAATGCTTATGGAAGGAAATCATTAAAGAGTGCAGATGGTCGAGAGGTGAAGAGAGAAAGAGACGAAATTGTTGAACTACTGAGTGATTATTTTGCAAGGGAATGTCATCCAAGTGAAGATATCGTTATGGCAGAGATGATATGGACTGATGCGAGAAGAGAGATTGACAAAATGGAGGTACTTAGGAATCTGAATGCAATTACAGCTGGCGAATCAGATAGGATATCAACCAGTGTTTTCCAAGAGTGTGCAAGGGATCTCGCAATATCTCTGACTAGGCTGTTTAATTTTAGTCTCTACTCTGGCAGAGTTCCAAGGGAATGAAAGGAGGGAAATATTGTTTTGCATAAGAAGCAAACTGTATACTAATTAGTGTAAGCGGCAAAAAAGTACTAAAAAAGTTGGTCAAAGCGAGAATTCAGGAAATGGTGGAAAGGAATATGATTTTCCATGAGAAGTATCATGGTTTTGTGAAGAGTTGATCATTCCTTTTTAATTTACTACCTTTTTTTTACATCCAAAACTCTCTTATGATAGATATGAAACTGATGATATGAATACGAAGATAGTTGATAGAGAGACCAAAAAAGTAGTATATAGAGGAGCAAAATCCAATGGAGAGGAGATGGCAGTTTTCGCAAGACTCTGGGCTGGACCACTACTTTTTGATTCTTTCATAAATGACACAGGAAATGAAAAGTTGATCTTTTTCTTGGTAAAAGAAATAAAAGTTAAAGAAATAATAAAAAGTAACTTTTTTACTAGCAAACGTTAGTGTGTACCGTTATACTTGTCCTGAAGAAGCCAGACAGAATATCTGGTGAAACCTGTTGACAATTTGTGCATATTATTTACTAATATCTGGTCAACGAATAAAAACAAGAAGAAGCTCAAGTTTTTAGGTTTAAGTGACCAAATACAAAACAGAAATGACACAGGAAATTATTTGAAGGAAAATATTCAGTTATTTGTTGATGCTACGAAATTAGGTAGAGTAATCGTTAATCAAGCGATATGTAAATCTTGTGGGATTATTTAGATAGGATGTCAGTAGTAGACTAGCCACTAGTGACAAGATCAAGATCAAGATCAAGATAAGAAAAGGAATCGTGACGTGATTGGTTGTTAAGCTGATGATGTCATTGTGTGTGTAACGCCATGAGTTTGGAATGTTAGGAATTTCCCTGTGGGCATATGTGTCATGTGGCTTCAGTTCTTGTGTTTTGGTTCGCGTATGGAATTATGGGTGATAGTAGAGATAAGGATTCATTTTGTGATTGGTGGGACACTTCTGACCAGATCACGATCAAGATAAGGAATCGTGACGTGGATGTGTTGCTATCAGATGAATATAAGTGACGTAATTTGTTAGTTGTAAATAAGTGACTTTATTGTTTTGAATAGAAAAGGAAGATATTAGTGGATAAGCATTCTTGTCATGATTGGTGGGATACTATGAACAAAATTGGGTGAAAGGGGAAGCGATATCAGTGTCCTGGATGTGTGTTGTTATGAGTTGTAGATAAGTAAATGGTTTGCGTATGGTATTATAGATGATGGATAGTGATAAGA
Organism: Typopeltis vanoorti; assembly: GCF_054136105.1. Classification (NCBI taxonomy): domain Eukaryota; kingdom Metazoa; phylum Arthropoda; class Arachnida; order Uropygi; family Thelyphonidae; genus Typopeltis; species Typopeltis vanoorti. The sequence goes on along the minus strand of NC_143561.1, from coordinate 46,027,222 downwards.
TAAAGTTTGAAATTTCGCTGGGGGCCCTCATCTGTCAGGGACATCTCGTCATGTGTTTAGTTCGCTTAAGTCATTGTGTGTGAGTTTAGAGATAAGCAATCGTGACATTTTTTGTTTGGAAATTTCTGGGGAACATATGTCTCTCTGTGATATCACATGGTGTTTTGGTTTGCCTATGGAACTGTAGGAGATGTTTTTGAGATAAGATATCTTGGACTTTTCGCAGGATGACACATATCCGTCATTCTCATCATGTTTTGTGTTTGGTTGTCTATAGATGGCCGTACTAATTTTCCAATACATTTTGAGGTATTTCTTTTCTGGTAAAGGGTGGGAAGTCTTAGAGTAGAGTCGTGATGGCGGCAGTGATTAGGCTTTTCTGAATAATTTAATTAGATGCTGGTGTCCCTTAACCACACACACATTAGACATGAAAAGTCGCTAATGTATACATGTTGATACTCTAATATGTACACTATGATCATTGTTATGAAAGAAAAACTACCCAGTATTAGAATTACCTTACCAAAACATATGAGCAGTGATTATTGAAATTACAATTATCAATTGTTATGTTTAAGTTAAAAAAAAATTAACTTACATTTCTTTCCAGAATGGGAATATCTTGGTACTATCTAGGTTTTCTGAATATTCCAAATTGATGATTTTTAACATATATTCACACCACAGAACACAAACACAAGTCTGAAAATGCAGTTGACTTTTTCATTATAGGTTACTGGGGCTAACATATATTCATAGCACAAAAACACACAAAACATAGGAGTTGAAAGATATAAAAAATCTGTTAGGGTCAGGGACCACGAGAGACGGCTCAAATGTGCCGCCATCTCGTGGTCCCTAACCCTAACAGAATATATGTAATGTCTGAAATAATGTGGGTTCTACGGTCGATTTGCTTGAGTTTACAGGACGAAAAACCCGAGTTTCCGGGAGAAAAATCCCACTTGCTCGTGCCAGAGATCAACTAACTCGGGAACCGGTCGAAAAGAGGCTTAGAAAAATTTCCTCTAGTCGCCGACTAGACTCGAAACCAAGTCTTCCTTCGTGCGGTCAAGCGCCGTGGTGTGCAAACGCCACAATCTGAATTGCCCCAATCTGAACGATTGGGGCAATTCCGGACGACGCAACGCTTTCTACTTTGTGGCGTTTCTACGATACTAACCATTGTCTCTTTCAGCAAGACAATCCTTTGACAATTCCTAAGACAATCTGCAATGCTTCACTGCAGATTGTATTAGGAACTAATGATTGTCAGGAACTGGATCAACGTTTTCTGAGAAGCTAAGCAGAACTTTCCCATGTGTAGCAATTGACCGAAGCATTTAATGAAGGCTGTTCTCGACTCATATTTCACCGAACTATGCACAGGATTAGTACTGGCAGTCGCTAAAGGAAGTTCAACACGGTAAATAAAAGTTTCTAATTCAGTATCCTGTGGGTGTAGATTTTAAGGGCAAAAAATATTCGAACAGAGAAAAATCTTTAAAATTAGCTGACATTCGGTTGTGTGGGCGTGCCCGCATGATCCTATTTAGTTCAATGATGTAACACTGAATATAATGATATTTTCAGAATAATTAGGCAATAATAGATCATTTATGAATAATGAGACTGCTCCTCCTCCCCAGTGAAACTGCTGGAAACATTCCAATAAATCATGAGAAATGGTTGTCGTTATGCATAAAATTTCAATATTTATATTCTATGAATATTCATCTGAAACACGTTTTCTCAGTCGTACAATGAGAAATATAACAACACTTTACATGAAACACCGAATTCTATTAAACCCAAGAGGTGAAAGTCTCAAGGGATTAATACTAATATTATCTTAGTACAGTATTAACACATGAGGAAAACTAAATCAAAAATTACCTTACATAGCTAACTTGCTTCACGTTTGATGTCAACTTAGAATTACCCATATCTCTTTCTCTCCTTCGCTCACATAGCAAGGAATATCTGATGTTTGCGATCCATCATTTCAAAAAGACAGATGTTTTAAAATTTTCACTGTATTATTCAAATACATCGACATGACAACAGCAGTCTTTAATTGGATTTCTTCACTTCGTGGTGTATTTTCTTTTGTTTTCTTTTTTGTTGCCTGTTATTATTTGTATCCATCGTTTCTATCAAATGCATTCTGAATGAATCTTATAATTTCCATCCCGTTTCAATGATCCTTATGAGGAGAGAATTTGATATGTTGTAAGCTGCCTTTAGCCACAGAAAACGTGCCTATTCAACACCATTGAAATATGAACTGTGTGTGTATGTGTGTGTGCGTGTGTGTGTGTGTTACTTAAAATAGATGGTAAATTCTTTTATTCAGTTAAAATTTCCTTTTCCTTTCTTTTGTAATAAATATATCTATTGTCACCGCAAAAGGTCTCTATGTAACAAAAAATAAAAAAACAGATGAAAATCAATGCTGTGCCTTCATTATTTTAGTACATTCCTTCTAGTTTCAAGGAAACGTATGAATGGAGATGATACTGAAACTTGTTAAGAAACTCGACAAAATACGGGAGAGAGGATGCGTACAGACAACATTAATACTTTGATGTCTTCAACGAATACGAAATAAAAATTCTTCTCTGTAAGGAATGGCTGTCATGCGCGGAAGAGATCTTTATTCTAAAATGGCTGTATGCTAGTCACATGTTCATATAATAATAATAATAATTTTGAAGAAGTGATAAATGGGTTTAGCATACTTGTTACAATGAGGACTACTAAAGGGTCACTCATGTTACCAAATGAAATTTCATCCACAGATTCTGGATACAGCACATCTCAGTACAGATACGGTTTAATTTAATTTTTGGAGCTGCTTTTGACCTCTTTAGAAAAAAAAATCTTGCTAATGGATTTAAAGTATTACAGCAACCGATTTCTGTTGCTGTAATACGTTACAGAAGAAGTACAATAAAAACATGCGGGACAAATGAATTTTTCATCGATCTAAATAAGGTATTGAAGTGTGGAGAGACACAAAAAATCGTTTCTTTGTGTACGCATTTTATTTAACTGTATTTGATTGGACTTTCTATATAATACGTCACTATATCTTACATCGCCTTAAAATGCGTGTAACTTATTTTGCATTTTGTTAGTGACTATTTATTTTTGTAGGTTCACTGTAAATTTACGCATGCGCTGTGGTATGAAATTGGAAACGAAGGCTCACTTAATGACAGTCTACGTAACTCTAACATAATTTCTTAGTTTGAGCAAATTGTACTCTGTCAAAAATAGGCTTCACGTGACAAAATTAATAACGTCAGCATAAAATAATATCATCGATCAAAGAAACTGGAATCTGTAATTGTTGGGAAAGAATGCACAGAGAGGCGCATGCGTGGTGTGTTCTAGTAAAATGAGATTGTGATCAGGGAAACAATTAAAACGAAACGGAAGTGTTTATTTTGTTAACTTCATTTCTGGTTTTCGTTAGGGATTAAGATACAGCACTAGAGGACAAATTTCTCTTCTATTGTATCGTGTTCTTTAAGGGGAAACCTACAGACACACGAGAATTTGTGACTCTCAAGAGATAGATTTTGTTTTAATGATATATTTTAATCGCAGTTATCTAAATATGGTTAATGAATATAAACACGATGAATAAATTATATTTTGTGGAATCATAGTTGAATATAACTCGCTCTTTTTATTTAGATCTGGATCTTCTTATTCTTTTTTTTTATTTATTTTTTATTTTTTTATCTAGTGAATTTTATAGATGGTATCTAAATTGTTTAACAGTGTGGAAAGGTTTAGAAACTTTGAATTTCTTTTCCGGATACTATCAAGTCATCCTCAAAACAAAGTCATCCTCAAAACATCCCCAAAGGGTTATTTCAAATTTTTCAAATAATCCAAATACGACACACATTGATCGACGTATTTGGAGAAAGACAGAGAGAGCTCACTTAATCAGATTGCCCTTAACTTTTTTCCTGATTTTATATTTTATATTTAAAAGTAGATTAGGCTTGTCTTGGACCTGGAATGAACCTGGGCTACGAATATCAATAACGGGCCTGTCGTCAGTCTTTTTAAATGAAAGATCACTAGATTCAGATCTCAACAAATATTTTCAGTGTTTTATTAGTTTTTACAGTTTTTTTTTTTTTTTAAGTTAAACTAATCTTGCCATTTTTAATGTTCATTTTCGTCTATCTATACGATGGAGTATCCAAAATAAAATGAACAGAATTATTTTTTTCAAAAAAATATTACTGAAGTTTATAATTCCATATTCTAGTCTCCCTCAAAGTACTCTTCACGTGAATCAAAGCACTTGTCTCAATGTGTTCCAGTTCCAGAACTACTTCCAGCAGTTCTGGAACTGTTCAACTGAATGCAGGTTATGGCCTCTAGCGACTTTTCTGTCACTTCGTCCACATCACTGCTTCCCATTCATGGTTTTCTTTATCCCTGGGAATAAAAATAAAGTCACTTGGAGAGAGAGAGAGAGAGAGAGAGAGAGAGAGAGAGAGAGAGAGAGATCGGCAGAATAGGGAAGGTGTGGATCAACCGAAATGTTTTTTTCGTCAAGAACTGTTCGACAGACATGTGGGCTGCGACAGTGTAACAACCAATCTCCGCTACCCTATTTCTAGCCGTTATCGTAGCCCTCACGCAGTCTTCTGAAAAAAATCTAAATTTCACACGCACTTCTGCTTTTTGTGGTCAGCCATCACATAATCGCCTAAGTAAGCACGAATATATGGCCACAAGAAAGAACATATCTTAAAAACCTTTAACCCCCATGTTTCTTCAAATTGTAATAATTTGTTCTTTTTCTTTTAGGATATATTAGAAGACATGTTTGACACCTCAATTCCTTCTTGGTGATTAATCACAACCTTTCAGCACACCCGGGTATTAAACACGTAAACCTTTGATATTCATACCACAATCCCAACCCATTTTCCCTTTCGTCCTATCTCCGTTGTCTGTTATGGCTATAAATTGCGTATGTTCTTCTGATCGGTTTGCATATTTTGTGGGATGACGGATGCTTTCACTCGCAGAAGAGACTGGCAAACTCGCCTCCAGCTGAAATGCCCTGAAAACCTAGGTATTCACGTCCTGGGCGGGATTCGAACTCAGGTGTTTCTTGAAAAAAAAAAAAATTTTGTTTCAGCCTACTGAGTTAAAGAGACTCTGTTGCATCATAATATTACAATGCAATTATTCGGATAAATATAGAACGATCATAAATAAACACCTCATTTGTTTTGGGAATGAGGTGCGAGTTATTAAAACGTTAAGTTTTGCGAATGGCTTATATTTCGTTTATTATACCTCTATGACGCGATATACGCCTAAGAGCTACTTCTTTATTTCACTATTCAAACATTAATATTAGCTAATATTAAATCATTATGAGTTATTACGTTTAATAGCTTTTAAGAAATGTTTCATTAGAATACGATCTTTCATTTTAATAAATGTGAAATAAAATTTCCATAATCAAAATGAAGCAACATTCTTTTATAGTGGCAGAGATAACTAAAATGAATAAAATTGTTAAAAATAAAAGGGATATAAGAATAGGTTATTTATTTCGCGATAGAAAACAGAGTCACCTTTTCACATCCGTTTTTGTTTGAAATTAAAGTTCAGCTATTGCAATTGTAGTTAACTGTCACGAACAATGTTTATTTGTTTATAAAATGAACTTAGTTAAATTTGATATTGGGGGGGGTGGGGGGGGGGGGGGGTGGGGGGGGGGGGGGGTGGGGGGGGGGGGGGGTGGGGGGGGGGGGGGGTGGGGGGGGGGGGGGGTGGGGGGGGGGGGGGGTGGGGGGGGGGGGGGGTGGGGGGGGGGGGGGGTGGGGGGGGGGGGGGGTGGGGGGGGGGGGGGGTGGGGGGGGGGGGGGGTGGGGGGGGGGGGGGGTGGGGGGGGGGGGGGGTGGGGGGGGGGGGGGGTGGGGGGGGGGGGGGGTGGGGGGGGGGGGGGGTGGGGGGGGGGGGGGGTGGGGGGGGGGGGGGGTGGGGGGGGGGGGGGGTGGGGGGGGGGGGGGGTGGGGGGGGGGGGGGGTGGGGGGGGGGGGGGGTGGGGGGGGGGGGGGGTGGGGGGGGGGGGGGGTGGGGGGGGGGGGGGGTGGGGGGGGGGGGGGGTGGGGGGGGGGGGGGGTGGGGGGGGGGGGGGGTGGGGGGGGGGGGGGGTGGGGGGGGGGGGGGGTGGGGGGGGGGGTACCGAGCAGAACCGCTCAAATTCCGAGGAAAATAATTCACCGACAAAGCCCATCAGCGGGCCGTGCCGGAGAACATCTTCCCCGGAGACTCAAAGTGCTCCCTTAAGACAAAAACCTTAAGAGAGCGAACCCAAAAACTCATCGCCCAAGTGGGTAACAGCAACAGCCGAACCTCAGTTAAACTTCATTGGTACAGCTTTGCGTTGCTATCCATCACCCCCAAGGGCATTAATGAACCAATCGACCGCATCTCACGGTCGATTGATTCCATCCCCTTGTCTAACAAATAATTCCATTTCTAGTAATTTAGCGCAAAATATTTAAATAATTTTTATAATATACAATGTATTATTTTATTTCATATGATTTTTTATAAAACAAATAAAGAAAATATCAATATTTTCTGACTGGACATTTGAAATATTTCTTTGTCAGGAATGACTTGTTTGAGATAGTAATAGACATTACAATGCGATCAGTAGTAGATGCGATCGTTGCGATGCGATACAATGATCAGTAGTAGATCAGCAATGAGGACGCCTTTAAGATAAGTCCAGTGGGGGAACGAATTTGAAACAGAAAAATATGAAAGCGACAATGCTGAACCAAATTTAAAACAAAATCGAATTGGCTTCATCATCTTCCAATGCGAAGATGATAACGTCATCATTCTCAATCCTGCAAAACATGTCTTTTAAATGTTATGTATTGATTCTCCAAAATTTGACATTTAATTCGATGTAACACTTTTATCTAATCTAGGAGAGATAATTATATAAATCTATACTTGCAATTCCCGATGATTATTGGCGAATAAGCAATTTAATTGAAATATGAATTGCAACCATTTTTTATACTTCAAACGTTTCTCAATAGATGGCGCTATGCGTCGTTCGCTATTAAAGCATGCTGGGCAGTACAATTTAAATAACATTCCTGTCTTAAACAACCATCCCCCCACACTAATTTGTAGCTTCGGGATTAAATTTGCTTTCATGGTTGCAACGTATACTATTATTCATTTATGAATGATGACTGAACAATTAAAACAATTATTCTGCCATCCTTCATCATTTAATGCTAATCATTCTACTCATGAGAATTAAAACCCTAATAGAATCAGAGTCCCATACCAATTCCAATGACCATTTTGACAAAGATGGCCTTCTGACAATCGTTTTCTCTCGCGTTTCTATCTACCTCAACTAAAGTTGGATGCATAGTATAGATTATGAAACGTTTGTTTCGCAGCTTGAGAGAATTATTTCGAGAAATTTCCATAGATAATAAAGAATTCTACTTAATTTTATTGTAAAAACTAATATATCTCATATTTTTATTTTATATTTTTGATAGAAATTACAAAATTATTTGTTAAATTCTAAAAAGAATTAATACACCTTTTAATTTTTTTTTGTCATAATGCTATAATTAAAATTTCATGACGAAATTTTTTATCAGATTCTTGCCATGACATTAAATGGGGGGAAAAATGGCGGCTCGCGTGTTAGTGTTTTGTGTCGTGTGTTATTGATGGTGAATTGTGTATTTGACTGATAAGTTTTCAGAGATTTATGCTTATATTCATTAGTAATATCAGTTATTTGCTTGCCGCAATAAACAGGCATTTTACATTTTATTTCCCATACAAGGTAAGTCAACTGACTTCGCAAAGGCGATACGCTAGGCCTACTGCCATTAGTGTCGTTGTTGTATTTTAACATCTTGTTGCTAGTTGACGCGCCTATGCTTGATATTGCTGGTAGTCCTTTGCGGCTGCGGGATATTTTACAAAAACTTCTGCTGGCAGGTCTTTAGACCTGCGGGATATTTTATTAACGCACATACGCAACTAAATCGATATGAGCGTGCCTGACCTGGACGTATTTGCTGATCTGCTCGAAAGAGAGCCAGCTCTTGAACTCATTGATAAACTACAAAAGAAGTTCAAGTTGACATGGCCTACTAGCATGATTGACCCCGACATTATTATTGAGTCACTCGATAAAAAGCTAGCACTCAGTTTTATTAAAAAGCTCCTCAAAAAGTTTGAACGGGATTGGCCCGGCTACTTAAATTTGTATTCCTCACCTGAAGTTGAAGTTGAGGAAAATGAAGACTCCCCACAAGTGGAGGAAAAACTCAATCTAGTTGTCTCTACCTCTAATCCTTCTGATCAAGAAGAAACTCACGCACGTAAGAAGAGAAAAATTCTTGCTGCTGAATCAACAAATGTTGTTGGTATGGAAGAGGATGTTCACATTTCAGATCCCTCTGTTTCCCACAATGAAAAGGTGCCACCGATTATCCTAAGGGAAAAGCAGAGATGGACAACACTCAGAACCATCATGGCAAATTCACAAATTCATTACACGTCTGCTAAAAATGCAGACGAGGGAATACGAATTCAGCCCACCACGGTGGCTGACTATAGAAACCTTACAAAGGAACTGGATACTAGAGGAACCCAATATCACACATTTTCACTTGCCTCTGAAAAAAATCTGAAAGTAGTCTTACGAGGAGTCTCTGAGGATATTGACACAGATGAAATAGTTACTGACCTTAACCTACAGGAACTACCCCCCATAAAGGTCACTAGAATGTTTAGATCAAATAAGACACCTATGCCTTTAGTCTTAGTAGAAATTCATAACATCTACAAAGACATTTATAATTTAAAATCAATCTGTGGACTCAAAATCACCACAGAACCATTGAGAAAGAAATCATCTTCTGGGCAGTGCCACCGGTGCCAAAAATTTGGCCATGCCCAGAAGCTATGCAAAGCTCAGTTCAGATGCGTAAAATGTGGCGAGAATCACCCCACAAACACCTGCGCCAAGCCAAAAACCACCCCGGCTAAGTGCGCTAATTGTGGGGGTCCCCACCCTGCTAATTATAGAGGGTGTATGCATCATCCCAAAAACAGATGGAATGATCCCAGTCATCAATCTACCTCGTCATCTAATGCGAGAGTTCCTGAAGCTCAGGCTACTCAGTTCTCCAAGAGTGAGAACATGACAACTGGTGCTCGCCCATCATTAACTGAGCCCCTTAAGAAAACGAATCTTCAACATCAAGTAAGAACATATGCTGATGTGGCCCGCTCCAAACAGATAGTACAAACCCAGAACCGGAATACTCCACACTCAAATCTATCAGCTGTTATCACCTCTTCTCTTGCAAACATGCTCCAGGATTTCAGCAACTCAAATCCATCCTTAAGTGTCACAAAAAGATTCCTACAGCAAACCCAATCCATATTATCTGCACTCTCTGATGCATAGGAAAAAAATCGTCCCAAACTCTCTTAGGATTATCGGTTGGAATGCCAACGGTATAAAAAACAAACTATTAGAAATCCAGGAATTTAATAATAGATACAACCCAGATATACTGCTAATTAATGAAACTCACCTGAGGCCTGCTGACACCCTGAAAATCAGAGGGTATCAGATTTACAGAAACGACAGGCTTGGGTATAGAGGTGGAGGTACAGCCACTCTTATCAAAAGCTATATCAATCATCACTCAATAACCAACCCTACTACCACCAACCTCGAAATCACAGGAATCAATGTTCTCACAAACTCAATTGGGAACCTCAAAATTTTTTCTGCTTACAACCCTCCATTAAAGACATTATTGACCTCAGATCTGGATGCCATCCTTGGAGTAAAAGGACCGATCATCATCGCTGGAGACCTCAATGCAAAGCATCCTGCTTGGAACAGTAAATCCACTAACAAAAATGGTCGTATCCTTTCTAGCTACACAGGATTAAACCATGCTGTTGTGGCTGGACCTACCGAACCAACTCATCTCAGTACATCTGGCACTGCTGACATCTTGGATATAGCCATCCTGCAAGACATTAAACTACAGTACAGCCTTACATCACTAAACGAGCTGTCGTCGGATCACAACCCAATTCTACTGCAATTGGGAGAACAAGAATGCCTGTCTCCTCCTCATTCAGGCATATCGTGGGAGAGATTGTCTAAAGCACTTCGGGATCAAATAGGACCCGTCCCACACATATGCACACCAGAAGATGTGGATTCTGCAGTGACTAGCCTCACCCAACAGATTAAGTCCGCTATAATGGTTGCAACCTTCCAGAAACCTGTTCCCAAGCCTGATCGTTTGCCTGAGGACATTATGGACCTGATCAGAGAGAAGAACAGAGCTAGGAAGAGATTTCGTAACACTCGCGCTCCTCAGGATAAGACAGTGCTTAATAGATTGAATGGAGCAGTAAGAGATGCACTTAAAACGCATAGAAACGAAGTTTGGGATAAAAAGTTAGCCTCTATCTCACCTATTGATCACTCTATCTGGGGCCTACTGAGAAACATCAAAAACAAAAACAGATCCCCCCCCCCTATAATCTCAAACCAGGGCCTAATCCACACAGATGCAGATAAGGCAGAAGCCATACTTAAAAATCTTGAGGATCAGTGCAAACCATCTTATAACAACATTGATTTCAATCATCTGTATAAAATCCACAGACAGGTTAGACATGCACTAAACCTCCCGGATACCAGTGCTGATCATATTGCACCCGCATCACCTGTTGAATTATATGATATTATTAAAAAACTTAAGAACAATAAAGCTCCTGGACCAGACAGCATCTCAAACAGGGTGATCAAGCTGCTGCCTCGAAAAGCTATAGTGCATCTGACCAGTATAATAAATGCAATCTTAAGACTTCACTATTTTCCTTCCACCTGGAAACTGGCTGATGTGATTCCTATACATAAGCCAGGCAAAGACCCACACTTACCGCAGAATTATCGTCCAATCAGTCTCATCTCCAACCTGGGTAAGATTGCAGAGAAGGTCATCCTCTCACGACTCCAAACCTCAATAAATGACCTAAACATCCTCCCTAAAGAACAGTTTGGTTTTCGGCAACACCATAGTACTACCCAGCAAATCCATAGAATTGTGGAATATATCATCACCAGCTACAACTGGCGCCAGTACACAGGAGCTGTTTTCCTAGACCTATCTAAAGCATTTGATAAAATCTGGCATTTTGGACTCCTGCACAAACTTATCTCAGCCGGCATCTCACTAAAAATGGTTCATCTAATCCGTTCATATCTTCAGAATAGATCAATGCAAGTTAAAATTAACGGTTCTATATCGTCCCAGCGCCATATCTTTGCTGGAGTGCCACAGGGATCTCTACTGGCTCCATTGCTGTTTTCTGTATACATGTCAGACATCCCTCACAATCCGATGACTTCCATTTTAGCGCTGTATGCGGACGATACGGCAATACTAACCAGATCCCTCAGACCCCACTTCGTTACTAGAAAGCTTCAAGAAAACATTCTAAAGCTGGAGGGTTGGTTCTCTAGGTGGAGATTGGAAGTCAACCCCCTGAAAACTCAGCGGTTCTTTTCTCAAAAAGGCCAATGTCTCCTGCAGGAGATGTGTTACTATTCAATACTAAAATTCCCTGGCAGACAGAAACAAATTACCTGGGTGTAATTCTCGACAAAAAGCTATCTTTCAACCAACATATCAAGTCTGCATGTGCAAAAGCATCTAAAGCCATAGCTCAGATTTACCCGCTAATTAATAGAAATAGCAAGCTCAGCAACAGAATCAAATTGCAACTTTACCAGATGACGATTCGTCCCATAATCACCTATGCCTCTCCAGCCTGGAGCCACACCTCTAACGCTAACATTATCAAGATTCAGCGTGTGCAGAACAAGTGCTTGAGAATGATTCTGAACGCCCCGTGGTATGTTAGAAACAGCCAGCTCCATAGAGACACAAATATTCCATATATTCTCTCTTATCTACAATCCTTAGCTTCCAAGTTTTTTCTAAAGACGTCCACACACCACAATGATTTGATTCAACAAGCTGCAGCATATGAGCCAACGGACATATTCAAATATAGAAGACCAAAAACTATATTAGCCTCCTATAACGATGCATAATCTCCATGCCCATTCAGGGCGAGCAAACTGCTCGTAAATTTTACCCTCACTGTAACCACGACAGATAGCGGGGAATATGAAAAGCATCTTGCTTCACCCTTAAAGACATAAATGTCAATTGTCAATTGTCAATTTTTTATCATTCATCATTCAGTTCAAGCGGCTGGATGTTCCGTAAGACTACTGGCGTATATACACAGCAATGTGATAGCAGTTAAGCTAGTTGATAACAAATAGCGTTATAAATGATGTTTTGAATTCACTGTTTTCAATCAGTTCAATTCAATATTTTGTTGTTCACATTTGGACATCGCAATAGCAAACAGATATAAATGGTAAGGATGTTCATTGTTCATTTTTCGTACCAAACTGAAATGTTTAAAACTATATATTTATATATAGTTTTAAACATTTATATATTTAAAAAAAATTAATGATTCTCTCTAAAAATATTAGAAACGCTAAAGGAAACAAAAATATATGTTTTAACATTTTGGAGGGAACAGATTTCGTAGAGATCTGACAGAAAATGGATACTGCATCATTTATGTACTGTTTACTCATAATAATAATATCCTAATGAGGTCAGGTAAGATCAAGAAAAACATTTTTCGAACGGAACGAAAACAGTGTCGATGATTGGATGAATGTTTCGTCGAATATAATATACTATGAGAATGACGTCAATGTCGAATTTCATGTCAGCATAACTATTCACATCAAATGAGCATCAGTCTCAAGGATCACGAATTAACAGTCTAAAAGATGATCCTTTTGATGGTCTTGGAAAGGTCAAAAGGCAAAGTCATATCAAAATTAAAGGTCAATAAGAATCGTAGCAAAGGAATCATAAAATACTTCATACCAAAGGTCAGCGCATGACAGATTATAACAAATTTGAGTTTTATCATATTCAGAAGTTAAACACAGCTTGTTACAAAATAATGCTCTCTCTCTCTCTCCATTTCCTCTCTTCTTCTTCCAACTCTCTTCTCTATTACTTATGTTTTTCATGGTTTTAAATTTTCCACTCAAGAAAAAAAAAAAAAAACTCAGTAAAAGAGGACGATTTCTTTTGCTTTTGCGATTCGGAGTTGCGCTTGGTCGGTGTTAGCGTAACTCTCTCCGAGCTTCAGGAACACGTGATACCAGCCAACAACTCACAACGGGATTTCTTGGGTAGATTAAAAGTGTCATAACGTGGTATATTAAAGTACTTTCCACACAGCAGACTGGATAAGCATCCCTGCAGGTGCGTCATTTAATATGAAAATGCTTCCTCCACCTTCTATATTATCTCATTATTTATTCTCCAATGAAAGCTTTTCGATCGCTTGTGAATTTTTGACACCTCGTTATTCTTGGACCATGTGAACGCTTTACTATGGGTGATAATAAATATATCAAAATTACTAGTCGTTTGGTGCTCTAGGTTTATATATATATATATATATATATATATATATATATATATATAGAGAGAGAGAGAGAGAGAGAGAGAGAGAGAGAGAGAGAGAGAGCAAATCATTGTTTAGAAAAATTTATTTTGAATATTGAGCACAATTTCTGTGTCAGGAATGTCAGACTGAATAGAAAGTTGAACTGAATATCTTAGTTAGCTGGTCATTGGCCCTCTTAAAAGATTTCAATTTCTGGCTATATAATTATGGGACCGCAAATTGACATTCGTTTGTAACATCGATTTAATTGCGATATCTGTCGGCGTTAACCCCGACAGAGGAGTTGCACACGCAAGACTTTGAAAGCCGATTGACTTTCGCTATAACATTCTTTGATCGAGTTGAGTTCGATGCTACGTGGGCGTGCATGATTTTATGGAGACAAGAGGTTCACTTTCACCTGAAGAGAGCGGGGTACACCCAAAAATGCCTGGTATGGGTTACGAAAAACCCGCTTCCAAACCCACAAATTCTTTTGCATTCATCCGAAGTTGTTGTCTGGTACAGGTTTACAGTTTCGTTTATCTCTGGACCATTCTTCTTTGAGGACATTCGCCAGTCGGGTCCTGTGACCTGCTCAGTTACTGCCGAGAGGTATCGCGATTTGGTAAACAATTTTGTTGTGCCTCAGCTACAGTTTAGCGTCTGTTCATGGATTCAGTCATTTTCGTGCAGGATGAGGTCCCTCCACACATCGGTCGATGCGTACAGGAGGTTCTTCGAGAACATTTCACGGAAGCCATAGTGATCAGCCGTCCGTTCCTCACTGCATGGCCGCCTCGTTCACCTGATCTGACCCCTTATGAATTATGGCTCTGGGGATTTCCGAAAGGCAGGGTTTATCGGGTCATCCTGATGACTTTCCAGCGCTGAAAGACAGCTAATGCAGCATGTGCGCAAACATCTGTGTGCATCCTTTGAATGCATCATGGAAGTGCAAAAATGTTATTTATGCTTGTGTTACTATTCTCCATCTTACATATACAGAAAATTACATCTACATTCAGCACATCACACATCTCCCCTGGTGGTGAATTTTAGAATTTTTCTTTCCTCAGATATCGCTTCCGCATGATTCGAGAGTGGTTCTTCCCATCAGGAGGGAACTGGGGGTAAGGAAACCACTTCATTTCTGTGTGAAATAGGTTTGCTTATCCTATAGTTAAAATGAACCTTATTAAGACTTCTTTTTTATTGCACTGGTTTCGAAATCAAAGGGAGTCGTACAGAGTGAGATGAGAAATACTTATTGGAAGTGATTTAAAACAATACAATCCTCTAGAGTGTCGAGTGTCACAAAAACTTGGTCACATGACACACACGAATTTCTTTCCATTTTTCCCGTATTTCTTGGGATACCAACATTATTGTAAAAGAGCAAGAATCTTAAGAAAGTTACAGCGAATCTCCACAAATGCTCTATTCTTAAACGTTGACCTCCTCCAATGTTCTATCAAGCACGCGCCTGTACTCTTCACTCTCATATGCACTCTGGTTTCAAAGATTTTTCGATTTTTATGCACCATTTGTCTTCAGATAAGGTGATGACTGGCGAACTCTTTTGTTTGTCTTTCTCTCGCCAATCTCGTCTACGTTTAATAGTTAAGGACACTCGGCTGTTTTCGCTCGTATTATAATGACGGTAACGTGTCTCTTTTAAATGCCTGCAGAACGCGTTTCAAAGAATCCCCCATTGCAAATTTATTTGTTATACACTAGGAAATAACATCGTTTGCTTTTACGTAGCGAAACCGAAGTTTACATAAATTAAGCAATTAGTGGGTTCAAAGGTTGGTTTAATAAGGAAACTTCCGGATTGTGTTCACGTAGGTCTCTCATTACGTTAAACGCACATATAGATGCTTGTATCTCTTCCGGCAAGTTGATTCATTTAGCTGGAACATTATTAACTTTCCTGCCATATGAAAGAGAGTATTTAGCGTAAACTGAAGTGACAAATGCTGCTTTTTGGAGTGGCTTTCTTGGAGGCATCTGATCGATTTGTAGCGTTATTTTTCAGTAGTTTTATGTCGTGTCATCGCTAGATGATCCCGGTAGCGTATAGACGAATACATCTCTAGTTTCAAACAGTTTCACTTAACCCATTCCAATCAACTAATTGAGATATTCACTTTTTTGCTTCTAATTCAGAATTCATTCACAAATCTTTGGTTTCACAGTTCTGACTGATGATGCATTTATTAGTTTGAATTGTTAAACATCGAAAGGTTTTTGAATGGATTGGGAAACCAAAGCACTATAGAAATTATCACTTACGTTGGACATGTTAATGGCGACCGAGACCTAACTTCTATTAATTCTGTTTTTATCACAATGCTGATTTCTTAGAAAGTACGAGTAAAATCTAACTAAGTTGAAATCTTAGAGCCTGTATTCAGCTGATCTCTACCTCTAGAAACACGTTAAGGAAATTTGTACCCGTCAAATGATTTTGCCATGATCTCTAACACTGATGTCATCTTACCGCAAAGTTAGAACTGTCCGGTTTTGTTTCTAAATTCTAATTATATAATAATAAAATAAAAATAGAAAGGTAAAAATAAAATAATTTTTTAAAATATTTTTATTGTAAATACAAAAATTGTTTAAAAATTCTAATGAAACTTAATAAACCAAATACTATTTATTATAACATAATAATATAATTAAATGAACGAAGTTTGGCTATTAAAAGATTGATCTTGATTAAAGATGACAGATTGATTAAGATGACAGACGTGTTTCTTAGCGCTCTTCATAAGTAATGCAGCGTCAGAGTTTTATGTAGCGTCAGCAAAGTGCTCGTTCGGCAGTGCAGGAAAAAGACTTGTTTTCGTTAGCGTGACATGGATTTGCCTTTTGAAGATCTCAGTTTTAAAGAACTTTTGGCACTTTTCAAGCATTTAGGCAACATACTGAACAAAAGATGGCCCGATAAAGTCGGAAAACACCAGGTTATTGAAGTGGAGAAGAGGACCCCCCCCCCAGCCCTCTGAACTTCCTCCCTCTTCACATGACAACGCCAGCAGCAACAACAACTGACGACATCTCTCTTTCAAATTCCAGTGGCTTTCAGCAGATCAGACGGAAGAAGAGAAAGAAAAAATACCCCGCAGCAGATCCTGAAATAATACTTCAGACCTTGAAAACTACAGCTCCTATGGACACATCAGCACTATCTGATGAAAGGACAGAGACAGTTACATTGACACAGCCCAATGAGAGGATTCCTCCAGTAATCCTGAGAGCTAAAGAAAACTGGTCGTCACGTGCAGAGACGATGAAGAACAATAACATCAAGTTCTCATCAGCTAAAAACACCGACGATGGGGTCCGCATACAGCCCGAAGGAGCAACGGACTACCGCCAGCTCACCAGATTTATGGATGAACAGAAAGTCCCATATCACACATACCAACTAAAAAGTGAAAAAAACCTTAAGGTAGTCATCAGAGGTCTGACAGAAACCATAACAGTTGATGAAATAGCTACTGACCTCAGATCACAAGGTCTTGAACCAATTAAGATCTCGCGCAGACTAGCGCCCCATGCCTCTGGTCTTAGTGGAGATCAGTAAAGACCACAGAGAAATTTACGACCTTATGATAGTCTGCAACTTAGTCATCAAGACAGAACCACTCAGAAGAAAGGCATCCGCAGGTCAGTGCCATCGCTGCCAAAAATTTGGGCATGCACAAACGTTATGCCATCCCTCGCACACTTGCACAAAATCACGGTCGACACCTGCTAAATGTCCGAATTGTTGTGGTCCCCATCCAGCCAATTATAAAGGCTGCTCCATTCACCCTTCTAACCTAGGGAAAACAAGAGCGGCGTTTGCTCCGCCCACTCAGCTTCAAGCGACGAAACCTTCGCCGGAAGACACAGTGCGGGGTGTTCCCGCCAATAAAACATACGCTTCTGCGGTCTCTCCGCGGATTTTCCGTAGCCTACTGCTTACAGCCAATCCTCTGCACTTATTCTTGTGCCTCACTAGGGGAGCAAGAATCAGGGCTGGGGTTCATGTTGCTAACGACCTTTAGCAACATGAACCCCCAGCCAAGCCGACACTAAGAAATTTCTCAGAAATACCCAAGTCATCTACTCCATGATCAACCAATGACATGCTCTCCTGCATCTCGATGCTGATATCCCAGATATTTCCAGCTTTTCATTCCAAGCAACTCATTCAGGAGTTTTCTAAGCGCCCGAAAGCTGCTCTGCCTTTCGGCTCAGGCGCTTCCGCATTGCCTTAAACAGGGTGAGCCAAGTGCTCGCTAACATCTAATATAAGTCTATTTCATAGCGATGAAGGGATCAGAATCCATGGGATTGATATCCATCAAGCTACAGAAGTTATCGGTTATCAGTTTGGCTTTTAAAAGATTTTGCGAGCCTCGGCTTTTTCATCGTTTCTGTAAACAAGGCCTCTTGCTCGGATTGTGAATGAATGAATTCGAAGCGTTCTTCATTTTATGAAATATCAAGGTAAGACTTTGATTTAGATGCAAATTAATTGCTATTTCTTCTTTAGTTTAGTCTTCGTTTAGTCTACGCTTGGTATTGCTGGCAGTCCTTTTGCGGCTGCGGGATATTCTACAAAATTTCTGCTGGCAGGTCTTTAGACCTGCGGGATTTCTATTAGCGCTCATACGCAGTTAAAACGATATGAGCGTACCTGTCCTAGACATATTCACTGATTTGCTTGATAAAGAGTCAGCTCTTGTACTTACTGATAAACTCCAAAAGAAATACAAGCTGACAACATGGCCTGCTAGCATGATCGACCCATACACCATTATCGAGTCATTCGATAAAGGGCCAGCGCTCACTTTTATTAAAAAGCTTCTCAAAACGTTTGAACAGGATTGGCCCGGCTACTTAAACTTATATTCTTTACCCGAAGTCGACGTTGAGGAAAATGAAGACTCTCCTCAAATGGAGGAAAAACTCAATCAAGTTGTCTCTACCTCTAATCCTTCTGATCAAGGAGAGATCGACGCTCTTAAGAAGAGAAAAACTCTCGCTGCTGAGCCAACAAATGTTGTTGGTATGGACGAGGATGTTCCCATTTCAGATCCCTCTGTCTCCCCCAATGAAAAGGTGCCACCGATTATCCTATGGGAAAAGAAGAGATGGACAACACTAAGAACCATCATGGCTAACTTACGAATAAGTTATAGATCTTCTAAAAATGTAGACGAGGGCATAGCAATTCCGCTCCCCACGGTGGCTGATTATAGAAATCTTACAAAGGAGCTGGACGCAAGAGGAACACAATATCACAGATTTTCACTTGCCTCCGAAAAAATTCTGAAAGAGGTCCAACGAGGAGTCTCCGAGGATATTGACACGTACGAAATAGTTACTGACCTCACCTTACAAGATCTATCTCCCATAAAGATCTCTAGAATGTTTAGATCAAATAAGATACATATGCCATTAGTCTTAGTAGAAATTCATAATATTTACAAAGAGATATACAATCTAAAATCAATCCGTGGACTCAAAATCACCCCAGAATCATTAAGAAAGAAAGCATCTTCTGGGAAGTGCCAGAGATGCCATAAATTTGGCCATACCCAGAGGCTATACAAAAACTCAGTTCAGATGCCTAAAATGTGGCGAGAATCACCCCACAAACACCTGCTCCAACCCAAAATCCACCCAGGCTAAGTGCGCTAATTGTGGGGGTCCTCACCCTGCTAATTATAGAGGGTGTGTACATCACCCCAAAAACAGATGGAACGATCCAATTAATCAATCTACCTCGTCATCTAGTGCAAGAGTGAGAACATGACAACAGCTGCTCGCCCATCATTAACTAAGCCCCTTAAGAAAATGAATCTTCAACATCAAGCAAAAACATATGCTCATGTGGCCCGCCTCAAACAGATAGTACAAACCCAGAACCTGATTAATCCGCATTCAAATCTATCAGCTATTATCGCCTCTTCTCTTCTATTGCAAACATGCTGCAGTATTTCAGCAAATCAAATCCATCACTAAGTGTTACAAAAAGGTTCTTACAGCAAACCAATCCATATTATCTGCACTTTCTGATGCATAGGAAAAGAAATTGCCCAAGATTCGCTTAGGATTATCGCTTGGAATGCCAACAGTATCAAAATTAAACTGTTAGAAATCCAGAAATTTAATAATAGATACAACCCAGATATATTGTTAATCAATGAAATTCACCTGAGGCCTTCTGACATCCTGAAAATCAGAGGGTCTCAGATTTAGAGAAACGACAGACTTGGGTATAGAGGTGGAGGTACAGCCAGCCTTATCAAAAACTATATCAACCATCATTCAATAACCATTCCTACAACCACCAACCTCTAAATCACAGGACTTAATGTCCTCACAAACTCAATTGGAAACCTTAAAATTTTTTCTGCATACAACCCTCCATTAAAGACATTATTGACCTTAAATCTGGATGCCATCCATGGAGTAAAAGGACCGGTCGTCATCACTGGAGCCTTCAATGCAAAACAACCTGCTTGGAACAGTAAATCTACCAATAAAAATGGTCGCATCCTTTCCAGCTACACAGGATCAAACTATGCTGTTGTGGCTGGACCTACCGATCCAACTTATCTCACTACGTCTGGCACTGCTGATATCCTGGATATAGCTATCCTGCAAGATATTAAAGTACAGTACAGCCTTAAATCACTAAACGAGCTGTCGTCGGATCATAACCCAATTCTTCTTCAATTGGGAGAATAAGAATGCCTGTCTCCTCCCTCTCATTCAGGCATATCGTGGGACAGATTGTCTAAAGCACTTAGGGATCAAATTGGACCCGTCCCTCACATATGCACACCAGAAGATGTGGAATCTGCAGTGACTAGCCTCACCCAACAAATTAAGTCCGCTATAACGGTTGCAACTTTCCACAAACCTGTTCCCAAGCTTGGTCGTTTGCCTGAGGATATTATGGACCTGATCAGAGACAAGAACAAAGCTAGGAAGAGATTTCGTAACACTCGCGCTCCTCAGGACAAAACAGTGCTTAATAGATTGAATGGAGCGGTAAGAGATGCAATTCAAACTCATAGAAGCCAAGTTTGGGATAAAAAGTTAGCCTCTATCTCACCTATTGATCACTGTATCTGGGGCTTACTGAGAAACATCAAAAATAAAAACAGATCCCTCCCCCCCCCATAAGCTCAAACCAGGGCCTAGTCCACACATATGTAGATAAAGCAGAAGCCATACTAAAGGATCCAGAGGAGCAGTGCAAACCTTCTTATAACAACTTAGATTTCAATCATTTGTACAAAATCCACAGACAGATCAGGCATTCATTAAACCTCACAGATACCAGTGTGACCTTACTGCACCCGTATCACCTGTTAAATTAAATGGTATTATTAAAAAAACTTAAGAACAATGAAGCTCCTGGACCAGACGGCATCACAAACGGGGTGAATCAAGCTGCTGCCTCGAAAAGCTGCAGTGCATCTGACCAGTATAATAAATGCAATTTTAAGATTTCACTATTTTCCTTCCACCTGGAAACTGGCTGGTGTAATTCCTATACATAAGCCAGGCAAGGACCCACACCTACCGCAAAATTATCGTTCAATCAGTCTCATCTCCAATCTGGGTAAGGTTGCGGAGAAGGTCAACCTCTCAGGACTCCAAACCTCAGTAAATGACCTAAACATCCTCCCTAAAGAACAGTTTGGTTTTCGGCAACACCGTAGTACTACCCAGCTAACCAAAGAATTGTCGAATATATCACAACTAGTTACAACTGGCGCCATGCACAGGAGCTGTTTTCCCTAGACCTATCCAAAGCATTTGATAAAATCTAGCATTTTGGACTCCCGCACAAACTTATCTCAGCCGGTACCTCACTAAAAATGGTATCATCTAATCCATTCATATATTCAGAATAGATCAGGAGTGCCGCAGGGATCTCTACTGGCTCCATTGCTGTTTTCTGTTATACATATCAGACATCCGCACAATCCGATGTCTTCCATTTCGGTGCTGTATCGTCCGCATACTACTAACCAGATCTCTTAGACCCCATTTCATTACCAAAAAGCTCCAAGAAAACATTCTAAAGCTGGAGGGTTGGTTCTTCAAATGGAGATTGAAAGTCAACCCACAGAAAAGCTCAGCCGTTCTTTTCTCAAAAAGGCCAATGTCTCTCGCAGAAGATGCGTTACTATTCAATACTAAAATTCCCTAGCAGACAGAAACAGATTACCTGGGTGTAATTCTCGACAAAAAGCTATCTTTCAACGAACACATCAAGTCTACGTGCGCAAAGGCATCTAAAGCCATAGCTCAGATCTATTCTCTAATTAATAGAAATAGCAAGCTCAGCAACGGAATCAAATTGCAGCTATACCAGATGACAATTCGTCCTATAATCACCTACGCTTCTTCAGCCTGGAGCCACACCTGTAATACTAACATTATAAAGATACAACGAGTGCAGAACAAGTGCTTGAGAATGATTCTGAACGCCCCGTGGTATGTTAGAAACAATCAACTCCATAGAGATACAAATATTCCCTATATTTTCTCTTTTCTACAATCCTTAGCATCCAAGTTTTTTCTAAAGACGTCCACACACACTCCAACGATTTGGTTCAGCAAGCTGCAGGATACGAGGCAACGGACATATTCAAATATAGAAGAGACCAAAAGCCATATTAGCCTCCTATAACGATGCATAATCTCCATGCCCAGTCAGGGTGAGCAAATTGCTCGTAAATTTTACCCTCACTGTAACCACAACAGATAGCGGAGAATATGAAAACGTCTTGTTTCACCCCTAAAGACATAGTCAATTATCAATTGGCTTTTAAAATAAATATATCGAAAAACGCATTCGATTTTCGGTAGGGACAAATCCATAACTTTTAATTAATTAGCAAAATTGGAATCAAAGTTAACCAGGAATGCAAAGATTCATACAAAATAAATTTATAGAAATGTGAAAAGAGATAAGGTTACTAGAAATGAATTAAATTAATCCATCTGTTCATCTGGATCAGTTTTGAATTCAGATGTGGTTGCAAAAAGAATTTAATAAATATTTCGTTTCTGAGAATATTGGTGAGTTAAAAGACAAAGCTGTTTGAAGGACAATATTGATCTAATGGGATAATACACGGGACGGAATTTTCGAAATCTTAAATCACTGTGGGGTTGATAAGGCGGGGATGATATATATTCCTTGACAGTTAAAAAATGTTTAGAGTTACTTGATTCACTTTGGATAATTGTAATAATAATACTTTTGCCATTATTACTTCTACTACTACTAATATTAATCTGCATATTTTAATTCAATATGCATATATACTCATCACGTTGTGTTGGAGAGTGAAAACCTTAAATTTTTGTAAGATAATTTGTCATTTGCGTGTGAACACAGCCAACGTTGTCTTTCTGAAAAATAATACCGACTTCTAGATCTGAACCTTGATTTCTTTCCTAAACAAGCGATAAAACAGCTAGCCAAGAAGACATCGCTTACTTTTTCTTTGAGTGACTTCTATGACTCAGAATCTTTCCGTCATTCTCTCCTCTTCTTTTCTGTTTTCAGTTTCTCTCATTAATTACTTTTGTTATTTTGTTTCACACTCCTATTCTCTCATTCATTCTCTTTGTTTATTTTCAATGGTTTTTATTCTTTCTTTTTTTTTCCCGCTCTTTTAATTAATTATATATTTCTCATTGATTCTTTTTTTTCCTCATTCTTTCTCGCACTCTTTGTGTGTGTGTGTGTGTGTGTGTGTGTGTGTGTGTGTGTGTGTGTGTGTGTGTGTGTGTGTGTGTGTGTGTGTGTGTGTGTGTGTGTGTGTGTGTGTGTGTGTGTGTGTGTGTGTGTGTGTGTGTTGATACGTCTTTCTTCTTTAAGTTACTTTTCAGGAGATTTCCTAATCTGTGATGAAAGTACTTCTGTCTTTCTGTCATTTTAAGCATTTTGTACCTAAAGATCTAAATTTCTTATTTCTAAATAGAGCAAAAATCACCGTTATAGCACCAATCATAGATTTAATTTTTGTTTTATTTATCGACATCTTGAAGAACTGGAAAGTGCTCACTGCAGACAGAGATAATGGGGAAATAATCTCACCTCTGTTTTCTATAGCTGAGTAACTACGTGTAAAATGTTAAAAGATTACTTCAAGAAATGAAACGTATGTCCATTTCTTGCTGACGGCAACAAATGAGTACAATTCACAACGTTAAAACTATTGCTGGAAAAAAAAATCACCGTATGTTCGTTTCATGTTGCTGGGCAGCAGTTTAACATTAGAGAAGCGTTGCCATGCTGACGGACACGTTTGTCTATTTCCTGTCTCTGGTCAACCGAGTGTATGTTAACAATGATAAATTATTGCAGTCCAGAGTTCTGTTCCAAAAAGAAAAATGGAGGGCTTCTTGAGATTCTCTTTTTTCCCATACGTTCCCATAATCATATATATTTTAGCAGAGTTTTAAGCCAGTAAAAGAAGTCAAAGATGTTATTATTTTTTCGTGAACTCAGTTTTCAACAAAAAAATAAATAAAAATCCATTCAAAAAATGACTACCTAGAAATCCGATCCGCCCATCAACATACACCGCAAAAATTCCTAATGGCTACCTGATTGTTGACTTTTCGTTCGTCAGTCTGTAAATTCATGTGTGCTTTGCAAATCTGCAACCTCCAGTAGATACCTGAAGGTTACAAGAGAATGCAGCATCTTTGAAAGAAAAGGAAGAAAAAGATTATCATTTGAACATCATCGACTTTTAAGATCATTTTAATGATTTTAAAAAATTTCAGTAACTGACTTAAATTTAATTGTTCAGAAGTCTAAATATATATTGTGTTTTCTTTTAAAAAAATAATTTATGCATAATTAAATAGAATATATATAAACATAATAAATATTTTTTATTTAAATAGAAATTAAATGATAAAAAATATTTGACACCTAAATAAAATTTGTATCACTCTATTTAAAATAAGAACAAAATAATTTTGTTTAAAAATTTAAATTTTCTGAAGAAATAATGTTCATTTGTTCCACTTGTGAAGAAGTTGACACTTGTTAGTTTGTTTTTATTATGAGACAAATATTTTAAACCTCTTGAGAGATTGTGAAATGTACATTGCGAAATCGTGTGTAATGGATATCGCAGACGAACATTACCAGTAACGTCATATCCTCTTAGATCACTTTCGCAAGTTACAAACTTTTAGATACTGCTGACTTAAATCACGTCTTTTCAAGTCACATGAAGATTTCTGCGAACTTCTCCTCTTACAATTCCTTTTAATCAAGTCATCGTCTCGCTTTGTTAATATGGAAGATCTTTCATATGATCTGGTTTCTCCTTTTAATACTGCAAGCACGTGATTTCTAATGGAACTCAAACGTTTTCCATTTACTGTGGTCGTTCTTCGCGAGGGCTTCCATCTTAGTATTGATTGGACCATGAAGGCAAAATCCAAGGCGATATGTCTCAATGGCGAAACACATGTTAGATGCGATTAAAGGAAGGCGAACCACACCAGAGCAGCAAGATGACCGATGCTAGATTTAACCACTTACTTTGGTTGATGATACACATTGCCTTGTCCACTAGTTGGTCGTTTAATTTCACGAAATAAAATGAGTGGGTGCTCTATCCAGAAATAAATTGACACCTATGTTGAAATATGTTTTATAAATGTTTACTCTAAATCCTAAACAGATACTCAGGATATACTTATATCAGTGCTTTTTTTTTTTTTTTGTAAAAAAAATAAGTGTCTATAAGTATGCATTCTTTTAATTTCTTAACTGTGGAAAAAGAAAAGCAACTGATAATTCTACTTCATTTTTTTCCTTACAGTTCAACACAATTGTTGTATTACTTCTTAGATTAACAGAACATCAGTGTCGAATAAACCTAGTAAAATGCTTTATTTAATACGATCACGCCGAGGCAGGGACAATCGTCTAGTGGTGTATTGAACTTCAGGCGGGCTGCATGCTTCTTGATTACGTATCGATATATACACATGCCGGCCACTAAATTAGAAACCTTGATGCATATGTCCGTACACGTCGCTTACGCAACGCATATGCAAAATGCTTGGTCACGTGTTCTTCTACTCCGCTATTGAAGCATGATGATGGTCAGTGATCGTCAACGGTGTCGATCACAATGGGAAAAGCAAAGGAACTTTCGAAGTTCGATAAAAGGCGTATTGTGAGTACCCATCTGACTGGAGCCATGACACTGAAAACAGCAGAGCTGACTGGTTTCTCAAAAGGTGGGATATTCCGGGTGTTTAATCAGTGGAAAAATAAAGCACATTGCTTTTCTAAGAGGTTTAACTGTGGTCTTGAGACTTGACAGGTATGAGAAAGAACTATTGTCGGAGAAGGCTTCTACGGGCAAACAGAACTTCCAGCGTACAGCAATTGATCGAAAGATTTAATGACGGTTGTTCCCAACCCATATCTCAGCGAACTATGCGCAGCGAATTGGATAGGATCGGTATTGCAGTGGCATGTCTCTACGAAATACACAGATTTCTAAGACGAACAAAGTTCTTGTACAACGTTTTCCTATTATCATCATACAGAGTATTTACACATGTACAATTAAGACATATTACATTTCCTGGTCTGTACAAAATTCTGAATACAAATTTAAAGTACGTTCTTTCTTTTTATATCAGCGTCATCATTTATTATACTCGGTATTGGCATATACATTACAATAATTTGCAGTCTATGATTATGAGGATTAGTTGAGCGAAGAGGACTAATTCTCCCCCCCCGTACTTCAAAGCTAGTGTTAGCTTTTATGAAGAGAGTAAGATTATTCACTATTTATGTTGTTTGGTACTGTTTATGGATGGAATGCAGGCGTTGGATGATGGTGATGTTTCATGTGTTCAACACAATTCGTCTATGTATTATAAATTTCTTGGTAGGTTCAGCAGCGAGGGTATTAGATGTAATCTCACAAAATAACCATATGAGATGTTGAAGGGTGTGGGGATGTAAAAAGTTGTTGTGGATCGTGTGATGCGATATGTGTCTCTTTTGTTACGATAGGGGATGTTGAAATAATTTCTTAGTAACATTATGTAGTGTTTCATATTTTTAATGCTCAGGATTGTGTGTGTGTCGCCAAAAGCGGTTCGGATATTAGCTTTTGTGTATAAGGTCTCGAAATCACTGTTGACAATTTCTAATTTTGTTAGGTTTCTGCTGGATATAGGAGTTTTTTTTATGTTAGATGGAATCATGTCTTTTACTTGGAAGAGTTTTGCTCCGATGATGCGGAGTTTGGTGTGTGTAGGTAATCCATATGATTTGTCTATTTAAGGTAGTAATCTATGTAATCAAAAAGGCCAAGGTTTTTGAATGTGTCACGGGTTTGATTTCGGAACATTGGCAGGTATTTTTGTTGTTAATGCAGCGCTATGTGTGATAGTGTAGCGATAGTGGTGCGGGACGCGTGATTCTCGGTTTATGTGTTATTAATATCTGTGTTTTGGTGCCGTTGATTACAATTGAGTTTTAGTAGAAGTGTGTTATGATTTAGGTCCTGTTATGCTTTGGCGAGAGCCGTGTTGATGTCTGTGTGGATTGCTAGTAGTGCAGTATCATCTGCGTACTGAAATATTTGACTTCGTGTGGCCAGATTATGAACATCGTTAATGCATATGTTGGATGATGACTTTATGCGGGCGATTTTATACTGCTAAATAAATCCGCTACAAGTCTGCAAGATTCTCTGACTAAATTGAATAGCTGTTGTAATAGATATGATATGAAGGTCAGCAATAAAAAGACAAAGACAATGAAAATAGGCAGAATCATTGAAAATATCAACTGTGTTGTGAATGGAGAACCTGTGGAACAAGTAAAACATTTCAGCTACTTAGGCACGATTTTTACTGAAGATGGTAAATTAAATATAGAAATAGACAACAGACTCAGCAAAGGTGGTATGGTGGGAAGTCAATTGAATAAATTCATATGGAATAAGAGAGAAATTAGTCGGCACACTAAATTAGCTGCATACTAGACAGTGTTCGAACCAGTTTTAACTTATGGATCTGAGAGCTGGGTCAGAAGTAAAACACTTGACCACAGATATGAGAGTCCTGAGAAAGATTAGAGGCATGAACAGATGGCATCAATGGCAATATCATATTAAACACGAGGATATTAGGAAAGAACATTCTTGGATGCTGACATTGGCAGCATCAAGGAATGTGTTTGCAGAGCTAATCTCAGGTGGTATGGTCACCTAAACAGAATGGGCGAAGAAAGATTAGCAAAACAAATGTTCTCAGCCAGGTTGGCAGCAAAATGACCCAGAGGTAGACCAAGATATAGGTGGACTGATACTGTACCAAGTGCCTTAGACGATAGAAATATAAGATCTGATAATGTTGGAGTTTTGACAAGTAACAGACTGATTTGGTAGAAAATTGTAGATAGGAAGTTAGTAATAATGTAATTTTTTTCATGTAGTACTATTATATCCTGTACACCCCTTGAGGGTACATGACAGAAATTTGATGATGATGATGAAATTTAGAATATGAGGACATATTGCGAGTATGTGGATTACAGACTCTGGTTAACAGGAGAAAGAGGGATGATATGATAGAGGTCTATAAACTTTTGGATGGGTGTTATTGCATTTCAAATGATGAAATGTTTCGTTATATGGAAGGCGGGAAGAGACCAAGGGGGCATTCATGGAAGTTAAGGTTGTTCTCAGTCAAGAAAGGGGTAAGAGATAGGTTTTTCTCTCAGAGAGCAGTGAGTGAGTGGAATAATTTGCTCTTAGGGGTAGTTAAAATGCATCCACTGTAAATGAGTTTAAGGGAAGGTATGACAGCTGGGTTTTGTAATTTACAGCCTCCCTCGATGAGTCTTTGACTCCCTGGAGGTCTCAGATAATAATAATAATAATAATAATAATAATAATAATAATAATAATAATAATAATAATAATAATAATAATAATATTTGTAAGATAAAATATAATTTTACTGAGGACATAGCTTTGAATTGACAGAGAAAACAAATTGACGTTTATAGTAACTTCGTTAACTAAATTACATTTACATCTATAGAATCCTACCGTGTACGATAGGATTATATAGATGTTTCATCATTAGTTGCTTTATACCTTTTAGTCATATTTGTATTTTGATTTCATTTTCATTTAAATTTTAAACTGTCCAGCTTTGTCACACGAATAGATAGCGAAAGATAATTGTGATTGCATAACAGAAACCACATAAACACATGCTGTGTAATAGTAAATAATAACATAAATTATTTAAAAATGCAAGAGATGTTTGAATAAATTTATAAGTTATATTTTAATTATGTGAAAAACATTAAAAACCATTAAAAATCTGTACTTGTTTATTAAATGCAAGGGATTTTATTACGAAATATTTAAGTGAACTGAAAGTTTCTTTACTGCCGAGTTCAAAATGAATTCATTTGAAGGCAGCTAAAAAGAAAAAAAATGTCATGAATCGAAAAGCCAATTACAGCAATGCAGCAACAAGTATTACCATAGTAACTATTGGAGTTATTAATATCGGCTTAATTATTAGGTGGATTATCAGAAAAATAAATAAAATTTTACCATTCCAACATTATAAACCAAAAGAAAGAGAGTGTCAGGTTTGGTAAACTATCGTCACGATTTCTAACAAGACACATAACATTGAACACAGATTTAGAAAATATTTAACCTTATTTCGAATTTTATATTTTAACAGATTCCCGATCGAGATTTAAAATTTTCATTGTCTAGGACTAAACTTCATCTAACAAAGGTATTAATTTTCTTAACATTTAAAATGAAAGATTAAAAAATTAATCGATTAAATTGTTCGAATAAGTACTATGTTTATTCTGTCATCGTGCGAATTGTAGAAACAAATACCGGTTTTTGAGACCAGTGTCTTCAGCTTTGTTTTCATTATCTGCAACCTTTCTCTTCCTCAATAGGCAGGTAACAATACCAGCTTTATATGTAATCTTTTTGGAGGTGTTTAGAGAATGTTTATACCCTATTACCCATAAAGAAGTAATATTGACTTTTGTCATTTCATCTTTATGTTGCTAAGTGGTTTAAACGCCAAAGTCTTTTAACTTTCTTGGTTAATTCCACGAGAATTATTTGGTTTTATTCGTTATTAATAGAGTAGGAAGCTATGATTTCCTGTGATTAAATAAACGAATGATTATATCATCCAAATTTCCTGATTGTTCCCTGTTATGGAGAAATGATTCAGCATTAGAACGTCAGTCGTTTATCGGTTATAAAATAAAATATTATTAACTGTTTCCAAAAATGTCATCAATTTTAAGTAGTGTTAGATTGTTCGAAGATTATTGAACACTGCTGGAATGCAACAGGAAGAAATAATGACAAATGTAAGCTAGTATTCTATTATGTATAACTATGTTTTAAAAGAGAAAGTGTTTAAATAAATATAATTTAATTAAATTTTTTTATTAGTAACTAATTGTTTCTTATAAATATTTTATAAAATTTATTTTAAAATAAAAAAAAAGAAAGGAAAATAACTAATTTCATTGTAACTGTTTTGGGTTATTAAAAACTAACGAATAAATCGCTATAAACATGAAATACAGAACCTTTTCGTTAGATTTGAGGTGTTAGAGAGTATGGAATCGCCTATATGTATATCTTAAGCATATCTTGACCTCCTGATTTCTGCATACAATCACCATGGAAATCCAGAAATTAATTAAATTGAAATTAAAAATTAAATAATTAGCTCACATGATGTAGATCGAATTAAATAAATTTATACTGAAGAAACTGTAGATTGGCTAAATGTAGTTTAATCTAGAAACCTGATCAACAGACAAACACGGAACTCTTGAGCATGGAAAGCCGGCAATACATTTCAAGTGCTTTAAAAAGATCGCCGACTCATAACGCTTTAATAAATTAAAAAAAAAAAAAATGTTCAATGCTCCTCTAAGCTTTCTGACCACATTCATTGTGTGGAACAAATGATAGAATGCATTTGTATGAGGTTACTAGGATATTTAAATTACATTTTAACGGATTTCAATTAAAATATTATATTGATTGTAATGAAGAGGATACAAATCCTTTGATGTTTATCTGCCAGTAAGCGAAACTCTAAGAACTAGGACCAAGATCTATGAGTTTCATACCGAAAAACTATCGGCAAATACAAGTGTAAGTAACCACTTGGTAGTACAACACCAAGGCAACTCGTATCAAAGGTGGAGCAAGCTCCCTCACTATCCTTGATATTTTCTTTTCTCTTTATTTTCTTGATATATATATATATATATATATATATATATATATATATATAGAGAGAGAGAGAGAGAGAGAGAGAGAGAGAGAGAGAGAGAGATCGACTATATATATATATATATATAGTCGATCTCTGGCACGGGCAAGCAGGTTTTTCCTCCCGGAAACTCGGGTTTTTTGTCCTGTAAACTCAAGAAAATCGACTGTAGAACCCACATTATTTCAGACATTAAATATATTGTGTTAGGGTTAGAGACCACGAGATGGCGGCACATTTGAGCCCTCTCTCTTCACTGCGTACCGCTTAATTAGTGATAGCCTTGGGCCATCTGTCTCTGATTGGGTACCAGTGGAGATTGAACTGCCCACTCAGTCTCCAAAAGTTAGATAGGGCTAAATGGCCTCGCCTACTCCCGTATATACGGGAATAAAAAGGCGTTAGCTGATTTTTTTTTTTTTTTTTTTGATATATATATATATATACATATTTTCCGAACCCAAAATGCACCGGTTTCCGAACAGAATCTTGGTTCCCGAACAGGGAAACCGGAAACCAAGTGATCCCTTGGCTGAGATGTACGGTTAGAGAGTGTCACTTACGCCACAGCTTCCTCTCAATCCAGAAAACTGCTTGTGGCTTTTCTTGAATTTCTTTGTGTTTTGCTGGTTTTTTTTTTTTTTTATAAATTATAATTAAATAAGCCACCATGGGGCCGAAGCAGGATAGTGATAGCAGTAAAGCGAAAAGGAAAGTTGTTAGAAGCATGATAGAGGTGATAAAGAAATCCTATCCAAACATGAAGATGACGTTCGTGTCTCGGATCCTGATATGTAGTTCGATACGTCGTTATCAATGATCTGTGCAATACTCAAAAATAAAGAGGTGATCAAGGGAGCTGATGTTGCAAAAGGAGTGAAAGTTCTTACTAAACAAAAATCTTAGATGATTGAAGAAGTGGAAAAATTATTGCTGATTTGGATAAAAGAGAAACAGTTATCCCTGGTGGTAATGTTCCTTAGGTTGTAATTTGTGAAAAAGCGAGGCAATTACATGATGATCTGTTTAAAAATCCTTGGTATGAGTGGTGCTAATAGTAAGACTTGGGTACCCAGGCAATTTTTTATTCAGTGGATCCAGGAAGTCTTTGCCCTAAATGTGAGAAAACGCCTTCAGGAAAAAACAAATTTGCCATTAAAATGCCTTTTTGTGATGGACAGTGCTCTTGCTCACCCTCCAGGCTTGGAGGACGAGTTGGTCGAGGAGTTTGATGTTTATCACAGTGAAGTTCCTGTCCCCTAACACGACACCGCTAATCCAGCCCTTGAACCAGCTTATCATTTCGAACTTTAAGAAACTCTACACCAAAGCACTGTTTCAAAGGTGTTTTGAAGTGAGCTCTGACACCGAATTAACACTCAGAGAATTCTGGAAAAATCACTTCAATATCCCCCATTGCATTAACTTTCTTAACTTCCGACACTCGTGTACTATCTGCATTCAATAAAGTTATTCTTCCACATTCATTCTTTCTTTTGCTTGCGGCATAACGATAAAATTCTTTTGGATTGCCTTTAGCTTGCATGTCCAATTTCTTTTCATACTCCGTTTTAGCTTTTCTCACAATACTCGTTACATTTCTGCCCTGAGCTTTATATATTTCATAACTCCTCTCACTCTTATTCTCACGATACACTTTCCACATCATCTTCTTCTTGTGGATTAATAAGGCTGCACATCCATTTCACACCCAACCTATTTACTCTTCGAATACTAGGATCACATTCAGATACCGCCTCTTTCAAGCACTTTTTCAAAGATTCCCATGCATTGCTGACATTTTTTCCATATAGTAACTGATACCATGGGATCAAAGATAGTATTCTTCTAAGTCGATCATAATTTCCAGCTTTGTAGTTCAGCATGTAGTCTGTTTTAATCGGAGCTTCAATGCAAGTAGCTACTTCCCAAGAAAGAACAGTATGATCTCTGTCACCAATTGGTGGTAGAATAGCTATATTCTTAACACAAATCCAGTCTGACGCTATGAGCAAAACAACACTCTTTGACGTCGAGTTCCTTCCTTCACATGTTGCTTGAGAAAGTATCCCGCAACAATTCAATAAATTCCTGTTCTTTCTGGTCATGAGATTTCTCTTCTACCCAATCAATGTTTGGAAAATTGAAGTCACCCATAATGATCATTCGCTTGGTACCCATAAGATTAAATTGGCGATGCATTTCTTCGTCCCTTACAACTGAGCTGCTAGGTCTGTAGCCACACCCCACCATATATATCTCATTCTGTTAACCCCCACTTCACACCAAATAGAGTCAAGCTCATCGCCTACATGGGACATTTTTACCATCATTGTTTTCTTGTATTTCTACCCTAACTGGACTTAAGTCATCTGATATCATTAGTAGCACTCCTCCTCCTCCTCTCCAATCTCTTCTGTCATTCCTAAAAGTAGTACATCCGTTACACTCGATCCCACTTACCATATCTGATTCTGATAGCCAGGTTTCACTAATGCCAACAATCTTAGGCCACATCGTATTCAATAAAGCAACAAACTCAACCCCTTTGTTTCTATTGTTCCTGGCATTTGTGTATAGACATAATAAATTACTACCTAGCCTATTCTTATAATTAGATATGCAATGTATTTGGTCTTGTTCTAGAATTTTCTCTTTTCCCTATTCAGACATACTTAAAAGGTCCGAACCCAAAGCCTATTTTGCCATTCCTACGCCACATACATAACCATGTTCAAAGACATTTACATCTTTATCACGTTTGTATACCATAGCTGAACTTTCACACACCTCCCCATTCCTCCCTTGATGATCTAGTTTCCCTGACTCTCTGCATTGTCTCATATCAAGAAGTAATTTTCTCCAGGCTTCTGATACCAAATGAGTTCAAGTGCAGGCCATCATTCTTATACAAATCTTTTCTGCCATCAAACACACCCCACACGTCTAAAACCTCACATCCATATCTTCTATATAGCCTGCGCGTGAAATCATTTGCTATCATCGCCTTCCTTCTTAAACTCAGTACTATCATATCTAGGTAGTAATCCAACAATTTTTATTCTCTCACATTTCTTTCTCGCTTCTTCCAACAGACCTTTCATATCTTCTCTCATACTATGTTTGTCACCACTGAAATTATTAGTACCTGCCAGCACTACCATTTCTTTTACATTTCGTTTTTGGTTTTCAATTACGTTTGTCATGTTTTTAATTTTCGCTCCCGGGAAACTAGAAGTGATGATTCCCTCGGCAAGCGCAAATTTTAAAATTGAGTCACAATACCATATTACCTATTTTTTCTTAGATATGAACTGACTTACCTTGTTGTTATTAATATTCTTATTACCAAGTTCAGTATTTTCGTGCCTGTTCTTGTTCTCATCATTTTTCGTATCCTGTCGAAGTTAAACAAACGTTATTCCATGTTTTCCAATTCCCTGGTGGATTTCGTAATAATTTCTTTTAACCGAGCCATTTCTAATGTCAGCGTATCCTGAGATAAATTATTATCATCACTGAAGCAGTGTTCAGGACAAACGGTCTCCTCAGTAGCAACTTCTTTAGCTTTAGTCATTGCCTTGTTACGACGAGTTTTTGGCGCCATTTTTAAGAATAGTAAAAACTAGTAATTTTTCTGACATTATGTTATAAAATATTTTAGTTCAATAACTGCACTAATAAAACTACAATAATGTACTAAAATACACAATTAAATATAAGAAAACACTTAATAAATCAGCGAAAATCACAAATCTTTCAGGAGATGTCAGGCAGTACGTCTTTTCACCTGCTAGCCTCGACACCAAACTCAATAGATGTTTTTATTTCGTCTGAGACAGTCCCTAATTCTTTGTTATCTTCCGTCGACTACTTCTATTACCTTTTATACATCCTTTTGACACAATTTGCTTTCATATTCAATTTTAGAGAATTTCGAAATCTTAGAATTTCATTCTCATCTCCTGTAAAATTAATTATTGTCATTATCAATCACGGTCTTAAAGCCACAACCATGATCACAAAGTATCATCCTTCATACACTGGACATTTTATCTTCTATTTACAACACAATCTAGTGTTAACTTCTTCCAAAAGCAGCATCTATAGAGTTGCTCCGAGAAAATCCGGAGGAGATATGTGCAAATAGTCTGAATGAATAGACGAAAGCCCTACATTTCTACATCTACTTCCTGGTGAATTTTAATCTCCTTTGTGAGACTATTATTTTATTGCTGTTAATGATTGAAATGATTGTTTAAAAATTATAGCGAAGACGCATATTGTAGACCGATATGCCTATTATATACCCACCTGGTTGGCCGAGTTGTCAGTGTATATCCGCCTTCCAGCCGAAAGACTGCGTGTTCGAATCCCACCGTGAGGTAGGATATTTATAATTGTCTGTGAAAATACCAGTGGTGGTGGTTGGCGGTAGATGGCTTTGGGTAAATGTGGATTGAGTGGTGAAGATTGCGGAGTAGGTGCCCTCCCACGATGAATCTTTGGACTCCCATAGAGGTGCTTTGTAATAATAATATAGAGATAATATATACAAAAAAAATAAATAAAAGTGGTGTGTAGATTAATATTGTAATATAATTGATAATTATATATTAATTTATTTTGCTCTAAAATGTTTTCTATAAATATTAAATTATAGAAATTATAATTTCTTTTTGTAGCGATGAGACAGAGGACAAATCTTTACAAACCAATATGTTATTGGTATGTTTTTTATTTCTTTTTTTCAGATCTTTGAACTGCGCACTGACAGACGTCGGCGGTGAGCATTAAACTAATTCATTTCATTTCATGAATAGAGTGGTTTTTGTAATGTATCGGATTTTATGTGCCCGTTAATTTAGTTTCGAAGCAGAATTTTGCAATAATAATCTTCTTATTCCTTTTGTAATTTCTGTTATCGTAGTAATATCAAATATTTTCCCCCTCTGATAACTCAGCCAAACAGCATTTTTTTTCTTTGTTGATCCGATGTTAATTAAGATTAAATATCATTTGCCAATTTGATATTGCAGATGAAACGAAGAACAAACTGAATAGATCTAGAATGAAATGAAGTTTATTTTTTAAATGTATATTTACAATATAGAGGGTATACAGAATTTTTTACCGTTACATCATGTCTTAATATCAAGGAAAACGTTTCGTTCACGTAGTTTGGAAGTCCCTTATCAATATCCAGTACAACTATATTTCTTGAAGCTTTGTTATGTTCAGTATTCAAACAACCTTTAAGTTATGGCTTTGAGAAGCGTGTTAAAAATAGTTAAATCAAAACCAGAGAACGCAGATTTGAGAATAATAAGAGGAGTGAACTGATGGCATGAAGGGTAGAATCACATGAGAACTGAAGCTAATAGTAAGAAACTTGACATTGTTATCGTTATTGTAACAGAATCGAATTGGAGAAGTTAACCAGACAGCTTTGTGGTACAAGGATGCAAGATTACACTTCGTAACTCTAGGGATGAGATTCTTTATGTAAACTCCTGAACGAAGTTTCAAACAGATCGAAAGAAAAATCTACGAATATAAAGATGTTTCGTGAGCATTAAATGAATATTATATAATAAGAGTGCTCGAAATATTTACAATATAACATATTATAACATAAACATAAAATAATAGTATATAAGTACAATTTGTAAAAAAAAAATAATAATAATAATTGCCCAAGATTTATAAAGGAAAACGACATTTTCATTTTACAAACAGCAGAATGAAATATAAGAAAAATGTTTTCTTTATCTCTTTTATTGAAAAATATAATCCTAAATAATAAAATCCCATAAGAAGATGGCCGTTTATTTAGAAAATAATAAAACAACATACACATTTTATTAAAAAAATAATTTGCAAATTATTATTATTAAAATTAAGTAAGAATATTAAAATGTTAATCATTATTAAAACACATTAAACCAGATTAGTCTAAACTAAAAAATAAGCCACATATTACACTAAATTAACCATTGTTAATGCCATTAAACTGAATTAGTATTAAATTACTAAGGAATGTTACGACTGTGAGTTCAGTAGATGGAAAGACCAGATTATTAATCTTTGACTCCTTGGTTTTTGTAGAGGGAGCCTGACGTGATCGCAAATTTTCTTCAAGTAGGGCAGGGTGGCTTTATCTCAATCGATGACATGATTTGTGGTTGAAGAATGCAAATCTCGCGTTTTCTTTTGTATAGCACATTACTAAGATGTTTCTTCTTTCTTATTTCAAGTCTTACCTATGTAAGCTAAACCACAACACCAGGACATTTTGTAAATACTTGGATTTTTATAGATGGAGTTACTGTTTTGGAGATCGAATGAGGCTACGTATGGGTTGTATGCAACGCTGACATCGTGATTTTTGAGCATAACATCAATTTGGATGTCGGAAGTTTTTTCACTTGGTTGTACTCTAAATTTAAGATGCCAATAAATTATATTCTTGGTTTAATCCTTTATCCAAACGTAAGTGAACAAAGTTTGCTTACACTTGGTAAACTATGCCATGGGATACTAAAGCAAGTGATGTGAAGTCATGAGCGTCTATGTACGATTTGCCCAGTACTGAAGTTACTCGTACTTCAGGCGCAAACTTTGTTTACTTACACTTGGATAAAGGATTAAACTAAGAATATAATTTCTTGGCTTCTTTAATTCATATACATTTTGATGGTGAGATTTCCGATCTATGGGAAACAATCAGGACTTCATATTTTCCAACACAAATGTAGTGATCGATTGGGATAAAGTCATCATACCCTATCTTGAAGAAAATTTCATTTCGTGCTCTATCATAGTATCCTAGCCATAATTCACTCGCTAGGGTTCGTTAAAAAGGGTCATGCGATGTCTAGAAGTCCTGAATTAGTTTTCTAAACATAAATGTGTTCTACTTTTCAAAGAGTTCTAGAATGCTGATGACGTGCACCGCATCACTGGCTCCTCGTTCTCTGATTGGTAGTACTCAAACGGGTTATCGGAATTATAAGTATTATTAGTATTACACTTGTAATCCTTACTTATATTACTACCCTGATAAAGCCGGTGTCCATTTTGAAGAATATAATCGGAACTTTTCACTTTTCGTGTGATTTTTATAGTTTTCCTTTTGCCACTGAAGATTGCAATACTGCAGCATAAAGGCGTTTCCGGCATAAACTCAACGGAGACAGATTAGTACCCCTACCAACCGACCTGTGACCTAGCCTGCCGCTGGGAAGGATATATTTTTAACTGTAGCAGCGTATGTTCACGGGGCCGGTTTGCCTGCTTGCGGAATGAAAACGCTAAATAAACTTGCGGAAAAAAACCCTACTGCCCTCACCCAAGACCGGCTGACTTGCCTATAACTGAGTAAGATCCTCAAGTTCCTCACGTCTTCGATGGAATCGAATCTGGGACTCTCCTTCCCCAAGCATATGGTTGCGAGGCGCAAAGCCACTAAGCTAACCGCGCGGACTGAGGCAGATTAATTAATACAGACATCTGAAATTACACGTGCGAATGTCGAAGGACATTACTGATCACCTAAATGCATGCTTATCATCTGGAAGTGCCCTTGAACATGTCGACTTCGTCACTCGTATACGGAAAACTGCAGTCCGCCGGTAGCACTCTTCCTAAGAAGGAGGAGGAGGAGGAGGTTCACGGAAATAAATTACTATCACAGTTGTTCCACTTCAGGATGTTCTGCAGAATCAAGAAACAACACATCTTTCCATTTTTATGCTATTCGAACAAAACAAGTCAACAGATTGATTAATTCTTAATATATCTGTCCTTTTCTTAAAATTTATCTGTTTGTATGGCAGCCTGCCTTATCTCTAACTGTCTCTCAAATTATCTATTTATTTACTTTTTTCCTCTCTGGAATTTTTCCCCATTCTCAGCTGATAAGACCTAGGTTCGAATCCCGTCTAACATGTCACTTAAGGCCGGCATGGTTAGCTGAGTGGATAGTATACTTGCTCAACAGGTTTTATTTCACAAACCAGCCTTAGAACTTCCTTTCGAGGTAAAAAGAAAGAAATAAAACCCAATTGTTTTTGAAGCCTATTCGTTTTAACCGATTCCATTTAGTCAGCTGGTTCGTAAGCAGAGTTGCGATACGATATTTTTTCCACAGTTGTAAGAACTGGTTTCGAATGCCGTCTAGGATTCGATAATATTTATAAAGGA
This sequence comes from Typopeltis vanoorti, assembly GCF_054136105.1. Lineage (NCBI taxonomy): Eukaryota > Metazoa > Arthropoda > Arachnida > Uropygi > Thelyphonidae > Typopeltis > Typopeltis vanoorti. Next base: position 45,987,973 of record NC_143561.1, on the reverse strand, counting down.
TTTCATCTTTACATAAAAGGTTACACACATAAATATAAAGTTGAATTATTTGGTCCTATCCCCTCCCAGAATATAGGTTACCTAAGTTTAAAAGCATTCGCAATTAAGGCCTTATAGTTTATGTTGCTTTCACCATGATTCAAACCTCAGCAATAAGATGAATCCGAGCAGTGCTGTTGCTTTGTCAGCAAACAATACTATCACATTCTTCATACTATTCTTTTCTAGTAAAGAGTACACATTTATAATGACGAAATGTATTAAAGACGAAAATGGTTTGAACAAATAACACAACTAAATATTATGTAACTAGTTTTATTCTTTATAATACATTTCATCAGCTCATGACTTTCATGTTCTTAAGATAGAACCTTTTAGTGTCTTAAAATCATGCCAGTCAAACAGACTGGATTAAATTTTGATAAAATGGAGGTTTATTTTATTTTCTTGAATTCCGAGATGTATATGTCATTTACTCAAGCCAATAAAATTAGAAATGCATTATGTTAAAATTTTCCGTTTGAGTATTATGAAACTTACATTAATAACTAAACGGCGTATATGAAGATTCAATATTTGGTAAACTATTTATTTTTTATAAAATAAAATAGCAGATGAAAAATAATAATTATTATTAATATTCCTTAGTTCTTATAAGAACTGGGCGATGGACTGAGTCCTTGACTCTTTATCCCGTCATCAGAATGAAATAAATCTGTGTGGATGGAGTGTTATTGGGCTAAAAAGCTCTAGTCATGGCTGGGTAATTATTATTTTTTTCATCTGCTATTTTATTTTATAAAAAATAAATAGTTTACCAAATATTGAATCTTCATATACGCCGTTTAGTTATTAATGTAAGTTTCATAATACTCAAACGGAAAATTTTAACATAATGCATTTCTAATTTTATTGGCTTGAGTAAATGACATATACATCTCGGAATTCAAGAAAATAAAATAAACCTCCATTTTATCAAAATTTAATCCAGTCTGTTTGATTGGCATGATTTTAAGACACTAATAGTCATTATAAGGACTGGCTTAAAGGGGCGAAGCAAGAATGCTTTCCATCTTCCCCGTTATCTGTAGAGGACAGTGTAGGGATAAGGTGTTATTGAGCTATTAAATTAAAGCTCTGATCATGGAAGGAGGGCAACAGCAAAAACCGAGCCTCAGTTAGAACTTCATTGGCTACAGCATTGCCATCCATTATTACCCTCCAAGGGTGCGTCTTTCATATAAATGATTTCGACCATCTTAAGACACTAATATTCCTATAGTCCTTATAAGGACTGGCTTAAAGGGGCGAAGCAAGAATGCTTTTCTTATTCCCCGTTATCTGTAGAGGGCAGTGTAGGGATAAGCTGTTATTGAGCTATTAATTAAAGCTCTGATCATGGCAGGAGGGTAACAGCAATAGCCGAGCATCAGTTAGAACTTCATTGGCTACAGCATTGCTATCCATTACCCTCCAAGGGTATTGGATTGAAAACCAATCACCGACTATGTAAGTAAAGGTGAAATCTCAAAAATGCGGACGATCTCTAGGCGACTCCATACTGGGCGAAAGACTGTCCTAATCTCAGCGTTGGTTCCACTCAGTGACGGGCTCCCCGACCACTGAGCAGAACTGCTCATATTCCGAGGAAAATAATTCACCGACAAAGCCCCTCAGCGAGCCGTACCGGAGAACACCTTCCCCGGAGATTCAAAGTGCTCCCTTAAGGCAAACCCTAAGAGAGCGAACTCATTAACCCAGGATAACAGCAACAGCCGAACCTCAGTTAAACTTCATTGGTTCAGCATTGCCATCCGTTACCCTATATGGGCATCTCATATAAAATCAATCACCGACTATGTAAGTAAAGGTGAAATCTCAAAAATACGGACGATCTCTAGGTCACTCCATAGTGGGCGAAAGACAGTCCTAATCTCAGCGTTGGTTCCACTCAGTGACGAGCTCCCCGCCCACTGAGCAGAACCGCTCATATTCCGAGGAAAATAATTCACCGGCAAGTACCCCTCAGCGGGCCGTGCCGGAGAACACTTACCCCGGAGACTCAAAGTGCTTCCTTAGGGCAAAACCTAAGAGAGCGAACTCATTAACCCAGAAATAACAGCAACAGCCGAACCTCAGTTAAACTTCATTGGTTCAGCATTGCCATCCGTTACCCTATATGGGCATCTCATATAAAATCAATCACCGTATGTGTAAGTAAAGGTGATATCTCAAAAATATCGGACGATCTCTAGGCCACTCATTCGTGGGCGAAAGACCGTCCAAATCTCAGCGTTGGTTCTACTCAGTGAAACTCGAGTACCGAGCAGAACCGCTCATTCCGAAGAAAATAATTCACCGGCACGTACCCCTCAGCGGGCCGTGCCGGAGAAAAACTTTCCCCGGTAACTCAAAGTGCTCCCTTAGGTCAAAACCTAAGAGAGCGTACTCATTTACCCAGGATAACAGCAACAGCAGAACCTCAGTTAAACTTCATTGGTTCAGCATTGCCATCCGTTACCCTATATGGGCATCTCATATAAAATCAATCACCGTATGTGTAAGTAAAGGTGATATCTCAAAAATATCGGACGATCTCTATCTCTAGGCCACTCATTCGTGGGCGAAAGACCGTCCAAATCTCAGCGTTGGTTCTACTCAGTGAAACTCGAGTACCGAGCAGAACCGCTCACATTCCGAGGAAAATAATTCACCGGCAAGTACCCCTCAGCGGGCCGTGCCGGAGAACACTTTCCCCGGAGACTCAAGGTGCTCCCTTAGGGCAAAACCTAAGAGAGCGAACTCATTTGCCCAGGATAACAGCAACAGCCGAACCTCAGTTAAACTTCATTGGTTCAGCATTGCCATCCGTTACCCTATATGGGCATCTCATATAAAATCAATCACCGTATGTGTAAGTAAAGGTGATATCTCAAAAATATCGGACGATCTCTAGGCCACTCATTCGTGGGCGAAAGACCGTCCAAATCTCAGCGTTGGTTCTACTCAGTGAAACTCGAGTACCGAGCAGAACCGCTCATATTCCGAGGAAAATAATTCACCGGCAAGTAGCCCTCAGCGGGCCGTGCCGGAGAACACTTCCCCCAGAGACTCAAAGTGCTTCCTTAGGGCAAAACGTATGAGAGCGAACTCATTAACCCAGGATAACAGCAACAGCCGAACCTCAGTTAAACTTCATTGGTTCAGCATTGCCATCCATTACCCTATATGGGCATCTCATATTAAATCAATCACCGTATGTGTAAGTAAAGGTGATATCTCAAAAATATCGGACGATCTCTATCTCTAGGCCACTCATTCGTGGGCGAAAGACCGTCCAAATCTCAGCGTTGGTTCTACTCAGTGAAACTCGAGTACCGAGCAGAACCGCTCACATTCCGAGGAAAATAATTCACCGGCAAGTACCCCTCAGCGGGCCGTGCCGGAGAACACTTTCCCCGGAGACTCAAGGTGCTCCCTTAGGGCAAACCCTAAGAGAGCGAACTCATTAACCCAGGATAACAGCAACAGCCGAACCTCAGTTAAACTTCATTGGTTCAGCATTGCCATCCGTTACCCTATATGGGCATCTCATATTGAACCAATCGACTATGTAAGTAAAGGTTCGATCTCAAAAATATCGGACGATCTCTAGGCCAATTCGTGGGCGAAAGACCGTCCAAATCTCAGCGTTGGTTCTACTCAGTGAAACTCGAGTACCGAGCAGAACCGCTCACATTCCGAGGAAAATAATTCACCGGCAAGTACCCCTCAGCGGGCCGTGCCGGAGAACACTTTCCCCGGAGACTCAAGGTGCTCCCTTAAGGTAAAAACCTTAAGAGAGCGAACTCATTAACCCAGGATAACAGCAACAGCCGAACCTCAGTTAAACTTCATTGGTTCAGCATTGCCATCCGTTACCCTATATGGGCATCTCATATTGAACCAATCGACTATGTAAGTAAAGGTTCGATCTCAAAAATATCGGACGATCTCTAGGCCAATTCGTGGGCGAAAGACCGTCCAAATCTCAGCGTTGGTTCTACTCAGTGAAACTCGATTACCGAGCCGAACCGCTCAAATTCCGAGGAAAATAATTCACCGACAAAGCCCCTCAGCGGGGCGTGCCGGAGAACACCCTCCCCGGAGACTCAAAGTGCTCCCTTAAGGTAAAAACCTTAAGAGAGCGAACTCAAAAACTCCTCGCCCAAAGGGGTAGCAGCAACAGCCGAACCTCAGTTAAACTTCATTGGTACAGCTTTGCGTTGCTATCCATCACCCCCAAGGGCATTAATGAACCAATCGACCGCATCTCACGGTCGATTGATTTTCTCCTACCCACTAATATTCATATGGTCTGTCATTAAATATTTAATATACTGGAGAAATGATATTGATAAGGTGTAGCTGTGTAAATTAGAAAAACATTTAATTTTTTTCTATATTTTGCAATATAAATAATAAATATAAATTTAAATAATTATTACAAGTAGATTATATAAGAGATAATTTTTTAAAAAGTATCTAGAAGATTTTTATTATTATCTATACAGTTAATGTCATTCAACATATTATACTCTAGTATCGTGTAATGATAAATTAACTTCAATATTAAAGATAAAGATAATGGGACTTGTATGTTCTTCTTTTACTTAGGAAATACATATAAATGTAAACCAATTTAATCATCTGGCAACGTTTCTGATTCCATAATGCTGGATAAAAAAAAAAAATAAAGACACTCGGAGGTTCGATTCTAGGCAGCTGACTTGAGGATCTTTTTCTACACGGTTTCAAGCTGGTTCCAGAATTAGTCAATATTTGAAGCAGGAAAGTGAAGGTTTGAATCCCTTAGCTCAAAAAATTCGCTTTAGAATTCACATTATTTCTAAAAACAGAAAAAAAAAAAACATGAGTTTGGATTACTTGGGATGATCACAAGATGGTGGAAGTTGTCTGACATATTCATATCGCCACTATACCTTCAAACTCATCGGTGGTCATGGATTCGGCTATCGGCGGTGAACTAATGAAAATTGGCTGCCCACTGATTTTGGAACCTTAGTACTAAAGAAACACAACCTACTCCCTTTAGGGAAGAGAATGGAGTTGGAAGATAAGAAGCTTGAATATCCGAAGAAAGACCGTGCAAGAGAAGCAAAATAATTGATAAAAAATTAAGAAAACTTTGAGAAGAATTGCAAAAGTGTGATGACTACTTAATGAACATTTAATAACAAAAAAGGAATTCACGGATATTCGGTTTTGATTAACGAAGACCAAAAAGAAAGGCCATTTTCCATAAATATACGAAAAATGGATGCAGTTTAAAAAATCGCACTATTTCTAAAAAAAAACAATAGGTGAAGAAGTTCAGTGCTGTAATTCAAAAGGTGATAAAATTCCACATGCAGATTAATTCGCACATTAGTGAAAAAAAATGGTTGTAGTCTTTATCTAGGAGCTTGTTGGTTGAGAGCGTAATATTTTTTATAGTAAGAAGGGAATGATGTGTATTGTCATCAGGAAGACAAAACATTCCAATGGGATTCGAACCTAGTTCTTACGAGCAAATAAATCACAGCCTTAGGTCTACTCATCCCTACATTGAAATTATGAATGACAGACGTGTTGATCAAAAACAAATTGGAAAAATGAGATAAAGAGATTTTGATTTGATGAACATTACATCAAGAGATTATAATGGGATATCACAGAGGATGCATTCTAACATGTATTTTAAAGCTACTTTTTTCCTCAAAATCTATCTTTGATTAACACAATGCTCACCCACCTAATAGCAATATCACCGATATTATATTTTTGCATTTATTCCCGTTAAAGACTCCACTAATCGTTTCCACACTTCTCGTGATTCTTAAAAGTAAACGGCATATCCCAGCGATTTTCAACCGGTGTGCCACGAGAGGTCTTCAGGTGTGCCGCGAGATTTGTGAAAACAAATTAATTAAAAGAAATAATGTCGTAATTTTCGCATTTATTTATTAGTGTCTGGTCTTCCATCCGCACCTTAAGCTCACTTATTTATATTTTACGAAACTTACGGTTTGGTGAATCGGTTTAAAATTGTGTGTTAATTAGCTTTAATCTTTTGATAAGTGTGTTCACAAATAACTTCATTTAATTCTCTTATTTTTAAGGTATCTTGTAAGAGTTCTTTTATTGTTATTTTTTCATTTCGTTAATTTTATTCAATGGTATTCCTTTAACATAGATAAATTTGTAATAAAAAAACGAAAATTTGAAGACATCGAAGAAAGTGAAGCTAGTACGTCGAAAGAAAAAAAAAAGAAAGAAGAAAGTGAAGCTAGTTTTGCCCAACACTAGCTTCACTTTCTTCTTTCAACAGCTGAATCATATCTCATACTAGTTCTTCTAAAACTAAATTAAAAACTAACGTTCGCCATTACGACGAAAATTATTTGTCATTTGGCTTTATTTCCAGTCACGAAGATCCGTAACGTCCTACATGTGTAGTTTGTGGCGAAAAATTAGAAACAACACTATGGTTCCAAGTGAATTAAAGAGACATTTACAATCTAAACATTCTCACTTGAGCGAAAAATCGGCTGAATATTTTAAAAGACTTGTACCGGATAAAACTTTTACAGCAAAAAGATGGACTAAATTTAATTAGTGTCGGAAAAATCCCAAGACGCCAGTTACGCAATCGCAGAAATTGTTGCTAAAAAAATGAAACCTCACACAATTTTGAAGAATCTGTAATTCTGCCAGCATGCTGTAAAATTGTTAATATCATGTTTGGCGAGGAATATGAAAAGGAGATTTTAAAAATTCTTATCTCAGATAACACCATTTATCGACGTATTCAGGATTTGGCCAAAGATGTCGAGTTGCAAGTGATATCTCACATTAAAGAAACAAATATGTTTGCTATTCAGTAAAGCTCAACTTCTAGCCTTCAGTAGATTTATTCATAAGGAAGATATTATAGAACAGTTTTTATTTTGTCGAAAACAACGAAGGGCCATAACTTGTCTTGGGATTCTTGCATCAGTATTTGCACGGATGGTGCCCACTCGATGTCAGGAAATGCAAAAGATTTGTTACACTGGCTCAAAACAAAAATCCTAGAATTTTATGTTTACACATCGTTTTCTCCACAGCGAAGTACTAGCGTCAAAATCATTGTACCTGAGCTAAAAAAAGTACTAGACGAGACAGGCCGTTACAATCGACATTGTCTGCAGCACTATGCTCCTCAATGGAAGCTTCTTACACGCAGTTGTTAATACATACAGAAGTGAGATGGTTTTAACAAGATTTTATGAACTAAAAGAGGAAATTCTAATTATTTTGACAAATCAACAATCGGAGTTATCAGATTTTCTTAGCGACGAGCTTTGGTGCAGTAAGATTTCATTTCTTGCTGATTTATTTCAATCTTTAAATACACTTAATAAAAGTATGCAAGGAGACTGAAAACATTCTTAATTCCACTGACAAAATTCACGAATTCAAGGAAAAACTAATGCTTTGGGAAAAAAGAATCAGAAAAGAAAATGCAGTAAATATGTTTGAACTAACGAAAAAGTGCAAACTGAATGAAAATCTAATAGATCTAATATTACGAACCTTAAGATTACTAAACACAAATATTGAAATATATATTTTCCCTCACTTCACATATCATCCTTTGACTGGATAAGAGATCCGTTTATCTTCAACGCGTGTAAATTGGGAAATTTAAATATTTCAGAAGAGGACGCATTAACAGATATAAGAAATGACCGAGGTTTAAAACTAAAACATTCAACAATAGATACTACTTCGTTTTGATTATCTCTAAGAAGTGAATTTCCCAATATTACCAAAAAAGCAATAGGAGTACTTCTTCCATTCTCCACGTCATTTTTCTCTTCGAATCAAGCTTTTCTGCAATGAATATTATTAAGAACAAAAATAGATCGCGGCTGGAAGCCTTGGAAGATGATTTAAGATTATGTCTAAAATTGGACCTCGCACAAAAGACATTCTGAAACATATCAAGCTCACATATCTCATTAAAATTAACTGCAAGTATGTATATTGTTTAATACATTTATTATTCATTTGAAAATAATCAATAAAAAAAATTTAAATAATTTTGCGTATTGTTTTTGTTACTCAAAATGTCAAAAATATAGCTTAAATCTTTTTGGATAAGTAATTACTATTATTAATATCTTGTATGTGTAAATCAATCAAAATTATGCCTCTTTTTTGCCAGATCGGCAAAAAATTTAAAAGAATATTTTTTAGTGTGCCGCAGAAGTTTTATAATTAGTCTAGGTGCGCCATATTATGAAAAAGGTTGAAAATCACTGGCATATACTAGTGCTTCACGAAGAGGACACTTTTCGAAGGGTAAACTTTGCATCAAATTCGCGTTAATAGCCCGGGTGTGTGTTCAAAATACATGCACCTTCGATCCTTTGAAAATCTATAAAGATGGCACAGGGGTTCAAATTCTCAGCGTTCTAGTAGTTGTAAACCGCTCAAAAGGCAAGGCTGGGTGAGCTATGAGACAATAATACCTAGGGGCTGTGATTGGTTATTGTGTCAACCAATCCAATTGAACACTGCCATTTGACATGAGTTTTTTTTTTTTTTTTTCTGAGTTTCATTTGTTTTGCGTGCATGAAGTTTGAATTAACGTGGTGGGGAAGTTTTTTATATATAATGTATAATATAGTTTTTAATATATAATTTTCGATAAATTTATAACTTTTTGTCCATATTTTCAACGGAAACAGTATTGTAGTCAAAAGAGGTAAGACAGGTCCTCCTCTTCAAAATTTTACACCTTTGAGGAATTCAAATATACCAACCAAATATAGCATTCTTCCTCATTATTTTTTTCTAATATACAGTTTCTTAAAACAAACAGATTGTCCCCCGCTCTGCAGATTTAGTTACAATTAATTTATAAATTAAAGTATTCAAAATAATCCTATAATTAATTGCATTAGACCAATTAAAATGAGCACTGATGTGCTATACATTCTTAAAACATTCATACATCGATACAAATGTAATCATACCGTCAAACTATATATATATATATATATATTTTTTTTTTTTTTTAATAAAAAGATTCAATGACTAAAACCTCGGTTTTAGTCATTAAATCTTTTTATTAAAATGTATCAAAACAACCAAGTCAATGTTCCTGAACGCAGAGAGATTCCCCCCCCCCCTTAATATATGTAAATATGTATTGGAAGAACAACATCTGTAAAATTGTCTGCAGGTGTGGTAAGAAATATCCTCCCACTCTAGATTAGCTTAAGTCGCATTAAAAGTATGTTGCTAACCTTATTGAATGTATTATATTTACTCCTTACTACTGTATTTTGCATTGAGAATCGTGGAGTTAACCTTGTGAATACCATTCTTAGCTTTCTTGATATAATATCCTGAAGTCTCAGATATTCGATATTTTTTTATCGAATAATCGTGTTATTACATTTGCTGTTTACTGATATGATTAATGTTTTCTTTTTCTTTCGATTCTAAAAGTCATGTTTCACTTGCTTCATGAACATTTTAACGTAGCTTTCTTAATTTCTTCAAAGATACATGTATAGACCCAGCCTTTTACCTAAAATTAATAATAGAGAAAAGAAGAGAATACAATTTAGAAACACATATTGCATTTATTGACTTTGAAAAAGCATTTGACAAAGTTAAAAAAACATATTATTTAACATATTAAAAGAAAGACAAATACCAAATAATATCCTGAAAGCTATCACAAGTATATATGAAAATAATCAAATACAAATAACATTAAATCAAGAGCTATCATATACTAGAGAGATAAACCAAGGGGTCCGACAGGGATGTCCCCTCTCAGCAACTCTAATATCTACTTAAATGAAATAATAATAAAATGTAATAAAAATTTACACCAAGGAATTAAACTTTCTCCTACAGTAAACTTAAACACTCTCCTCTTTGCCTACGACCAAATAATAATTGCAAATTCTGAAGATAACTTACAGAAAGCTACTTTAAATCTAAATGAGATATCCAACGATTATGGCATGATAATATCAACAGAAAAATCAAAAACTATGGCCTTTAAAGGACAAGATCCAGCAAGAACTAAAATAGTAATAGATAACAAGATCTTAGAACAGGTGAATTCATTTATCTACCTAGGATGTATGATCACATATGAAAATGAAAAAGATATAAACGTAAAAATTGCGAAGTATTTAAAAATAACAAGTGTAATTAGTTCTATATTTAGACGTAATCTAGTTCAAAAACAAACCAGACTAAACGTATACAATACATTAGCCCTACCAGTATTAATGTATGAAAGCGAAATCTGGACAATAAAACAAAAAGACAAACAAAGATTAATAACAGCAGAAATAAAGTATATGAGAAAAACTGCAAATATACCCTATTTTATCACAAAAAAAAATGAAGAAATTATGAAAGAACTAAACCAATAACCAGTAATAGAAAATTTTAAAAATAGAAACATAAATGGATGGAACACGTTCAAAGAATGAAAACAGAAAGATTACCAAAACAAGCCTTAAAGTACAAGCCATTAGGAAAAAGAAAACCAGGACGTCCTCTTAAACGATTCAACGATGACTTCTAAGGCCGGAACAGGCCATGCTAGGCCTAAATCTTTGATACGCATGATGATGATGATTTTGTAAATTTTATTTTTATATACCCTCTTTCAAAGTGAAAGTTATCCGTGTTAGCTTGATCACAATATTGCAATAATTTTATTGATGACATCGACAAGACGACATGCAGAGCAACTGCAACAGTACTTTTTTATAAAAGCAGTAAAAATACAATAGAAGAAAACGAAATTAATTGAAAATACATGAAAGAAAGAAATATTCGTAAATAAAGGAAGCGAGAGATAAATTTAAAAAAAAATCATTTTCATAAGAAGAGAAAAATAATGCAAAGTAAGAGAAAATTGAAGAGGAAAAATGTTATGCGTCATCGCGATGAGACACGGGTCTTTGTTACACTTAATTAACTTCGTTTAGTTTAAATTGAAGTCAGCTAACGGCAATTAGAGATTACGATCGCTTCGATTAAACTTCCGCTAGCCCAATTGATTTACGGTATCCAATCTGATTGTTGTTCAATAGAGCACTCAATTCTTCGTACTTTCATTAACAATTTCGAGTCCTCTTTTTAACGTTAATCTTTTTTCTCTACCCGCGTGATGCTTTACGGAAAACTCTTAGTAATTCAACTTATTAGTGTTAATTCATTTAATAATTCTATATTTCCATATTTTTTTTCCTTAGAAATACTTACAAAGTATGAGCAAGTATTTATAAGTTATATTCTTGTTCTTTTGATCGCTTTGTTTTGTTCGATTCGCAAGCTTGTTTGACATTTAGGGCAGTTTTCATTAAGGGGGAGGAGGAAATGGCTTATATGCTTGATACCAGCATCAACGGACGGAATTCAATGTTTGTTGCATAGAGAGAGAGAGAGAGAGAGAGAGAGAGAAGATAAAAGATAAATAGAGCAAAAGGCAAAGAAAAAAGATTCAATGGCATAAACGGAAAGTAATGACCAAAGAAAGAACAGAGAGCGAGAGAGAGAGAGAGAGAGAGAGAGAGAGAGAGAGCAAGGAGGAAGGGTTGTGATTTTGTTGATCATCGAAATAGCTTCCTGGACTCTGCTTAAAGCAACTTCCACTCCTATTAAAAATATTTTTGTTCTTATTGATTCAACAATTCTTTTCATAGGAAACCACGTAATTACCATTCCAGCATGCCTTGTAAACGAAGCATACACACTTTATGCTATCTGCAAGAGAAAGCAACAACTCATTTAAAATACGAATAAGCACTTACTTTCACCAACGATTTTTATATTGTCCTCGTTAAAAAGGATCTGCAACAAAAATATGACTACCGCAGAAGAATAATGAAGAAATATTTCGGAGAAAAATAAAGAGAGAAAGAAAGTGCACAAACCAAAAACACATTCTAATATCGATTGAGGTGTTCAAATATTATTTACATCATTCACTACACACGATCAGGCTATTAATATACGGCGAGCCATTTCTAATATCAAAGCTACTTACAAGTTTACTTCTGAGTGATTGCGACTTGTGATTTCTGCATCACTAAAACGAGAGAATCCGTCGTAAATGCGCATTTGTGCTATTCAAAAACAGATTCCTCGTTCACTTTTCTCATGCAACCTTTCACGACTAAAATCACGTGATGTTCATTTCGCTAATGAATTTCGAGGTTCAAAGAAAAAGGAAACGATGTCCTTTCCGATGGGCAGAAAAACTGGTTTTTCTGCCCATCGGTCGAAGTATGTTGCTTCACTCTCGGGAAACAGGAGATAATAAAAGTGTATGTAGCACAACGAAATCGCTTTATAGGGAAAATATGCTTCTTAGAAGTCATTTTTGCGTACAACAAAACCGATGATCTCTGATGAAAGATCTCGGCATTTGAAATTTATGAATTTACCGCTAATTTACGAAGCTTGTAAAGTTCATTTGATTACTTTACCTTTCATTGTGCTTGTCACTTATCCACCTTTTTTTTTTTTTTTGGTTTGATGATAGACTAAATGAACAGAATAAGGGTTTAGTTCTGAGCTCAACGCCTTTCCCTAATACTGAACCTTATTTACAGAGATATTTGAGAGATAAAGTTTCGACAACTTTCAGAGAACTTACCTTCTGGGCAAACCTATCAGAACATTTCTGTCTACATGGGAAAAAACCAGCACATCACATACCAGGAGCCATCTCTCCATGCGATATCCTACCCCATCGGTTCCCAACCGGTGGTACGCGTATTCCCGGGGGTAAGTGCTGGCCGTTCAGGGGGTACACAAAAAATAATCAGCAATGGCGAAAAAACAAGAAAGTAAACAAAATGCAAAACGTTAGTTATTGAACAATAAATGTCAGTATTTAAAAACGGCTATTTTAAAAACAAGGGGTGAAATTTATAGAAATGGGTTTAAAAGGGGTACACAAATGCAAAAAGGTTGGGAACCACTGCCCTACACCAATACCAACAGGCATAAAAAAAAAAAACAGTTGCATCTGAAAATTCAAGAACATTCCTAAAATGTTATGATCCCGAGCCAACGTGATAAAAATGAAGGATTCATATGCAATCAGATTTGGTTTTCTCTCTCTCTTTTTCTTTCTCATCATATTTAAACCAATCGGAATTACGATATTTTGGGCGTGAACGAATGAAAGATTATGAATTGACACGAATCCATTCAGTACAAAAGAAAAAAAAATATCCTAAAGTGACCCTTTTCTGTGGCGGAACTGTGGAAATGTATAAGAAATGCTGCGTTCTTTTTCAGGGCTGAAACATCCTATTGGGTATAATCTATTTAGATTTACTGACCGAATGGTTACTTCCACAGCTACAAGAAGTTCAGGAATAACCTACGTACCAGTCTGGGTGTAGTGCTTAGAAGAGCAGCCACCACACTGCGATCAATTCAAACTTATCCTCTGACTGATTAATAGAACGCAGTGTGGTCACTGCTCTTTTAGGACATCTCAGAACGATTTAGTGCCCTCACGTAACATCTGAATGGTGCGCGTAGGAAGCAGCTGCCGCTTAGTCTCAACGGCTGCCTTGATGCTGCCATTTTAGTGACCTCATCGCCAGAACGATCGCACCGTGACGGTACGAAAGCAACTCCGGCTACCATTGCATTTTAACGCGCGAGGCTCGAACGGTATCGTTGCAATGGCTAAACGGGATTCTGACTTAGAGGCGTTCTGTCATAATCCCACGGATGGTAGCTTCGCACCACTGGTCACTCGACCAAGCACATGTACCAAGTGTCCGAACCTGCGGTTCCTCTCGTACTGAGCAGGATTACTATCGTAACGACTAGTCATCAGTAGGGTAAAACTAACCTGTCTCACGACGGTCTAATCCAGCTCACGTTCCCTATTAGTGGGTGAACAATCCAATGCTTGGCGAATTCTGCTTCGCAATGATAGGAAGAGCCGACATCGAAGGATCAAAAAATCGACGTCGCTAGAGGTGTCAGAAAAGTTACCACATCCCTGTGGTAACTTTTCTGACACCTCTTGCTTAACACTCTTAAAATCAAAAGGATCGATAGGCCCCGTTTTCGCGGTCCGTATTCGTACTGAAAATCAAGATCAAGCTAGCTTTTGCCCTTTTCTTCTACGCGAGGTTTCTGTCCACGCTGAGCTCGCCTTAGGACACCTGCGTTACCTTTTGACAGATGTACCGCCCCAGTCAAACTCCGCGCCTGACACTGTCCTCGGAGCTGATCGCACCAGGCAACGGAGACCCGGCGCTTAGGGCTAGAATCGTGGACCCGGAGGGTCCGCTCTCCCCTTCATCGAGTCAGTAAAGAAACGATGAAGGTAGTAGTATTTCACCGGCGGCCAGAGGGCGACCTTCCACTTATGCTACACCTCTCTTGTCTGTTCACAGAGTCAGAATAGAGTCAAGCTCAAGAGGGTCTTCTTTCCCTGCTGATTCTGCAAAGCTCGTTCCCTTGGCTGTAGTTTCGCTAGATAGTAGATAGGGACAGTGGGAATCTGGTTAATCCATTCATGCGCGTCACTAATTAGATGAGGCATTTGGCAATTTTTTTTTAATTTTTTATAAATCTTTCTACTGTATAAAGCGCAATAGTACGCTAATACATACTTACCCCGAAGGACGAGATGATAGGCCGAAGCCTATTACAGTTGTTTTAACCAACGCCAGTTCTAGCTATACCAGTGGTCATACTCTGTGACGACGCCAGGCCACCAGTGTGTACCCTGTAGGGCTCTCAAGGAAATTATTTTAACATCTTTATAAGATAAACCAAGTTGTTTAAGTCTTTATGACTTTCTGAATTCCAAACTCCAACAAGAGATATGGTGGCACTTGTAAATCTAGGGGCTGCACCATACTCATCACGTATCTGCCTGGCAAGGTCCAAATTTTGCTTATAATAATTGACCTTGCTCTTATGGCAGTAGGTAAGTGGACTCCCTGTACCCATTACCTGGGCATCAACAACCCAGACTTCGTTATCTTTCTTCATAACGAGGTCTGGCTTACTGATACCAACTCGGGTCCTGTAATGTGGCTCAACCGCAGTCTCCCAACCTTTATTTTTAAAACTGTTATTCAAAATGGAGACCACAGCATCATGCCTTCGCACCCGGGCCCCATTGGGTGTGGAAGCAGCACTGTGCTACATGTGTCAGAGTCTCAACCTATGGGCATCTCGCCCTACAATTCCTATCGTCACTTACCCCTCTGGCTGCACGTGCCCTAGTAGGTAGGGCATAAATTCTATTTCTAATAAGGTCTATAAATTCAAAGCCAGGGCGATGTCTGGTGCCGTCTCTCACCCATTGATGCTGGGGAGGCACCAAAGATGACTCCTTCAAGGGGGGCAACATCGACCGAATTGTATAAGAGGGATGCCCACTTTTTACGCTCTGCAGCAGCTGAACCAGTATATGAACCCGAGTACTGAGCCCAACCTTTTGCGCGCCTATATTCCTTTTGAATTATAGGACTGTAAAAGGCCTCTTTACAGATAGGAGAGGAAGATATTTCTAATTTACTAAGTCTGCAGATCCTGAGTCATGGGATCAACCATCTAAGAGATGGGATTCCGAGTCCGCTGTCCTTCACTCCTGCATGAAAATATGCTATTGAGGTGTCAGGAGGCAGTCGGAGCCACGACCTCACGGCTGCGCGGGCGGCTTTGTCCATTCGGGACAGCGCCGAAACATACGTCCTTCCAAGCACCAGCTTGTGGTAAAAGCTAGGAAGTACGTAGGAAGAAAGAAGGAAGAGTCTCTGCTGGAGCTTCAAGGGAGCTTTCCTTAAAGAAGCTAGCCCAGCTTCTAGAGTCGAAGGGACAGAAGACCTCCCCTTTGGAGTAAATATGATACCTAGGTATCTCCACTCCTCCAGGATGGTCAAAGAATGCAATGATCTACCGTGCAGGGAAAACTCGATATCCTCGACCTTAAGCTTCTTCTCACGACCAGAGGGGACAAGGGCTAAAGAGCAGCACTTCTCTACATTAATAGAAAGGCCTCAAACAGAGAAGAAGTCAACTGTTCGGTCAAGGAGTTCCTGCAAGCCTATCTTAGTGGAGGCTACAAGTATAAGTTCGTCGGCGAAGGCCATAGCATTAAACAAAGAAGCGTCAATAGAATATCCTATATGCTTAGGGAGAGAGTGAAGAAACTCATCTATGATGCACCACGGGAATAGAGGTCGCCTGGGACCCTCTTGTAATAGTAATTGAGTTATCTGAATATAGCTCCATAATATAAGAGAGAAAGGATTCTGGACATCCTGCAATGGATAGCGCTCGAAGGAGAGCAAGAAGGGAGACACTATCAAAGGCCTTTTGGAGGTACAGGGACACCATATATAGAGACTTAAGGTGGCGTCGGGAATCAGACAGAAGAGATGAAAGAAGGTAAATATTTTCAGCGAACCCATCCGAAGGGACAAAGGCTCTCTGCCTATAATCATGTTGAATGTATTTCTGGAGAGTTTTGACAAAAAAGTTATGATATAAATGAAGTAATACAGGAGATATGGTGACTAGGCGAAATTCTGAAGCATTGCTCGAAGTTTCCTTCTTTGGTATAAAGATGGTTCTTGACACAGATAGATAGGAATGACCTTACTAGCAAGAAGCAAGTCAAGAAGGTCTTGAAACATATGCGAAGGTACCTTCCGGAGCCTGGATGCAGGAAAGCCATCAGGCCCCGGAGCAGAAGAATCTGCATGTAAAGCGATTTTGATCTCTTGAATGGAGACTGGCTGGAAAATATCAGCAGCAGGAATGGACCTCAGCACCCTCGGGAGACTCTGTATCTGGAATATGTGGCGGTGGAATGGAGAAAAATTGAACTCCAAAATTCCACAAACTCTTGATGTATATCCTCAAGACGCAGAGGTCTTGAGGATATACATCAAGAATAGACTTTGCGCACTTGCCTCTGTTATTTCTGTAGAGGCCCTGCATTGCTGCATAAGCACTCTTTGTCTCCTTCTTATGGGATATAGGGACTAAAGTGCTAACAGTATCACTACGTCGAGAAGGTGGATGGACCTCTGTAAACATAGCTTGAGGGTAGTTATTGAGTTGTTCTGTGATATCTATGCCACATAGGTGGGAACTAATGAGAGTCTTTAAGCATTGATGCTGATAATCTGAATGAGGTGGTAGGTCTAAGGATGACGACAGACGAAGGATCAAGGCCTCTTCTTCCACATCAGCAACATGAAGACTAAAGAGATGGAGAAGGGACAGGAGGTACTGAGGTATTACCCATCCCTTCAGATGATAACTGGGCAGTGAGATCCTGTACTAACGCCTTACGTCTATGGCTGTTGATGGCGTCGTTATGATCTAAGGGTGAAGACTTCTGCTAGAGCTTCATTGATGTTGTTCACGCCTCTAGCCGTCAATTCTACCTCGTGGCCGGCGAGGATTTTCTCTGCTTCACCCGACCAGCGTGCTTTTATATGTTCGGTTTTAATCGCAGCGTTATCCTTCACCGGGTGTTTGGATGAAGGATGAAAACAGAGGCCAATCGCAGAAGAAAACGCGCGATTACACTCTGAGCACACAAAGTGCATAAAATTCGACGCTGCCAGATCATTTGGACATACATTTCTCATCCTTGAGGAAATAAACTGATGCCAACTTATAGCTCAGTGGATGCACACCACGGTGTTTGACCGGACGAAGGAAGACTGGATTTCGAGTCTAGCCGGCGACTAGAAGAAATTTTTCTAAGCCTATTTTCGACTGGTTACCGAGTTAGTCGATCTCTGGCACGGGCAAGCGGGTTTCTTCTCCAAAAAACGCGGGTTTTTCGTCCCGTAAACACAAGTAAATCGACCGTAGAACGCACATTATTTCAGACATTCAATACGAGTGTTAGAGTTAGAGACCACAAGATGGCAGCACTTGTTGAGCCATCACTCTTCACTTGCTGCTGCTTAATTAGTGATAGCGTTGGGCCAGCTATCTCTGATTGGGTACCAGTGGAGATTGAACTGCCCACTCAGTCTCCAAAAGTTAGATAGGGCTAAAAACGGCATCGCCTACTTCCTATATATATGGGAATAAAAAGGCGTTAGCTGATTTTTTTTTGACAATTTTCACAACAACGTCCTATAGTCTTCATCCTGAGAGCGCCACTGAGACGTGTGCCCGGATCATCTCCAATCAGGAAACTGCCGTTAGAATCCACTCCTGGCGAGTTTCCTGGCTCCAACCATAGTTACTCCCGCTGTTTACCCGTGCTTGATTGAATTTCTTCACTTTGACATTCAGAGAATTGGGCAGAAATCACATTGTGTCAACACCTCTCAACGACCATTGCAATGCTTTTTTTAATTAGACAGTCAAATTCCCTTTGTCCCTGCCACATCTGAGTCGGCTGTTAGTTTCTGGCTGAAACGGTCCCGCTAGGTGGACCATCCGGCAAGCCATGCAAATGAGTCATTCTACGAGAAGGCTCCAACCTTGGTAGGGCTCAACTGTTCCATCATTGGAGAGTTTCGCCCAGTCCCGGTGCAGTACCATATCTGCTTCGGACCCCAGCCTAACCCATCCATTCCTTAGAACCAATCGATATCTGGAGGTTACAGATCCATCTTGCCGACTTACCTTCACCTACATGACTCTATCAACTAGAGGATGTTCACCATGAAGACCTGCTGCGGATACGGGTATACGATCTGGCACGAAAATCACACTCTCTCTCTCCCTCATTTTGAAGGACCAACAGGTGTGCTTCAGACACAGCAGTAACTTTCGTATAACGATGATACGTTGCATTGGCATTTGCAGGTGCAACAGTTTTTGAACTAATGTTTTACATCCCTGGAATGATCAAGATAATTGCCAGAATATTTAACCTCATCGCAATGAATTCATTTATTATTTCTATGGAAGATGCAGCAATGAACCAAAGTCATATGTCACCCAAAATTGACATCAGATGTCGCAGAAGTGATGGCAAGGGATGCGTGTAGAATAAGCGATGCTGAAAAGATTAAGAGTATGTAAGGAGTAACCAAAATGCGAAAATAATGTTATCGTTTGGGATAATTTTTGTTCTCTTAAGTTCATAATTACATGGCAATAATATGTCGGTCACCCAAAGGTGTCCGGGAAATGCCACGTGGAGTCCGCCTACTGCTGCAATTGCAAAGTGTCTTGCGGGGTGTGCAATATTAGACACAACACTTCGGATTCCCAAAGAGAGTCATAGTTACTCCCGCAGTTTATCCGCGCTTGATTGAATTTCTTCACTTTGATATTCAGAGCATTAGGTAGAAATCACATTGCCCAATATAGAATACAGTTTTGTATTCTTCATTTTGAATTAACCATGTGTATCAGTTGTTAATCGATTTCGATTATTCTGTGTGTGTGTGTGTGTGTGTGTGTGTGTGTGTGTGTGTGTGTGTGTGTGTGTGTGTGTGTGTGTGTGTGTGTGTGTGTGTGTGTGTGTGTGTGTGTGTGTAATATAATGTTGGGCGACAATGTGCCCGGTAATCAATCGGAGTGGCCTCATTCACGTAAATATATTTTCTGTCTACTGAATTATTATCTCTCGGTTGCTGACAAAAGTCTTCACCATTCATTAGAGCAATTTAATGTTTGATTGCCAGTAGAACAATCCTTTTTATCAAGAACGATTCAAGGACATTCCTGGCCGCTACCTTTATTCTCCTACCTATATGCTATTTCTTTTCAATAGATTTTCACAGAAAATGTCTTTCACAGAAAGTTTTCATCGCATAAAATCAGTAGCGGGGTTTGTTTGTGTAAAACCTCTTTCAAAACTTTCAGCTTTGGGAAATTTTATAATACACAAAGAGATAAAAAAAACGAATTTTTTTATCCTCAAACTAATGTCATCTGATGATTTGTCTTCTTTTGCGAAACTGGAGTTTTTCTTATAAAACGACAGTTAAGAATTCGGGCAGTTTTCTTCATTGTGACCGCTTTACCTACTCCTATAAACACAGCAGGAGGGATAGCATTACACTTGCATCGCCTTATGCCGATATGCCAACACTAAAATGATTTCGACATTGGACTATCGGATCGGTTCGCTGCATTCTTGGATGAAATATCAATGGAGATTATAACAAAAGTGCAGTTGAAGTGTTGATCTCAGATTAAAAAGATGGGATTTAAAAATAGCAGTTAAAGTACTGGCTGTCGACTTCATTATTGTTGTTGTTATTATTGTTATTATCAATTATTTTCCATCACAGACTTCGGTTCATTCAGAACGAAAACATGAATACCAAAGTTTCTTCTTTATATCATTGTAGTTCATGCGTTCGAAGTCATTTTTATCTTAAAATGGAGAAAAATCAATCCTCTATTCAGAGACCGACTAACTCAGTGCTGAAAAACACAAAAGAATTATATACGAACTAAACATAATCTCAAACGATGAACGAAACTATCTAATTCACGTTGATAGCTTTAACTGAATAATAATTAAATTGATTAAATAATAAATGAATATTTTTTAATTGAATATAATTGAATTGAAAATAATAATTGAATAATTGAAGATAAATATGAATTCTAATTGAATAATTAGAATTCATATTTATCTTATGTTGTTTATGTTTATCATATTTATGTTGTTTCATTTCTTAGTCAATATCTCTCACATTTCTAGTTAGTGATGTTAATCATCGCTGATTTAACGACCGTCCTGAACCCAGCTAGTATTTAGGGGGGCAACTTTGCCACCAAAATAATGTGGTGGCGACGGTAGTACCCATGCTATTTGTTAATAATCTGAAGTAGTTCAGATTATACAGAAACAACAAATTATGACCATAAATTAATAAAGCAGCACTGGTGTATACTGCCATAACCTTCTTAGAATCCATTTGGTTGCCGTTACTCTGACAGCGGATCCTTGCGAGAAATCTTCAGAACAATATTATATATATATATATATATATATATATATATATATATATATATATATATATATATATATATTAAATTGTATTTATCGTCTTAGTGTCAAAACTGTCATCGTGCTCTTTCAGAGAACTTGCATTGAACATCAGGGGTTTACTAAATGAACGTCATGTTTAAATAACTTGCTCACATTTTATAATGATGTGTCGGTTGACTAAGAAAAGAGGAATGGGTACATCATGACACTTTTGGACTTTCAGAAGTCTTTTGAAAGGATATGGCATATAAGGCTGTTTCATAAGTTGGAGGATATGGAATTGGATTAAAAACTACTGGTTTGGATAAAAGATGGCTAACAGTGATGACATTTCCTTAGGACACCTCTTAACCTAAAATATCAAAAAGTGCATTATGGGGTATGTGAGAATGCACGATTAAATATGATCAGTAATGTAAATTACTGATCAGTCCTTGACCCTTTGTTATTTAATCCGTACATTAATGACACTGGAAGGATTTAACAGGAGACTTACAGCTGTTTGCTGATGATGCAAAGATAGGCAGAGTAAATAAGGCATGCAAGTAGTTGCATAATGTCCGCCAGTTCAATATTAGTAAATGTAAGTTTATACACTTTGGTGTAATGACGTATTGTATTAGCGAAATTATGTTAGAAGAAACTGACCATACCACAGATTTAGGCGGTTTAAGAGTTTGAAGTTCATGGGGGCCATATAACAAAGCCTGCATATACAACTCAGAGGATAATTTTGCAATGCGGAAACGAACATTGACACGTAAAGCTATGGACAACATTTTGACTCTTTACAAAGCTTTGATACGACATCATCTACACCACTGTACGAAGATGTGGTCTCCTGATTTCCGAGATGATGCAGATACAGTGGAGATTATGGAAAGGAGAATATTACAGATGATATCCGGACTGTGTAATGTAGATTATGAGGGGTGATGTAGAAATTGTGGAATCCGTGTACTTTCAAATGCCAGTAAATACAATCAAACAAGGAATTCTATTTTCAACGAAATTATGATGGGAATTATCTATTCTGTATTTGTCTCATCCTCTCCTAAAGTTAAGAATTCGCTCGATTCAGTCATATAATAGCCCCAAAGAATTCTCTTGAGTTAAACAATTTCTCCTTGAAATAATTTGTAAAAATATCTTTAAAAAATCAGGAGGTTTGAATATTCTTCAGGGTCTTCCCCAGATTTTAGAAATGCTTTATTTCGGCTATTTCTAAGACGAGCTACAGTAGTTCTATAGTTTACAAATAAACCTAATATGGTCTTCCCCACTTTCTTCGTATTCCATATGAGCGCCATAATCCTTGCATTTCATTGCTTTTGACAAATGGAATAACAAGCAATTATTCCATCCGCTTGTCGTGGTATTCCTTATCCTTATAAGGACTGGCTTAAAGGTGCGAAGCAAGAATGCTTTTCATCTTCCCCGTTATCTGTAGAGGACAGTGTATGGATAAGGTGTTATTGAGCTATTAAAGCTCTGATCATGGCAGGAGGGTAACAGCAATAGCCGAGCCTCAGTTAGAACTTCATTGGCTACAGCATTGCCATCCATTACCCTCCAAGGGTACTCGCATAATCTAATTGTAATATTATGATAATAAAATATTAAAGGTGTTTTGAATATAATAATAAATGTTAATTAATTTAATTACTTTTATAAAAATTTTGATTAAAAATTAAAGAATAATACAATATACCTCATTTTTTATACAAATAAATTTAAAACTTTTAATTTAAATTTAAGAGACATTCGCAGATCAATTCGTGTGAGTATTGGCAACAATACATTAAAAATAAAGTAATCTATTCATTTTTTTCATCTTAAAGAAATTGGAGGTTTTTCTATTAAAAGAATACATAGAGAGGAAAGCTATTCCGTGTTTTGTTGTTGTAGCAGAGGTGGAGGCATATTTCTAGTTCCGCTGAACAATGCTCATGAAAATATCAGTAGAAGAGACAGAATGCGGGAACTGACTACTGTAAGACAGTGGCGGAGAGATTCTGCGAGAGATTATCGGTTGGCTGAACTGTATTGCTCTGTGCTCCTGAGAATTATGTTTTGATTCTCAGGAATCTCAGGAGCTCCAAAGCAAATGTGAGAACAGTATTACGAATCTCAAATCTACTCAACATGGTTGGGTGGATTTGAGATTCGTAAATAAAAAGCAGCTGTACTGAAAGAAACCTACTTCTTGAATTAAAAAATAATAATAAATAAATAAAGTAAAAAATATATATATATATATATATCGCGTTTATTAGACAGAAATGCTTTAGAAATAATGTTTTTGCCCAGAAATTACAGGACAAAGCTTAAGCAGGAAGTTTTAAACCCAGTAGGCTTTATTAATACAGAATTAATATCATTATTATTAGTTGGTTTAAACATAAATCAGTAACTGACTTGCAGAATAAATCAGTAAATGACTTCATAAGTGAGGATGAGTTCTTAAATCTTCCTCTATGATCTTAACTTCACTTGATAAATATGACAAAACTAAATAAAATAAAAAAATATTGGAATTGCATTTTATCTTTGAGTTAAGCCAATGAGAATCAAATTCCATTAAATCGATTAGGACCGTACTTTGTTAATCTAGATGGTTTTATTCTTAAAGGTAAAGTGCGAATAACTGAAGAGAAAAATATTCTTCTATCTGTAATACATTCATCTAATGATTTTGATCGCGTTTTGACGTTGTATAAAAATTTCTTCTTCTATCCACAGTGGGTTGTAACATTCAGCAATTGTTTTAATAAAGACTGTTTGTCTTTATTAAAACAAAGTTTAAATTAGATCTCATGGCTAAAAACGTTATAATTATTAAGTTGACGGAATAGTAATACTCTCGACCCATTGTGGCTCTTATAGTAAGCCTGATGTGTACGTTAATGAATGTCTCAATTCCCACAATTCAGCTCTCTCAAGTCCTTTGCAATCCTAATCTCTGAAAACAGACAAAAATTGTTGCCAATCAAAACGAATCGTGCCATTAATAATATTTCTTTGATTTTTTCCTTTCTAAGTACGTTCATGTTCGCTCACACAAGGCATTTCAATCATTAATTTGGTTTCTATATTCGAATAACTACGCTTAAATCTATCTGGAACAGCACAACACCGCGCTCATTCTTTTAATCTATAATCCACTCTCATGAAGCGATGTAAAGAGACCTTATCGTTTTCTTTTGTAATGCAGAATATCAACTAATAACGGAATTCATCAGTACCGGAATTATGTGATGCTTGAAGTGACACTTTCTAAAACCTTGTCTGAATTTAATACGTAACTCTCTCAAAGATGACGATAGGATAAATGATTATTATATACTGTTTAGATAATTAAAATTACATTCATTGGTGTAATATCATCCTATTAACTATTGATTATTTAAATAATCATATTAAATATTAAATTAAGAATAAAATTCTACGACTCTGTTTAAGAAAGAAAATAGAGCTTAAAATACTTAAACGTTTTGGATATCAGTCTTCATACACCATTTATAAGAAAGCATATCAAAAGTATTACCTCAAGTTCATTAGATATTGCAATGATCAGAGCTTTAATATTGTATTGTGTATGCGTTATATTGTGTAGGTGTGATATATTGTATATTCTTGGAGGGTAATGGATATATTGTGTTGGTGTATTATTGGAGGTAATGGATAGTAGTGCTGTACCAATGAAGTTTAAATGAGGTTCGGCTGTTGCTGTTATCCCCTGGGGCGCTGAGATTCGAGAGTTTTGAGTTCGGTCTCTTAAGGTTTTTGCCTTAAGGGAGCAATTGGAGTCTCTGGTGAAAGTGTTCTCCGGTGACGGGCTTTTCCGGCGAATGCTTTTCTTCGGAATTCGGAATATGAGCGGTTCTGCACGGTGGTGGTGTGTGGGTGGAAGGCCATCACCAAGTGGAGCCAACGCTGAGATGGACGGTCTCTCACCCACGATTGAGTGGCCTAGGGATCGTCCGAATTTTTAGAGACGGCTTTACCTTTAAATATGGCAATGCTCTAGCCAATGAAGTTTAACTGAGGTTCGGCTGTTGCTGTTACCCCCTGGGGCGCAGAGACTCGAGAGTTTGAGTACGCTCTCTTAAGGTTTTTGCCTTAAGGGAGCAATTTGAGTTTCCGGGGAAAGTGTTCTCCGGCACGGCCCGCTGAGGAGCTTTGTCGGTGAATGCTTTTCTACGGAATATGAGCGGTTCTGCTCGGTGGTGGTGTGTGGGTGGTAGGCCATCACTGTGTAGAGCCAACGCTGAGATGGACGGTCTTTCGCCCACGATTGAGTGGCCTAGGGATCGTCCGAATTTTTAGAGATTGGCTTTACTTTTACATATGGCAGTGCTCTAGCCAATGAAGTCCTATCTGAGGCTCGGCTATTGCTGTTACTCTCCTGCCATGATCAGATCTTTAATAGCTCAATAACATCTTATCCCTACACTGTCCTCTACAGATAATGGGGAAGATGAAAAGCATTCTTGCTTCGCCCCTTTAAGCCAGTCCTTATAAGGACTATATAAGGATATATTATATAATAATTATCAAATGTCGGTTAGCAGCGGAATTAATCGACCGTGGGATGCGGTGATTAATACCCTTGGAGGGTAATGGATGGCAATGCTGTAGCCAGTGAAGTTCTAACTGAGGCTCGGCTATTGCTGTTACCCTCCTGCCATGATCAGAGCTTTAATAGCTCAATTACAACTCATCCCTAAACTGTCCTCTATAGATAACGGAGAAGATAAAAAGCATTCTTGCTTCGCCCCTTTAAGCCAGTCCTTATAAGGATTGTACTGTATTTTGTGATGACTGGTGGGGATTGAATTCGTTTATAGAAACGGATATCAGAAGTTTAGAAAAGTCCTTTTTAGGACTCCCAGGGAAATGAAAATGGCAATGCTATAGTCAATACAGTTTTAACTGAGGCTCAGCTAATGCCGTTACTCAGCCATGACTAGAGCGTTTAGCTCAATAACACCCCATTCACACAGATTTTCTTCACTCAGGTGAAGGGATAAAGAGTCACGGACTCAGGCCATCTCTCAGTTCTTTTCAGGGTTGTGTCTTATGATATTCTGTCCTTTATATCTGCAGCGTTTACGCATTTTCCTCCCTCCTATCCAATACACTTTATATAAAAACATCGATGCTGCTTTAATTTTATTTTTTACAGTCCAATAATTTGGAGTGATGATTTCAATTTGTTAGTTAATTATTAATTATATTCAACAACTCTCCTTTTAGACGTGATTGCACTAAATATGTCCGCTACTGCCAAGCTGTATTTCAAACTGATCGAAATTTGAACTTTTTAGAAGACATAAAATGAATATTTACTGTAATATGTGGTGTAGCTCTCTCCTTCCTTTATAACTAATAATAAATAAGTTTACTCTCCCTAATCTCTTAATCATGTTCAAGTATTTTCTCAGCTCTTTCATCTCTTCGGTTTCTCTCTTCCAGGTAATCTCGGAGCTTTCCATTCTTCCCTTTTGTATCAATTCCAAGGCTATCTTTGCTATATCATTATCTGGGTTTCTGATTGTGTGCCTTATCCGCTTCCATTTTATTTTTGATATCGGATTGATATGCTTTGTCCCATAACATCTTGTTTCAAATTCTATTTGGCAAGTATATTCCCATTATCATCTTAAGACCTATATTTATGTATATTCTCCAGTTTAATCATTGTTTTAAAAATATTAATAAAGAAATAATAAATAAAATTGAAATACATAGTCAGGTATGATATAATAATTTAATAATTTCATAAAGTTAATTTATTTAATAGAAATATACCAACATAAGTATGTACTTGTGAGTTTATAGATTAAAATGCTTCAATAATGGCAATGCTGTAGCCAATGAAGTTCTAACTGAGGCTCGGCTATTGCTGTAACCCTCCTGCCATGATCAGAGCTTTATATAGTTCAATAACATTATCCTTACACTGTCGTCCTCAGATAGCGGGGAATATGAAAAGCATTCTTGCTTCGTCCCTTTAAGCCAGTCCTTTTAAGGAGTAAGGAAGGAATAATCTGGTACAATTCTGGGTACTGTTTTATTAGGATTAGATAACAACTGAAAACGTAGCAATACTGCTGTTTAGGTAATGTTGATTTCTGTAGCATAGTGTTAGCTTCACTTTATGCTACCAGGGGATGGAGAATTATATTTATTTCACCCTAAGCAACAAATCAGATGAACATTTCACTTTTTTTTCTATATATATATATATATATATATATATATATATATATATATATATATATATATATATATATATATATATATATATATATATATATATATATATTATTGCTGATTATTCTATGCATAATCTAAGGATTTCATGATAGATTAGATACGTGCACTGTAGATTAACTAAAACAACTGATTAATATTTCACCGATATATGGCACTGATTAAAGTTATAATTGTTCATGTGAATAAAACAAAAAACAGTAACATAAATGAAGAATACATAATTTTACTAGTAAACATCACATGATAATACATAACTAAATATATTTTCATTCTTCATTCTGTTTTACGTAAACTCTCATCTCATGTGATAGCATCGCATTAGAACTACTCAAACTAATTCACTTACCCGCAATTAAAAGGAATGCAAGCGCTCTCAGAATATATCAAACATGAATAATTCTCAGGTTAATTGAATCATAAATTATGTCCATGAAAGCATTTGCAGAAGAAACTCTAAAACCCTTGATAATTTCCGCTAATGTTCAGAGCCGATCTACATCTGTCTCGTATTGAAGTTTTCACTGCTAAAATAATAGTCAGAAGGATAGAATTAATTTAATTATGTTTGGAGAACGAATGGGCAGAGATCGCATAAAGAACAACCTTCGCTGTCAGTAAGAGTTAGTTATTCAGAATAAAGACAGCTTACAGTCATTTCATGTTAATAATTACTAAAATTCAGTAATAGCGCATTAATTAATTCAACTGTTATTTATTTTATTTTTTTTTTATTTCATTCCGATCGCTGTAGTCAACGTAGCGTACGGAGGTCTTACATCTTAATAAGTGCGCACCATGGCTATTTCTCTGTATGTTTTTTTTTTTCTCTGTATATCTTTGTTTCTGGCGCTATGGTGTCCGTTAACTTGTTTACAAGTTGTGTAGGTCTGATAAATAGATTATATCTAAACTTGTTTTGTGCGAATCCTTCTTGGACTCTAAAACTGCCTTCTTCAGCTCTAAATTAATCGCATTCTAACTGGAATCTCCGGCCTGTATGAAAATAAACAAAATTATGCTCGTAATTATGGTGATATAAGCATGATTATGTATCAATTATAATATTATACTATTATATTTATTCGAATTAACTATTATTTTCAATTAAAATTTAAATTCTGATTTAAAATTGGTTTTAACACTGTCTTGGCTCCCCATCATCGCTCTTTGGATTAGGCGTATTCCTACAACCCTTGATACGTCCCTCTGATTTTTCAACTACGTCTCTTACGTTTTATCGGTTTGTGCTTTATTTCTAACAGAAGGATACTACACGGGTCTATTGCAAACATCAAGAATATAATCTTTCTGAATTACGCAGGCTTACTCGCTGTAAATCTTTTTTTATGTCAAAATTTGAACATTTTTCATCGAATATCATGAACTACAACTGAGGTTCTACCTTTAAAGTTTCTGATAGCTTTTCTGCCTTCAATGACCCAATTTTGTCACTTCTAGTTTCATTTAACAATCTTTCAAAGTAATTGCTCCAGATATTCAGATTATCTTTATCTTCATTTATCATATCAGGTTTATCATGTTTGATTCACCTTCTACAGTTTTCGTACTCTTTCTTCCATTTCCAAAATGTTTCCATAACTTCGATATCATTTGGCCATATTTATTTTCTGTATTCTTCAAGTTTCCCATGACTTTCCTATGGCAGAAGGAGCTTTTATGTAGCTTCTGTTTTTTTTATGCATATTTTTCTGTATTTTCTAAATTATGTTTTGAGTAGGTTGCCAGGAAATTTTCTTAGGCCTTGTTCCTTTCCAGGACCACATCTACAAATCCAAATCTACATCCACTGATAACTTTCTATTCAGCATTTGCCAGTGAGTTTCCGAAGTTTGTTTCTTGCTTTGAAACTCTTTCAGCCTTTTCTTGAATAATATTTGTATAGTTGAGTGTACTCACCACTGAAAGCTTCTCAGCTTTTCTTACATAATTTTCTTTTCAGTGTGATTACTATTTTTATTCTACTCAAAATTAAATGGTGATAGTGGTGATCATTTCCTATTTCCAATTCTCTCTCTACTGTATCTTGAAGATATCCCTGTCTCGAGAATAACGTAAAATGATAAACACATTCGAACTATCCCCTTTGATGCCTTTGCAATATTCAAGAACGTAGCACTGAAACTGGTTTCCACCAGGAAGGAACAGAGCATCTATTCAATCACCTCTATTTAAATAGATGCGTTTGAACTAAGTCTCATCAACGCACGTGCACTGACGTGTGCTATCTTACCTATCGAAATCAACAGGAAAAAAAGTCGAATAAGCATACAAACATTACCGTATTCCAGCTGTGCTATTAGAACCATTTTTAAATGCATCCTTCCCATAAAAGGATTGGCACGTGTCTGACATGCTAAGAGAAAAGGAATTTCCGAACTTTGCAACAGTAAACATGAAATCTAAAACACTATTAAATAAAGGGTGAAATCCCGATATTTTATTTTTACAAGACGTTCTACCCGACCTTGAGTATAACTCAAATATTTGACGGTAATAAATATTCCTCCGTACAAATAATGTTTTGTAAGTTTATAATGAAAGAAATTGTTGTTTTCGATACTTTCGAATTATACTTCATACTGTTGCATTCCTAAAAGTGAACAATGCATATTATGATGGATCTTACAGTTTACTATACATATGATTCTTTTCAAGTTTTATAAAGGGAGTATTCAATCAATAGCAAATAGTCTTTAAAAAACGAACATGTCGAAGAGGCCTCACAGATGCTTAATCGGCACAAACTGCCTCTTTTTATTCATAATGAATGTTTATTTTCTTGATCATCTAACTAGAGTAATTATTTGAACACCAGAGCAAGTGTTAACTAGTAAATATTTATTAAACCTACTAGTTTCACCAAACTTTAGCTGTTGCCATCTTCAGGATACAAGCACTTAGGTTAAAAAACATTTCACAAATATGAATAACTGTAAAATTCTAACGATTATAGTTGCAAACTGAAATAGCTCGAACGTGAGTGATACACTTATCGCGTGTACATAATTAACTAGTTGTTGCTAAGGAACGTTCTGTAGTTTGCATTGAAGTTCATTTCCTGTGTGTTAAGAGATCTAATTAGGGTTTTTCATATCTCTGGGAATATCAAACCCTGGTTCCTGTTAAGATTATCAACAGAGCGAGCGACTCTAGCTGCTTCTATAAACATTCGAGAGTGTAGCTTTTATCCCATTCAATGACATAGTTAGTTATAGAAAAATGAGATGACAGGTCTGATATGTCTTGTCTGTTGTTTTGACGTAATCAATGTGCTCCTTCTGTCTAATTTCGAGGCTTCTTGATGTCTGCCCGATGTAACTTGAACCACATGAGCATGGAATATTGTAAACTCCAGCATATTTATAGAAAGGATGGTTATCTTTTGGAGATCGTAGTAGTTTACGAATTGTTTCTATAGGTTTGAATGTCACTCTTATTTTGTGTGGTTTGAGGAGACTAGCGAGCTTGTTGGAGATGCCACTCACATACGGAATTGCGATAGTTTTGATATATTGAGTATCCTCTCGCTCTCCTTGTGGTGGTTCAGAGAAAATGATTTTGTTGACGAGTCTTCGTGGGTAGCCGTTCAAGTACAGATTATTAGATATCAATGTTAACCCCATCTTGAAGGTCCTTGTTATCTGTTGTGATGCGGACAGCTCTTTTCTTTAACATGTGTACGACGCTGAGTTTCTGAGAAATATGGTGAGAGGAGCTGAAATGCAGATAGCGACCTGTATTCGTAGGTTTCCTGTAAACGGATTGATAGAACCATTAATTTGCTTCTTAATTAAGATGTCTAAGAACGGCAGTTGTTTGTCTCTTTCAAGTTCCAGAGTAAATTTAATAGAATGACGAAAGGAGTTGATCTTATTGAGAAAGTTAAGTAGGTCATCTTTGTTGTGGTTCCATACAATATTCTATTTCTCTTGCAAGAATACGATTTACCAACAATTAACTGGCTTGGTGAAGAAGGTGAAAGTCAACTTTCACCTTCTTGTGTTGACTATTTATGGAAGATCTCGAAAATAAAATACTACCTCAAAAATTCCTAAACCAACAATTTGGTGGAGATATGTGGATGACCTTATAAGGACTGGCTTAAAGGGGCGAAGCAAGAATGCTTTTCATATTCCCCGTTGTCTGTAGAGGACAGTGTAAGGATAAAGTATTATTCAGCTATTAAAGCTCTGATCATGGCAGGAGGGTAACAGCAATAGCCGAGCCTTAGTTAGAACTTCATTGGCTGCATTGCCTTCCATTACCCGCCAAGGGTTATTGGATTGGACAAAACCTTTTCTATGTGGATGACATCTTCATTGTATCTATATAAATAATATTATATTGAAATAATAATGGTGTATAAATATTATTTGGGACTTCATAAAAATAATTAGCAAAGTAACGAATATCTACATTTTGCGTTACTTTATATTATATATTTCTAATGATGTAATATTAAATATTTTGTTTAATATGACCTATGCAAGCATTTCTAAACAATATAATAAATGTTCCATATGCTTTGCTATATAATATAGAAAACTATTAGGTGTCGCTGTCAGTAACATAAAGTAAATGTCAACAATTTAAATTTCAGAGCACATTGCTATCGAGAATATATTATAATCAAATTATATATTTTGGATTATGCTTGTACAAAGAAAGGAAATAATTATAAAGACGCATTTCTGTTTATCTTCGAACATTTAAAATTCTTTTTTCGTCACATATTATGTGCAAGAATTGGTCCAGTTGACGAAGGATGAGAGATGCTTCCAACAAATATATTAAGCTTATGTTTACAAGTGTTAGTGGATAGTTTTAAATAAACTTCGATATTACGACATTACGAAACAAATTAAACAAAATTAATGCTCCCAGTTGGTTCTTTACACTACAAATTTAATTGCAGTGACAAGAAAAGACTGCCATCCATCGTACTATTAATTAATTATAGGTTTCCACATTTTGTGAGTGGAATTCAATTTTAAAAAGCAAAACATAATGTCCACAATTCCGTTCTTGGTATGCACGGAATTATTCCGAAATTGAGGAAAGTATTACACACGCACGCAAGCACACAAATAGGATTTGTGTTAATTGTATGATTTCTAGCTGAGTTGCCTGTTATTCATTTTTAAGCAGGATGTCAGCCCTCCCTGTTAATACGTCGATGGACGTATTAACAGTAATCAAATTTGAATGGATTGCTAACTAAAATAGCATTAATAATATAAAGGATATTTTGAAACGAGTAGCTAACATTTTCAGTATATAACAAGAGAAATTGAGAGCACTGATATCTTTAAAGAGTAGTTCAAGAGCTTTTAGAATTTCGGAACTTTTAAATGCAGCATAAAATCAGCCTTCAGTATACAAATATAGTAAAAATGTGAATGGCAAAGGATACATTTCTCTTTTAAAATTTTCTTTTGATATATATTTTATTAAAGTCATTTTGATTATGAATTATAGTGCAAATGAATAGAAATATGTGATTTTATTATTTTTATTTAATATTGTAGATAATTTTTTAATGAAAAAAGCAAACGTTTTGTAAGCCATTTGTAATTTTATATAAAATGGGATAATAAAGGATAGGGAAAAAACCAACTAGTTGGTAGTCCGTTTTAGGACTTCCAGGGTAACAAATGGCAATGCTGTAGCCAATGAAGTTTTAACTGAGGCTCGGCTATTGCCGTTACTCAGCCATGACTAGAGCTTTCTAGCCCAATAACACTCCATCCACACAGATTTACTTCATTCAGATAACGGGATAAAGAGTCAAGGACTCAGTCCATCGCCCAGTTCTTTTAAGAACTTAAGAAGAACTAGTTGGTAATAGATGGCGATGTTGTAGCCAATGAAGTTTTAACTGAGGATGTGCTATTGCCGTTACCCAGCCATGAGTAGAGTTTTGAGTTCAATAACACCTCATCCATCCGTTTTCTTCAGTCAGTTGAAGGGATAAAGAGTCAAGGACTCAGTCCATCCCCTCTCCACTCCCCAAAAAAATTCAACTAGTTCATGTCTGCAAGCAAGCTTTATAAATAAGAACAACTTCTAAATCTTCTTCACATCTTAAAAAAGTGCATTCGAACTTAGGTCTTTCTCACTAAATTAAATCGGCGTACCGACTGAGCTACAGAAGTTCTTAAGGAAGACAGATATTTATATCATAAATATAAACATCTCTCCTATTGCCCAAAATCGGCAGGATAAATAAATGCTCAATTTTTTGGCATATTTTACATCGCAGCGAACATTATGGTTCTAATACCATCTGATGCAATTTTATCTTTAATAAAACGAAAAGGAAAATAGAATTTCTTTGTAAATATAATATTCTGTCAAATATATAAAAAGATTTAATATATTCTTAAAATATATATTTAACTTATAATATATTAAAATACATTATTTTATTTTATTTTAAATAAAATCATTAAAAACCATCAACTAAGAAATACGAATTTTCGTTAAGAGGTTTCAGAAATACTGGGAATCAGTCACCCTTTGTCAGATTTTTGCTATATCGGATAAGAATATTGTATCTCCTTTTTTTCCCTTTCTTTATTGCTGTTTTGTTTCGCAGGCTTATCACCTTGTCAGTAGCTATCTTTCTCAGTTTCCAATACCAATCCTCATCCTAAAAGCGTCTTTTCTCTCCAGATCTCACAATGATCCCTCTCCTCTTAGTTCTGGTGGTGTTCATTTATCCTCCTTCCAGGTGGTGACCAATTCATAATTCTCAAGGGGGAGGGGGCATGGTTCTTTTATCATTCTATGGACATGTCCATACCATTTCAAAGCACGTGCCTACATTCTCTCCCTTACAGGTTCAACTTCATCTGTTTTCGAATAATTGTATTCTTCAGACAATCCACACGGATAAATTTCATAGTTCACCTGAAGTAATCCATGTCTAGAACTTCTAGTCGTTTCCGTTGGCAATTAGTGAGGGACAGACATATTTCCAGGTCATTATAATCTCGATATACATCGAGTACAGTGTCTTCTTAGATTTCCTTTTTCTTTATGATTTCCTTTATGGACTTGAATCCATATTCCATTTAATCCATATTCGTTTAAAACATATATTAAAACATATTCGTTTTAAATAGCTGCTCTGCCTGCCATGTTCGAAATGCTTCCACTTCACATATCCATGAAATAGCCCAAATACTTGCAGGTATTCAGAAATTTTATGGATCCCTCCTCTAATTTAGGAGGAGGAGGGAACAAAAAATCCCTGTTGCACTATCACCACCAAGTACTAAGTACTTAACTTTCACAGATTAATTTCAGGGCCCAGCAAGTAGCCAACAGTTTTCTCATTTGGTATTTGGCATCCTCCTTGTCCTGTGCGAGGATCACCTGTCATCGGCAAAAAGAAGAAAATGCCAGATTCGTTCTCCCATCGGTATTCCATTCCAAAGCCGCATTTCGGTAGGTTATTCGAGACATTTTGCAACCTTGCTTGAGCCCGCTGCTAGTACTAAATTCCTCTGAAAAACTTGTCAGTAATATTCACAGCGCACATAGATCCCTGGCTTTGTCTTCCACATTTTCATCCGGAGAGAAAATGGGGTTTTGTTAGATTTTTGTTTGTTAAGATTTAAAATAGTTGGTTTCTGAAATTTTCTTTGGGCTACTGTAAACTATAAAGGAATACACAAAAAGCATGCACTAGAACAATTTAGATAAGGAAATTATTATTATATGTATATTTGCGAGATGTATTCCCAGTAGTCGTGTAATCCATGGAAGTTTTTGGCATTTTAGTGCGGCCGGCTTGCCTTTCCTCTGCTACACCCTTTGGTTCACGGTTCCTTATTCGGAGCAACCAGTTGGGGCTTCCCCCATCCGCCACCCGAGGGACGTACCTGGTAGGAGTCTGGTTTTCCCCCAAGTCAAGGCATTCTCTCGACAAGGTATTGTCGATAGAATGCCATCAAAAAGACTACCCAACCTTGTTCTGTATGCAAGAATAAAAGATAAAAGAAAAAAGGAAGCCCAAGAACTAAATAGACAGCAACAATAAAGGTCAACTCCGAATTACAAACATATAGACAGCTCACCAGTCACGCAAGAAACCGAGACTCCTTGAGGTTGTTGTGGAAACATGGAAGACTCAACGCGTCTCCGACGGAGAAGGACAGTAAGTAAGTAAGTATATTTGCTGTCAGGGTATCTTCTTATAAAATTAAAATATCAGTTGATATTTGAAACTTAGCAAAATAAGCCAGAAAATGAACCAAAAAAAAATCTTGATGCAATATAATGTATTACCCATCAGCGCTCCATGAGTATGAGTTATCTCTAAAGGAAACGGCAATTCTCCATATATCGTACAGGCTTCAAGCTAGATTTTGAAGTAATGTTTTTGCTTGTCCTTAAAATTTTATTCTGAAAACCTTGTTCATAAATATTCTATTTATCGCTGATTCTCTTTACCGATAAATTCAGAATTACATGGTACGCTAATCGACCAGATTCATGTGTTCTACTAAGCCCGTGGAGAAAGTCTCTTCAGACTGATGTTAAGCAAATAGTCTTCAGTGTTTAAAAATTACCATCTTAGTCTATTGAAACAAGATAACTTTGGAAAGTATGCATAACTAAGAGCAAAACAGCACCATTACTAATATTAGTCACGTGTCAGTATAAGAATCATTTCCTTTTTTTTTACTACTTATCAAGTTTATGAGACCTTTCTTCTGGAAAATCCATAACTTCAATTTTTTTTTTTTTTTGCTAGATGGCTGAAGCAAGGATGCTTTTCATAATCTCCGTTATCTCTGTAGAAAAAAATGTATGGATAGAGTAATATAAAGCTATAAGCTCTGATCATGGCAGGAGGGTAAGAGCAATAGCCGAGCCTCAGTTTAAACTTCATTGGCTACAGCATTGCCATTCATTACCGATCTTCCGGACCATTCCCTACGAGTAGCCAACAGACCCTCCAACTCATCGTTGGTTCCACTGAGTGACTCCCCCCCCCCCACCACCACCATTGAGCAGAACCGCTTATATTCCAGGGAAAAGCATCCACCGACCAGGCCGCTCACGGGAAACGCCGGAGAACACCCTCCCTAGAGACTCAAAATGCTCTCAGGGCAAACCCCACCCCGAAATCTAAGCCTCCCCCTCACCATGCGCAAATTTCCGGAAGAAACCTAAGGGACTGAAACCCTCCAAACGCTGAGTTTTAGTCACCTCTTACGATATGCATCGGCTACAGTAGCACTATTCTTAGCCAGGCCACCACACGGGATCAAACTTCAACATATTATTTTTTGATAAATAGTAATCGTAAAATACATAATTTGGTGTCTCTATACAGTTTACAAAATTTTAAAAAAATCCCTCAAAAACTAGTATATTTTTATAAAACTTTATTTATTATGATACATCCTTTTTTATATTAGTTTTTGATTCAAAAATTCCAAATTTGTCGATATAAACATGCATTTATAAATGGTTTGATTAGCTACATAATTGCAATTTATGCATTGATAATAATCTAGAACAGTAGTGAAAAATTAACACTCTTAGGAATTTAATAAAAACGTGTTATTGTTTTTTATATATTGCAATATTTTTATGTTTTGCCAGAGAAAAACACTTCTACGATATACATATTTGTTATCCTTTATTTTATTGTTAAATGTTAAAATGTTATTTTAAGTTAAATGTTGAAAGCTGACTTAAAAATAATTAAAAGTAATCAATTATATTTCAATTATATTTCAATTCCTTTAATATTTTATAATAATAATATTATTTTTTTAATAATAATAACGTTATTATTATTCACATATAATATTCACAATACGTACGTGAACACTAATCTGCATACAGGTATTTACACGTATTGCTAACATATTTTTTTAAATAATAATTTTTTTTTTTTGTACACAAATGCATTCTGTATATGTCCATATACATTTACATTGCATATATATTTTTTTTTTACATTTTATTATATCTCAGATAAATTACATACATACATACATTCAATAATAATAATAATTTTTTTTCACATTTAGACCTTTTATTATGTCTCAGATAAATTACATACATAGATACAATAATATTTATAATACATTACAATTGTGAATAACAGATACTTGCAAATTAATAATATTTTTAAATAATAATAATTTTTTTTTTCTGTATAATGTATTTTATTATTTCTTTGGGAGGCATTTCTGATTTCTTCCTCGAAGCTTAGCAGAGCTTATCTGAGGAAGATAATAGATGATAGATGGCGGTGGTTTCATGGTTTTGTTTCTATACTGGTTGCAAGCCAGGTGTTGATTTTACTGTTTGTTGGTACGTGCTTGAAAGATTTCAACTGCTATTACAGTTTAACTTTTTTTCTTTTTTTTTTCCAAGTAGGGTTTTAATTAGACATGATGTGTTTGTTTTTTTGTGTTCTAGTAGTGATGGGTTTTGAGAGGGTGGTTTGTCATCGGTTGTGTGGAGGAGGAGAGAGAGAGAGAGAAACAGGAATTGCGTTAATTTTCATTCTCTCTATAATATTTATATAGCGCCTGTTTCAGCTCTCTGTATGTTCCTAGGTTTTTGTCGTCGAACGGCAGTTTGTTTATCATATCAAGTACGTAGAAGTTTCGGGTGGCTTTGCAGTACTGATTGTTGTACTTATATGTTACGTAATTTGTTGACCGTGGTCTTGTTATTTGATACGTTGTTCTGGTTACTCTATATGTTGGGCTGTAGTAATGTTTTAACATGACTGTGTAGTGGCTTAAGTGTTTCACCTTAAATATTTTGTGGTTTGTCTGTGCTTCCTGCATAAGTGTGGGTTGTTCCCAGAAGATCAGTTTTAACATTTTATCTTGCAACCATTGTAACCAGTTAAGTCTGTAGTCTGCGCAGAATGCGTATGATGTGATTGTATATCTTAAAATTTTTTCACATAATGCTTTATAGATTAGTATTTTTATGTGGGTTGGGGCAATGTCTTTTAATCTGTATAGTTTTCTTGCTATTATCCTAAGCTTGGTATGTAGGTAGTCTGTATTGCTATTCCA
Source organism: Typopeltis vanoorti (assembly GCF_054136105.1). Taxonomy (NCBI): domain Eukaryota; kingdom Metazoa; phylum Arthropoda; class Arachnida; order Uropygi; family Thelyphonidae; genus Typopeltis; species Typopeltis vanoorti. The sequence continues at coordinate 45,949,558 of NC_143561.1, read as the reverse complement.
ACTTTCATCAGCATCGAAGTGAAGTCCGAGATAGCGTGTTGTTTTCACCTGTGTGATGGTTGTGGTTTTAAGTTCTGCGCTTTCCCTATAGGAGGATTAATGGCGGATAGTGAGATATTTAGTTTCTATGGGAAGGGTATGGGGTTTTTGAATATCATTATCTTTGTTTTTCCAGAGTTTATATATATGCCGTTTTCAGTTAACCAGTTAGTGATTTGATTGATGTCGTGTTGCATATTTGTGTAAGCGATATTTGCGTTGTTGTGAATGGATACTATGGCCGTTTCGTCTGCGTACTGGAAGATTTTACTTTTGAGGGGAAGAAGGCTTATGTCGTATGTGTGTATGTTAAATAGAATGGGAGATAGGACAGCTCCTTGCGGTACTCCACAGGTTACAGGGTGTTCGGGATAAATTTGACATATTTATAATTAATTATATTTTTCCGTAAGTTACATGTATTAACACACACTTCTCTTCATTTAAAAGTTTGGACCCTTCTTCATTCATATACAAGATGTCAGAAAGGATGGATAGCTGGAACCCACCTGAATCATGGAAGAGAATAACTTGTATCATGATGATTCGTGCCCGCCATCAAAATAAGGATATTACGACTGCTGCCCAATGCTCCCTGAATACAGTAAAAACAATCAGGCATGAACTAGAGACTTGCAATGGTGACTACGAGGATGTAGCAAGAAGAAAGATCCCTAGCAGACGATCTGATTGCGTTCGTACAGCAGAATTCCTCGCAAATCTGCAGGAACAGGTGTTGAAGAACCCTGGCATTGGAATTCGGGCTTTGTTCGTGGAGTTGCTAACTGTAGTCAAGCCCTGGATGACAAGGGTAGCCAATGGTAGGCCGTATGTATGGCAGCAGGATTCGGCCCCTTGCCACACCTCTGGGAAAAGTCAAAAATGGTTGTCTGAAAATTTCTACGACTTCACCAGTCCAAATGTTTGGCCTCCAAACTCCCCAGACCTTAACCCCATGGATTATTTTGTATGGGGCGCAGTTGAAAAAGACACCAATCGCACTTCCAGTAATACAAAAGCCCAGTTAATGGATAAAATTAAAACAGTTTTTGCGGCCCTTCCCAGGGAGACTGTAGCATCAGCTTGTTCGAGGTTCCGAAGCAGAATTGAAGCTGTGATCGATGCTAATGGTGGTTATTTTGAGTAAATCTTGTTGATAGTATTGTAATTAACTCTGCCTGTAATGTTTTTTTGTCAATTCATTAAACTTAATAGATACAAAGAAGATTTTCTTTTTCCTTACGAAACTGTCAAATTTATCCCGAACACCCTGTATATGTACCTCTTTGCTGTACGCTGATCTTATATGTGTGGTGTGCTTTCTGTTTTTCGTGTATGCTTTAAACCACTGGAGTTGACGACCTCCAATTCCGATATGCGTTAGTTTCGTTAACAAGGTTTTGTGTGTTAGTATGTCAAATGTTTTTGTTGAGTCAATGAATACCACTACTGTTATTCTGTTTTTATATAATGCAGCGTTTATTAGGTCTGTGAAATCTTCCAGGAGTGTTGCTGTTCCTTTATTTTTTTTAAAGCCATATTGTGTTTTGGGTATGATTTGAAATTTTTCAACATATGTGGAGTTTGTGATGCACGATGCGCTCCATGATTTGGTTGATTACAGACAACGTGGCTATGGGTCTGTAATTACTTATAATGTTTCTTTTTCTATGTTTATGTTTCAGGTTATAGTATTTCAGGTATGTGTCCCGTTTCGAAGATTTTATTTAACAGTTTTTGTATAAATGGACTGTGTTGTTGGATGAGTCTTTCTTGATGTTTTATGGTCTGATTCCGTCTATTCCTGGTTCTTTGTTAGGGTTAATTTGTTGAATTGCCAGTGATAGTTCTTCTTGTGTTACTGTGAGTAACCACATCGACTGGGTCGCTCGTGGACCCAGTGGAGAATGTTCGTTTGTGTGAGAAAAGGTTGTTTCTTGTAGTTTTGGACAGAATTCACGAAGTGCTGAATAAAGTTATTTGCCAACTGTTTGAGGGATTTGGGGTCGCAGGAAAAGCTGTGTTTTATTGTTTCTGAGGCAGTGGTTCTGTGTATATTGTCCAGAATTTCATTAATCTGGTGCCAGATTTCCTTTATATCATTCTGAGCTGTTGGTAATTTGTTGCTGTAATAGTTTCTTTTTGCCTTTCTAATCTGTGTTGTTAGGAGATTGCGTTTTCTTTTGCATTCAGCATTTAAAGCCTTCTTAAGTTATTTCCATAGGGCATCTTTTCTTTGTATGTCTGTTAATATGTTGTCTGTTATCCATGGATTTTGTTTCATTTGGAGGCGTATCTTTATTTTTGTTAATTTTTGTTATATATGTTGTTAAATACAAATTTAAGATTATTATATACAGCTTCAGCAGAGTTTCAAGATGCTATTTGCATCCAGTCTGTTTTTCTGATTTCATCGTTTTTCTATTGTTTCGTTTAGAATGCTATAATACTGTTTTGTAGTCTCAGTGAGTTTTATGGGATCTGGTTCATAGTTTAACTGTAATGCTGTGAAATAATGGTCTGCCAGTTTGCATGTATTGACAGCTGCTGTGTGGCTGTTTGGAGGGACCGTTATATTTATATGATCAACGCAGGATGAGGTTGTTGTATTCCGACTATTTCTTCTCGTGTACACGACTGTATGGATGGGATTATGTTATTTGCTGATAATAGGTCTAGGTATTGTTCTGTGTTGTTATTTATGTTCCTAATGTTTATATTCATGTCTCCTATTATTATCAAGTATTCTGAGGCGCCTACTTCCGTGGATGAAAGCCATCTGTTTAGTTCTTCTAGGAATTTTGTGGTGCCTAAGTTGGGTGGTCTGTATATTGCGGTTAGTATCAAGTTTTCTTGTTTGATGTTTTTAATTTCAATGCATATGTTTTCTGCATATTCTAATTTATAGTTTATTTCTGTTACTTCTAGTTTATGTTTGGTAAATATTATTATACCACCACCTCGTGTTGTTTGTCTGCAGTGTTTGTGTTGTTGGAAGTGTGGCATTTGGTAGGTGGATGCCTCTTCGTTTGTCGTGGATACTTAGTCAGTATTAAAATGGCTGTGTCGTCTATGTCTTCCTTCAGATAAGCTTGCAGGGTCAGCCAGTATTTTGGAATGCTTCTGATGTTGATGTGGAGAATAGATAGTCCTTTTCTGGGAATTGTCACTTGTTTCCATTCTGTTAGTGATTTCAGTAATGTGACAATTATCATGTTCCAGGTTGATTACGTCTGCTAGATGGTCTGCATTCATGTTCGTTGGTGTGCTGTTCCTTCTTTACGAGTTGTCAATATTCCTTTCAATTTGGCAGCCTGTTGAGGTCTTCTACGGATTTTATTTCGATTGGTTTTGCGTCTTGTGTCTTTCTAAGGAATAGTTTGCTGTCTCTTACCATATAAACTGGTAATTTGTTTCTGTTTTTACTTTCCTTGCTTGGTAGAATAGTTTCTGATAATATGGCTTTAAGTCTTCGGACAAGTATATTGGGGTATTGTCGTGGTCTCCTTTCAGATCCCTGACTATTGTTTTTTTTTTAATCCTGCTAGCTTTTATAAGAGTAGTTTTTGCTGGGCTGTTGGTGAGTCGCACTACGACAGGAGAAAGATTGGAATTATTTTCTCTTTTTCTTTTTTGTGGTAACCTATGTACTGCCTTTGATGTCTTTTGATGCAATGGGAGAGCCAATGTTTTGGCTTAGTTGTATTACAGTGTCTCTTAGATGTTCCGTAGCAATTTCTGGGAGACGATCTATGAGGAGATAATTTTTATACTGCTGTTGGTTTAAGAGTTCGTACTGTTGATTTAAAGAGTTTAGTTCTTGTCGTAGTTCCGTTGTCTCTTTAACACAGTTTTTAATTTCTCTAACTCTCTGTAATACATCTTCTACCGAATTATTATTAAATTTAATAAATTCCTAATATTGGGTGAATTTTTCTGTAATTTGTGAGGTATGTTTTTGAAATAGTTCTCCAACAAAATCAATTAAACAGCCTTTTATGTTTTGTAATCTATTTTCAAGTAATGCATTTAAAGTTGGCTCACCTTGGTTTCCGTTGTTGTTTTCTTTGTTTTTAATTCCCTCTACTGTTGATAGCTGTTTTCCGCCTGCGGTCGAAGGCGACATTCCTTTGTTGGCAATGGGGACACTTCCACTCGTCACGATTCTTGTTTGATATTCGCTGCAAGTGGCCTCGGACAATCCCGAACATAGAAAATTCATATTTCTCTGACAGTTCCTACATGTTATGTGGTTTTCTTACCCCGTTAAGTCTTCTTTGCATTTATAGCACTTCATATTTCCTGTTTGACGATCTTGCTGTAATTTCTAATATGGTGACTTCCTTTGTTCTTTTCTCGCGTAGTTGACCAACGTATACTTCGAACTTTGAATACTTATATTTTACTTATTACTTAACAGATACGTACAGTTTTTACATCAATATGTTCGTCTTGAACAACGGAATTCACTGATATACTTTCAAATTTTAATTCACAAGAACAAATCTGCAAGGAGTTGCTTGCTGCTAAAGCGTCCTAATAATAATAATAATAATAATAATAATAATAATAATAATAATAATAATAATAATAATAATAATAATAATAATAATAATAATAATAATAATAATAATAATAGGGTTCGGTGGATTGGGTTGGAGATTATATTGTGAGTTGATGTAATTTAGAGTTCGTGTAAAATTGGTGATTTTTATCTGTTTTATTGATTTTATTTTTCCTCAGAAAATGTGTCTTTGATATATTATATCACAGTGATTTTCGTGTTTCTAGAGTATTTAGTGTCTTTATAAAATATTTTAATGTAATATTTTAATATTAACTACAGCTGTAAAATGCGCCAAAACTCAGAAGAAACGGAACACTAACAAAAACAGCGAAGTAGTCACCAAAGAGGATATTGAAAATAATTTAACCTCCGAGATCATTAGATTAAAGTAGATTATTAGATAGATGACAAGGGAACTACAGAAAGTCTTGCGGCGTTTGAACAGAGAAAGAATAAAAAATTTCAGCAACAAAATATAAAACAAAGCACGGAATCAGCTAAGTTAGTACGTAATGACAAAAATCTAGTAAGTAAATTTCACTTTGAAAAGAAGGATGTTACTTGATAAATATGCCAGTGATGAGCGTGTTATAACATCAAGTTTTCGCGGGGCAAAAATTAAAAATATAACGCAAGCAATTGACATCAGGAGTGTTGATAAACTTATTACTTGATATAAGACCTAACATAGAGAGTCAGGGAAAGTGAATTCTGATGGAAGAAATTGTGAGAATCTGTGTATAAGTGCGACAATGTTAGGTAATTGTGTTAGTGATGGGAATGGACATTATTATGGAAATAATAAAAAAGAGAGAAAGATTATGTATTCCCCTAGTTCGGACCCATCAGGCGTGTTTAAAGATCTCTTAGTAAGTAAGAAACTAGATAAGAAAAGAGATCTGCAAGTTGTCGAACTGGGTCATGTAAACCATACACGAGTATACAAAAACATGCAGATATATTATTATGTCCGTACACGAATGGTAGGAGTATCAGAAACAAAGGGAGGGATAGAGTTTCTTTTCTTTATTAACATGTTGGGACCTCATGTTGTTGGCATTAGTGAGATTTGGCTATCAGAAGAAGACGTACTAACTGGAATCGAGTGCAAAGGGTACATTATTTTTAGGAAGGATAGGAGAAGAGGGAGTGGGGCTTTCTGCTAATGATGTCGGTTGGCTTCAATCCAGTTAGAGTTGAGAGCTATGCCTGGAATACTACTAACAATTTTTCATGTGGCAGTGAGTTTGAAGCCAATTGGTGTGAAGTGGAATAACAAGATTAAATACACAGTGGGCTGTTGTTACAGACCTGGTGGATTGGTTCCTACTGACGAAGAAATGCATCACCAAATAAATAAGACGAGTCCGAAAAGAATTTTTAAAATGGTGGGCTTTAATTATCTGAACATTGATTGGGTAGCTATGAAATCACATGAGAAGAATGAAACTGAATGTATTGAGCTTTGCGAGACAACGTCCTCCAGCAGCATGTCACAGAAGGAACTCGAAGTCAAAGAGTGTTGGTTCTGATTATAGTGTCAGAGAAGGTTTCAGTTAAAAATGTAACTCTTCTACCTCCAGTTTGTGACAGTGATCATGCGGTAATCACTTGGGAAGTGACTAAGTTTATGAATGTTCATTACATGCTGAACTACAAAACAGGAAATTATGACCAACTAAGGAGAATACTGAGTTCAGGCGTGTGGAATGGGATTGGAAGAGGATGGTAAGAATATCGACAGTACATGAGAAGCATTTAAACAATAGATAAATGATGCCATATCAATATGTGCCCCGAGAGTACGAAGAATAAATACAGTAGGAGTTAAACGTATATATAATCTCATTAAACAAGAGATTCCTAAGAAACCGATGATGTGGAAGAAACACCATGTTCATAAGAATGAAGTACGTATGAAAGTTATAAGCAGCAGGCTAGAATAGTACAACCGCTGTACGGAAAGCTATGTCTAAGTATGAAAAGAAACTGGCTCTGCGTGCTAAAGACAATCCAAAAGAATTCTATTTTTATTTTTCAAGTAAAAGAAAGAATAAATTTGAAAAACAAAACATTACTGTACTGAATACAGATAGTATGTGGGTGACTGATGCAGAAGTGATTGTTTAACTAATAACCAACAGTTTTGCTAAAAGCTATCAACCTGGTGTACGCGACATTCAGCTCACTGCTACAGCTTCACTGAATGAAGAAACTCAGATGTCTGAAGAGGCAGTATTAGAGCTGTTTCACAAACTGAATAAGAATTCAGAATTCAAATAAGAATAAGAAATAGGGGTTGAGGGATATCACCATGGGTGCTAAAAGAGTGTTCAACAGAACTGACTATTCCTTTAACTAGGCTATATAATTTGAGTCTCAGAACAGGGAAGATTCCATAGGTGTGTAAAAATGTATGGTAATCCCATTGCACAAGTGTGATGCAAAGAACGACGTATCAAACTATCGACCAATCAGTATCTCAGGAGTGGTGGTGAAGATTTTGGAAAAGTTGGTTATGGCTCACATTCAAGAATTAGTTGACAGCAAATCTCTACTTTGTAACGAACAGCATGAGTTAACTAAAGGAATGTCATGTTTTTGCAACTTGCTCAACTTCTATAATGTTACTACTGAGTTAGACAAGGGTAATAGACACACCATGATACTTTTGAATCGTAGAATATATCATGGAAAACTGTTGCATAAATTGGAGAATATGGATTTGGATTATGAAATATTAATGTGGATAAGATGATGACTCATGGACAGATATTAAAAAGTCGTATTGGTGGGTTTCAATCCGCAAGATTCAAAGTCCTTGGTCCATTACTTGTTGATGGTGAAAAGATAGGTTGGGTAATCAGGAGTGCTACTGATATGAAATACTTGCAGAATACTTTGAATAGGCTGGAACTGCGTGTGAAAAATGGCTGTCATTTCAATGTTAATAATGTAAAGTCATTCACTTCGGCGTGATTAGATATCCAATGTCGCTTTACATTGATGGGATTATGCTTGAAGAAGCTGATGAGGCTATGAGTGTTAATAGATAGGAAGTTGAAATTTAGGGCCATGTAGCAAAGACTGTAAATACAACTCAGAGAATAATGGCAATGCTGAAAAGTACATTGACATGCAACAACAAGGAGGTCATTTTGCTTTTCACAAGTCGTTGATAAGACCTCACTTGGAATTTGAGCGCAGTTCTTGTTTTCAGGTTTCCGTTGTAATTCTAATATATTGGAGAGAGTGCAAAGGCGAGTACTAAAATGACTGATTATGAAGACAGATTGAAAATTTGTAGACTGCAGACACTAGCAAACAGGAGAAAACATGATTTCAATTGTGGACTTTTTCATTTCTCGGAGGGTGGGGAAATGACGCGAGGGCATATCCATGAAAGTTGAGAATGAATGCTATCAAGGAGGAGGTTAGATTTTTTTTCTCATAGATTAAGCATGATTGGATTGGATTGCCATTTGCGATGGCCTTCTTCGATGAGTTCATGACTTCCCAGAGGTCTCTATTAATAATAATAAGAAGAATAAGAAGAATTTAAAAAATTGTATTTAATTCATAACTTATTCAAACTGTAATGTTATAAAGTATTTCACAAAACCCGAATACTATAAATTACTTCAGAATTTTAACAAATTCTAAAACAGCAAGTTCACATTTTTAATAAAATTCTATAAATTTACGAGCTGTTTTGGTTACTAATATATTCTTCAGTTCTAGTATAATAAATCGTCTAAAGGTTTAATGTAAATAAAACTTTGCAACTTGATATTAACATTAATAATAACTAATTAAAATAAAAACCGAAGTTTATATTTTAATCAACATTAATTATTAATATTATTCGCCGATCTTAATGAATATTAAGGCAAGTTATTAATATCATCCATATTTCATTTGGGTGCACTTATATTGTTGACAAATTGAAAGAAAAAGATTTTATTCTCCAAAATTAGACCTTTATGTATGTCAAATGTACTCATTTCAGAAAAATAATATACTGTACTTTAATGTTATTTATTTTAAAAAGAAAGGGGGATATTTTAAAATACCGAATCCGTTTTAATGTAAATATATAATCATTAACAATAATCGTATGTGTGTGTGTGTGTGTGTTGTGCACGGCATACAAAATAACACCAATGGGATACGGCGACAAATACATAGAAGGTTTATTTATTGTATATTTGTTCTGCTTTTGCCTCTGCAAAAGCAGAACAAATATTGAAAAATGTGGGAAGTTGGATGTTTTTTATTTATGTCTGATATTTGTTTGATTTTTCTGGCTAGTTTGCATGTTTTGTAGAATAAAAGAAAAAAACAGAGTTTATCGGATTGGAAAAACCCTACTGGTACCACTGTATGAAACCACTGTACTGACCTTTATTTGAGAAGGGTACCGTTGATACTGACGGAGTTTAGGAGGCCCGAAAGATGTAGAAACAAGTAAATATATTCCAGATATCCATTCTCTTAGTAAGTTTACTTAGCATGTGTCGCCTCTGCAAGAATACATTTACTCCGGATATGACCAAAGTGGTGGGGGAGTGTGAGGATATTCTAACTGATACAGGAGAGGTTGGTTGATCAACCTATAGTGCGTTAACTCGGAGCGTGTGTGTGTGTGTGTGTGTGTGTGGGTGGGTGGGTATGGGTTATGGATTGGGAAAAACAGAATCTTGTTTACATTTCTTGAAGGCTTGTATATTGTATTCTTTGAGAAACACATACAGGGAATGACTATTCCATAACATAGCAATAGCAGGGTGAAAGAGGAGGGGAAAAATGGGCATTGGGCTTTGGGGTTATACCATGAATGTACCTTGGGTCGCAGTTACATGTGTTCTAACGGATTTAGAGTAGAGTAGAGGAATCATTGATGCTATTTCATATGAGCATTTGCTATGGAAATATTTATACAATATACACATTGCAGAAACCCAACGTCCGTGTGAAACATCCTTTTAATGAAATCACTTACTTTTTTATAATATGAGACATTATCACTGACGTAACATTCCATTGTATGAAATATACATTGATGATTGATGCTTTGCATTAATTCTATAAATTCTTTGAATTGTAGCAGTGTTTTTTTTAATTTCAAAATTAATTTCAATTAAATAATTTTGAAATTAAAATGTAAAATGAAAAATTAAGAATTAAATTAAATTAAATCAAATTAAAAAAAGAATAAATAAAAATAAAAATTAAATTAAAGTAAATTAAAAACTAAAATTAAATTAAAGTAAATTAAAAATTAAAAAAAAATAAAATAAAATAAAATAAATACTTTTGTATTCATAATTAAATTTTAATATTTTTTTTTATTCTTCTAGATGGATCCAAGCAATGCTTTTTATACTTGGTGGTATCACCCAACAAACCGTCTTCCACTCTTCTGTTGAGCACAGTCCAACAAGTTCCGATTTTATTTTATTGCAACTTTATACGCTCAGCAAAGTGCACGTGCGTCCCGTGATAATCAAGAAGGGATTGTCACAAGATGAGCAAACAAAGTAATCATAGTATGAAAACTACCAACCAGTATGAATCCGCATTCCTCTACAATCCCTAAAAGACGGTCCCAGCATGGATCCCAAAGAACGAACATTCCTTGAAACTGCAGAAAGAAGCGAAAGGTCCATTATGGTGAGTTGTCTCCAACAACGCAATCCCATCAATGTTAACGGCAGCAACATTTGCGTTGCCATCTACATTGCCGTCGACCAATGCTAATGAAATGTTAGCCAACGGCCATGCGAATACCCGAAAATCAGAAGAGGAAAAATCGGACTACTCATACGATATTTATTCAATCATTTTCGCTGAAGGGGTCTATTATCGACAAACCTCGTCATCTATATTGCGCATGTGAGCAATGCCAAAATCCATGCATAGAGATAGTCTCCGGTATTGCATTCGCATAATTCCTACAGATACGGAACTTGCAGTTCAGCATGGATATCTTTAACTAGTGAAAACTCCCATCTTGACAGCATTTAAATTGTATTTAATTTATATCTATATATATTTATGTTATATTGTGATTTATGTTGTAATATGATTTTATAAAAGTGATCAATGATACTGGTTTTACACAATTTACTTAAAAATATTTTTTCTTCTAAAATAATAGTGTAACCTTTATTGTGAATAAACATTCAATTAAAAGTTTTAAATATTAAAAGTATGTTTTAAATTTATAAAAAAAAATATTTTAGAAACTTATAAATTCTTCATATCAAAATATTATAATAATTTCCGAAAAATAATTTTAAATTATTTTGGAAAAAGAATCCAATACCCTTGGAGGGTAATGGATGGCAATGCTGTAGCCAATGAAGTTCTAACTGAGGCTCGGCTATTGCTGTTACCCTCCTGCCATGATCAGAGCTTTAATTAATAGCTCAATAACATTGAGCTATTAATTAATCCTTATCCCTACACTGTCCTCTACAGATAACGGGGAATATGAAAAGCATTCTTGCTTCACCCCTTTAAGCCAGTCCTTATAAGGACTATAAGGACTTTAAATTATTTTAAAATTAAATTAAATCAGTGATTATTAAATGGTTAAAATTTTTTCACACATGATTTCCTTGATTTCATCAAAATATACTACAATGATCAGTAACTTGCCAAATTCAGAAAAAAACGGAGACACCTAGAAAGATTCTCCAGAGTGAACGTAGTACGGAGACTAAATGCCTCCTGATGTCGTCTTCAATTCGGATAAAGCAAACTTATTACAATAAGTCTGATTTGTCCCGATATAAGATAAACGACCACACACACACACACACACACACACACACACACACACACACACACACACACACACACACACACACACACACACACACACACACACACACACACACACACACACACACACACACAATTTAAAATATTTTTGTACCTGACCTCTGCCTATAACATTTACCTGTTTCATTCTTAAGCTTAGAGGACGATTATTTCGTAAATATTCTAACAGGACCAGAAATATGAGCTGCTTATATTACGCTCTTTCTTCTTTCCTTTTCTTTCGTTATATACTCGTTAGGTATAAACTCAGCATTGTAATAGCCAGCAGATATCAATATTGTATCAGTGTGGACTAAATTATAAACTTCTGACTGTTAGTTACGCTAACAGTCAGAAGTTTATAATTTAGTTTATCGAGTTTATCAGTTGATAAACTCGATAAAGTTTATCAACTGAGTTATAACTTTTCTTTGTTAATTTATGGAAATTCTTAGTGCAACCCCGCTGTATATCTTCACGAATTATTACAATATTCATTAGAAATTTGAATGACCAAAACGTATAGCCATAATACAAGAGTGACTTGACCAGAGATTTGTACAAGGATATGATCTATTCTTTCTTTAAGTCGAAGGCTATTTTATTACACCAACAATTCACAGAAGTTTATTAGTTGTCGTATCAATACATTTCCCGAAATTAAATTACTTATGCGCTATAATATCGAAATGCTTATAGTCAGTAATCCCTTCTCAATCTCAGTCATTCAATTTAGAATTCATCTGATCCTACTTTATTGCCAAATCGAATATACTTGCATTTCTCCGTGTTGAATTTTAAACCTCTCTTCCTTGCCCATTCCTTCAGTTTTTGAAGATTATTCAAAAGAGACTTCTGAGTCATCTGCACAGTTTCTTACTTACTCGAATGCAGTGGAGGAGTTTCATCAGAAGAATTCCGACTCTGTTGTTCATTAAAATTTGACAATTATGAGATTATGTTAAAGGTACCAACCAATCTTATAAACTTGGTTTTAATTCTATTTTCCAAGTAAGAAAACAGACAAGTAAGTAATGCTTGCACTTGAACTAGTGTATGTTCAGGTCTGAGGCAACTCGTGTTAAAGGTGGAGGGTCAAAGCACCTTGTGGCAACTTGTTTAGGTAAAATGTATAAGCTCTGCATTACTTCAAACTTGGCATCTCAGGGTCTGGCTCCCACTGACGAGACCTCAATAAAGGTTGAAACCGGTATGGGTAGTGGCCCTTTCCTTTAATGTATGGTATCATACATCTCTGCAAGGGGATGTATGAAACTATTCATTATATGATACGATACTCTGATCACTTTCCCTTAGTATCTCCCCTAATGATTTGCATTAGGGGAGATACTAAGGGAAAGTGATCAGAACTTACTCCACCTTTACCACGAGTTGCTGAGGCGCAAACTTGAGTTACTTGCCTGTTTGCTTACTTGGGAAAAAGGATTAAAACCAAGTTTATAAGCTTGCTTGGTATATTTAACGTATAGTATACCCAAGGTAAAAACTTTCTAAATTACGAGATTAATCAAACGCTTTAGAAACTATATCAGCTGCATACAAACAGCAGCATGGAAAACCTTCCATTTCGACTGAGGCTAAAGCGATTCCGATTCGTTTCGATTATTTGCTAAATAAAGTAGAGTTCGTTAACTGGGTAATGTTTTATTCGGTGACGAATCGTAGTTCCATCTAAGTGGATACGTCCGTTGCCAAATTAACACAATTTGGGTACCATAAATTCCTCATGTTTTCCATGAAACGCCCTTGCATTCTCTTTTAATAATATGTCCGGTAAGTAAAGAGAGTTATATATATAGTGGCGTTGTATCATTGTTTGGAGAATTTCTTTTCTATGAGGACCATTCCAAGAAGGAATCAATAAAAAATAAAAATAGGAAGAATAGTAAATATATTACTTATCTATTGTTACTTGTTTTTAGAAAATATAATTAATTAACTTTTGTTACTAGAATGACCCCAGATAAACTGGCGGAAAAAACCTCCTATCACCTCCAAGTTTCAATCGACCATAGCGCCCTCTTATGTCCATTTAGCAGAAACAATCGACATTTTACATAACACTGTTCATGTTTCTGTGCATATTTTGTGTTTTCTTAAATCTAAAGAGTTGTTTAGGAAATTATTAAAAAAAAAATACTAACGCATTTTATTTCCTAAAAGGAAGCCTGTTTTAGTCCTATCGAACTTTTGGAGACCAAAGGGCAGCTACTCTTCACCAATATCCAATTAAAGATAAATGACACAAACTCTCAGTGAGTTTATTTTTATGAAATAAAAAATATCGTGTTTTCCCCAGTCTGTAGCTACTTGCAAAATGACAAAATCTACTTTCTCCATGGGCGAACATATATGTCGAGCCATGTGGTGTGATGAGTGTGTGGTGGGGGTATGGGTCCCTGGTTTCTTTGACACTCTTGACTTGCCTCTGCAATATGCTATTCAGTAGATCATTTGCTAGTAGTATGAGATATTACAGTTACACCATAGGTGATATACTTTTATATTCTATGGCCATGGTTAAGTTTAACAGAAAGAATTCTCATTTGATAAAGGGATGGTATAGTTTTAAGTTTTATAACATAAGAAACCCATGAAGTTCGCATCTGGTTTAATAATCAAGCAGCGATATACAGTCCTTATAAGGACTGGCTTAAAGGGGCGAAGCAAGAATGCTTTTCATATTCCCCGTTATCTGTAGAGGACAGTGTAGGGATAAGGTATTACTTAACTATTAAAGCTCTGATCATGGCAGGAGGGTAACAGCAATAGCCGAGCCTCAGTTAGAACTTCATTAGCTACAGCAGTGCCATCAGTTACCCTCCAATGATATTGGATTGAATGAATCCCAGCGATATACAATTGACAATTGACAATTGACAGTTATGTCTTTAGGGGTGAAGCAAGATGCTTTTCATATTCCCCGCTATCTGTTGTGGTTGCAGTGAAGGTAAAATTTATGAGCAGAATGCTCGCCCTGATTGGGCATGGAGATTATGCATCACTAAAGGAGGCCAATATAGCTTTTGGTCTTCTGTATTTGAATATGTCCGTTGGATCGTATGCTGTAGCTTGTTGAACCAAATCGTTGGGATGTGTGGACGTCTTTAGGAAAAACTTGGTGGCTAAGGATCGTAGAAAAGAGAAGATATAGGGAATATTTGTGTCTCTGTGGAGTTGAGTGTTTCTAACATACCACGGGGCATTCAAAATCATTCTCAGGCACTTGTTCTGCACTCGCTGTATTTTGATGATGTTAGCATTAGAGGTGTGGCTCCAGGCCGGAGAGGCATAGGTGATTATAGGACGATTCGTCATCTGGTATAGTTGCAATTTGATTCTGTTGCTGAGCTTGCTATTTCTATTAATTAGCGGATAGATTTGAGCTATGGCTGTAGATGCTTTTGCACACACAAACTTGATGTATTGGTTGAAAGATAGATTTTTTGTCGAGAATCACACCCAGGTAATTTGTTTCTGACTGCCAGGGAATTTTAATATTGAATAGTAACAAATCTCCTACAGGAGACATTGGCCTTTTTGAGAAAAGAACGGCTGAGCTTTTCTGGGGGTTGACTTCCAATCTCCATTTAGAGAACCAACCCTCCAGCTTTAGAATGTTTTCTTGAAGCTTTCTGGTAATGAAAAGGGGTCTGAGAGATCTGGTTAGTATTGCCGTATCGTCTGCATGTAGGGCCAAAATGGAAGTCATCGGATTGTGTGGGATGTCTGACATGTATACAGAGAACAGCAATGGAGCCAGCAGAGATCCCTGCGGCACTCCAGCAAAGATGTGGCGCTGGGAGGATGTAGAACCGTTGATTTTTACTTGCATTGATCTATTTTGAAGATATGAGTGGATTAAATGAACCATTTTAGGTGAGATGCCGGCTGAGATAAGCTTGTGCAGGAGTCCAAAATGCCAGATTTTGTCAAATGCTTTGGATAAGTCTAGGAAAACAGCGCCTGTGCACTGGCGCCAGTTGTAGCTGGTTGTGATGTATTCAACAATTCTGTGGATTTGCTGGGTAGTACTATGGTGTTGCCTAAAACCAAACTGTTCTTTTGGAAGGATGTTTAGGTCATTTATTGAGGTTTGAAGTCGTGAGAGGATGACCTTCTCTGCAACCTAACCCAGATTTGAGATGAGACTGATTGGACGATAATTTTGGGGTAGGTGTGAGTCTTCGCCTGGCTTATGTATGGGAATTACGTCAGCCAGTTTCCAGGTGGAAGAAAATAGTGAAATCTCAAAATTGCATTTATTATACTGGTCAGGTACACTACTGCCCTCCGGGGCAGAAGTTTAATCACACGATTAGTAATGCCGTCTGGTCCAGGAGCTTTTTTGTTCTTTAAATTTTTAATAATGTCATATATCTCAGCAGGTGATGTTGATGCAATATGGTCAGTGCTGGAGATAGGAAGTTTGAGTGAGTGTCTGACCTTGCTGTGAATCTTATGTATGTGGTCAAAGTCAAGGTTTCCATACGAAGGCCTGCATTGCTCTTCCAAGCTGTGCGCTATAACCTCTGCTTTGTCCACATCTGTGTGAGCAAGGCCCTGATCAGTTAATATTGGGGGAAGGGATTTGCCTTTGTTTTTGGTATTTTTCAGTAGTCCCCAGATGGAGTGATCACTAGGTGAAATGGAGGATAACTTTTCATCCCATACATAGTCTCAGTGCATCTCTTACTGCCCCATTTAGTCTGTTTAGATTTGTTTTGTCTTGTGGTGCACACGTGTTACGGAATCTCTTTCGAGCTCTGTTTTTATCTCTGATTAAGTTCATGATGTCTTCAGGCAAACGATCTGGCTTGCGGGCAGATTTGTAGGAGGAAGTTACCTTTATAGCAGAATTAATTTGTTGTGTGAGATTTGTAACTGCAGTTTCTACTTCTTCTTTTGTGCGTATGTGAGGAACAGGTCCAATATGATCCTTGAGTGCGGCTGACAGTCTTTCCCATACAATGTAGGAGTGAGAAGGAGGACACAGGAATTCCTGATTTCCCAGCTGCAGCAGTATTGGATTGTGATCGGATGATAGTTCATCCATAGAAATGATACTGTACTGAAGTTTAATATCCTGCAGGATAGCTATATCCAGGATATCAGCAGTGCCGAACGTACTGAGATGAGTTGGTTCGGTGGGGCCTGCCACAACAGCGTTGCTTGATCCTAAGTAATTGAAAAGGATGCAACCATTCTTGTTTGTGGTTGAACAATTCCAGGCAGGGTGCTTGGAATTCAGATCCCCGGCAATAATGGTGGGCCCTCTGATGCCTAAGATGGCATTTAGATCAGAGTGAAGTAGAGATTTTTGGGGAGGGTTGTAAGCTGAGTAGATTTTCAGTTTGCCAGTGGAGCTGGTGACTACTTCCACTCCTGTGATCTCAAGGTTAGTGGTTGAAGGAATGCTCACAGAGTGGTGCTTAATGTAGTTTTTAATGAAGATGGCAGTGCCACCACCTCTGTAGAGTAGTCTGTCATTTCTGTATAGGTGATAGCCCCTTATTGTAGGGTTGTCTGAGGGTCTTAGATGAGTTTCGCTGATTAGAATAACATCTGGCTGATACCTAGATGTGAAGGCACGGAGTTCCAGGATTTTGTTTTTGAGGCCATTTGCGTTCCAAGCAACTATTTGAAGAGATGCTGGAATGAGTTTGTTACTATTCATTTATGAGAGCTGTGAGGATGACCTGTGTTTCACGAAGAAATCTTTTAGTGGAGGTTTCAGTAGGGTTTGATAGGCTAAAATTTTGTAGCATGTTTGCTAGTGAGGCTGTGATCATAGCTGTTAGGTTTTTAGGTGCTCTTGGTTGATTTTGTTCTGGAATTGGCCTAGTTGTACGGGTCACATCGGCATAACTTCTTGTTTGCTTTTGGTTGGAGGTCTCCGACTGTGGTCGATGAGTCTCCGGTTTTGATGTCTGGGCCGCTGGTGTTCTTGTACTGTAGGAGGAGGGCTGATTGATTGCCTCCATCCGTCTGTTCTTTGGGTGTTGAGTACATCCTTTGTAGTTCGCCGGATGAGGGCCACTGCAGTTGGCACATTTGGCCGAGGTGGTCCTTGGCTTAGTGCAGGTATTGGTTGGGTGGCTGTCTCCACATTTTAAACATCTATATTCTGCTCGGCATAGATTCTGGGCATGGCCAAACTTTTGGCACCTGTGGCACTGCCCAGAAGATGATCTTTTACGGAGTGGTTCCGGTGTGACGATGAGACCACAGACTGTTTTTAAGTTGTAGATATCCTTATATATTTTGTGAATCTCAACAAGGACTAATGGCATGGGAGTTTTGTCTGCTTTGTACATTCTGCTCACTTTGACTGGTGGCAGATCCTGAGAATTTAGGTCAGCAGCGATTTCTGCTGTGTCAATGTCTTCACAGACACCACGAAGGACTACTTTTAAATTTTTTTCTGAACTGAGCGCAAAGGTATGATACTGGATGCCTCTGTTGTCCAGTTCCTTGGTCAACCTTCTGTAGTCTGTCACTGTTGCTGGCTGAATCTTTATGCCTTCATCCATGTTTTTGGCCTTAATGAAGCCAATATGCAGATTGGACATTGTGGATCGTAAAGCTGCCCACTTTTGTTTTTCTCTAAGGATGACCGGAGGCACCTTTTCTTTGGGAGAGGTAGCGGCGTCCGAACCCTGAGAATCCTGTTCCATTACTGTATTGTCATTGTGCGGTTCTTCTGTTGTTCTTCGCTTTTTGCGAGCACGCACTTCTACAAAGTCTGAAGGTGTAGAAGGCATCGACTCTAAATGATCTTCAGCGACGACTTTGTGAGCACGCACTTCTGCAAAGTCTGAAGGAGTAGAAGGCATCGACTCTAAATGATCTTCAGCGACAGCGTCTGAGACACATTCGGGGGGAAACGTATCATACAGTTTAACCTTTCCCGGCCAGTTATCACTCAGTAGCTTTCCCAGTCTGAGGAATTCCCTGTAGACTTCTTCGAATTGGGTCTCATTTAGAAGTTTTGTCATTTCAAGAAATAAAAATGTGTTGAGACACAGATGGAGAAAGAGTAGAGGTCCCTCAGGTGCCCCGAGCAGGCAAAGACAATCCTGTGAACTTTTGAGGGTCCACTAGCAGATCCCGTAGACACTCTTAGGTGTCTACCAGCAATAAAATGTTACTCTATTATATATATCCCGTAGATCAAATCGATCTACCAGCCACGGTAGCAAATATTTCACCTTAAAAAAAAAAAAAAAAAAAAAAAAAAAAAAAAAAAAAAAAAAATGTTCAACTACAATTATTTATATAAAAATTATAATAATTGCAAAATGGTGCATTTTTGAAACTTTTTTAAAAATCTGAATTCTTTTAATTTAGGAGCACTTTTTCAACTATTACTTGCAATGTTAGATTTTGTTTTATATTATATATAAAAATATCAGAATTCTTTATTTTTTACAAACTTCATTGTTTTATTTATACAGTTGATCATCACTTGCTCTCATCTCCAATAACTACATCCATTCCCTTCCTTTAGTAATATTATAACTGGTGTGTTAATAGGCAATTAGTTTTTTACACGGAATTTATAATTTTATTAATTCGTATAATTCAGGTAATGATATCATCGTATGTTACACTTTTCGTAGGCCTACACAGTTTACCGCGTAAGCTTCCGTAATCAATAATCCCTCGCTTGGTTGCTCTTTATTCCCGGTGGTATCTGGCATGTCTGTCAAAGCGTGTGTTCACGGGGCCCGTTTACCTTCTTTGCGGGATGAAAAACCCCAGATAAACTGGAGGAAAAAACCTAATGTCCGCGCCAAGTTTCAATCGATCACAGCGCCCTCTTATGTCCATTTACCAGAAACAATCGATCATTTTACATAACACTGTTCATGTTCTGTTTTCTCTGGAAGCATGCTTTAGCTATCAGAATTTCATTTCTCTCTCTCTCTCTCTCTCTCTCTCTCTCTCTCTTTTCAGATCGAAAAGTAATTTCCACTTCGTTGATAAAAACTCCAAAAGTTGCGCATTCCGAAGAATCTGAAATATATTCATTCAAAGAGAAATAACTAAAATAGGTGTTAAATAAGAGGCACTTATTTGAATACATTTCGATTTTATGGAATTCAAACAACTGATGAGAAAAGTACGTGGTGGAACATTTGACGATGAAGCCAGATTAAAAGTTTAGTAGGTTAAACACAGCACTCCTCCCCCCCCCCCCCAACACACAATTTTTTTTTATATATCTTCCGACGGATTCTTTCTTTAAGTTTCAAAGGGAAATAAATACTCCACTAAGAATTATATAAGTTTAAATTATTTAAATAATTAAATAGTTTATTTAAAGAATTTAAATAAGCATTGCCATTTTTAAAATTACTTGAAGAATTATCATAAGAGATGTGTATTAAACGACATAGAAACAAAATAAATGTTAACTCTTTCTTACAGAACCTTAACTCCTGGCGATTAAATCTGCTTCTTGTGTGTCTCCATTTCGGGGTCATTTGTTGAGACGCGATCAAAACTTTCTATTATACGATAAACAGCGATGTGCATAACGGTGACAGTTGGCTCATCCATCATACTTGGATACGAATTTCAGTGATCGTCGACTGTCATCGCTTCCCTCTTTCCCTTCTCCGTCCTGATAACGTTATCATGGCGAAGACTCTCTCATCACTTCGCTTGGATTTTCTTGTGTCTAATGACCGGCTAAAAGAATTTAACTGTTTTCTGAGGATAATTGAGTCACCTTTAAGTGGATCTGGGAGCACAGTTCCGGACAGATTCCAGCCGCACCTTGATGACCTGATGTCAGGCAGCTAAGATTATATCAGTTGCTGTTAAACGCTTATTTTAATAGCTATTATGCGGTGTACAATTATGGATGAAAAATACGTTCCTTTATTTTTAAAATAAATTCTTTCCTCCTTTCTTTGTTATCTGCTAAAGAAGACAAGCACACACAGGTTACTGTTTCTGAAAGTTATCAAATGAATGTTTCTAACTGAAATAAATAAATAAATAAACTTTAATAATATGTTAAACGCTTTCTTTTGTTACTTACATGACTGAAAATTTCAGGAGTAAAAGTAAATCAACACAACACTAACTGTTTCACACTATACATAAATTATATGATGTGTAGATTATGTTTCCATATTTCCATAGCAATAGGAGGGTGCTCCCAGTGAGTAATTTATGGTGCTTGATGTAGGAGTTCACATAGTCAAAAGCGAAAAATGCGATGACCCATAGCTAAGGTAAGGTGATCTTCACTGTTTCCGAACGTTCTGTGTTCGGGTTTAATCTACGTCATAAATATGTTTCAAAGGGGCGATAATTATTGGAAATAAAATGTGAAACTAAAGATTACATGAAAAAAAAAATTATTTAGCTGATGTAAAATTTTCGCTATAGTATCTTAGGTAGCCATTACATTGACAATGGAACACAAATACAATGGAAATAACAGAAGTTTAAAAATCGACGATGCAGTAACGCTTCGAATCTCTCTCTCTCTCTCTCTCTCTAAATGTCCCTATAAGTATCCACTTTTGTGTAAAATCTTTTTTTTTTTTCTGCAAAGTATACCATATCTGTTAGAGATGATGGCATGTTCATTTAGGCCAGAAGCTTTGGTTTATGATATCGGATATAATATTTATGTTCCCCAAGAAGAATTTCCTCGGATGTACCAGACTGTCCGAAGTATGACAAGCCAAGAGAAGCAAGGGAACTGTTAGACAACTGGAAAGTTGAGTTGAGGAAAAACTTGTCTTTAGATGAGGAAAAGAAGGTAAAAATTTTCCTGACATTATGAAAGGACACCACAATGTTGAGATGACTTAGAACTCTAGAAATACGTCCACTGATTCTATTAATATACGAAAGAGGAATATGAGAGATTTCTTGCTAAAATCCAGAGACTGTGAGCTTAATGTTGCTAAATACAGTGCCGATGAAAGGCACATTAAAAACGAATCTAAAGATGCGATGGTCTTCGGTTATCTCCTTTATGGAAAATATTCCATCAGTCGTCTGCAAATTCCTAAATAATGTTTTTATCTATCTATTTCTTTAAAAGAAGTCAACGAACACCATAGTATAGCGACCACAAACAGCCATGGGTCCACCTTATTACGAAGGACCTTCTTTTTCTGTGATGACTGCGACGAAGTATTTTCCACAGGCGTAAGTTAGCAATCAATGGGAATTTTGGAACATTCTTTCTGTAGGCATGTAATGAGGTCGTGGGCTGTTGTGGGGTGGACAATCCTTGCCCTAACCCGGCGCACGCTCCAGTTTATCCCACAGATGTTCAATAGTGTTAACATCAGGGCTCTTTGGAGATCAGTCAAATGTGCTGACCCTCATGTTCACAAACCACACAATTACAGTAGCAACATTAAAGCGCTGCATTGTATTACTGAACGAGACAATGATCACTTCCGTATCAACGCATGTTGGTTCGAGTAATGTGGGACTTGCAGATTGCGGTCCTACAATGGAAATCCTTGTTGTGAGGCTCAGTTCTGAATGGTTTTGTTGCAGATTGTCCATTCGATGCTTGGAACTTCGCATTATCCTTTGTAGCACCATACGGCCACGTTCGTTGAGTGTGATGTGTCGCTCACTGCTGGTAGCAATTGCATTTTACTCCTTGCGCTTCCATCTCAGTGTGGAATCACTGATTGTTGACCTGAAACGGCGTAATTTATCAAGCCGAACAGATATACCGTCAACATAGCATCCTATCACAATACCTATTTTCAAACTCCGTAAGTTCTTGTAACGCAGCCATTTCACCTAGATAGAGTTGCACTGACTCAGGGCACCATATTTCATCTTATCTATGCTGGTGACTCGTTACATGGCACGGTGCACCTTTCCAATGCGAATGTCCGTTAATTTCTTTCTAAGCAGTCAACGCATTCATATATATTGCTTGTTTGTTTGTTTTTTTAATTGAGGCATTTTCTGATGTTTCTCGTCCTACTTCCGCTATCGTGAGGCTTTTTTGAAATACTTCTGTTATTTGCGTTTTAATTCTGTCCTACTGTTCTACTGAAGATGTCTTAGATACTGAGGAGAAAATTTATTTTACATCTATTCAATTATTTTTCACCAAGTTTAAGTTTTCCGTTTTAACTCTCAATAAATACAGGGTGTTCGGGATAAATTTGACAGTTTCGTAAGGAAAAAGAAAATCTTCTTTGTATCTATTAAATTTAATGAATTGACAAAAAAACATTACAGGCAGAGTTAATTACAATACTATCAACAAGATTTACTCAAAATAACCACCATTAGCATCGATCACAGCTTCAATTCTGCTTCGGAACCTCGAACAAGCTGATGCTACAGTCTCCCTGGGAAGGGCCGCAAAAACTGTTTTAATTTTATCCATTAACTGGGCTTTTGTATTACTGGAAGTGCGATTGGTGTCTTTTTCAACTGCGCCCCATACAAAATAATCCATGGGGTTAAGGTCTGGGGAGTTTGGAGGCCAAACATTTGGACTGGTGAAGTCGTAGAAATTTTCAGACAACCATTTTTGACTTTTCCCAGAGGTGTGGCAAGGGGCCGAATTCTGCTGCCATACATACGGCCTACCATTGGCTACCCTTGTTATCCAGGGCTTGACTACAGTTAGCAACTCCACGAACAAAGCCCGAATTCCAATGTCAGGGTTCTTCAACACCTGTTCCTGCAGATTTGCGAGGAATTCTGCTGTACGAACGCAATCAGATCGTCTACTAGGGATCTTTCTTCTTGCTACATCCTCGTAGTCACCATTGCAAGTCTCTAGTTCATTCCTGATTGTTTTTACTGTATTCAGGGAGCATTGGGAAGCAGTCGTAATATCCTTATTTTGATGGCGGGCACGAATCATCATGATACAAGTTATTCTCTTCCATGATTCAGGTGGGTTCCAGCTATCCATCCTTTCTGACATCTTGTATATGAATGAAGAAGGGTCCAAACTTTTAAATGAAGAGAAGTGTGTGTTAATACATGTAACTTACGGAAAAATATAATTAATTATAAATATGTCAAATTTATCCCGAACACCCTGTATGTCAGCTTACATACCTATTATGAAACAAAGGAACCATATTTTACCTCGGTAAAATTCAAATCAAATTCTGTACTTACCCCGCCTCCCTTTTTTCTCTTGTAATATGATTATCAATTTAACGCTGTTAAATTAATAATCATATGCTGTCCTTCCCTCTAGGACGGGTTGAGTCCCCTCCTAATGAGGGGTTACTGGAGTATTAATGCAGCCGGATCGCAACTCCTCTGCTGCATCCCCTAAGATATTCATGACTGTATCCGTGTGTGTTCATGGGACCGGTTTGTGGGAAAAACAGGGTTCTTCCCCCTGTTTTCCCATCAGGGGAAAAACTTGCTGTCCACCGTCTAAAAAGTAACTTGACTATGGCTGAGGAGGATCCTTAAGCTCCTCACGTCGTCTAATGGAATCGTACCTAGGACACTCCTTTCTCAGGCATATGCTTGTGAGGCGTACAGCCACTAGACTAACTGCGCGGACTAAATTAATAAATGAACTTGTAAAGTTTTGTCTAATACTTTAATCTCCACTGCTTTTGTAAATATACTGAATAAGCAAACAGCGTATTGTATTAAAGAAAATATTAGTACGCATCCTGGCTTATATAGTCCTTATAAGGGCTGGCTTAAAGGGGCGAAGCAATATTGCTTTTCATATTCCCCGTTGTCTGTAGAGGACAGTTTAAGAATAAGGTGTTATTGAGCCATAAAGCTCTGGTCATGACAAGAGGGTAACGGCAATAGCAGAACCTCAGTTAGAACTTCGTTGGCTACAGCATTGCCATCCATTACCCTCCAAGGGTACCAATTTTAGTCGCCTCGTACGACATGCTTTAGATACATTGGTGATACGTAAGTAAAGCCAATCTCTAAAAATTCGGACGATCCCTAGACCACTCAATAGTGGCCGAAAAACCGTCCGTGTCAGCGTTGGCTCCTCTCAGTGATGGCCTTCCACCCACACCACCATCACCGAGCAGAACCGCTCATATTCCGAAGAAAAGCATTCACCGACAAAGCCCCTCAGCAGGCCGTGCCGGAGAACACTTTTCCCCAGAGACTCAAATTGCTCTCTTAAGGCAAAACCCTTAAGAGAGCGAACTTAAACTCTCGAATCTCAGCGTCCAATTAGTCGCCTCTTACGACATGCTTAGATTTGCATTGGTGATACGTAAGTAAAGCCAATCTCTAAAAATTTGCACGATCCCTAGACCACTCAATAGTGGCCGAAAGACCGCCCATCTCAGCGTTGGTTTGGATAGCATTTAACAATGTTATCCAAAACTTTCCAAACAGTTGGATGGGAACACTGAAAGAGAGACTGAAGTGCATAGTGCCATCCTTCGATGCAATTTGTAGTTCTAGCTATATGGTTGGCTGCAGAGTGTCTATGGTTCCAAGTAGAAATATTGAATAGAGGTTGTCTATAAGTGCCGTTCCTGAGCTGTTGACCTCGAATATATGTACGTTCGAAGTAAAGGATAACTTGCTCGATTTGTTCATTACATTCGTCTAAATTACAGAACAGATCAGCAACTTCTAAAAATGTTTCTAACACTTCTTATTATGGCAAACTTGAAGTTATTGTAATATTTTAATGTTTACTGCAAATGACTGATTGGATTCATATAGATATTTTAGTCCGCATTTGTTTACTTTGCGTATAATAGATTGTGATAAGTGGAAAAAGCATCCCCCCAATTTCGATGTTTTCAAACACGGCACGGAAAGCATTCATTACTGCTGTTTCAAAATCGGTCAAAATATTTCGTGGTCGAGCTTGAGGAAGTTTCTTCAGTAACATGTTCAACATCTTCATATATTTCGTCCTTTTTCCCTGATAGACGCCTGAATCATATTGGACATGGATACTGTAAAACTGATAATATATTTCTGGAACCACTTTAAATGTATCATCTGCTAGCCAAAAATCGTTAACTACAAGTTGATCTAGAAGAGTCTTGTGACCAATTAGTATTATACGTTCTGGATCTTCTGCCCCGGAAACATGAATAATCCATTTAGAGTACTTCTCTGGTATTTCAAAATTTTTGTTGTCTGGATTTAACGGAACGTTTCCAATTGCTTTAGCTTTGGATCTATTTAATCACCTCTTCATGGAGCTCTTCTTCGGTAGGCACATGTTTAATCCGTCTGATACAGTCACTAAACTGTTAGCTATAATTGCACGAGCCGTTGCGCCTGGATCCGACATTCATTTTTTCTTTTCATTTGATTTGCAAGTTGATGAGCTTCAGATTAAAAAGTCCTATTAACATGACGGTGTTCTGAAGACTCACGGATAATCTTGTTGTCTCTGGTATGGAGCAGCGATCGACAATGTAAAGTTCTAAACTTTGCACAACGCCAATGAATAGTTCCGATAGTAGTTTCACGGTGACGAACAAACTCGAATCCTTTGTAAATTATAATTTGACCACCTTTATTACTAACGCCGTACTCAAAATTAACCATGGGTAAATTAAAAATTAATTAAAAAAATTAATCACGAAATTTATTAACTCGCACGTTATGCACTAGTTGTATGACGAGTCACTAAACTAGAACTGAAGAATGTAAGACAAAAATTTACTTATATACCTTCACCCAAACAATTCTCAGAAATTCTTGAGCAGTTCATGGTGATTAACAATTGTCGATTGGTTTTACCTTAGGACATTATTCCTTGTAAATCTGAGGTAAGTAGTAATTAGGGTAGCTAATCACTACATCATTTTGAGTTTCCAACTCAACAACTTCCCTAATCCCCTTGCCCAAATCTGCACAAGTGTTTTACCCCTTGCTTATAAATTTTGTAGAATTTTTGGTAAATATTATTTTATGTGTAATTTCTTACTTGTGTATTTTTTCCTTTTAATTTTTTTCTTAGTGTGTTTTTATCTATGTGTACTTTTTCCTTTGTTTTTCCTTCCCTGTGTAATTTCTTAATTTCGTAATTTCGAAATTACTTGTGTAAATATTTTCCTATTTTTCTTTTTAATTTTTTTCTTAGTGTATTTTTTCTTTCTGTAATTTCTTCCCTGTGTATTTTCGTCCTCGTGTAATTTTTACAGTGCAATTTTATCCCGTGAAATTTTTACCTATGTAATTTTGTCCTGACACGGTTTATAATGAATGATTTATGATGCAGACTTCATCATGAAAGAAACAGATCTAAATTTGTCATGAATGCATAGAGTTTTGGGAGTGCACATCACAAAACGTCTTTGTTCCCTCCCCCTTTTAATGGTAGTGCGATACTCGTAATTTATTTTAATACTCTATTGTGAAATGTAACTTACTGTTATAATTAAATTCCTCTGATTCCACAAAGAACATAAAAATTACGTTAATAAATGATTGTGTAAAACTTTATAGTTGTTATTAACCCATTCTGTAAATTTTTATTATGAAATATGAGATAACTTCAACAAGGTTAAAAG
The DNA here is from genome assembly GCF_054136105.1 of Typopeltis vanoorti. Classification (NCBI taxonomy): domain Eukaryota; kingdom Metazoa; phylum Arthropoda; class Arachnida; order Uropygi; family Thelyphonidae; genus Typopeltis; species Typopeltis vanoorti. Next base: position 45,922,597 of record NC_143561.1, on the reverse strand, counting down.
TTTTCTAGTTCATAGTACTCTGCTGAATTTGGCAAAATATTAACTTAAATAGACTGAATCTGTAGTATAGATTTATCTGAAAGTAATTGTTTCAAATAACGAACGAATACTAGGAGAGAAAAAAAATCAAGACTGCCTCTTAGGGTTTTTTTCCCCTTTCCTTTTAGAACAAAAAAACAGCAGCACGACTTGAAAAGAGGAAATTTCTACAATGGTTTGAGTGTCTATTGTTTGATTATTTAAGCCTGTGTTTCCTTGTTAAACACCTTTTTTTCTTTTAATCCTAAAGTAACTTTTTGTGAGTACGAGAGATAAAATGCAATATATGTTTTGTTTTAGAATTTTGTCGTCTTACTTACTAAGATAAGTGAATATGAGATTTATTTTAAGGTTTGGGTAAACAAGTACTCTTAATTTAAATATATTGGAAAGCAACCAGAAATAATAAAATAATACTCGTGGTACGAAACTAACCGTTCAGTTGCGGGTGAAATCAGAGAAAGGTTTTACCAGCCTGTTTTAAACTGGTTGGTCCTATTTAATATCCTCTATATCTGTTCGTTTTACTTTGTCAAAATGAAGTCGCATTACTCTTCCTTTGATAAATATTATTACGCACAGACCAAAAGTCTATTTACATACAACTCTCTAACATTCGATTACTTCGGTATGGAATGAGGTTTTTTGTCCTCATAAGGTTTTTGTTTGGTCTCAGACCAATCGGTTCGAAACAGCAATCAGGCTTGTGAAACCTTTAAGAAAATATCTAATAAAAGGCGAATATACGGACGAATGGTCAGCGCTCGTGTCTTTTAAGTTGTGCAAGATAAGACATTTCCGATTGCAACGATTGTATTTTCATGCGATCCTTGGTCAACATTTCGAAACTTTCAAAGCTTCTACTTGTATCTGGTATTGAAATAAGGTTCGATCTTGAATGTCTCCTAATTTTATTTGCTTATATATATTATTCATTAATTTTTACAAACTGTAAAAGGCATTCTCAGAACAAGAACGATTGTTCAAGAAATGGAAAAGTGATCTCACCTCTCATCAGTAGCCAAGTACTTAGTGGGGGGGGGTCCATCTAGATAAAAACCTTCATGAACCATGTCATCTGCCCAAACAGAAACAAAGCAATAGGACAACTGCACTTACTCTTTAACCAATGATACAACCAGCTAAGAAGGGAACTCAAGTTGATTCCATGCAAGACGCTGATCAGATCAGTTGTGATGTATCGCTCACCTACTTAGAGTCATACAGAAGATTCAGATGTCACCAACCCACATTCCATCCAAAATCGATGTTTAGGAATGGCATGCAATGCACCATGTGTGTCCACCGCGAGTGAGCCAACTGCGCAGAAATATGATGACGCTCCTTATGGTCTACCACAAAGTGGAATTATGGCCATGTAGTGGTTTGCAGTGAGGTTACTTGGTAATACATCACTTTGGTTTGTCAAAAAGCATGTACTCTTTATAAAAATAAAATTATTATTTGTTTATTTATATAAAATTAAGACGACTAAGACATAATTTAGATAAATTATGTAGTAACTGAATATCGTACTTGAATATCTTGAACATGTCATTCTTTTTCATATAAACTTCCTTTTTAATGTGTAATGCGTATCGTTAAGCGCATGTTTATTCAAAGGCAAGCAGTAAACTTTTCTGTCTGCTTCATCTATTCTATTGAGTTCTTTTCGATAAATGTAATGACTATCAATAAACTTTTAGATTTTCTCATTTTAATTATTTGATTACTTTCAGGATGTCGATGCATTAGTGCATTAGTGAAAAACAAACGAAATCTTCAAAAATGGAAATTATAGCTCCAAAAAGAAGTGATGCCTGCACTTCACTTGTCCAACTGTTTCATCACCAAGTACTGCACTTTCTGTGGCGAAATCAAATCACCCCCCCCCCTTATAGTCCTGTTTACAAAAGTGTAATCCCAAACTCTCTGGTCATCAATCTGAAAAACGCAACTAACACAATCTTGTGAACACTTAATTATTTCACGTACAACTCCTGTAGAAGATTTACTTAGAAGCTGAAAAACATTTTTAGGAAATGAAAAGCCTAATTGGACCAGATATAATTTTGCTTCTTTTTTTCAGAAATTAATTTTTGTGACTGCAGATGCAGCACACAAATCTTTCAAATCTTAGCAGTTAAATATCAGTAGGAAAAAATAATCACTAACTAATGGATCAATGCACTAATAAAGTGCAAACAATCTTTAGCATAAAGACCTTCGTACAGACGTAAATTAAAAATTGTGTTCGTTTGTATGCCGAAATTTTAAATTTCGGAACATAATTGAAATTAATTTTGTATTGTTTGTTTTCTAAGATTTATACTGTATAAGTCACATAATTTTGTGCTGTTTTGCTTGATAATTCCATTATTCTAAAGATTAGAATTCAATAAAGACGTAACACTAAATACTTAGACAAAGTAGCTCCTTTGGGAATATATTCCAGTGGGCATTTTGATCAATGGTAATGAAGAGTATTTGATAAATGACGCATCTTGTAGTTTGAGCATATATCATATAATTATCTATTTTTATAAAAGTAGATAATTATTTTTTCAAAAATTAATTAAAAATATTGATTTAAATTTTATTCCTAGATATTTTACAATTGTATGTTTATTGAATTTACAGTTAAAAATCCAATGTTATTATCAGTACGTATCCCATATGAACATGATGTTATAAATAAAATAATAATTATCCAGATATATAATATTTATATTGGACCAGCTATATGTTGTTTATTTAGACCCATTGACATAATGTTAAAACACCTAAAAAAAAAAAAAACAGAAAATGGCCTCAGTGATACGCAGCATAAGCCGAGCTAATAATACTTAATGCATGTCAAACTCATTGATATACTTCTGAGTGCTTAATTTTTATATTATTTTTTTTTATTTTTTTTATCATCCCAGTGATTAGAAAGACGAAAGGAATCGGTTATTTATGGATTGAATTAGTTGAAGAATCCTGTATGGGAGAAATTATTCCAAAAAGTATGACTGCAACTCAATATTTTTGGATAATAATTCAAATTTTTTTATTAAATTATTGATATCATTTCTCTGTACTGAACTAGGATGTTGATCTGTTATTCTGTTTCTTTTAAATCTTCATTTGATTTCGCGCTTAAAAAAAAAATTGCTCTCAAACACATACGTTGCTCCGAACAAAGCAACTAAGCAAAGATTTTCAGATGGGAGGGGACTTATAGAATTCAAGTCGTTTATTTTCGGATTATGCCTATTTAGTATTCCTATTTTTGAGCCATGTTTTGGCTTGAAAATCAATAATTGCAAATTGAGGGGGTGTGGTTTTTCAAAACTACGAAAACTGAACGGGCTGCCGAGTACAAGCGATCAACTTGATACCCACTTCTTACAGCAATATATATATATATATATATATATATAAGCAACAGAACAAATTGAAAACACGAAAATCAAATTGCACTTGCAGACCATCCCTGGGAATTCCTGGATCAAATGGCGACGAACTAATTTTTACAGGAAAAAAATGTCCTAAAATTTTAGAAGAATAATTTCCGACTATTATTAACAATGAAAGTCTTTTTTTTTAATTTTACGATGAACAAATAATGAAGAATAGAAATCCTTGATATATTGTATTTTCTTTTTTACATGAAATAAAAAATACATAAATAAAAAAAAAATATATATATATATATACATTAAAAACATGTATATATTTATTTATATATTGCACATAAATATACGCTTAAATATAAATATACATTTTTTATATTTTTATATACATGTTTATGTTTTTTATATAAATGGGCAGAGGTACATTCTTCAGGAAATGAGATCCGATTGTATGTTAATCGGGAATAGCATTGCGGAAGATGAACTTTTTGCGTGAGCGTGTGTTTGTGCGAGCGAGAAATAAGACAAAACTATGTTTTATTAGCACTGAAGATGACTAGATTGCTCTCAACTTTCTGAGCAGTAAAGAATGGTGTTGAGACCAGTATTTTAAGGCGCTGATTATTGCAGAGCTTAAAGCTTGGAATATTTGAATATATTGCAAAGTTTATCAAAGAAGTAGAAGGAATGGAGTGTGCTGTCTGTAGCCAAAAAGACTAGAAAGACAACGGGCTACTGTATTATAAAGGGTTGAAAACAGATCATAAGATGGTAATTTGCTCATTCCATCTCCATTCCAGAGATGCTCAAAATGTCAAAAACGATCTCAAAGGTTTCTCTTCACATTACGAAGGCAAAGGTCCAGAGGAACATGATATAGGAAAGAGATCTGTTGAACCTGCAGTGGCATTAGATTTAACCAATGTCCCTCCTCGCCCAACTGGTGGTCATTGAATTGTGAGTGTCCAGTTGGTTTAGCCGTTCACTGTTACTCACTTTTTTCCATTCTTTTACAGGACCAACATGGAGCAATGGACTGAATATTTGTTGAAGGCAGACTTCTTTTGGTGAATTAGTTGAATCTAAGCTAGCTTCAATGGAGATGCTCACTGCATCTAAAAGAGAATACAAATGATGTCATATAAATATGTCATACGTAAAAAATAAAATAAACTGTGAGAAAAAAAAAACATCAGTATGTAGAATTCTTCTTAATTTTTTGTCGAAGGATTTTTGTATTCGTAGTTCTATATTCGCATAACTGTTAAAAGTACGCTAGTTCTCTTCGATCCACAAATGGCGTTGGCGATTTTATTCAAAGTGAACATATTAATTACATAATTAATATGTTCTCCTTACATATTAATTTAAAATGATTAAATCGATTCTTTGTAATTTAATCATTATTTACGTTTTTAAAATAAATTTAATGTAATCATTTTTTTCTTTGAAGTTGTAATGCTTTCTTTTTGCCCATATAATCATAATTTAATATTCTTTAAAGTAATTTATTATCCAAATGTTTCTATGTAGACGTTGAATTATGGACATGCCTAAGTAGAGGAGGTATTCCACATCCCCTTTCGGATATCGAAAAGTGTGTTCCATCGGTAGACAGAATATTTCGGTCGCACTGACTCCAAATTATCATAATTCTTCTGGCACTGTCAGTTTACTCTCACCCTGCTGTAGAACACAACGTCATACAATACCTACATGGAAAATCGGATGACAAATTTAAGTTACATAAATTTATAAAGCCGATTTGTAGACCACATTCACAGTTATACTTTACATGATTTTATACATCATTATTTTAATAACTATTATAATATTATGAAGTAATGTCCGACCATCCATGCGAGAACCCTGGCTGGCACAGGGCCAAGAAAATACATGTTGAAGGAGAGAAAGGAATAAGGCTATGTACGAATTCGTCACTAACACGAAATCACGTGCTTTGTAAGTAAAATTTTCCAACAAGCAAAATAGTTACCACTTTAAAAACTAAAATTTTCATAAAAGAAACGCTAATTTTCCGACGTCTAATAATAAACACTAATCATTGATTACCCTATTATTGGAATGAATTCGCCTTCTTCTGCCATGAGCAGAAGTGTCGCCGGGTTTCGCCTCTGTGGTCGGACAGTAAATTATATCGAATATTTTTGCTTCTGCAAAAATCAAGTTCCTCCCCTAAGACGAGTGTTTGATAGTGGACAATTTTTGTGTCTTCATGGGAGAGTAACGAATTGTATCAAACTCATCATGATTCTATGAACATCCTGTTTTGATGAAAGTATTGAAAAAATACCAACCAAGTTCACAAATCCCTTTCATAGGAATCCACCAAGCAGTAATGGAAGAGAACCTTCTTCACCAAATGATACTATCCACCATAACGGGATGGTTAAGAATCAATTCTTCGCTCATCTAAAACACTCACTAAGAAAAAGATATTCGGTGCTTTGCTGACGCCCACAGTTCGTCATAGCTCTCACCTACTAGAACCCTAAACTTCATATAGTGTTAAAATTTCAACTTTAAAAGTGCAATAAGCATTCAGTAACTGTTTGCAAAATGTGTTCTTGTTCAAAAAAAATCGCATTACGTTGAATGATAGAACTGCAGCATAATCAGGATTTTCATTGGACTTTTCTTCCTCTTCAGTGGTTTGATAAATCACACATACATCTAGCTATACTTATTAATTAGCTAAATAGTTTTCCATCTCAATTTGGCACTTTTTCTAGAAGGAATGCTATTTAGCTATGATCCATTGCATTATGCCTTAATCATTTCAGTCCTAATAGCTGGATTAATCGAGAATTTCAAAAAAGTGTAATTGCCACCATAAGCCTAAATTAGAGCAGCTAGAAACCATAAATATGTTTTCTTCATTGATGCTGTCCACAATAACTTTATATGTTACGATTACTATTTATATGTTACGCTTACTAACTATATGTGTGTGTGTGTGTGTGTGTGTGTGTGTGTGTGTGTGTGTGTGTGTGTGTGTGTGTGTGTGTGTGTGTGTGTGTGTGTGTGTGTGTGTGTGTGTGTGTGTGTGTGTGTGTGTGTGTGTGTGTGTGTGTGTGTGTGTGTGTGTGTGTGTGTGTGTGTGTGTGTGTGTGTGTGTTAAAGATACCAAGCTATTTTAAACCTGGTTTTACTCCATTTCCCAAATAAGCAAACAGACAAACAAATGAAGTTTGCGCCTGCACGTATTGCAAGTCTAGCTGATCCTGCTCGCAAACTTGCAACATTTGCAGGCACAAACGTGACTTGTTTGTCTGTTGGCAGAAAAAAGGACATGACTGGAGAGGCCCTTGCACGGTTTCTTTTGTAAGGGATATCACGTTGATGCTCTTCGAGACATAGTGAGACCGACTTATCTGTTTGCCCATAATATGGTTTTCCGCAACTGCAGATGATTTTATAAACTCCTGGAAACTGAAGTTGGTCGTGTTTTGGCTTGGGTTGACTCAGGAAAGAATAAAGTTTTGGTAGGGTAGTGAAGTAAGTTCTAATGTTAAATTTTTTCATAATTTTCGCCAATTTTGGTGATAGAGAACTTACGAACGGTAATTGAATGTGTGCAATAGGATTGGAGTTATCTTCTTACCGAGGTTGGAGACGTGGATACAGACGGTTAGTAATGCTCGAGGTGAGTAGCCGTTGTTTAAGAAGGTGCTTTTGAGGTGGTTAAGTTCCATTTGAAGATCTTCGTCTTCTGAAATGAGAGATCTCGCCCGATGGGCCAGAGTGGAAATAATATCGAGTTTCTGCGGAGGGAAATGATGAGAGGAGGCATGTAAGTATCTATGTGTGTGAGTTGTTTTTCGAGAAATCGAAAATGTGAGACAATTAGGCATCCTAGTGACCTTTAAATCTAGAAAGGCGAGGTCGCCGTTCAACTCTAGTTCCGATGTGAATTTCATGTTTAGGCGGCGATTATTCAAACGATCTGGGAAGGTTTATAAATCCTCTTGACCCTATTCCCGCATGAGGAAGATATCATCCATGTATCGCAGCCCCAGTTTGGGTTTTAATGTAGCGCTTGAAATGGCTCTTTCTTCAGAGTCTTCGAGAAATATATTGGCTAACACTGGAGATAACGGGCTGCCCGTAGCTAAACCGATGGTTTGTTTATAATTTTTTTCTGGATAACCTTTCCAAGATAGCCTGGTGTGTCTTGGAAGTTCTGAAGTTCATTTAAGAAGGTTGTTGGTTCGGTTATGAAGTTCCCTCGTAGGGACACGTTGAAAAAGAGAGTAAGTATGAGGTATTAATAAATCATTGATCTTGGAACGATAATCATATCTGTCTAGGATGGCAGTTGCATTTTTTGCGGTAGATGCATTGACTCACCTACTTACAACCTGTCCAAATTGCCTCTTCCTTAAAACATCTCATTGTCTACTAAAAACAAGTTTCCAAAAACATTTTTGCCCTATTAATGCATTGCATAAACTCCGGCTATTTCTCATTTGAAGGAAAAAATCAACATCAACTAAGAAGAACCCAGTGGCTTAGCTATGGGCAGTCCGTTATCTACGAAAGCCATTAACTTAAAATAGATCATACATATTTTAATAAATAAAAGGTATATTTTCAAAATTCATTATGGAACTTGTAATTTTGAATATACAAAAATAATTTAATAAAAATCGTTTTTTTTTTTTTGTATAAATTATCCTTTTATTTTATATCAAATTAAAATTTTTCAGAGGAAGTAACCGTCTTTTTCCCTTTTTTAAGTTTATTATAAAAAGGGAAAATTTATTTAATAGATCTAAAACCAATCTAAACAATCACAGATGTGAATGTTTTGATACATATCATTAAACTCGTGTGAAAAAATAGTTCTTAAAAATTACAAGAAAGATTTGTCGATCTAGTTTTAATGCACTTTTTTAACTCAACTATAATAGTGCACTTGAGATATAACTTCACTGGTTTAAGATTGCTGTAATGATATCATATAATCAATGCTAATTGCTTGCGTAATTGTGGAAAGCTCCATGACGATACGTTTTGAGGAGAATGGTTAGTTGGCTGGATTACAGTTCCCTGAACAGAGGACCTTTTTCAGTCCTTTCTACAGACATTTGCCGAGTTAGTCGATGTTTGTTTCATTCATTCAGTTTTTAAACTCGAAACTGTGACAAAACAGCCGTAAAATTAACGCACAATATTTCATACAATATACCAGTTAGGATAAGGAAGACAACATTGAGTAAGCAATCAATGGTACTAGTGTTACCCATAAGCTTACAGATAGTCGGTAGAAATTAACGATTGATGATGCAAAGGTGGACTGCCTATGTGGAGTCTGACTGCCTATGTGTATCGATTTCCAAACCCTTAGAACTAAAAGCGTTCCTTCTAATCCTTGTGTGGAATGAAAAGGGATTAGATGACTACGAAAAGGAAGATGCACTGATGTTAAGAGTGATATTATTTCATTTGCATATTTCTACTGTATTTATCGGCAGGGAATTCATAATTCTCTCTGTCCCACTTTGTTTTCCATGATCTGAAAATGTCCGAATTAGGCCTTTCCGTTTTAATCCCTGTCGATTGTAATGCTAACGTTCAGAAGATTCTTTTCCGACTCATCGCAACTCGGCAGCAACTCCAAAATTCAAAAATTAAATCGTTGCTTTGCCAAACACGCACGGGTACAAACGATCTGTTCGGAACTGAAGGCTACAAAAGATGCTCTTCGCCTTCATCTTTCTGTGTTGCTTCTTTTCGTGATAAGAATGTGATGACAGCTTTATCGATATCTTCCATCGTCAGACCCTGGACCGTGAACTTGTCTAAGAGCTGCGTCTGTCGTAACCCGACATGAAAAGTGAAACGACGTGCCGACAGCAAAACTGTCCCCGTGGAATTAACAGCATGTGGCGCCTGCGAGGTAGTTAATAATTTCTTAACGATGAGAGCAGACAATATTTGTCATAGTTTGCCTTCTTTCTTTCTTTCTTGAGCAAAGAAAGACTGGACATCATCCTGAGAAACACGTCACTTCTGATCTTCTTCTCTGTTCATCTCCAAGATGTCCGCCTGGAGCATTGAAGCAAATTATATCGCAACGTCAAATCCTCAGTTTGTCCCTCGATAGCAGTTAGAATAGACGCGCACTTGACTCCCTCCTCTTCTCTTGTTCTGTTGGTTTACGTTTTTTTCTTTCTCTCTCTCGCTCTCTTTGTTTTCTCATCTTCGTTCTTTTTTATTTCTGTCTCAATTTCCCCTTCTTTGTTTCTTGATTGCTAGCTCAGGTTTGCCTTGTCTCCCTCTCTCTTTCACTGTCTCTATCATTTTCTATTTCCACTGGTGATTCTCTTTATAATATCTCAAAGTGTGTCCTAATTTCTCCATTTTCTTTATTTTCTCTTTTTTTCTTTTCCCTTCATTCTTCCTCTTTCTTTGTTTCCTTCTATTCCTTTTGTCTTGTCTTCTTTCTCTCCTCTTTTTCTCTCTTTCTATCAAACGTTTGTTAGAAATATATGGATGCTAAGAGGCTGTTCTGCCGAACTAGCTATTCCTTTGACCAGGTTATATAATATTTGAGTCTCAGAACAGGGAAAATTCCACAGGAGTGGAAAGAATGTATGGTAATTGCATTGCACAAGGATGTTGCAAAAGACCGGTTATTCAACTATCAACCAATCAGTATCTCAGGTGTAGTAGTGAAGATTTTGGAAAAATTGATTAGGGCTTGCATTCAGAAATGGATTAACAGTGAATTTCTACTTTGCAATGAACAGCATGGGTAGACTAAGAAAGGTCATGTTTTAGCAACTTGCTCACATTTTATAACAATGGTACCATTGAGCTAGACAAGGGGAATGGATGCACCGTGATACTTTTGGATTTTGCTAAGGATTTTGCCAGAATACAGCATGGTAGACTGTTGCATAAACTGGAGAAGATATTATAAAATAGCAATGTGGATAACAGGATGACTGACGGACAGATATCAAAAAGTGGTATACCGGGGATATGAGTCTGCAAGATTTAAGGTAACTAGTAGTGTACCACAAGGATTAGTGCTTAGTCAACTGTTATCCAATCTGTACATTAATGATATTGGGAAGGATTTGACTAGAGACATACAGTTATTTGCTGATGATGCAAAGATAGGTAGGGTAATCAGGAATATCCCGCTGCTGATATCCAGTACTTTAGAATGATTTGAATAGGCTGGAATTGTGGGCATGGGAAAATGGATGTCAGTTCAAAGTTAAATGTAAAGTCATTCACTTCGGCGTGATTACATATCCGATGTCATATTATATTGGTGGGATTATGCTTGAAGAAACTGATCAGGCTAGGGATCTTAGAGTTTTGGGTAGAGAAGAAATTGAAGTTCAAGTATCACACGACAAAAATTGTAAATACAACTCAGATAATAATTGCAATGCTGAAACGAACCTTGACTTGTAAAGATAAAAAAAACGTTGCATTTTTTCCTGTTAAAGGTTCCCCAAATTGTTTTCTTCCTTCGCATGATCCGTAAAAATAAGCACACTATCGCGTTCGCGTTATAATATACTAATATTTTTTGAAGAGGACACTTTACGACGCGTAAACATTGCATCGCTTTCGCGTTATTAGCCTGATTGTGCGGTCACAAATACGAACACTTTTGAGCCCTTTGAATAAGCATACGGTTGGCTCAGCGGATCAAAATCATAGCGTCCTGTGGTTTTAAGATCACCCAGTAGGCGGGGTATGGTGCGCTATCACAGTAGCACCCAAAAATCAATGACTGTGACTGATTATTATCGCAGTCATTAAACAGCAACTCATTTTTTATGAGTTGCTGTTTTTGTTTTTCGAGTTTCGTCTGTTTTGCGTGAGGTTTTGCATCTGTTTTGAGAGATGTATTGACTGTCGTGTTTAGGACACCGATATAGACAAGTTTTAATATATAATTTTCTATAAATTATGTAAAAATTGTTTACCCATATTTACAATGAGTGGTGACGATGTACTGAATCCGTTTACTGTCAGAGCTTCGCGGATTGTACGATTAATAGCCGAAGGAAGTTGTAACGTGTGTATAAATAAGTAAAACGAGTTATTTCAACCTTTCTTTGATTCAATCTGGAAAATAATAATTTGTCAGTTGATCACTTTTTACAACTTCTGTGAGTATTAAATGGCGTATTTAAAAATCGTATCAAAATTCAAATTCTCCGTGTCTCCCTCTAGTATTTGCCAATGACAATCTAATCTCACTAAGAAGCGTAAACCCTTCTTGCATCTCACATAAACGGTGCGTGTGAAGCACAGCAATTGTTCATTTGACCTATATGCTTTCCATGTTGTTAATTATATTAATTAATAAAGTATTCTACAATTAATTGCATTGGACCAATTAAGATGAGTGCTGATGTGCTATGCACTCTTGAAATGTTGATACATCAAGAAAAATGTAGCCAAATTGAGGTGAAGTTGCATATGCACGGGTTTCAAAAGCCACACGACAGCACACCCAACCGACATGGGTGCGCGACCCCACTGATATATGTGTCTACAGTATATATTAAATCTCAAAATCTGTCCATCTTTCTACTTATTTTCAACTTCATTACAAGTATGTGACGATTGAAATATTTATCCTATTTTTCCTTTCTCTTCGCTTTATTTTTTATTTTCTTTTTTCTTCAACCTTTCTTTCTTTCTTTTCTCTTTATTACTTTTCGTCCTTCTTTTCTTTCTTTACTTATATCCCAGTTTTTATCCTCTCTCTCTCTCTCTCTCTCTCTCTCTAATATCATAAAATATGTTCCTATTTCTATTTCTTTCTTTATTTTTTTGCTTTGGTTAATTCTCATTCTCCCACTTTCTCTCCATTTCGTTTTCTTCTCATCTCTTTTTCTCTGATTTTTTTCTTCTCCGTTATGTTCTGGCTCCCTTGTTTGAATTTCTACAGTTTAGAGAAATAGAAAAAGAATATCGGATATGATTCTTAATTCAATCCATGCACGCGTCAAAAAGAAGTTTTCGCAGGTCTTAATCTGTCCAGAAGGAGTTAATAAATCAACAAAGACGTTGGCAACAAATAAAAAGATGTGAGAGCAGGCAAAGTTCCTGATCAATTAATCACTTTGACTAGCGATGTTATGAACACCAAGAAAGGAAATCTAAGTAAGGGGGAGGAATCATCAGTGGGAAAATACACACGAAAAGCCTGTCCTTTAGGGTTCGATCGTTTCTCATTAACCTGTGGGTGAGCCATCAATCAACTTGGTGGACAGAAGATAGGAACCGGCGAAAGGTAAACATTTCAAAGCACCAACAATTCATACGGTGTATTTAAGAAGAAGAATAAAAAAAAGTCTTCTGTATTTCAGGTTAACAGTTTCTGCAGTCCTTAATTTGCTAATACCCGCACGTAGAATGATAAACGAGCAGCATAAATATTCACAGTACAACAGAGGTTTCTTTTCGCACACTATACCTGACTTCACAAATGAATAAATATTTTTTAATTGAGAAGGTAATTTTTTCATTAAACAATGAACTAAACATACTAAACATTTCCTTCGAAAGTTCAATGAGTTAAAAAATGGAATTAATCCTCTTGGCACTTTTCCAACAAGGCTTTCTCCTGACAACAATGCGTTGTTCTTCTGTTTGTTCAACGTAGACAACTAAAATAATGCTATTTATAAATTAAATGGATGCTTTTTGCAATTAATGCTTTCATTTTAAAATTGAATTTAATCAAAATGTAGTATACATATTTTGATTAATTTTATTAAAGTATTCAAAATTTATTATCCATTTGTATAGTTTAGCATGATTAAGTTTAATGTATTGCTATAATGCTTGCCAATTTGAATTTTCAATTGAATTTAAATTGCAGCTCAGCAGTGATATGATGTTTATTTATTAACTAGAGATATTCAATTTCAGACAGTTTTGATGTTTGCACGTGAAAGGTTAGAAGGAAGAAAAATAGTCCTTATTGCATGCTTTAAATAGTGCAACCCGAAAGTAACCAGAGAGAGCAAAAAAAAAAAAAAAAAATGCTGATTTTTTTTTTTTTTATTTGTGTCAGAAGCAGCATAGTTCAAATACACATAGATTTACCAAAAATTGATTATACATTGGACGTAAAAAGAAAACAACCCAATTTACAGCATAACTACACGAAGTCAAAGTACACTAGAAGGTCCATCAAAGTTTTCCTGCCCAGAATTAGGTGTCGCAATAATCAAATCTTGCCATTGTACAACTAAAGGGACATAAACTACAATTCAAGTGGTGAGCCATAGTTTGCTCCTCCTCACATACACAGGGACGATTCAAATGCCAGTCCCTACTTTTTTACATTGTCGTTGGCCCTACCGACGCAGCATCGTAGCCTACTTAAATCTTTCCAAATAGTCCAGTTTTCTCTATGGCTTGGTGGAAGACTTTCACATGGTACAACCCAATCTGTAAGGTGATTGTTTCTCGTCTTCCATGACTAGTCTTAGTTTTTCGAGTGGTTCAGTAAGGCTTCCAGTGGTATGAAGAAAACCTTTCCTGGATTTTAACCGTTGATGGACAGGTTGATATCCAAATAGAGGATGGTCTGTAGCCATGGATGCCTTAACACGTTCATTGCCAATCACGCGATATCGCGCGATGCGAGTTCTCACCAAACGGCCGATCACGCGTTATCGCGCGGACGTCGCTAACTATATAAAAAAATAAAAAAAATTTGGCCACCACACGAAATTCCAATTTTCAGCTTGGCAATGAAAGTGTTAAACTTCTCATTTCTAGCCGCCATATCGCGTCTAATATCCGGAGGTGCTATGCCAGCCAAACATTGCTTTCTCAATAGATTGTTTCAGGAGGTGTCTGTCTCAAACAATCAGTAATGAGTCTACATGTCTTATTTAAGACGACATCCACCTGTTTAGCGTGGCAGGATCTATGATATACAGGACACGCGTATTCTGCAACAGAGTAACATAGTCAGTTGTCCTTATTATTTGAGCTTGTGTTTCCCCATGTAGTGCCGGATAGTTTCCGGAAAATATTATCCCTTGTAGTTACTTCATGTTTTGTATTTATACAATGTCACTCATACGTGAGAACACGGTCTAAAGTTCCCCTAAATATTTAGGTGTTGGACGATGATCTAAGTGAGTGTTCTACCAAGTTATTTGTCGTTTCCTTGTCGTTTGTTTATTCTTCAGGAAAGCACAGACTAGGGTTTTTAGGGGGATTAGGTTTCAACTGTTTTCACTATAGTATGGGCTGAGTTCAATCGATTTTGAGAGCAATTCAGAGCGATTTTGCTCAACACTCTCAAAATGATCTGCCTGAGCGGCAGTGGCACGATCATCAGCAGAAATAAAACTTATTGTAACTTTAGGGTTACAAAAGGTTCTAGCCCCAATGTTTTTTTAACATCTATACAAACGAGGCTAGTCGTTGGTATAGATGTTAAAAAAACATTGGGGCTAGAGCAATGCCTTGAGAGAGACATTGTTCTGAATCCCCCAACGATCATGTTGTCCTTGAAATTCAACAAACAATTCTTCGATTCTGAAGAAGACAACTAACGAGTTGAGTTACCCTATAATGTTTCGTCATTTTGTGCATTTTACTTAACAAGATACGGTGGTTAACCATATCATAAGCGGCAGTTAAGTCTATAAAAACAACCCCTGTCATTTTCCGGTTCTCAAAGCCATCCTCAATATATTGTGTTAGTTGAATGACTTGCGATGGTCAACTTTTCCCACCTGGGAAGACGGTTGTTCAGCAATTTGGAGTGGATCAATCCAATCATTCGCTCAAGAGTCTTCTATAAATGACACAATACAGAAATATATCTATAATTCTTGTAACCACTTTCATCTTTTCCAGGTTTGAGAACTGAAATAACTTCAGCTCTTCTCCAGACTTTGGGTATTTGGCTGATATTAATATGATTAACAATGCTGAAGTCAACAAGTCGCTGCGAGAGCTTTAGAACACGCATTACTAAAATACTATATAACTTAACATAATACATAAAATATAAGATTCTAGCTAAAAATAATAAACTAAATTATATAATAATTAGTCTTCTAAAAAACTTTATATTTTTAAGTAGAATACGTTTTATATATGAAACATATTAATACACTTTTTATTTATATATATAACTTTCTAATATTTTAATGGGAGATCGTAATGTTATCTAATCTCCCCGCCGTGTGGATTGCAGTTGTTAATTGTTGAGTATAGGAAGTCGATTTTCAAATGAACAGTAACACGGGTTAAAATCACAAACTAAGAACACGAACCCATAATTCATTACGCAGAGATCAGAAAGGCACATGGAACATTCTTGCAATTTAAGAAAATGTATGGTTAGCAAAACCAAAAACGAAATTGGCATCTTTCAATAGAGGGAACTCAATTTTTGCTAATTAAAATCAAATCATTATGAAACTTTTTATTTTTATTCTAGCCGGAATCCTCCTCTACCTTTTTGCTATCATCTTCAAATCGTAGAGTCAACAGAGTTCTCAAGTCAGTGTGGTAGGATTTTTTCCTTGGACAAGACTAAAGCCTAAACTTATGGCATATCAAAAAGTTGCGCAGTTTTGACCGGCAAACAACGTGCTGCCTCAAAGAGTCACAAAGTTGTTTCTTAGTTAAAAATAGTAAACAACAAACATATAAAGTACCGATTAAAAATGTGGATATATAACTGAACGTTATCTCCTATATCGTTTTTTTTTTCATTCTATACATGTTTATTAAGCTAGTTCCAGTCACAAAGGAAAGAAGCGTCCTTGCCTCAAAGTTGTACGTTATACAAATTACAGTTATTCCATTATAAGTGCAGCCTTATGAAGAACTTCACTCTTGGTTCCTTATCATACGTTTTGCATAGACACGATGGAATAAAAGAACAGACAGATAAAAGAACAGAGGGTTGGGAGCTACTAATGATTACAAAGGAAAATTAAATCCAAATAACGATATTTTCGTTGTCGTTTGGTATGAGGTAGTGACATCAATTGGACAAAAGACACAGATGAATGATTCAATAGTCCAGATGCATCTAAATAAAACTGTGAACTGCATAGACAGATCCCTTATGGATACAAGTAGTAATATCACTATAGGTCATTGATGGCTAACTTATGAGATGCGTGTCAACAGTGACACGCCAGCCTTTACCAACACCCGACAACAACTATTCCTCCTGTTTGTGTTCAGTTCAGCTTTTGCATTCATGTGAACATGGCTTGAAATTGTTTTGTGCAGTTCAAACATTGCAGCAGAGGTAAGGAAACAATTGTCATCAATAAATAATCTCGCAAATATTCTTCCTCTAAAAAACATTAAAACGGATAAAAGAATTTTAATTAATGCTGCTTCTTGGGCTTGAAGTGCATAAATTACCTTTCTTCAGTTTCACACTTAGCAACAAAAAAGTCAGTGATTTGTGTTAATCAAATCAAATTCAAAGTGTTGTATAGTTTTGTTTTCAGTTCAATTACAAATTACTACTTTTGTTTATAAGAACTTAAAAAATCACCAATTTACTACTTGATGTGACAGCAAAAAAAAAAAAAAAAAAAAGCAAAAAGCAAGTGAATGAAAAACTGCTAAGTAAAGAACTTTGTAATTACAGAAAGCTAAAAAGTTCAAACTAAATAACCCCATGATATTCAGTGCACTATTTTAAGTCCAATTATACGTCTTCATATCATTTTCTCTATTGTAAATAATTTATTTTTCATCATTATTATTTTACATGTATCGGAGTTTGTTTTACTCGTATTTCATTGTTGTAATTATTCGACGCTTATATATGTAATGCATGACACCTACGATTAGCCATGAATTGTTTCTCTTCTGTTCTGTGGGGACGCCATATTCCTATAATTTTTCCAAAACTAGTAGACTTGATATAGAATGAGAGCAAATTATAAAGTTAGTGAAATTTCTAAAAATTTCTTTCTAAGTTTTAAGAAATCAAACATTATTAATTATAAACTCAATAAACCTTTTATTTATTTACATGCCTTAATTTGAAAATTGAATACTGAAAATATGGCAGATATGGTTTTTCTAAAGACGTCCACACACCCCAATGATTTGATTCAACAAGCTGCAGCATATGAGCCAACGGACATATTCAAATATAGAAGACCAAAAACTATATTAGCCTCCTATAACGATGCATAATCTCCATGCCCATTCAGGGCGAGCAAACTGCTCGTAAATTTTACCCTCACTGTAACCACGACAGATAGCGGGGAATATGAAAAGCATCTTGCTTCACCCTTAAAGACATAAATGTCAATTGTCAATTGTCAATTGTCATGGCAGATATGGGGTTCATGACGTTCCAATACCCTTGGAGGGTAATGGATGGCAATGCCAATGAAGTTCTAACTGAGGCTAGGCTATTGCTGTTACCCTCCTGCCATGATCAGAGTTTTAATTGCTCAATAATACCTTATCCCTACACTGTCCTCTACAGATAACGAGGAAGATGAAAAGTATTCTTGCTTCGCCCCTTTAAGCCAGTCCTTATAAGGATAAGGATGGCAGATATTTTTCTCAATGTTTTGTATAAAATCTAAATATGGAAAGCATTTAGTTGAAATGGCATACTTATATCTTTCTAGAACATTTAATTCATCTTCTGTTAAAAAAATATAATGAGATTTAACCCGGTGTGTTGGCCGGGATAAGAATAGCCCCACTGCAGCCCATGCATGTCGTACGAGGCGATTAAAATGGGTACCTAGGGAGGGTAATGGACGGCAGTGCTGTAGCTAATGAAGTTTTAATTGAGGTTCGTCTATTGCTGTTACCCTACTGCCATGATCAGAGCTCAGAGCCCTATATTACGCCAACCATAGATTTTCTTCTACAGATAACGGGGAATATGAAAAGATTTTTTGCTTCATCCATCTAGCCAAAATAATAAATAAATAATAATGAGATATACCCCATGATCAACCGCAGAAGTAAACTTCATGTACAAAATAAATTGCTAATATACAAGATGGTAATACATCTTTTAATCAAGTATGCCTTCCCAGAGTAGAGCAGAGCCACACCCCACAGTCTAATACCCTAAACTTCCAGAGGATTCAAAATAAGTACCTACGGATGATTTTGGAGGCACCGTGGTATGTCAGGAACACCAAAATCCATCATGCATCGCCCCCCCCCCCCCCTATTACATGATCTAGCAAAGAAGTTTTTCACCAGAGCAATCACTCATCCTAATCCACTGATCTACAACAAGCACAAAACACCAAAAGCAATCCTGCTCCCAGATCACAAACTACAATGGGAGAGCATAAAGCTCAAAACTACCAGATTCATCAGTTCACCTACCCAGATAAAGGGGAATATAAAAGCATATTTGCTTCGACCATCCAGTGAGTAACGTTGTGCGTTGTGTTGTTGTGCGATAATGAGATTATTGTCTTAAATTGTTTTCTCTTGTGAAAATTGTACACAGCGGTTTATAGTAGGTCAGGAGAACAGTGTAAATATAAAAATAAACACGACATTGCATAAAGAGCCAATTTGGGCTAACGATAATCGATGTCAAATAATCCAAAAAAATAATTATATATATATATATATATATATATATATATACTGTATAATGTCGTGGTTGGACCAAATAATGTGAACATCTGAAAAATAGGCGATTCGTCTTTATTAATAAGGTATAGTACCACCATTTACCTTTAATAGAACTCTTCACAGTCTCCAATGGAATGTTGTACCATTCATCGATTACAATACCTGCCAATTGCTTGATTGATGTTGGAGGAGGGAATCTGCTTCTCACTTTGCTCTCCAAAATTGCACACATTTTGGAGAGCAATTCGCTGATATTCAAGTCCGATGATTGCGCTGGCCAGGACAGATGTTGAAGTTATTCTCAGTGATGCTTAAACCAGTCTGATGTGTTCTGGATGCGGGTATGGGCGAATTATCATCTTCAAAAATGACATTAGTTTTGGAAAATGACATTTGGACTGTAGGATACACCTGATCGGCCACAATATTCACGTAGCGTTGGCAGTTACTCGACCATTTAACGGTGTTGATGGGGACAGGCTAATACCAAGATTGGTCACTAAAATCATCACAGATCCACCCCACGATTCACAGTTGGATCCAGATAGTCCGAATTGTACGCTTTCTTGGGGTAACTCCAGCATAACCCCGACACATTGTTAGGAGTAAAGTGTAAATGCCTCTCTCTCTCTCTCTCTCTCTCGCTTCTAGTCATTAGTTGTCGAGGTTTGATGTTCCTGATACTATCCTGTTCGTAATTTCGCGTTGGAACATGTTATTAAAGGTGCATAGTAATCACAGATCGTTTGTAAAGTTGTCTTCTGACTGTTTTTGTGGAAATTGGGTCTTCAAGATGGATTTTGAGTTCAACTCCCACTTTTGTTCTTGACACCCGAACAGTTCGGCTGTTCTGGTTACAGACGCTCCTTTTAATATATATAGGAAAAAATCATCGGATATCCCCCATGGGAAAGGTGCATCATGGCATGTAACGATTCACGTGTTTGTAGCCGGTATAAATTGGAGGAATATGATGCTCCCAAGTCAGTGCGACTGTCAAATGGTTAAAATTGTTGCGAGAAGGGAACTGACAGAGTTTGAAATACGCGTTGTGATTGGATGCCATGTCAGGCTTATCTAGTTTGCAAATTGTTGACAAACTGGAGCATCCCAAGTTAACATTTACGATTCTATACTGAAGTGCAGGGAGTCAACTCCAGTGCTACCCGTAGTGGACGATCCACCACACACATGGGTGCTACAAATGACAATATGTAAAAATGTACATTCTTCGGTCGACAGGCAGAATGCGGAAATCTGGACGACTGGAACAAATCCGCAGGCTCACAACATGGGTTTCCATGGAATCACGTAATATGCAAACTCCGCAGTACGTTAACCAACAAGCAAAGTCGTCTTCTGCGGTGCAAAGAAGGTGTAAAGTGAGACGTGGTAACTTGGAAAGCTGTTTTCTGGAACGACGAATTACGACAACCGTCATGCGCTTATCATAATCTGCGATAGTTAGTGCTTGCACACGACTGAACTTATATGGATAGATTTTCCATAAGATTTTCCAGCCTGTACCATAAGGCATATCAAGTTTGCGAGCTATGTCACGAGCGATTGGACCAGTACTGGTCCCTCTGTCGTCGAACACCGCAGTAGCAACGTCTGTTACTGTCTCTTCTTGCACTGCTTACCGTCCTCTTCCAGGTCTAACTCCTAGTTCTCCAGTTTCTTCAAACTTCTTAATCATAGCTCTCAGTGCTACAGCTGACATAGGAACTGTACCCAGGTTATGAAGCCTTCTAAATTTCAGAAGGGCCGCTATGGCATTGCACTATTTAAGGTAAAACAACTTAACAAGTAAAGCACGCTGAGGCAATATAGGACACATATTGAGCACAAGTCATTCGAATAACTGCCTGAACGTTCCCAATCACTTTTTAAGTGAAGTTAGTGGCGCTGCTCTCACGTACGCACAGTAAAATTTGCATAATCCTTTTCACCTGCGTTTACTGCAAATATTTGACTGCTTTCTGCTCTGCCAGAGCCAAACTGTCCCCTATCGGCCACGTTTGGTATTAAATCTTTTTTTTTTTTTTTTCGCGGAATTCCTCTCCCCATACCTTCGAAACTCTCAATATAAAATGTGGTCTCATTCCGTGTATTAGTTTTAGCTACAGATCCCTCCAAAGAGGGAAAGTTAATTTATGGCCACTCTGTAGCATATACTTATATAATCTCTCTCTCTCTCGGTTTTTTCCTTGTCAAAACTATTATAAATAACTCATTCTTGAAAGTAAAGCATGCATAGTTAGCATATAATGTGTTAAAGATTTTTTTCACATTATTTACTGAAGTCATTTTTTGAGTTAAAACATTGGCAACGAGATTACAAGTATTTTAGTAAAACGGCAATTGTTAGTAGTACTCTCATTACGTTTATTTTTTTTTTCACGAAGAAAGTTTAAAGAACTTATGAAAAGTTTTTTTTTTACCTAACAAGACGTGTTTCAGGAATGATGAAACGAATTAAAAAAAAAAGTTGCGATTAAGCAGTGCCAAAATAGATGACGTGAAAGTAATTTCTGCAGACGATCGTTGATCGAAACCGTCCGAAATTTGTCGTTACGGGTAGAAAAGCGAATTTTACATGCATGAGGAACAAAGGTAATAAATCAACCCAAGCTATGCTCTCCTGTCAAAAAACAATGCGTTTGCTATGAAACCAGAGATCGTTCCCGTTCGTGTTTTTCCCATTAAAATGTTTGCCTTCTCTATTCATTCGGTGACCTCCGTGATTCATTTTTCACTTTGACCGAATGGAATTATCCTCCTGTCTGTATCCGCCGGTTGCAAAATAATCACCTCACATTTTTTGTAATATCAAACAAATAGAGAATAGTGTATAGGGGGGGAGGGCGTCGCCGTCTACAATACTTGATAAGTATATACTTAAGTGCAAAGAAAAGCTAAAATATTGCAAAGGGAAAGAAATAAAATTAGCTTAAAATGCTAGAAATGTTGTACTTGACTGTTGCTATTGAATTATTCCTAAAAGAATGGATTCGGATGTCGGACAGTGACGACTCTGTTGACTAAGGAATCCTCATTATGCCTTTTCACCGGAAGGTGAGTTACCCGGTCTCATACGGTGATGGAAGGATTTCCCTTTCCGAATGCTGAGATTTTTTTAATCCTACAACCTAGACAAGCAAGCCGGAGAACACACGCAAAACCTTGTTGCCGTGAGAGCAAGCACTTTATATAATAGTTCTTTCATAAGCTTTCCAGATTCTTTACTTTTAGTGAGATGCCACTAGTTTGATCGTTATAGTAAGTCAAGTAATTTGGGGAATTGCGAGTATGTTTTCGTTAATTAACTTGTTTTGTAAATAATTTAAAACCACCAAATAAGTAAACATGTGAAAATATTTTAGTTTATTTTACATTCCAAGAATCTCAGAACTCATCGTGATTTAGAAAAGGACGCTCATGTATAGACCAAGTCATTTGCTTAATATTTGTCATAGAGAAATACAATATTTATTTATTTATTGGCTTTGAAAAAGCATTTATCACTAATGTCAGAAAAAATAAACAGGTAAAGATCCTTAATAGCAACGATACCTCCTAACAGTTACCAGCTAGAAATCTGATCTGAATTAATCGAATATCCGTATAAGGACTGGTTTAAGGGGCGAAGCAAAAATGCTTTTCATCTTCCCCGTTATCTGTAGAGGACAGTGTAGGAATAAGTTATTATTGGGCTATTAAAGCTCTAATCATGGCAGGAAGGTAACAGCAATAGCCGAGCCTCAGTTAGAACTTCATTGGCTACAGCATTGCCATATGTAAAGGTAAAGCCGTCTCTAAAAATTCGGACGATCCCTAGGCCACTTAATCGTGGGCGAAAGGCGGTCCATCTCAGCGTTGGCTCCACTCAGTGATGGCCTTCCACCCACACGCCATCACCGCTCAAATTCCGAAGAAAATCATTCATCGACAAAGTCCCTCATCGGGCCGTGCCGGAGAACACTCTCCCCGGAGACTTAAATTGCTCCCTTAAGGCAAAAACCTTAAGAGAGCGTACTCAAACTCTCGAATCTCTGCGCCCCAGGGGAAACAGCAATAGCCGAACCTCAGTTAAACTTCATTGGTACAGCATTGCCATATTTAAAGATATTTAAAGATAAAGCCGTCTCTAAAAATTCGGACGATCCCTAGGCCACTCAATCGTTGGCGAAAGAACGTCCATCTCAGCGTTGGTTTTACTCAGTGATGGCCTTCCACCCGCACACCACCACCGAGCCGAACCTCTCATATTCCGAAGAAAATCATTCATCGACAAAGCCCCTCAGCGGGCCGTGCCGGAGAACACTTTCCACGGAGACTCAAATTTCTCCCTTAAGGCAAAAACCTTAAGAGAGTGTACTCATAACTCTAGTATCTCAGCGCCCCAGGGTGGGGTAACAGCAACAGCCGAACCTCAGTTAAACTTCATTGGTACAGCATTGCCATCCATTACCCTGGATTTTTAAGTAAAGGGTAAAATCTCAAAAAATCAGACGATCTCTAGGCCACTCTCATTCGTGGGCGAAAGACCGTCTAAATCTCCGCGTTGGTTCCACTCAGTGAAACTCGACTACCGAACAGAACCGCTCATTCCGAAGAAAATAATTCACCGACAAGAACCCCTCAGCGGGCCGTGCCGGAGAACACTATCCCCGGAGACTCAATTGCTCCCTTAAGGCAAAAACCCTAAGAGAGCAAACTCTCGAAACTCATCAGGGTAACAGCCGAACCTCAGTTAAACTTCATTGGTACAGCATTGCCATCCAATACCCTACAACGTTATTTGTTCCCTATTAATCGAATCCCTATTAAAGGAATATTAATTAAAGGAATATTTTATTTTATATATATATGTCACGTTATTTGTTATCTACTCTATATAAAATAAAAAGGTGTTAGATGATTTATTTAGTTTATTTATGGTTATTTAGGATTATAAATATCTGCTCTATATATTCATGAAGTTATTTTTTCTTTCTTTATTTTTTCTTACTATATCTTTCTTTCTTCTATTAAAGTTCCTTTAATTAGAGGTTTCCAGGAATTTAAGATAAGCCGAAATTTGAAACGTTTTATGTCACGGATGTTACATTAACTTCGAAACGGATGTGACGCTTGGTAGGTCATGACTTTTGGAAGGCGACGAAATGCGTGATGCTTCCTCCACCTTTGCTGCGCGTCGCCATTGTGTTGCACTACCATTGGGTAAGTAGCTCTCTCCTAAAGGTAGTGCAACACAAGGGCAACCGCATATAATCAGTCATGACGTACCAGCCCGGAAATCTAGGGGTTGGGAGCCGTAGGCGCCAGGGGGGGAGTATCCCCCCTGGTGTGTATATAAAATAAGTTTAATACCATTCTTATACATAACTGCTATCTGTAGTGCTGTGTGTTTGCAAGTGCTGCAATCTAGTATTCGATTTTTTAAATGTCAATATGTTATTTATTTTTTCTTACAGATAGATTACTGCATACGCTTATTATTATTATTTTTATTTATATACAGTATATCAATATTTCTTCTTATTAAATACATAAATTATTATGCAATATATTAAGAGTTACTGGTAGTTATTAGCCTTCAGGCAATTTAATTTTTAACATTTCGCACAATATTAACTCCATGTCCAGCAAATTGTGTTCTGTAATTTGCCAGCCCGCGTTTAAATCCATTTGTTTCTTAAGTGCCACATTTGGAGATCGTTAATGTTCCGAGACATTCATCTCTGGTCCTTTCATTAAAGAGGGGAGCTCTTTGAGCTTCGAATTCTCAGCGAGAAACAAGAAAATAATCTGCAATGGCCCTGCTTGATTTAGTGTTTCCAAGTTAGACACAACATCCTGTGAGATCGCACATTTCTCTCTTTCCAGCTTCAAGCAGGTGTTAATTGTTGCTGTAAGCCATGACGTCATTGATGACTTCAAGCATTGTATGCGGGACAAAACAGTCACGTGCTGTAATTGGCATGAAGAATTCTATCTGGTACACAGATGTGGAGATATACTTAGGAAATAAACAACAAAGTACCTTTTTTGGTAGGGGAGTGCTCATTAGTATTTCGAGAATTTTAAACCAAATATTTAATTTTTAATCGAATGTCTCCCTCCAGACCATCCCCAATGTCATTAATATACAAGTGAAACTCTAATGGTTCACGTGCAGAACACTTTATGATACCTTGTTATCGCAACCATAACAGCAGATGGGCAGATATGGACTCGGCAAAGTTAATTTTAATATTTTAAATTTAATTTGCATATGAATGACTAAATACGCGGCTACAATCCAAAGATCGACTGGTGCACACTATATTTGATCACATCAAAGCCTTTGTGGCCAAGCTCAAACTTTGGGAGGCACAACTCGCAAAAAAAAAAAAGACTTAATTCATTTTCAGCTTCTCGCTGAGTCCAATTCGTCTCTTGATGAATACAAAATTAGCCGTGTTGCGATGTTGATTCATCACTAAATCTCTCTTCGAAGTGAGTTCGAAGAGAGATTTAGTGATGTTGGTAACCAACAATCTGCTTTAGATTTATTTTCAATGCCATTCACTGTCTATGCTGCCGAAATGCCAGGCTCAGTACAAATGGAGCTGCTTGAATTCCAAAACAACTCTTCTTCGAGAGAAAATTCTTCAATGTGCCCTTTCTTATATTTTAAAAAGACTACATTTCCGAGGACGCATTCCCTAATCTTCGCCGGTATGCTTTTAAGTTGTGCGCTTTGTTAGGAAGCACATACTTACGTGAGCAGTTCTTCTCCACAATGAAGCATGTGAAGTCCAAGACAAGAACTCAGATTACGGACCGCCGTCTCGAGAATACTCCGTACATAGCGACTTCCAACATTGATGCCAACATCGACAAGCTGGTCAAGGAAAAACATTGCCAAGTTGCCTATTGATAATGTAAAAAATGAATGTTTTCTTCATTACATTATCTTTTTTCAAGTATTGATCGTATTTACTTATGAATGAATTTAAATACTTATTAATGAATTTGAATGTAATCATGGACGCGACTCCCACCTACGCTCTTAAAGTCGAGTTTGTTTATTTTTATAGGATTTTATGTAAAATATCAAATGCACAGCGTTCCTTGTGAATCTGTAAAGCATCTTTACAATTCTAAATACCGCAGTATAGCTTAGTGGCTCGCGGGCTTCATTGAAAATTTTAATTCGACCAGCACTGTCTGAAAGGTTGAAGACTCCTGTTAGCTCAATAACACCCCATCCACACATTTTCTTCAATCGGGTGAAGGGATAAAGAGTCAAGGATTCGGTCCATCGCAAAAAAAAAAAATAAATAAATAAATAATAATAATAATAATAATAATCTGAAACTTATTTTTCAAATTTCGTTTAGAATCATTTGACATTTTTATATATATGAACAATAAAAATACTGTATACATTTTAATGCCGCAATCTACTTATAATGATAAGAATGTATAAAACTAAATCAGGAGGGGAATTTGAAATTAAAATTTATAAATAAATAAAATTTTCTGAATTTAAATGATTGAATTGGAAGTCTTTTGCATACACACATTTCACATTTTATATCCACGTGAGGGTGTTCTTTATTATTTCATGTAAGAGGTTCAACAATTGAGGTTGGTTCCCAAAGCAGTTCCCAAAGTTTTTTAATCTCATTTGATTAAAAAACCACGTCAGGGGCAGTAACCTTAGTCCCTTTAGGGTAACTAATTTAAGCGATACTTGGAAATAAAACTATCACTTACTTTATTTTTTTATTTTCAAACCTTTAAGAAACATCGATAAATCCTTCGTTGTTTTCGTGTCTGGGGAGACACGCAAGGCAATTACACCATTCGCTTGCTTTCTTCTTACTATCGCAAGGAGTTTTAAAAGGATTTTTGTGTTTCCCGAAAATTACCGAGGACCAGTTTGTAGAAAAACGCAGGTCACTAAACCAAGAATCCTCACTTGCCAACTTAATAGTAACACACAAACACACACACACGCGACTCGAATCATGGTTGTCATGACAACTAGGACGCTTTTGTTTCTTGTCATTTACACTCTGGGGCACGTGTAACACTTACTGAGCTAAACGAACGTGGGTGAGTGAAATTGTCATTGGGGAGGAAATCCTTCAGCGTCGAAAACTCCAAAACCTTTTATAAAGATATTCTTCTGATAAACTCTTTTAATGTAATCACGTATAATTCCCTGTGAACAACATTCTTTTGATCAAAGATCAGAATATCAGAGGACCTATCAAATGCATTTTGACGTTGATGTTACTCATGTAATTGTTCTGAAGGATGAAATTGTTTTTTCAAGGAGTGCAACTTTTCTTTTAATCAGTCGGACTCTTCTCTTTCAGATCTTCACTAGCTCTGGATTAGTCCTATTATTTTAAAGATGGAGAAAAAATCCATCCATTTCATGGGTATCTTCTAAATACGTCAACTATCTTCTCATCATCATCATCATCATCATATGTCAAAACATTATGACCTACTAGAGTGTTGGACCTGCTTTGGTTGAGATAATCGTTTGCACCCGTCGTGACATTGACTCCACCAGACTACGGAAGAGTGCCCTGAACTATTTTGCACCAAGTAGAAGAACAACGTACTGGAGGTGAACGACCAAGTGAGGCACTGGCGTCGACTGGCAGATGCTAAGGTTCCATGTGATCTCAAAATGGCGTAATTGGATTCAAATCAATCAGGTCAATTAAACTGTCAGGACAGCACATTGAATGCTCGAATACTCTTTGAAGAATGCTTGGTTAATGTGAATCTTGGGTCATGATTCCCGATGGGTCTGGAAGGATTTTTACCATGGTGTTTTTTATGGAAAGTCTATGGTGCATTCCTACCGGAGAGGGGCTAAGGATTTTTGTTTCATTTTTTTATTAATTTTTTCGATGTTTTTATTTTTATTTTAATTCATTTTTACCAAATCCTGAAATCTTGCTCTAGAGATCAAACATGAATCTTTTTAAAGCCGCTTTGAAAATTCAAAATAAGCGCGGTGGTCTCACACCAGGCGATAAAACTAATTTTACACCTAAAGTCCTCTAAGTACGTCCAAAAACTTCTCATCATCATCAAGGAAATTGATTTCAGTCCCCTTTATCATAAACTAGGCACACACGACCGGATTCCAACCAGGAGCCTGTTAGTTATGTAGCGGATTAGCTAACCACTTGGCCAACCTGGTACCGAACAATCCTCAGGTAACAAATAGCAGTCAAGGTGTCTTCAATGGACCTCCGAGGACCTAGCCATGCTCATGACCACCATCCCCGTATCAGGATGTCGCTAACACCGGCCTGATTCCCGCCAACCATGTAGTCTAGTTGCAGGGAGTGGTCATAAGATTAAGATTTACATTATATAGTCACAATATAAGATTTACATGAACATGTAAATCTTATAATTGTTTTCCTAGTAATATAAGTACTAGTTTTTCTTCCCTTTAATTCGAATTAGAACAATAATAATAATCCAAGACGATTCACCTTAAGAATCGTGTTCACCTGTCAGATTACCATGCGCTTCGGAACCATAAATTTAGGATAAGATAGTTAGTCGTATGCATAAAGGTATAATTTTGTATGCGTGTGTTCTCCTGTTTTGTTGTTGGCTGGCAAACAAATTGTTGCTAACTTAGTAGATTAACTTACACGAAGCAACAAGTTTTAGAAATGAAATTTTTTTAGGAATACTACGGACGTTTTTTTTTCACTATTTGCAATGCAAATCATAACTTTCAAACTTTTTAAGTGATATGCTTCAATGCTAAAACTATAAAAACACTCGCGTTTAAAATCACGACGTCAAGCTCACCACTGTGTAGGCATTAACACTGCTTTATGTTTTTATTTGATAGGCCTTTTAGAGTGTAAACGATAGCTGTAGAACACGGTTTATCCATCGCCATTTGGCTATTTTCTGGAGCAAGCTGCCTGCTTATAGACACAACATTTCTGAATACAGCACAGTTGTAGGACGAACATGCCCACTGCATCGGGCACTGCTTCAAGACTGTAATTAGACGCTTAAGAAGAGCTACTAAGGAATTTATTGAACTACAGAAGACGATCATTAATTTAATTACGAGACGGTAACGGACCATTAGACAAGTAATGAGAGGGAGACCGAGGTAGGTCACCCGAATAATGCAGGTCAGGATCGCTAAGTGACGATTGTTTGTCTTGGAGTTGAGTGTTCCGGGAGAAAAGTTTTCTGCGATCTCAGTCATAACCAAAAGAATGTTTTCGAAGGAATAGATAGACAGGGAAATACAAGATGAACTCTTAATAATACCACTACAAGGCATTAGGAGAGAGAGAGAGAGAGAGAGAGAATTTTATTTAGAACTCTCTCTCTCTTTCTCTGTCTCTCTCTCTCTCTCTCTCTCTTCTCTTCTGTATTTTTTTCTTGGATGATAAATTTCGCTATTTCATCTGAGCCTTGCTACCTGAACCTTTTCTTGAAAAATAGGCCTAACTAAGCCTAAAAATGTTTACGACGAGCGCCATATTTGAATGTGAAACGACTTACGTCTGCGGTTTTAATTAGTTACATTAGTACATTTTAATATAATTCGGTGTGATCATTTTCACGTTTCTAATAAATTTAAAATACTAAAACTATTAATAAACAGTAAAGTAACGCGTATTATTAGATAATGTTTAAATAACGTATAATAAATAAATAAATAAAATATCTTGTGTTTTCATTTTCATCTACTTAGTAGATGATTCAACTGCTGTTCATATTTTTTCAGTACTGAGTTAGTCAGTCAGTATTATCGGAATGCTGGTTTTATTTATTTATTTATTTCAGATGCTCCAGGTTATCGACTCACAAATATAAATCGGACCTAGAGACACGCACTGTCGAAATTACACGTACTTGAGTAACTTGTGGACTTCGTGCAGTTTGCCAACATCCTTAAGATTTTAGTGTGAAGACAATTAATAATAATCTTAATATTTTCCCTACCCAAACACACAACAAGTGTCAGATATACGACACAGCATTTAGATAATATTAAATTTGCCTTTCGTTCTTTCTTTTCGTTTTAATCTAATAGCAATCCTCGATTCTGTCTGATATATTTTAATGTTCTTAAGATGTCTATCTCTGATTATGTTTTTAAACTAAGAAAGAAAAGAAAATCAGATTTGAATGAGATAAATGTATTATATACATTTTATTATACAATACCTTTTATCATACCAAACCCTATGACATGAATCCTACTACCTTTCGCAGTAATTCCATACAATTTAGTCACATTAACAACAGAGTTTTTAATTCAAATAATGAAGAATAAATAGAATATCTTAAACCTGTCAAACTGAATTTCTACCAAATATTTAGAAATGGGGGGGGGGATATTTTAGTTCATCTTCAACATACATCTATCTCTATGGTTAATCGTAAAGGACGGTTAACAGGCTTCAAGTTGTTGCGGAACAATTATTATAGGTTTTATCAAGTGAATAATATCTCACGCTAGACTTGTCCCTTTACAGCAGGGGTGGAGAACGTCCGACCCGCGGGCCGTATAAGGCACGCGAAATCATTTGGTCTGGCCTGCCAAGGCAACCGCAGGCGGCACTCGAAATTCAATAAATTATTATTAATTATTATTATTATTTGTCACCTCCAGGGAGTCCAAAGACTCATCGAGGGAGGACATCTACTCTACAACTCTGTCTCCACCACTCACAATCCACCAACTGACCGCAACTACACCAATGCCATCTATTGCCGACCACCGCCACTAATATTTCCACAGACAATCACAAACATCCATGCGGGATTCTAACCCGCAGACTTTTGGCTGAGGTGCGGATACGCTAACCAATCGGCCAGCCAAGCGGATCTAGGAGCTTGTTTCATAGCAACATAAATTTATAATAAGTGAATCAAAATAATGACGTCAATTTTGAGGAAAAAGCAAGGAACGTCCATTATAGGATAGACAGGACACATACGAGTACATGACTGGACAGACACTTATTAATATATGCATGCGCAGGCTACTCAGGACATCCAAGCTATACACTGGACATGCGTAACAATATTTATATTAAACAATTTGTTTGTATATGTTAGAGGGTTTTCGGAAAGATAGCAAATTTGAGTGATGAATTGTATTACGACGATTATGAATTGTGAGTGAATTTGATCAGCATTCGTCTATATCAGGTTTTTGGAGTTTGTGTTGTGCGTAGAATGATTGAGGTTGTTGTTGTTATTATCTGATGTGTAGTTCTGGTTACTCTAGGTAAGGACTTCGAGAGTCGATGGTATGAACGTTGGATATGTTCCAAATCCAAGACGCAGGATTACAACAACGATCAAAGCAACATAATCGCGTCGCTGGCGACACACCACATACACACACACTGGATAGTTATTAAAACTTAAGAGGTGTGACATCCCACAAATGGCGACTACAAAGAAAACAAAAGGTTGATGCAGAGTGTCGATCTTTCCAAGAGAAATGGACAAATGATTATTTTTTGTTGAAGTCAAGGGCAAACCTGTGTTCCTAGTTTGTGACGATGAGTTAGCAGTAATGAAATATACCAATCTGGAGCGTCATTACATGCTAAACGCAATGAATTGGGAGGCCAAATGCGTCTGCATAAAATTAATGCTCTTCTGCGGAGTTTGGAATCCCAACAAGCTGCTTTCCCCAGGCCTCGTTGTGAGAGAGACAACGTTATTGAGCCTAATCGCAAAGAAGCTGAGGCCTCATGTAGAGGGAGAGTTTGTGAAAGAGTGCATGCTGGTTGCTGCAGAGTTGTTAGCGCCAGACAAAGTAAAATTATTTCAGAGTGTTAGTTTGTCTCGGAGAACCATATCAGATCGGATTACTGACTTAGCACAAGATATTGAAAAAAAAAAAACATTGAAGGATTCTGCAGGAGATTTCCAATTTTTCTCTCTGGCTTGTGACGAGACAACGGAAACATAACAAATACAGCTCAACTGGCCGTTTTCGTTTGTAGGATAACTGCAAAGTTTGGCATGCGAGAGGAACTGCTATCACTGGAAGCCATGCATGGCACTACGAGAGGTGAGGACTTGTGTGAGAGTCTTGTTTAATTAATGAAAAAACTTGAGCTAACATTTCAAAAGTTAAGTGGCCTTACTTGATCCTAGTGATTTAATTATATGCCACTCCATCATACACCAAGAAAGTCTCTGTGCACAGTCGTTGCGGCTCAACAATGTGATGTCAACAGTAGTGTCATGCATAATATTTTTCAAAAGCAGAGGGTTTTAACAGCCTCCAGTTTAAGGAGTTGCTGAATCATCTTGAGTCTGAGTACGGTGATCTTGTTTATCACTGTGAAGTGCGGTGACTGAGTCGCGGGAACACGCTCATGAGGTTTTACGAACTGCGGGATAAAGTCAAGCAGATGAAGGGAAAACCTGTCAGGGAACTCAATGATAGCAAGTGGCTGTGATTTAGCGTTTATTGAAGACATTACCAAGTACTTCTCAGAGCTGAACGTCAAGCTACAGGGTCCCAACCAGTTTTTCAGCTCCCTGCTTTCAAACGTGAAATCATTTGAAGCTGAATTAAAGCCGTGGAAAGTGCATCTCGAAAGGAATAACACAGTGCATTTCCCCACTCAAGGAAATTTAATGAAAGATTCAAGGAGGTGAAAAGTAAACAAATGGAATCGAACATCTTTGCTACACCGTTCAATCTGGAACCAACTGATGTTGATAATCTACAACCTCCCACTGTTTTGAGTTCTATAAACGTTACATAAGCAACGATTACTTTCCCACTTTGAGGAGACATGCGCTGAAATATGCATCTGTGTTCGGAATAACTTACTGCTGCGAGCAATTCTTTTCAAAACAGCATCGCAAAGAGTCGACTGCGCTCCAGACTGACCAACGCAAACCTGGAAAAGCAGTTACGAGTAGGAACACCATCAATACCAGCTGATATCGCACGCCGCATCAAAGAGAAGCAGTTCCAGCCATAACATTAGAGTTGAGTTAATTAAAAATTTAACCAAATATAGCAGGCTAATTTTTAAGTTGATAATTTTGTATGGCGCGCGAATGATGTTATAAATATCTAAATGGCCCTTTGCAGAAAACGGTTCCCCACCCCTACTTTACAGGTTCAAATATTAGAATTAGAACGATCTTTTCTTAAAATATCTTGTAATTAACTTCATTTTTCTATCTCAATCGTGTCAACATGACTGACTTGCACATACAAAATCATAAAGGAGATAGCAACAATATAGAGAATATTATCAACTAAAATCATAGACTTTTCTTTTACAATATAATTGTAAACAAGTGATACAAAAATATTAAAGGTGTACGAAACTCATATTTTTTTAAAAAAATAATTCATAATATCTAAAAGAATTTTAAAAATATTTTAAATGAAATATAAAATTCATTATTATTTCTAAGGAAATAAAAGATACTTTAAATTATTTTAATTTAAAAAGAATAATCATGATTTCTATTTCAAAGATGCTTGAATTTAGAGAGAAACTTCATTCATTAGAAATGTAACAAGAATGATTCTATAAATGGTTGGTCAAATTAAAATTAATATCAAATTAACGTATTGATGATTAACTGCGTATACCTGAACCAGAAAAAATATAAAATAAACAGAACAATCGTAGAAAAATCTCCATCTTTGAACTTCCGATATTTCCAATCCTTTCTCAAGTGCTGTTTTCCAGCACGGACTTTGCTTTATCCGCCCACTTAGTGAAAGCGAAATCGTCCAGCATCGCTTTCTTTGTTACCTTGATTGAAACAATCGAATGACAGTAGCTTTAGCTGTCTCTCTTTCTCTCTCTCTCTCTCTCGCAAGATCCTTGAGTGGTTCCATCACGAACGGCCACACGCTGGTACTAATTGTAACCCAAAAAAGCTGCTTTGTGATACTAATCCACATTACTAGTGAACTCGGCTAATAGCGATGAGAGATTTGGTGCGCACGAGGGGAATGTGTGCAGTTAAATCCAGAGAGAGAGAGAGAGAGAGAGAGAGAGCTCTATATAATCAATTTCTAAGCGATGAAGGGATAAAAATCCACGGGAATATTATCCATCTTGTCGTAACAGTTAACAGTGTTATGCTAGGTTTTGAATGTGGAGCATAGACCTGTTGATGAACGTACTAGAAACACTAAAAATGTATGTAAGAAGTACTAGATGTTGATGAACGTACTAGAACACTAAAAAGCATGAGAAGTACTAGATGTGGTCACACTACTAGCAATCAATGTTTACCATATATATTTTTTATTATAATATACTTATGTATTAATAAAGATGGTGTATTTGCTAATACACAATATATCTATATATTTCTCTTTGATACTTTTATTAATACATTTATAGTTAACAATAAGGATGTTTTTTTTTTATTTATTTATGTAGCTGATTATTAATACAAGTTTCTAGGTTGGTTGTTTATTAATTAATATGTAATTAATTCGCACTTTAGGGAACTACAGTGCTGGTCATTAACATACACATAATAATGTATATCAGTGGTCTTGAACCGTGTTCTCCGGAACACTCGCATTCCGCGAACTTGATGCAAGTGTTCCACCAATGAATGATGTCACATGACATATTTCAAAAACATTACCGCAATATTAAAACCTCTACTAGACCAAGTTGTAAATATGCAGATTACATCAAGTCAGTACCTTTGCATATCTATGCAAGCCAACTACGAATCTTTGCTTTTACACACTGAAATAAGATGATTATCTAGGGATAAAGTGCTATTCCGAATTTTAGAACTTAAGAATGAATTATTGGCATTTTTTCAAAATGAAGGTACAAATGCTTTTGTAAAAGGTATTCAAAATGATATCTGGTTTGCTAAAATGGCATATTTAGTCGATATTTTTAATTACTTAAATAGCGTTAATACAAGTAATCAAGGGAAAAATTAAAATATTTTGACACCCACTGACAAATTGTCAGCTTTTCAGAAATAAGTATCTCTTTGGAAAAAAGGATACTTATTTAACCGTGTATAACAAAAAAAATAAAATAAAATAAAAATAAAAATAAATACAGTAGATATGTTTCCTTCGTTCTCTAATAAAAATGTCGAGGGAATTATTTCCGTTATAACAGAACATTTAACAATATTGGAAGAAAAAGATTTCAAGTTACATTCTTTCCTTAAATACACACAATTATGACTGGATACGAAATCCATTTGGCACAGCAGCTAACACATCGACTTGTGAATTTTCGTTACAAGAAGAAGAACCATCAGCTACCTTGTCAACGGATTGTTCTCTAAAAATGAAATTATCTGAAATAACTTTTAAGGAATTTTGGATTTTTGTCCAAGCCGAATACCCAGCTCTCTCCACAAAGGCCCTAAAATATTCTTACAGTTTTCAATATCATATTTGTGTGAGCTCGGTTTCTCAATATTAACCAATATAAAAACTAAAATGCGTGAAAGACTTACTAATATAGACAAAGAGATGGGTAACTATATCACATATTAGACCTGGTATTACTAAAATCTGCAAATGCCGACAAAAGCTGACAATTATTGCATTAAAATAAGTTCAGTTTTTTATAAAGGCAAGTCCATGGATATTTTTATTGTTAGTTTTATGACCCTAATGCTTTTTTTATAATCAATAGTGTTCCGTGATTTCGAAAAGGTTAAGAACCACTGATCGATATGTTATATATTCATAACTTGAAAATTATAGTAATAAGTGTAACATAGTAAACTAAATATAAATAAAATAATAATAATAATAATAATAATAATAATAATAATAATAATAATAATATTAATAATAATAATAATAATAATAATAATAATAATAATAATAATAATAATAAAAAGAATAATAGTAATCTGAATGGTTTGTAACAACTTAGAGCAACGAACTGCCAACCAACAAATGGGAACGTTGGCTTGGGAATTGCGAATATGAATTTAAAATAAATAAATGATTTTTTTTTAAAGTTTTGAAATATTCCAGTGGCTAACACATCAAATTTCTCTCCATCCCTATTTCGGACAGTTTAATCTTAGAGCGGTGCGTATAGAACTGATAGAGGTAATTTGAAGATTGTAGAAAAGGGCTAAATTGATGTGCATGAAGTGTGCTATTAGATTCCAAGAGGGAGGGAGGGAGGGAGGGAGGATTTGGCTTGTTATTACGTTCTCGGATGGAAAATAAGTAGCTCTTTTACCTTTAAGCATGCTAGCTAGAAATCGGCAAACCATGTAAGCTAGGAATAAGTTGGTCATCTAAATCATGCAATATGCTCTTATAGTGGCAGAGATAACGAAAATAAATCGTAAAAGTTTACACAAGGAATACGGAGAATGTTCCTTTCTTACTTATTGTGACTTTGAAAGTTCAAGCCGGTAAATAATGGAGAATGATAGGATCCCATGTAGATGAATGTTGCTGATAGCGCTGAAACAAAGGTGTTAGAAATGAAAAGGAATGTAAGAATATATTTGCGCTATAAAATTTAGGCGAATATACGAAACTTCTTTTGTTCTTGTTGTTTCAAATTAAACGCTCTCTGATTTAGGTTGCAGTTAATTGTCATAAACAACTTTTATCTACTTATGAAATCAAATATTTTAAACAACATGTTAATTTGTAATCATTAGTTTTATTTCAGACTAGAATAGAAATAAAACTCTCCGTCCAATTTGTTTCAAACTAAATTAGATTTATAGATTTTATGACGTCAGACAATAAAGAGTAAATTAACATAATTTGTAAACAATACAACACAGACTCTCATTGTTGATGCTGATTCAACAATGAGCGGTTCTACTTTTTTATTATTGGAATATGAAAGGAACATAATTGTAAAGAATGTAACATTTAAATGCAATTATTGAAAGTTGTAAAACATGCGTACTTTTTTTTTAATTGAAACACGCAGATTATTATCATCCGTTATTCTTTCACTTTCTCTGTCATCTTCAATGCGATATTATGCAAATTTTTCTTATAATGAGAATTTAGAAGCACACTCTATCTTATTTAGCGCCATCTATTCAAGGGATTATTAGCGAAATCTACCTTCATTCTCGTAATCTATTCGAGACCGTCTCCCACACCGTTTTGCATCTTAACCTAACCGCACTTTAAATAAGTAGTTGAGCTGTAGTCGATTACAATTCGGTAAAAAAAAAAAAAAAAACGTTGGTAAATTAAACTCTCCGTTCTTGTAGAATGACAGATTGAACCCTCTTTTCTTTTTCTAGACATAAGAAACGCCAGCAGAAATCCTGCATTATGTGCAGCTATCGAAATATTTACACTTTTTTTTTTGTAACTTCAGCAACAATAATAATAAAATGTTTGATTTTTGTGACAGAATTGAATGAAAGGAAGTATGGCACCTTTACAGTTTTAAGATCTATTTTAAAGACTGCAAAGCTTATTAGTGTCACTGGAACGTTAACTTTTGGAATTTTAGAAATTTGCATCCGTTTTAATAAAAAAAGCGAAAGAAAAAGAAAAATTGCTGCATATTTCTAAACATGATTTTCGGTGACATGCAATTTAAGCATGCGATGTTTATAATTCGAGAATTAGAATTTATAAATTAATATGTCATTTTGAATAGCACGTTTAGAGTTTTATACAATATTTAAATCACTATTTTAGGGATTGGGTGTTTGTATATCCACATGGATTTTTTTTCCCATATGGCTTTCTTCACCCGCTCCCGAATTAATTGAACTTTGTCGAGACAAGTAGTGTCCCCCTCTAATTCGCACTATTTGAAACATAAATATATAGGTTTAGACTTTAGGGCAAACAGCTGACAGCAGTCTTCTGCCATACTTTAATCCCTGAAAAGTCTCGATTCTCTGATGAGTCTTGAGCTCAACACTCAGTGAAGGATATGCCGAAGTTCAAAAATAAACTGCGCGCCAACTTTTAAAATGTGAGTGCGGGCTTTTGGAAATGTTGCTGTTTTCCTTGGAGAATAAAAGATACCGAATTTATTTATATAATATTTTATTTGATATCTAGTAAGATTTTAGTCGGATTTTGGATTTAATATTTGGAATGAATTTAGAAGTCATATATTTTGGAATTGCCATTTTAGAATGTGGAATTAGGAATTTTAGATTTAGATATTACGAGTTTTGAAATCTATTTTAGATTTAACCTGCAGTTTTCTGATTTAAAAATATACAGTTTTGAAACATAAATACAGTTTAGAATGACGCTTTTAAAATTCAAAGCATTTTATTTTTTATTTTTTACACTCACACTTTTAGAATTCGAAATGCTTTCTTAAAGTCCTTTCCACCTTTTCCCAATCGAAATAGAACTGACAATTTTAGAATATGAAACACAATTTTGAACCACGTTTTATGAATCCTATATTTCATCTTAGTTACTATAATATCGCCAAGAAAACAATATTAAGATGGCAAAATAAATAAATATGATTAATGTAATAAATAAATAAATAAGAGTGAAAAAGATTAGACTGAAGGCCTAAAGAACTATGAGGAGTGCCCTCTGTGCTATTGTCTAGCCTTAGTTATGTTATCGTTAGATTTTAATACAACCACATACAGTTATCGTTTTTAAAAGAAAGGTTAATTTACATTTAATGTTAGGAAATTCACAGTTTAAGAAACAACAAACAGTATTGTGAATTTGCTATTTTTTCTCTGAAATGAAATTAAGAAATTAAATTTAACGAATTAATTATATGTCCCCCCCCGCAAGGATTTTCATTAAATCCCAGACTCGAAAAATTGCAAAGGATCAGCAAACACTAAACAAAGTGGGAGAAAACTAAAAACGTAATTATTACAATGTCTAGCGGGACCGTACTACCATTAGCTTCAATTTTTAGTTATGCTGCTGCTTGTATATGGCCTGAAAATAAATTATTTATCATTATTGTTATTATAGTTAGAAAACAAAATTCAATCTTTTCACGTGCATTTGTAAAAGAATATTAAGAAACTAAAAATTTAAGAAAATAGTATTTAACAGTAGTCCTTACTGAGATTTTATAAGTTTTTAAAAACAAATAATGAGTATTTACATCGATTAGTTCAATTGCATATGATATATCAATACGAAGTCAAAAACTAAACAATTCACCAAACAATGAACGCATTATTAAAATATGATTAATGTAATAATAGGCTGTTTGGTGGGGGGAAAAAATTCCTGGCATCGAAGTGTCCCAACATTGTTTCTTTCCCTAGTTCTTTACGTTAATAGTATTTTACTGAGGTACATTGTTACTTAAATCCAAACGTCAATTTCCACAATTCTCTCCAGTAATGTAACAATATGCTGATGTAGCATATTGTTACACCAAACACTACTTCCTTTAATGCGTTTATTATAATATATGTTATATTTCTCAATTGTTCATTATAGTAACGATGATTTTGTGAAACAAGTTGTTGCCTGGCACAATTACACATTTATATTTATGCCATTTGGTTTTATTTTAACATATTTCATTTCTGCGATCTAGAGTAGATCAAGAATTTATACACACAAAACGAAAACGAGAGGGGAGACAAAAATGAAAACACAAATAAGCAAACAGCCTTATCCTTATAAGGACTGGCTTAAAGGGGCGAAGCAAGAATGCTTTTCATCTTCCCCGTTATCTGTAGAGGACAGCGTAGGGATAAGGTGTTATTGAGCTATTAAAGCTCTGATCATGGCAGGAGGGTAACAGCAATAGCCGAGCCTCAGTTAGAACTTGATTAGTACAGCATTGCCATCCATTACCTTCCAAGGGTATTGGATTCGGCAACCACACCAAGCAAACAGCTTATATTCTTATATAAGCTGTTTGCTTGGTGTGGTTGCCGAATCCAATACCCTTGGAGGGTAATGGACATCAATGCAACAGCAACAAAAAAATGGGAAATTAATGTAAAAAAATCATAAAAATTTAGTGGTGTTTTGACAAAAATACTAGTTTTATTCGTTATTCTTAAAAACTTGATATATTATGATATTTTTCAGTAGTTATTTTTAATTTGCTATATTTTTATAAATTAAATTTTAAAATAAAAAAGATAATTCTATTATTTTTGGGCTTTGCATTTAGAATATTTCTGTGTCAGCAATCACTTGTTCGAAATTGCGAAGGTCGACATTACAATGCGATCAATAGTAATGACGACGCCTTTGAGATAAGCCCAGTGAGGGAACAAATTTAACCGGAGGAAATGAAAGAGAAAATGCTGCATCATTTTGCTCGTCGTGCAGGGAAAGAAAAATGGAGACATGAAATGGGCGTAAGAATGAAATCATAAAAAGAAAATGGTTCTCATTGAAATGCTACGCCAAGTATTAATCGGCATTAAATCAATCAACAGAGTGCTAATGTGAAGACAACCATCTGCCTCGATATTGACCAAACTTTTCTTTCATCAGTTGATGTAAAGCAATGGCGGCCATCATAACTCATTTTCCAACCAATCAGTGAAATTATAGCAAATTTGTAATTGGCAAATCAGTTTGTGGTGAAACAACCAGTAAACAGTCAATTGGTTTAATAGGGATCTATTATTTTCGTGCGACTGTTTTTCAAATCCATTATATTTTAAAACCCATAACATTATTTAGCTTCAGTTAAAACATTACGCTTATTCTTTAATTATTAAAATAAATTGTATCCTGATTTTAATAAGGATAAAACTTAAATTTATAAATAATAATAGCATTTCATTTATAAAACGGTGATGTCATCGTTTATATTTTAAAGACATTATGTTATATTTTAATTAAAAATACGATCTTTATCCTTTAATTTATAAAACCATTATCCTTTAATTAAAAATAGACTTTAGCCTTTAATTACAAACATTGTTTTTATCTGCAATTATTTTTATAAATGACGTGACCGATACTTACGACAATGTTTTAGTTCCATAAGTCTATGCCACCAGAAAACTTTAAGACTATTATAATTTCTACTCTAATTGCGGAATGGAAGAACATTTTTTTTTCTTTCAGCCGGTTCTCTAGTTAATCAATCTATAGTCACGCAAAGTAGGATTTTCGCTCCCGATACTCTGGCTTTTATCCTGCAAAATAGACTATACAACTCCCAATATTCGTGCAACATATTACCGGTTAGGCTTTTGGAGCTTGGGATGGAGGCATTTGCATGTCATAATCTGTTTCAAAGTCTTCTAATCATCGATAGCCAAGAACTTACCTATCAGTGACGACAGGAGCTGATTACCCGTCGATTATACACAAAATAATAAATAAATAAAATAAAATAAAATAGGATTAAAATAAAACCCTGTGCTCCCCTTTATAAATAAAAACCGTTAGGATATTTATTTATATCAGAAAAGAAAAAGACTTTTTACTTTACATTTAAAAAAGAAACCATGCTTTTTCAGACTATAGATATTAGTTATCTATAGTCTGTAAAAGCATGTATTAAATCAGTACATTTAATACATTTTAAAAGGTTCAACGCTGGTTCGAAAACTTTCAAATTTATTCGTGACTTTCAATTTTTGTCATAATCTTTAAAATTCTTGAGATTTCTCTCATGCTTCTAAGAAAGGCAAGAATTTCATAACGGACTATTTTCTCATGCACACCAACAAAAGCGAATTGATGTTTTATTTTTATTTTTATTTTGTGTGGGTGGGTGGGTGGGTGGGTGGGTGTGATAAGAGGATTGTGTATTGTGTAGAAATTTTATAGTGAAAATTTATATGCCAAAATAGAAGAAACAGAAGTGCATCATGGGAAATCACATGCCGTGAATACTGTTTACAGAGAAGGGTTCTTTTAATTGTATCGTGCATTTCCTAAAAAAAAACAGACTCTCATTAATATATGAACTGAGATCAATTGCATGTAACACGTCAAATACTAAACCAATCCAACTGAGGAATCCTCAGCTGCAAAAACGAAATAATGACGTCACTTTTGATCTGCAAACGATTTCATCTAAATCTTACTAAAGAATTATTTTTAATATTATTGCCAAATCTCCGATACGTTTACCTAATCTAGGAAGGATAATCACATGAAGCTGTATTTTTCACTGATTATCCTTTGCGACAAACGAGCAACGTAATTAAAGTATGAATTTGGACATTTTTTATACTTGAGGTGTCTTTCACCGGATAGCGTCATACCTCATTCGTTATTAAATTATTCCGGACACAATGCAGAAAATATCTTGTCTGAAACAGTTTCTGTGACATCCGTAAATAAAATATTTTTCTTTAAATAAATAAATAACATGTTTCGTGTAAAAAAGACTTCAAACTTCAAATGACTAGTAAACTGCCCATAGATTATCAAAAGAGCTGAATTTTATATCGCAGCGCTTCAGGATTCAATTTAGTTTTATGATTTCAATGGATAATATTCTTTATTTATGGATGATGACGTCTCAGTTAGAAGAAATGCAATTTAATAAGAGCATTAAAGTCTAAATAGAGCAGAGATCGACAAACAATTAAGATGCACATCCTTTATGTCCTTTCCTGAATTCATCTTGTAAAACCCTTAAACACAAAGATGACTTCATGACATCCGTTTCCCGGCAGAAATCCTTATCAAAACAAGAAAAATCGTCAAGTTCTCCACACTCAGTTTTTCCTCCATCAGTACCAATCACAGAAATCTTGATAATGGAAAAGTTGATTGCGGTCGTGGATTACTTTTATGTATTCCTTCCAAACCAACACACATTAAATTTCATCAGTTACGTTATCCACCTTTTAGATGCCATAGAAAAGTTCATTGAAATGCGTTGTTGTATTTATCTGGATTTGAATCCCATCGCCAGAACACTTTCTTGTTTCTTTAGCACTATATTGTTATTTCACCTGCAACTGTGTTAGCCATTGTATCATCATTGAAAATAATATTTTAGATGATGATTCAATGGCTAATACATCAAGCACGTTCGATATTATATATCCTATCTAAGAAAAGGTAACAGTGACCTTAAAAATTTCATTTTCTTAGAAATAATTGTTGGTAATCATCCCAGTTATCTTTAAGAAAATTAAATTTTTTTAAGGTCACTGTTATATGTGACCTTAAAAATGACGTCACGTATTATATTTGAAAACGTAACTAAGTTCATATGCATACAAAAATAAAAGTTTATAAAGTACGGGAAAGACTTTTTTCTGCTGTATGAAAAATTATGGACCATAGTTTCCTATGTAGCGCAGCACGCACGACACTGTGGGTCAAAAATAGCACAAACAATAAGTGAAGACCTTAAAATAAACTAAATAATAGACAAAACGCACAAATATTAATATTATTATTATTATTATTCCGGGAAATTCCAAGGAGTCGATAGACTCATCGAGGGAGGCCCTAACATCATTTCAAGAACAACTATCCAACATTCACATAGTATCTATCATACCTTGCCTTGAACTCATTCACGGTCGTAGCACCCAAAACAGACTCTGGAAGTTTATACCACTCATTCACCACCCTCTAAGTAAAAAACCTAGCTCTAACACCCTTGTCAACCACACTCTTGCCCAGCTTCCATGGATGGTCCCTAGTCCTCCCACCACCAGTCCTATTTTCAAAAATATCTTCTGGATCAATCTTATAGAAACCCTTCAGTAATTTGAATGTCTCAATCATATCACCAGTCCTTCGCCTTTCGACCAATTTCTGCAACCCACAAATCTTCAACCTTATCTCATAACGTTCATTCCACAGACCTGCTATCATCCTGGTCACTCGTCTCTGGATCCTCTCCACTTCCTCCCCATCACGAAGAAACCCTGGTGCCCATAACTGGGCACAGTAGTCCAGGTGGGGTCTTATCAAGGCTCGATACAGAGGAACAACAATTTGTTTGTCTCTGCATGTTAAAGTATTTTTCAGAAGCCAAGTGATATGATGATTTAGCTGATTTAGCCACTTTTGCAATGTGCCCCCTAAACTTCAATTCCCTATCCACCAACACTCCCAAATCCCTGGCCTCATCAATCTCCTGGATTACGGTTCCACCAATGTGATATACTGCTGCTATTCTTTTCACCCCAAAGTGCATAACCTTACACTTTGCCACATTAAATTGACATCCATTTTTTTAGCCCAGTCCTCCAAACTATGCAAATCATTCTGTAAAATTTTGACATCCTGTGCACTCACAATTTCTCTACCCAACTTTGCATCATCAGCAAACAAGTGAACACTTCCTCTCAGATCCCTTCCTATATCATTGATGAACAGATTGAAAAGCAGTGGTCCAGGAACAGAGCCCTGCGGCACACCACTAGTCACAAGCCGTCTTTTAGACTCCACTCCTGAATAAACCACTCTCTGGTATCTCTCCTTCAACCACCCTATATCCATCCCCATCTGCTCCAGTTTACTGATTAGGGTTCCATGTGGTATCCTGTCAAAGGCCTTGGCAAGGTCCAGTAGTATCACTGTAAACCCATTACCCATATCCAGTTCAGCCGTCACTGTGTT
Source organism: Typopeltis vanoorti (assembly GCF_054136105.1). Classification (NCBI taxonomy): domain Eukaryota; kingdom Metazoa; phylum Arthropoda; class Arachnida; order Uropygi; family Thelyphonidae; genus Typopeltis; species Typopeltis vanoorti. Next base: position 45,877,981 of record NC_143561.1, on the reverse strand, counting down.
ATAAAACGTGAGCAAGTTACTGAGGCATGATCTACCCTTCACAAAACCATGTTGTCCCCCATACAGTATCCCATTTTCATCTATCCAATCCTGTATTCTTTTCTTGACTAATTTCTCTAAGACCTTGGCAATGATTCCTGATATGCTAATCGGTCGGTAATTTACAACAGCAGTCTTGGAACCACCTTTATGCAGTGGAACTATTTTACCCCTCTTTCCACCCCCCTTGGGACCAACCCAGACCCGAGACTCAAATTAAACAAAATGGTCAAGAGTACTGACAATTCTTTAGCTGCTTCTCGTACGACATGAGCTGGTATTCCATACAATCCCACAGATGTATTGACATTGAGGTTATGCAATGGACTACCCACCTCCACTTCATTCACCACAATTGCCGTATAATCTACTGGTTCATTCGTTTCTGCAATGTCACCACCTAGATGATATATTCTTGCAAAGTGCTCACTCAGTAACTCAACTATATCAACTGATTCAGTTACCTCCCTACCATCGGCATTCTTTAAAATCATTCTGCTATATACATTTTCCTTTTACTTGTAACATATCGAAAAAACTGTTTAGGATTCTCTTTAGCCTGCATGGCCAATCTTCTTTCGTAATCCTTTTTTGCTTTTCTTACCACACTCGTTACCCTTCTGGCCTGCGCTTTATACCGTCCATGTGCCTGCCGGTCACTTATCTCCTTAAATTCCCTCAATAGTTGTTTCTTTTTTTGCAGCTCAAGCTTAATGGTGTTATTCATCCATTTTATCCCTACTTGATTTATTATTCGGACTCTAGGTATAAAGTCAGCCATTGCTTCTGTAAACACTTCTTAACTGCCTCCCATGCACTATGAAATTCTAGTCCTTGCAGTTGTACATGCCATGGCACTGAACCAATCAAACTCCTAAGCTTGTCATAGTTTCCAGCCCGAACAAACGTTTACCATACACAGAGTTAAGATTTGTCCAACTCTAAATATTCTTCTAGCCTCTTAACCCTCCTCTCCAAATCCTCGGTAAAAATATTAGACTTGAGTTTACAGGAACAACTCAAAGTAGCAAATAATCGATAACTTCAGCCACCCATCCCCCTCATGCAAATATAGAAATGAAATAGATGGAACGTGTTGAGAGAGAGAGAGAGAGAGAGAGAGAGAGAGAGAGTGGACAGCTCTCAAGAATGTCTAAGAAAATCTTCTTGGATAGTTGTCTTTGGAAGGCAAGAGTGAACAAGAAAAAGATGAAGTCAGACCAAGCAAGTGCAGGCTGAGGGAGAGGAGGGGATAAACTATCTGATAGAAAATCATGATGATCTGATGATGTTCAGGAAGAGGATCTATAAGCTGTCTGGAATCTCACAATATAGGAAGTGTTCTTCTAGGTCTTACCTCTGAACCGAACAAACGTTTACCATACACAGAGTTAAGATTTGTGCAACTCTAAATATTCTTCCAGCCTCTAAATCCCTCTCCCCAAATCCTCGGTAAAAATATTAGACTAGAGTTTACAGGAACAATTCAAAGTAGCAAATAATAGATAGTCCTACTAATTCCGCTCACTCCTTTCAGCCACCCATCCCCCCCCCCCTCATGCAATATTTCGTACCCATTTTTCAGAGAGCTCTTTAATCATTTTTCAGTTGCATTTGACATCTTAATGTCCACTAATCTCCTCAAACCTTTTAAAAACGATGTTACTAAATATAGTAGTCCATTGGCTCAATTCAAGTTCATGCTTGCTGTACTGAATTTCCTATTTATTCATCCATGCCTGATTGTGTCTTATGAAACATTCTTCCTGTATACGCATTTCCCGGCTATTAATTAGCATTCAGCTACCATCTAACTAACCATAAATTTTAATGTTTTGGTTTAATTTTGATATTAATTGTTGACAAAATACAAATTATATTTATAAATTAGAGACTACAGTTAAAATATTTTAAATATATTCGAAATTAATGAAAAAATTATAAAAATATTTTATACACCTTTAAATTTTTCATAAAAGATTATTATAATTAATATTTAATGAGCTTAATCCTGTTATGGATTTTTCAATTCAATACCCTTGGAGGGTAATGGATAGCAATGCTGTAGCCAATGAAGTTCTAACTGAGGCTCGGCTATTGCTGTTACCCTCCTGCCATGATCAGAGCTTTAATTAATAGCTCAATAACACCTTATCCCTACATTGTCCTCTACAGATAACGGGGAATATGAAAAGCATTCTTGCTTCGCCCCTTTAAGCCAGTCCTTATAAGGACTATAAGGACTAATCCTGTTATGGACCGTGAGATGCGGTGATTGATTCATTCAATCCAATACCCTTGGAGGGTAACGGATGGCAATGCTGTAGCCAATGAAGTTCTAACTGAGGCTCGGCTATTGCTGTTACCCTCCTGCCATGATCTGAGCTTTAATAGCTTAATAACACCTTATCCCTACACTGTCCTCTACAGATAACGGGGGAGATGAAAAGCATTCTTGCTTCGCCCCTTTAAGCCAGTCCTTATAAGGACTAATCCTGTTATGGTTTGTGAATCAATCCACCGTGAGATGCGGTGATTGATTCATTCAATCCAATACCCTTGGAAGGTAATGGATGGCAATGCTGTAGCCAATGAAGTTTTAACTGATGCTCGGCTATTGCTGTTGCCTCCTGCCATGATCAGAGCTTTAATAGCTCAATAACACCTTATCCCTACACTGTCCTCTACAGATAACGGGGAAGATGAAAAGCATTCTTGCTTCGCCCCTTTAAGCCAGTCCTTATAAGAACTATAATTCTGTTATGAGGAAATGAATTTCTATTAATAACATTTATTAATTGCGTAACATGAAACAACTCACAGATAAAATTGGTGTTATCAATCTTCACTTAATGAATATTAAGACACGCTTGTATATATATACATACACTACCAACTTTCCAATTGTTAGAGGCAAATGTCTTTGTTCTCTTTATTTGTTTAAACATCTTTTCTTCATCATTATTTTTCTAAGATATTATGTGGTCTATTATGAATGCTATGCCAAGCATAACGGTCGAGATTATAGTGCTTGAATCTCGTTTAAGAAGAATGTTCGTAGTTTTACTGCCTGAGAGAGAATTCCACGTGCCATAAATCAGTACATTCATGTTACCGAAGTTTTTAGTGATGGAGTTGTTGGGATTAAGCGCCAACGGATGCAGAACGAAGTGCAGAAGAGGAAATGAAGGAATAATTAGAAATTCCCATTAATGGTATTCTTACTTCCTCTTTCTAATACTGGTACATACTTTTCTCAAACTAGTTTCGTAGTTGACTCTTTTCTTGAACAATTTTATCGCTAACATTCACAATTAAGTCTCTCTCTCTTATTTTATTAAAATAAGAAGCAGAATTAAGACAGAGAGAGAGAGAGAGAGAACGAAAGAGAACATATCTATCAATTCTTTGATTGCCATGGACCTTAATGAATTAGTTTCAAAAAAAAAAAAGATAAAAATTTTAAATAAATTTTTTTAGCATTTAATTAAATAACTATATTTAATAAAATAATTACATCATAATTATATATTTTTTTCTTTTCAGAGAATACGAAAGATAAAGTACACTTGGCACGAGCTTTGAAATGTAAGGAAGAAGAAAGAATTTCGAAGAGGTTACTAAATTGCTTTCAATGCTGAAATGTCAATATGGGGGTCTGGCTTTGTCAATGCAAAAACAACTTCGGTGACTTTTCCATGAATTCGTCCGCTTTTCGATATAATAATATTTCTCTCAAACATCCGAAGAATGTTGATACCGTCTATCCACAAAAATCTGTGGTGTTTATCCCTATCAAGTTAACGAGACCCAATAAGCACCGGCAACTGGAAAGACGTTTAGACATTTAAAAGTAGATATGATTACCTTAGTGATATACTGGGTTATTCATCCAAATCAATTCCCTTTACATTTTCTTTTCTTTATTCGTTTCATTTTTTTCCATTGTTCTTCTTATTCTTCTTTCCGTTTTATTGTTCTCTTTCTCTGTTTCTCTCTTTTCTCTTTCTTACTTTCCTGAAATACAAGAACTTATCATTGATCACAGAGCCTGTGTAGCTCAGTGGATGTGGCGTTTGCCAACCACCGCACTTGGCCGCACGAAGGAAGACTTGGTTTCGAGTCTAGTCGGCGACTAGAGGAAATTTTTCTAAGCCTTTTTTCGACCGGTTCCCGAGTTAGTCGATCTCTGGCACGGGCAAGCAGGTTTTTCGACCTGTAAACTCAAGAAAATCGACCGTAGAACCCACATTATTTCAGACATTAAATATATTGTGTTAGGGTAAGGGACCACGAGATGGCGGCACATTTCAGCCGTCTCTCTTCACTGAGTACCGCTTAATTAGTGATAACCTTGGGCCATCTATCTCTGATTGGTACCAGTGGAGATTGAACTGACCACTCAGTCTCCAAAAGTTAGATAGGGCTAAATGGCCTCGCCTACTCCCCGTATACGGGGAATAAAAAGGCGTTAGCTGATTTTTTTTTTTTTATCATTAATCACGTGAATAATTCAATAGCCGATCACAAAAATTTCCTGTTTTGTGTGACTTTCAAAAATTTTGGCCACAAATTGCATGTAGTTTGGGTCATAGCTACAAGTAGACGGATGTTTAATCATTTAAATCCCAGAATTCCTTTCACTTTTTCATGTGCGGGAATATTCCAATAGAACTTGAGATAACGAACATGTGTGGGTTGCGATGTCTTGTTAATAAAGAACAGAAAGAGCCCTTCAATTCTTTTCGTTATCCATCTTAACATGAAGTCCAAGAGTAGTGCATTCATTATGACAAAGCTGCATTGAAAGTCATATCTGGAGTGCATGACACTAAAAATAAATACGGTTTTTCTCAAAAATTCTGATTCATAGTGTAATCATATCCTAATGGGTGTTGTTCCAGCTGTTAAAGAGTGCAGTGTCCTTACTCTCTCTCACACCTTAACATCTAAGGAAATAATTATGTCACGTGATTAGTCCTCGAGCTTTCATGGAATAGGGGTTGTTTAGGATTAAAACAATCCCTTTTTTTTACTATTAATTTTGTGATTTTATGCAGTTCCTTTTCTTTTTTTCAGAAAAATGATGGTCGAACCGTTAATCCTAATCATTTCAAAATGATCATTTGTCAGCTCATTTGTAAGTTTTATTTTTCTCTGTTCAAGCTGAATGCGTCTTAAATAGGTGACATTCTTCAACGATAAAATATGGAACAGACTTACAGAGGCTCTGTGTCGCACACTCATCCAAAAGTCTTGCACTAAAGTCCCTATGCCTTTTCTTTCAATTCAGGTCATAGGCTTCCTTCTGGAGTGTCTTGCTTCAGCGTCATCTCATCGGGATATTCGCGGGCTTTGGACTGCAATCTGTGGTACACCAATAACTCAGGCAAAAGGACATCCGACCGACACTTGCCTCGGGTATTTACATAGGCATTTCTCTCAATATTTTCGTCTGGCTTGGCCTCGCCGTAACGTCCTGTCCTCTGGTTCCTACTCCCGGTATAACTGCCGATAACTCTAATTGCCGTCCCCAATGTTCGGCTCAGTCTCTTCTTATTTGGCGTTCTCCTGACCTTGCACCAAAGGTTGTAACAACTGAAGAATTCGGCACGACTCCGTGATCTTCTGTTAAGACCGATCCATTCTTTCTTCTCCTCCCAGCACTCCTTTAATGCTATCTTGTCAGGCAGCAGAAGCTTGTCTGAACCTTACCTACCTCTTCGACACTAACTTTGAAGGTGTTTATACGCAGAGCTCGCAAACAACTTTCTCATACACTTAAATCGTAAATAACTTTCTTATGCTTACATAGAGCAACTATACAAAGTTCCGGTGGCAAAGCATTGCCTTTGTTTTTGACATTCTAGAAATTTTTGTTAAAGCAGTAAGTACAGTCACTTCCCATAGTGTTATTTACATTAATATTTAGCATAAAATATATAGAGACAAACAAGGTTATTGCAAGGTCATGAGACTTGACCTCTGTAAAAATCGATGTAAAGCGCCTTGGTATTTTCAAGCTACATCGAGTTTTACAACAGCATGGAAGACTTGGCATAAATTGGAGAATATGAGTTTCGATTATAAAATATTAACGTGGTTAAGAGGATGGCTGACTGACAGATATCAAAGAGTTGTATATGGGGGCGAGAATCTGTGAGATTCAAGGTAACCAGTAGCATGATCCAAGAATCAGTTCTTGGTCCAATGTCATTCCATCTGTAAATTAATGACGTTGGGAAAGATTTCACATGTGACATACAGTTATTTATTTGATGATGGAAAGATATGTAAGGTAATCTGGAATACGATTAATATGCAGAATGATCTGAATCCGTTTTGATTCAGATACAGACAGTGCCGAGGAGAGTCTCAAAATGATATCGTGGAATACTGATTACGAAGACGAATTGAGAATTTGTAGATTGCAGACACTGGAGAAAGAGGGGTGATATAACTGAGACTTATGAACTTCTGAAAGGGTCATGAAGGATTTCAGTTGGTGGAATTTTTCATTTTATGGAAGGTGGGGAAAGGCAATTCTTGGAAGCTGAGAACGAAGGGGGGTGAAAGCTACATTTTTTTTCTCTCATAGGATGCGTATGATTGGAAAGATTGCTGTTGGATGTTGTGGGTGCAAGTAACGTCAATGAATTCAAGAATAAGTGTGATAGCTGGTGCGTCTCCCGTGATGAGTCCGCGACGTAGGGATCCCAGACGTCCAGCCAAATAAGCCAAAAACGAATTAGTGGTCCTGTTGTGATCTCTTAAAAAATGTTGAAGAAGAACTATCAAATTTAAAGAACGTAGTGGAGTTCGTTATGTGTATCCCTGGAACAAATGCTTGTGTCGTAACATTATTTTCTCGCATGAACGCACTGTGGACTGATGACATCATTCTTAAAAACGAACAATTGTTAAGTGGAATTCATTCTTCAGAAAAGTATTGCAAGAGTGAGCAAGACTGATTGGTTAATAAGAATATTGTCAGGTGAGAAGAGCATTACTGTATTAACAATCTATTTTGTATCTATAATAGTAAGTAAAAAACCATTTGAAGACAACTTAAAGTTGCTTAATGAAAATATGCAGCCTAACAATTTGATTTATTATTTGTTTACTTATACTTAGTAAAGTGTGTGTGCATAGTAAACCTTCCCAGGAACACACTTGGAAAGTTAGAATCATTTTGTAAGACGACTGGAATATGTGATGAATGGAACCTTAAGTCATAAGTGTCCCATATTTTTTTTCAATGTATCTGGGATCCCTACCCTGACCCCCCCGGAAGTCTCTGTAAATAATAATAATAATGATACATGCACTTTCCCAAGTGCATACCATATATGCACTTGGGAGAGTGCAACCACAAGGTAACCTCCCATTGGTGGGGAAAAAGCCTATGGTGAGCTATGAGAGGCAGTTCATACTCATTTAGCTTAAAGTTCTTATATATATCCATTATTAAGCCAATTATCTGTCCTTTTTTCTTTGTTGAGAATTCATATTTTTCGTAAAACTATTCAGTTTTCTATTTTTTAATCAAGTTCCAGTTGCGTTGTCTGTTTCAACTTTCGTACTCTCTCATACGATTCTTATTCATTTGTTTATCGTTCAGTCTCATATATTCTAATCCTATTTTATCAAATTATCATATTGTACTTAACTGTAATATTAAAAGAAAACATCATTTTGCCTCTTCAATAACTCGAACTAAAATACACGACAGTTTCATACTTTAACGTATATAATATTTAAGTATAAAAACTGGCATAGTAGGATTTTTTCAACTTAATTAAATAAATTCATTCTAAAAAAGTTAGAAACTGGAGATTTAATACTACTGAATATTTATAAAGATTTTTTAAGTTATTCCTTTTAAAATAATTTTATAAATTTCTGATATTACAGGTTATTCAGACATTAATCCCATAATCTGAATGTGGTTTGTGTTCTTCGCGACAGCCAATACGAGAGAGGTGAGCTGACGAAATTTTACTTTACCTGCGCTAAAATGTATTAAAATAGATAAGCCAGTTAGTAATTGTTCACCAAAAGAACCTCATTATTAATTTCATTGTTTTTGTCGTGGCTGGCGGCTGCTTTATTGAGTGACGACATGCTACTTGACCGTATAAATTTATTATTATTTTTTTTAATTTCTAAATACTGAATTTCATTTAATACTATTCATTTGGCCAATGAATTTAATAAAAGTTGCAATTTACGAAATACAGAAGTAAAAGAAAGAAATGGAATGCCCTGAATATCTGTTGTGTACATCTTACGAATATATCGCAAATTTTATTAAATATTGTGCGCATTTAAGGTTGATTTATTGCAAATGTATGTTTTAGACGCTTTTTTCCCCGCAATAGTTCGATTGAAATAAAAAAATTCTGCAACTGTCAATAAAATCCACCAACTGCCATAACGGCATTTGTCAATAAGCACCTATAAAATTCCTAAATAGGTCGTCCCTGATGTAAAATAGGTATAATTTTATTTTGTCCATTCGTATGCAAGTTAGTCTGGCTTTCTGGTTTGGTGAATTTTTATGAAATTTACAGCAGTTCTTAAGATTTTAGGCTTTGCTATAAGATTCATTTGGCCTGAATAGTATACCTTTTTTTTTCAAATAATAATTTACAGCTCCTACACTACACGAGAGTGTTTTGTTGTTCACTTGTTGTGGTGATGAATGCTATAAGCAGACACAAATACGATTCATGAAATGTTTTGCCTCCACATGCAGAAGACGGATTCCATTGCGCAGGCTTCCTGTAGCGAGAACGTGATACAGTTGCGTTGATGTCATTCTCACGCAGTACGAATACGATAACAAAACTGTGTTAAGATGAAGAATTGATTGAATATGCAAAATGTGCTCCTTGTTTAAAGACTACAACTCATTTTCTTATAAATTATTCCATCCGGCCTTGAGCTCGTATATTTTTCTTATATTTTTATTCGGAGAACTGTTTACAAAATAATAATTCACAACTCCTTAACTACACTCGAGTGTTTTGCACATAGGAAAACAAAAGTTTAGCCAAAACTGTAATGTCACTAATCCTATTTTTCCACCGGAAAACTGGACTCCTTTGTGTGACGCGAATGGCTTCTGTAGTTTACACGCACTGCATTCCATGCTTCGCGTGTATTCGCACAGATTGAAAATCTGGAATCTCGAGTTCACACACACGGATCAAATTAAGTCTTATATGAAGTAGCAATTCGGGTTCAGGATCGCGACGTAGTTCGCTGACGTCAGTGGAGATAATTCCCTCTATTCCACACGAAGCCAACCTGTTATTTCAATTCTGAAAATATAGAATCTATATAAAGATTTAGAGATATTTCTTTATATTAAAAGACTTCCTTCAACTCAGTAAATCTGCTTGCGTGATTCTTCAGATAGAATGGTCACCATCACACTCAGCTCTCCTGAAGCAACGGATTTTCAGAATGCAATTTCCATATCGTTTAATGGTTATGATATACCCAGGAAGGGTAATGGATGACATTGCTGTAGCTAATGAAGTTTTAACTGAGGTGCGGGTATTTCTGTTACCCTCCTGCCATGATCAGAGCTTTATATAGCTCAATAACACCCTAATCCATACATTTTCTTTACGGATAACGGGGAATATGAAAAGCATTCTTGTTTTGCTTGAACGTGTGATCATTAGGAGATTTCCACGTCTGCTTGCGAGTATTCTTCCTCATAAACAGAGTAGTGCGGCGTATTATGAAATTTCTGGATGTGGCCAAATTAATTAACCTTCCTAGATTAATATTTGGCTCTTCGTGAACGCTTTCGTTTCCAATAATGTTTATTTATTTCTTCTTTCCCACCATGATTGCATTCAAATCGCCATGAATCGGTCATCTCCATTTTTCATGTCTTTTACTGATTACGATATCATCTATATGATTAAACGTATGATCATTAGTAGGTTTTCACGTCTGCTTGCGTGTATTCTTCCTCATAAACGTATTATTAATTTTTGGATGTGACCAAAATAAATCATCTTTCTCTATTATTGTTAGTGGTGTCGAGTTATGCGATGCCGAGCATCTTACGTGTGGCTGTCCATTTAAGTCAGTTTAATGAAGACGATCTCAGCATTCTTATTTCCACGGTAAGGAGCTTCTAACAATCTTCTGGCAGTCCATTAATCTATTCGTGGAGTATTTCTTCAAGGGTTGTGTTACTATTCATTTAAGTCCGTCCAGTGAATATTACTTGGCACATGATTTGTGACGTGATGATTTTTTTCTCATAGAATTAGTGTATTCGTCTGAACCTTAATATGGGTCCTTTCTGGCATGCAAGTCCTACTGGTAGAAATGCTGCTACCGCCGGTATAGTTCATAACATGATTGCAATGATCATGATTGCGTACAATAAATTAACAGCAGTAGTAGAATGAAATAAAAATAATAAACTAAATAAACAAATGAAATCCATGAATGTAGCAGTCACATAATCTTGAAGAATTATGTTTTTAAAATAAACAAAGATAAATAATATTATAATAGAAAAAAAACAAAGACAATGAAATAGAAATAGCAATCCATAAATGAAAAATAATAACAGAATAAAATACAAAATATCAACTAAATAATCAAACTAAATGGAATAAAACATAGAATAAACAATCTAAATGCATAACAGTGGTCCTCACATAATTTACAGGAATTTAGAGTTTTTAAATAAAACAAAGTTAAAATTATATGTGAAAATTACAAATTGAATAAATAACAACAGGACATCCGATCGCCTTCTGGGATTCAGTCTTGGTTTACCCTGTAAGTAAAACAAAATAAATATTAGAAGAATTCTCGTGGCTGATTGACGTAATTCTGCATTTGTTGAACACAGAAATTGTTGAGGCATTTAAAATCGTGTAAAACTAATTCTTGCAGACAGTATTTCGTTATTAATACAGCAATCGCAAGAGATAATGCGTACATTAGTACTGTGCATGGGCCAAGAGACTGTTTAGTAATTTTATTGTTTTATTTATTAACTTTTTTTCGTTTTGTTGCTTTTTTTTTTAATAATTCGGAAACCCTCTTCTAGACGTAGATAATTTTCAAACGTCTTCAGACCTCCAATATGCAGGGGATAGTCTCATACCACAAGATAAAATTCACACACCCCCACTAAAGACAATCACAAAAATCTGGATTCGAAACCGCAGCCTTTTTTTTTTTTTTGGTGAGCAAGTGCGATGTCACGCGGTCCATCCAAGATGGCTGGTTGGTTACTTCAGGATTTCACTGCATCAGAAACCGAAGGGAAATGCGGACTGAAAGCAGGGTTTATCTTTCATTCGCTAAGAAATCTGAGATCATTCTATTTGTTAGCAGACGATTTTTAACATTTTCATCATTTTAATGATTGTTTTATTTAAGTATTCACTTCTGCTGTTCCAAATGAAAAATCCGAAGAGTCATTTTTTTTTTTTTGGATTTCCTTCTTTTTTTTGTCAGTGCTGTAAAAACTTTGCTTAATTACATCGTATTTCATTCTCAAACTTGGGACGAACTTAAAATCGCTGTCCACACACGACACACTGAAATTAATATTAGTCTGCGGTTCATGATGGCTTAATATAACAACAGTTATATTAAGCCATCATGATGGCTTAATATAATGATGGCTTAATATAACAACAGTTATATTAAGCCATCATGAAATATTTCCTAAAGATTATATATATATATATAACATGAGATTATAATATAACTATAATATAGCTAAAGATTATAACATAACATAAAACACGAAGCGTAAAATAACAATAAAATCATTAAATAGAAAAATAACTTAAAACTACCAAAACACAATAACCCTTCGCCTCACACCTTCATTCCCTGGGAAAAACAATCCAAAATGCTATCCAAACTACATTTATCCCGTCCTTCATATTAATTACAAGGAAGAAATTGATTCTGCAGTCAATAAACTTACTGATCAAATTAACACAGCCATAGCATCTATCACCTCAAATGAAATTGCTTTTAAGCCTAAACGACTACCAGATGATATAATGAACTTAATCAGGGGGAAAATAAAGCAAGAAAAAGATACCACAACACCAGAGCACCCCAAGACAAAATATATCTCAACAAAATGAACAGTGCAGTGAGAGACGCACTTGAAGCCCACAGAAACACTACGGGAAGACAAATTAGCCTCCATATCACCTGGTGATCAAACTGTCTGGAAGTTCCTGAGAAACATCAAAAACAAAAACAAATCTCTTCCTCCTCTCAAATCTGACCTGAAAATTGTTCACAAAGATGCAGAAAAGCCGAAACTATAGCTAAACATTTGTTTTTAGCTATAGTTTCTAATTTCTATAATTTATAAATTATAGGCCTTCTTATGATAATCTAAATTTCAGTCATATTTACAAAGTCCACCGCCACGTCAGACACGTGTTAAAACGGCCTGATACCTGTACCAGCCAACTCACACCTACTTCTCCAGCTGAAATTTATGACATTATAAAGAACTTAAAGAATAAAAAAGCGCCAGGGCCTGACGGCATATCCAACAAAGTTATTAAACTGCTACCCTGAAAGGCCACAGTACATTTTACAACAATAATAAATGCTATGTTCAAGTTTAAGTACTTTCCCTCTGCATGGAAGTTGGCAGACGTAGTTCCTATACACAAGTCTGGAAAGGATCCTCAGCAGCCTCAAAGTTATCGTCCCATAAGTCTGATTTCTAATTTGGGCAAAATAGCAGAAAAAGCTATCCTTTCCAGAATTCAACTTTCAGTAAAAAAATAAACATCCTTCCTTCAGAACAGTTTGGTTTTCGCCAGTTTCACAGTACCACCCAACAAATTCATAGACCAATCGAATTCATTACCACAAGTTACAATTGGCACCAATACACCGGAGCAGTTTTTCTTGACTTAGATCTAGTCCAAATTATAAAGTCATTTCTTAGCGGCAGACGAATGCAAGTCAAACTAAATGATATATTATCTACCCAGCGACGAATCTTGTCAGGAGTGCCTCAAGGGTCCCTACTGGCACCGATACTTTTCACGATTTACATGTGGACATTCCGCACAATCCAATGTAATCCATCCTTGCCCTATACGCAGACAACACAGCTATACTAACCATATCTACTAAACCGCACCTTGTCACCAAGAAACTGCAAAAAAAGGTGCAAAGATTAGAGCACTGGTTCTCGGAATGGAGATTGCAAGTAAACCCTCAGAAGAGTATCGCTATGCTCCTCACTAAAATCTCAATATCTCCCAAAGATGACATCTTCCTATTTAACATTAAGATTCCCTGGAAAGCAGAAGTCAAATATCTTGGTGTACTGCTGGACAGAAAACTAACCTTCAGTTCACATATAAAAGCCTCATTTACAAAAGCATCAAAAATCATTGCACAGCTTTACCCTCTTATCAATAGGAATAGCAAGCTGGATATCAAAATAAAACTGCTCCTTTATCAGATGATGATTCGACCCAGTATTACTTATGCATCCTCAGCCTGGAGGCACACCTTAACTACAAATATCCTCAAACTACAGAGAGTGCAAAACAAATGTCTCCGCATGATCTTAAACGCACCATGGTATATCAGAAATGTCCAACTCCACCCGAATACAAATATCCCCTACATCTACTCTTTCCTGCAGTCTTCAACAGTAAAGTTCTTCTCAGCATCCTCTTCACATCCAAATGAATTAGTGCAACAAGCAGCAAATTATGATGAAACTGACTTCTCCAAATATAGGAGACCCAAGGCCATCCTACTTCCAAATGAAGATCTTTAAATCGCACCCACTCAGGCAGAGCACCTAGCTCATAAACTTTTCCTCACACAGCAACCTTATCAGACAGCAGGGATTATAAAAGCATTTTGCTTCACCCTTATAGTCAGCAACGTCTTGCGTCTTGGGTTATTATTTTGACTTTTTCTGTTGGATTAACCTATCAATTGTATTTTTAATGAATTTCAGTGCTATTTATGTACATTGAAATACGTTACAGTCGAATTTTTGCTTTGATATCTTTTAATGGTGGTGATAAAAGCAAACTTCTTATTAAGTCAACCGCGTTATGTTATTTTTAATGAGGGATCACGCCGTCCTTTATCTTTATTCCCATTCTCATGAAAGGTTGGACGAGTCAGAATTTGTGGTTTTCTGTTTGCAATTAAAGCACTATGGTTTTTAATAGAAAGGTTATAAATTTATCGCATTTTCAGGATAATAAGGAATTCTGGTCGACGCTTCTTTACCGGCTTATATTTACGTCCCATATCTAGGCGGCGGCGCTTTTGATGGTGAAATGAATCGTAAATAATCGGAAGTAACACCTACAACTTGCTTTCTGAGGTTGGGGGATGGTGGCAATGCACGCGCTGAATTCAGACATAAGAAATATTTTGTTTTTAAAATTATTGCGAGGATAAAAAAATCCAACATATCGTGATTGGCATAGAAGAAAAATGGAAAAAGAGCGGCAAAATATTCTGTCGGTATTTGGGGGAGGGGGGGACTAAAATGAAGGGAAAAGTTCTGTAAAAAAAGAATCAGATATTAAGGTGGCGACATAAAAACAGAAAATATGGATATTTCATGTCTCCACGAAGTAGAGATGAATGTCCTGCATCCACAAAAGTTATTACGAAATGGAGAGTAGAAAGTGTTTAATAAATTAAACGCAAAAATCTGACATTTTAGCTTCTTCCACAACTAACAGATTAATTTGGAATAAAATTGTCCATGGGGATCTGATAATAATGCATTCTTAATTTTCATGATTATAAAGACATTGTAATATTAAAACATTTAAAATAATTATAAAAATTATTTTAAATAATTTATTTGAAATAATTTTTTTAATAATATTTTAAATAATTATAAACATTTATTTTAAAATAATTATAAAAATTATTTTAAAGCAAGCGCAATAAGTTATTTAATTCAAGGGAATATCCCTGAAACCCAGTCGGGTGCGAGGATGCACTTTGGTTGGAAAGACCTTCGTTCTGTTCTCGGGGGAGACTCGAATTAACCGATCTCATAAGTTTTTTTTTTCTATCTGTTCTTCTTCTTCTTCCACAGACACACACACACACACACACACACACACACACACACACACACTGAACGGGAAAGAAAAAACTAGAGGTCATTCTTGTGGATTGAATAAGAGTTCGGTGAACAGGGAAGTGAAAGGAAAAGATTTTTCTCGTGGCGAGTGGTGAAATATGTTACCACAGAGAGAGAGAGAGAGAGAGAGAGAGAGAGAGAGAGAGAGAGAGAATATGATGAGTGCAACTTCAGTGAATGAGTTCAAGGAGAGGGCGGAGCATTGAGTGAGCGTCAATGATTATTCCCGAAAGTGTTTCAGGTTTGAAGTGTAAATGTTGCCGCTAAAGTGCGAAAACCGTTAATGTGCACATTACCTAGATAATCTGCAGATGAACTGATTTGCTCCGTTAACGTGCGGAATCAAGAGTTTTCCGCATTTTACCTACGTAATGTGCACATTAACGGCTTCCGTATCGTTAAAGTTCAAAAGTTTGTTTCTCTCATTTCCTTTCCCTACTCCTTCCCCCCTCTCCCTCCACTTTTAGTTTGGTTTTTTAATAAGTAAACATAATTTTATCATATGTTTTTTTCTTAATTGTAATCATATTTTAAACGGTTTGATTCCTTGTATTATATTAATTGATTGATGATTGATTCTATCAACTAATTTGTTGATTGTTTGATTGTATTAACTTGATTCTTTAGATATCGAAAAATAAATAAATAACATTACGTTAATTTAAGCGTACAGAAACGTTGCTGTTGTTCCAGCAAGGATCTTATTTTCACTTTAACGAGTGCCTAGTAGGTAATGTGCAGATTACCTAGGTAATATGCAGATTACCTAGGTAATTTGCAGATTACCTAGGTAATTTGAGAAATGAAACAATTTTCCGCACATTAACGGATCACCGTAGTTAATCTGCACAATACCTAGATAATCTGCAGAATAACTGATTTCTGCACTTTAGTGGTAACATAAATATGAAGTAAATAAGTTGCCGTTATTTATCGAGGGGACGTCCCGTGAGTGCCCCATGGAAATTCAATCGTCATAATAGTAATGATAATAATATAATTAAATTGATCGTTTTTCATTAGTGTTTATTTAACATTTAAAGTAAAAGTTATAATTTATTTTTTAAAAAAACCTTTTTCTTTGAATTATGACTTGTAGCAGTCGATGCCGCTCTTACTTCAGTTGTGTCGAAACTACTGTGAAATGTGAATGTTAATCATTAAACATAAATAATTCTCTAGTTGGATTAAGGGAAATGAAATGTAATATTTCTATAATTCCCGTTGTTGTTATTATTAATGTTATTTGTTCGTGCGGAAAAAGCCGCTATTGTTTTGGAAGAACTTTCGAAACAGCCAAGGCTGTGAGGCCTGGGTATTATTAAAAACGATTTTTTTTTCATTTTATTTTATTTATTTTTTATTTTTTTATGATTTTTTTTTTTGCGATTTTCAATCTAAGTGTGACGACTAATAGGATGATGGCTCCTCTCCCAACCAACAGGCTAGAATTCTGTAATTCTTTGCCCACCCAAGATATTAGTATCTTGGGTGGGCAAGATATTCTTCTGTGTTTCCGTTAAATTTCTTAAGAACGAGGATAAATTAAAGATCATCTATTAAAAATTATCAACAGAAGGTACATTTTTAATAGATTGTATAAAACAGAAAACATTACTTTCTTACAGCAAGTATACTTAGCATGCTTTATCAGTTGAAAAAAAATAGAAAGAAAAAGAAACAAAGAGAAAAAAAAATACCTGAATAGGAAATAATTTTCATATTATTAGCCAAAAAAATTGGCTAATAACAGGTCCAAACTTTCCGTAGTTTAATGGAAATTCAAGCATCATTCATAAATGCAGGAGGCGCTAAACCGGTAAAGGCGATCAAAATTTAATTCCAAATTTGGCCCACAGTCTTTTTCCTTACCAAAGAGGGAAGTTCTATAAAATTTGGCTGTGTTACTTGAAACAGAATAAACCGAGAAAGGAATCTGGTGGCTTCATTTTTATGGTGGGATTAGATCAAACAGTTTTCGAAGTATAAGTAAAAAAATGGTAAAATTCAAGAGAATGAGTGAGACTATCCAAGATTCAAGGTGTTCAGTCCAAACATAGTCTACGGTCCTCTCAGAACGAGAGGTGGATTCCGTGAAATATATTCGATAACAGGGTCCAACAGATCCAAATATAAGCATAGAACCACATAACAAGTCGGGAAGGGTGATTTTCGTATACCCAGAAATGCAAATTTGTAAACAAAATGATTTCATATGTAGAGTGCGACAAGATAATATTTTACACCATATGACGGACAGTTGTGCAATTGCCTTTTATGTGAACAACATACACGAAAAACATTCATTTTTCAAATTAGCGTGGAAAAAGTCACTAAAATAAAAAATCGCACTGTTATTGCCCTGACGAATACATAAGAAACTCAAACTTTAAGAATAATATTCTCTCCATCCATTTGGGAGTCCGTGTGAGCACATGAAATCGACAAACTGCATCCTTAAATTTAAAGCTGACAATTTAACTGCAAAGAACTAAATGGTTCGGAATATTAGTGGATATCGGCTTCACGACAACTGATATTTCAGAAAAATATAATTACGGATTCAAAATCATTGGAAAATATGTTTCGTGTAGATTAAATCATTTTGTGTTCGTGGGAGAAATCATGTCAGTCGTATCATGAATCAATTCATCTCATAAATAAACAATTGATAAGTTCCTAAATAATTACATAATTACGTCGTTTTGAAACTGCTAAATACTTACTAATATTTCTAGCATCACTTTAAAAGAGGCGCTTTATAAACTTCCAAATGGAGAATTTCTCCTCTTCAAATATATCCGATGTTATCGTCTAGGTTGACGCCCAAATCTATAAGATCTTGACAGTATTCAAACAAGGCATTAAATTCCTTGTAATGTTCATCTCGCACCTTAATTTCTTTCTTTGTGCGATTGTAACGAATGACAGAATGGAGATAATTTTAATAACAGTAAATGGAAATATTGAGAAATGCTACAATCAAAATTTCATTTTTCCATTGAAATCTTTCCACGGGTGAATCAACGAACAATCAACAAAAATAGTATCCACATGAATCAAAAATAATAACTTATTCATCATGAGCATCGGGAGTGCAGAATTTTCCAGCAAAACGGAATATCTTAAACGCCAGAGGCAATTATTCGCTTGAGAATATTCAGAGATACTGTTCTGAAGAGAGAGATTCTTTCGATTATTAGGCATACGAGGGAAAAAAAACTCCCTTCCTGATGGATATCAGAGTAATCCACTCCAGATAAACACGAAGTAAAGAAAATAATAATTGTAAATGGTGACAATGATTGTTATGAACCAAGCAAACTGTTTCTACCAGCAAAAAAAAAAAAGTAATAGCAATAATAAATCGTCTGAAGTAAATCAATGTGTCAGTTGCGTCACTTTATGCTAGTTTTAACTGAGAATGGCGGCAAGATTTCCATGAAAAGATCTCTAGATAGATTGATACGAGACGTGTCGTTCCTCCTACGGTTCGTTACGCACAGAGTAAACGTTTATTTGGTCGGTGCATTTCGCACTGAATGAATACACTTTTCAACATTAAAACTGAACAAATTGCTACCCCAATCGTTATCACCATTAACTAGGCTTCTTTCATATACTTTTGTAAAATATTCATCGAATAGGATCGTACTTACTGGAATTCCCTAACTCGATCTTCTCCAAAGGATACACGTTTTGGTTGCTGGAGATCAACAGGAGTTAAAGGTTCGGGAGCATCAAGCATGCTGGCATTATCTCCTGAAGCAGATGGATCACTAGTAGAGTGGCTACAGCAAACATAGTATTTTTTGATTCAGAATCAGCCATTTCTTGAGTACTTTCTTGTTCAGAGGTGGAAGGACCAGCGAAATTAACAACACCTTTGTCTGCAAATATGACCATTTTCTTGGATTTAGTATCCACAAAAGTGGATGCACAGAAGAAACTGCGTTCTCTTCTGTGCATCCAAAACGAGCAGTTGGGTCACTACTAGTAGCTGCAGGTTCTTTTGCAGCTAGCAGAGTATTTCCTGATACATTATTGTCAATTTCTTGATCAGTTTCTTGTTGTTCAGAGGCGAAACGACCAGCACAATTAACAACAGCTTTGTTTGCAAATGCGGCAATTTGCTTAGATTGAATATCCACAAAAATAGATGGTCCGGGAACGCTGAGAGTGAAAGGTTTTTGTTCTGAAGAAACTGCGTTCTCTTCTGTGCATCCAAAACGAGCAGTTGGGTCAATACTAGTGGCTGGAGGTGCTTGTGCAGCCAACAGAGCATTTCCTGATATATTATTGACCACATTTTCAGGAGTTGAAGGGGCAAACAGCATTTACTGATGGTGCATTTTGTGAACCCGCATATCGTGAATTATGTCTTAATATACCACGTGGTGGTGGAGATGGCAGCGGTTGTGCGCGTTTCCTTTTCATACATGGAACTAATCCTGGAAGAAATTGGAAATAGAATATTTTTAATAATAGATTGTGTTCATCTAAAAAATACGGAGAAATAAATTCTTAGTTTATGCCTCCTTTTAGATAATTCAAATAATCCAAAAAAATAAACAAAACCCGATAAGTTTCGTATGTCGTTTGACTTACATCTTCAGGGGTTAAAGGTATCTAAAAGTTTAAACACAAGAAATGAGAAATTACTCAAAATAGTCCATTCTATGATGTTATGGCCGTCTAACTGTTCATTAAATTAAAAAAATCCGAATGCAGAATCTGTGCATGGTAAGTTTGAACAATGCTGGATGTTGCCGCGTTCTGTTGTTCACGTTCACATTGTCCGAGGTCTGACTCAGGTATATATATATATATATATATATATATATATATATATTAATGAACAGTTAGACGGACATAACATCACAGAATGGACTATTTTGAGTAATTCTCATTTCTTGTGTTTAAACGTTTAGTTACCTTTAACCCATGAAAATGTAAGTCAAACGACATGCGAAACTTGTCGAGTTTTTTTATTTATTTATTTTTTTTATTTATCTTAATAAACTTGTAGTTCGCTATAAATCTACGCCTACAATTAGCTGAATACTGTTCAATTTCCGTAATATATTTTAGTGCCATAGATAATCATACTGCTATAGAGTTCGCATAAAATAAATAAAGGAACCTGAATAATTAAGATGGAGAAGTGCTGTGAATCGAACCATATTTTATCGACAAAAAAAATATAAAATAAAATAAAATTCCGAAAATTTGTAACAACTTATGAGAATATTATCTTCGATATCGCAGTTATCTTTTCTGGTACTACTTAAAAGACACAAACTCTACCAAACGAGTCGATATATTTCTTTGATTAGCGCTTGAATTAGATTTTACTGGCATGACAGCTGTTTCGAACTGTTGGTTCTCACAGAGACACAATTAGGTTATTCAAATTTCCCAAGTTCCAAAAACTCGTGACCGACCTACGATGAGCACTCCCTACCTCTGTCATCTAACTTCGAAACTGCTTACGAATCTCTAGGTTCCACCCGAGAACATTCATCCAAATCTCAGTCAGGTGCAGTCGCAGCCTCACAAAGCGTCAGCACAAAGCGAAGGAAGGCAATGAAATATCAGCTAAACCAAAGCAACGACAAAGCCTGCAGGCTGGAAACGAATATTCAAACCACCCAAGTTCCACAAAGTTGGAAAGGGTGACATTTAAAAGACCAGCTTCCAGTAAACTTCAAACTCGTCAGCGTATCAAAAGTGATCATTGTTTCGATCGGCTAACTAATCAGTGCCCGAAGATCACTCACTGACTGGAAAATACTCGGACCTGCAATTGGAGACAAGTAGTACTGCCACTTAGCCAGCTTTCACTGAAGGCAGCGGCAGACAAACTCGCCAGCCTGCAAAGGTCATCCTATTTCAGAGAGAAATCCATCCACGGGCAAGAATACTTGTCTTTTTGGTGGGAGGTGAATTTCATCGCCCAGTGTGAGACCACTTCTCTGCTTAGTGGAGGCTTGAAGTGGCTTTAAAAAGCTCCATGGTTAATCTCCAGAGCAAGATTTCCGGTCAGTGTAAAACTTCAACGAAAAATTATGAAATTCAGGAATAAAAAAATCCTTAGACCTCTCACAGTACTAATGTATTATACCTTTTGTGTGTCAGAGTTACAAAAAAAAAAAAAAAAAACTGAGTTCGCATGCTTACATTTTGCATTTGAAGGATTTCTCGAAGTGAGAAGGTGAAGGTAGTTCTGCATTTTTGCAAAAAATATTTAAAATCAGTATTTGTAATCTAAATACAAGATATTTCGGTAGGTTCTACATATTAATTTCTTTCATGCAAATCCCCCTCCCCCAAGAAATGTTTTAAACATTCCGCCAATTAGTATATAAACACAGTATGGAAATTTCAACCTAACACGGGCCTATAAAACTAGCTTTGAATAATAATAATAATAATAATAATAATAATAATAATAATAATAATAATAATAATAATAATAACATTATTATTATTATTATTATTATTATTATTAATCACCAGCTATATTATTCATACCTACCATTTACATTTATATGCA
Organism: Typopeltis vanoorti; assembly: GCF_054136105.1. NCBI lineage: Eukaryota > Metazoa > Arthropoda > Arachnida > Uropygi > Thelyphonidae > Typopeltis > Typopeltis vanoorti. The sequence goes on along the minus strand of NC_143561.1, from coordinate 45,856,214 downwards.
TGTGTTCATAACTGCATACAACAACATAAAGCATGGGTTATAGCATCTTTTTATTATAAAGGTGTGCATATGAACAATCAAACTGAAGGTGAAGTTCTACTGTTTACACCTTCAATGCTAAACATGATTATATAATGCTTATAACAAGTGGCAGCTCGTGGCTTGAAATCGTGGGGCTGCTGTAAATTTTGCTGTAAAAGTGCATACGTGTTTGGATAAAATATCAAAATTACGGTAAAAATTAAAAAAAAAAAAACATGAAAAAATATTGTTTATTATTGATAAAATTATACAATTTGTATAATTCAAAATTACTTAAAAATAAAATCCATTCCTTTAATTGTAATTAAAGGAATGGATTTACAATTTTTGGACATTACAATTCTTTAATTGTAAGGTCCAAATATTTAAAGAGACGGAGTAAATACGATAAGCACTACGAACACTCTACTACTTGCGGAAACTGCATATAACAGTGGAACTGCGCAACGGACAGTGCGCATTACGCAAATAGCTCGCAGCTCACTATGACGTGCACATTCATGCGCGCGTAGCAATATGACACTGTGGTAAACACAGTGCTGCTAGCGTCCTTTGCCTTTGTAAGTGGTACAAGATGGATTTTTATTCTTTTTTGTACAAAATAAGAGAATTGTATAGGATTGTTGATGATAAAATTAAATAGTACAAGCAAATATATAAATAAACTATAAATATATTTATACATCGAGAAAAATTGGGGATGCTGCAGTTCCGCAGTGCCTACGCACGAGCCACCCCTGCTTATAACATATATTTACAACATATATTTTTACAACATATAATATTATAACATTAATAATAAATTAATCAAACTGTGTGCAGGTGACAACATCGCATTTTAATACGAATTACGCAATTCCACATATTCCGGTGATATTTCGAAACACTCTCTGATTTACGGAAAAGTACACTGCGGAGTTCGCATATTTATGGAAAGGGGAGGAATAAGAGGATGAAATAATCAATAATAATATTAGATATAACAAGTGATCACATGCAATTGTATTACTATGGCGAGCAGTCATCACCGCTGCAAGCCAATCTTCAATATTCGGGAATTCCATTGCGATTCGAAATCGCCTGGAATAGAAGTTAAAGCACTTACTTCGTATATACTTCATCTTCATCTTGACCAGATATGAAATCTTCTTAATTTTAGTTTTTATCAATAACGCTTTATCTTATGGGAGCTTAGTAGGATAATCCTAGCAGGAAATCAAATACTTTACATCAGTCATATGAACAAACTGTTAATGACGTGTTAACAATCGAATACGTTGTGTTGGTGTTTAGCATTAGTGTCATTGTTTCCTTTCATCAAATTAGGTTCCCCTCCTTTTTTATTGTTTACGAAATTATGTCCAGATAACTATTAAATTTGAATTTAAATTCTGTAAGAACAGCCACATTTCTTTACGAAAAACGTATTTTAGGACACAATATTTTGATTCCTAGTTCACATCAACGCGTACATTTTTTATCATCATTTTCAATAGAAAAATGTGTTTCTTTTTCACTCATTAAAGGATAGGAAAAACTTGCGTGTTTATTTTATTTTATTTTTTAAAATAACGAATATAAAGAATATAAATAAACGAATATAAAAAATAAAAAACAACCGCACTTAATATTTTTTGCAATTCGCAACTTAGAAAGACTTGCAGTAATCTATCTCAATACGAATTGTCTGAATTGGATATACTCTCCGGGATTTTTATGTATGAAATAAGAAAAAAGAAGAATCATTAACTTGGAAACTGAGAATTCATTAAAAAAATTAAGTGGCAATAAAAATAATAAGTTAATTCAATGTCGAAGCAACTCCATATAATCTTGTAGTATATTACATATTCAGGACTTGACAGTGTTTCATTGCCATTTTAACTTATGGACAATCAAAGCAATTATCTCAGGTTGGTAACAAAGAGGGTGCTTGCTCACCTCAATCACGAGCTTTACATTCATATTCTCTACCTAAAAAAACTAAAGAAAAAGGTCCCAGTGAACACGAATCCTCACATTTCCGATATGCAACTGTTTGTAATTGCAAATAGCTACACATGCAATAGAGAACGAAAAAATTACAAAGAGAGAACGATTCGGTGTTCGTCTGGTTCGGACGTAGCAAGCATGTGTGGAGATGTCTGCATAAGTAAGGAAATAGATAAGAGCAGAGATCTGCAAGTTTTCGAACTGTGTCACGCAGATCACAGACAAGAGTATGCAAAAAATAAAATTACATGGATGCATTATGTCTGTAGGCGAACGCCAGGAATATTAAAAACACAGGATTAGAGTTTGTTGCCTTGGTACCCCAGATTTCAGGCATTAGTGAGACCTGGCTATAGAATCAGACAAACTAACTGGTATCGAGTGTAAAAGGTGCAGTATTTTTAGGAAGGATACGAGAGAAGGGGTGGGGAAATGCTGCTAATTTAGACTTGAGACCTATGACTGCATTACTAGTAAGGCTTTTTCACGTAGCAGTGAGTTTGAAGCCATCTGGGGTGGAGTCTAACAAGATAACCGTGACAACACTCCACTAACATAGTAGGATGTTGTTACAGACCTGGGGGATCGGTTGCTTGTAATAAAGAAATGATCACCAAATAAAGACGATAGTCGCGAAAAGAGTTAATCATAAGGGGAACGTTAATTATCGGAACATTGATTAGGTAGCTATGAAATCGCACGAGAAGAATGAAACTGAATTTATTGAGCTATTGCGGGACAACTTCCTCAAGCAGCCTGTGACAGAAGGAAATCGAGATCAAAGAGCATTAGATTTGATTGTAGTGTCCGAGGGGGGAATGGATTACGGTTATAGACGTGAATATTCTGCCTCCAATTGGTGACAGTGATCATGCTGTACTCACTTGGGAAGTGATTAAGTTTATGAATTTTCCATTCAGAAAAGGTTACATGTTGAACGAACTACAAAGCAGGAAATTATGACCAACTGAGGAATATACTGAGTTCAGTGGAATGAGATCGGTTGCTGGATGGCAAGAATATCGTCAGTGCATGGGAAGCATTTAAATAATACTTAAATGCCGAAGAATAAATAGAGTAGGGGTCAAATGGATGTGAATCTTATTAAGCAAGAGATTTGTATGAGAAGAATGATGTGGAAGAAAAACCGTGTGCATAATGATAATGTACGTTATGAAAATTATAAGAAGCACTAGAATAGTCACAACTTTTGTACGGAAAGCAGTCTGAGTATGAAACTAACTGGCTCGGCTTATTAAAGAACAACCCGCAAGAATTCCGTCGAAATGCAGCAAATAAAAGAAAGAATGAATATGAAAGAATAACTCTTCTAAATTCAGGTGGCGTGAGGGTAATAGATGCAGAAAAGGTTGTTCAACTAAAGAGTGTCCATTCTGTTAAAATCTATCAACATGGTGTATGCAACATTGAGCTCACTATACACTACCTCTTCATTGGATTAAGAAACTTATCCAGTGAAGAAGTATATGAAGATGAGGTATTAGAGCTCTTGCACAAACGTAATAAGAATTCAGCAATATAGACTGATGGGATATCATCACGTGTGCCAAAAGAGGGTGTTCAGCTGAACTGGGTATTCTTTTGACCAGGTGATTAATATGACTCTCAGAACAGAGAGGATTCCGCAGGTATGGAAGGAATGTATGGTAAATATTCTATTGCTCAAGGATGGAGCAAAGACCAATGTATCCAATTATCGGATAATTAATATCTCAGGAGCGGTGGTGGAGTTTTGGAAAAATTGGTTAGGGTTCGCAATCAGGAGTGGGTTGACAGTGAATATCTCCTTTTCAAAGAACAACATGGGTTTACCACGCGAATGTGATGTTTTAGCAATACGCTCCATTCTGCAATAATGTAACCATTGAAATAGACAAATGGAAAATGGATACACCATGATACTTTTGGATTTTGATAAGGCTTTCGACAGAAAAATGCATGGTAGATTGTTGCATGAATTGGAGAAAATGGGTTTGGATTATAGAATAACAGCGTGGATAAGAGGATGGCTATCTGACAGATATCAAAAAGTGGTATACGGGAGATGTGAGTCTGCACGATTTAATCTGTGCTGTCCCGAATGGACAGGGCTATCCGTTCAGCCATGAGATCATGGCTCCGACTGCTACCTGACACTCCTACTGATTATTTCCATGCGAGGGTGACGGATGGTGGGCTCGGGGTTCCATCACTTAGATGACTAATCCCACGCCTGCGGCTGTCAAGAATCGCGCAGTTAGAACTATCTTCTTCCTCTATCTGCAGAGAGGTTTTCTATAGCCCATTTAATACAAGAAGACTTTAGGCAGGCTAAAGGTTGTTCCAAATTATCAAGGTACTTTAATTGAGTCAGCACCTGCAGAACACAACAGGTGGTCATCTCTGTTGCACTGTTCTGTAGATGGTGCTCCTTTAAAAGAGTCATATCTGGTGCCTCCCCAGCATGACGGGGTAAGGGATGGCACCATACTCCTCCCTGGGTTCGAGTATATTGCCCGTATCTGGACGAAGATCAATGCTAACTATTGATCCTCGATTTGATTCGAATGATTCGAGCACGCACAGCTCTATGGGGTAGTGACGACTCAAATTGTAGGGCTGGCTGCCACTACAATGAGACATTGTGTCATAGCGCCCAGTGTTGCTTCCGCACCCATGGGGTCCGCGTGCGGAGGCATAATGCCCTGGTCTCCATTCTGAATAACCGCTTTAAGAACAAAGGTTGGGAGACTGCAGTGAAACCTTATTGGATCTCCGCGGGTTTGCGTAAGCCAGACTTAGTGATTAAAAAAGATAGTGACGTTTGGGTAGTTGATGCCCAGATGGTGGGAACAGGGTGCTCACTAGCCTATAGCTATAATAATAAAGTAAACTATTATAAAAATAATCAAGATCTAGTTAGTAAGACACGGGAGGAGCATGGGGCAACTCCGAGGTTTACCAGCGCCACCATCTCTTTACATGGCGTATGGAGTGCAGATATTTATAAGGACTTAATACAGCTTGGGCTTACGCAGAACGGTATAAAAGTTCTTTCCTTGAGGGCCCTACAGGACACACTAGTGGAATGGCGTTGTCACCAGAAAATGACTACAATGATAACTAGAAAAGGCATAGGGTAAAACACTTGTAAAGGCTTAGGCCTATATCAAGTCAGGACGAGATGTAAGGGTAGTACTGCCCATAACTAGTACAAAGATTAATAAAAAATAATAATAATAAAAGTAGCCAGTGGTGTACCACAATTATCGGTGCTTAGTTCTCTGTTATTTTCTCTGTACATTAATGATATTGGGAAGGATTTTCAAGTGACATACCGCTGGTTGCTGATAATGTAAAGATGGGTAGGGTAATTAGGAATGCTGCTGATATGCAGCACTTGCAGAATGATTTTAATTTGGCTGGAACTGTAGACAAGGTAAAACGAATGTCAGTTCAATATTAGAAAATGTAAAATATCCACATTGGGTTGATTAGATATCCAATGCTGTATTATATTGGTGGGATTATGTTAGAAGAAAGTGATGAGGCTTGGGATCATGGCGTGTTAGTAGACAGGAGTTTGAAGTTCAGGGGCCATGTAACAAAGATGGCAAATACAATTCAAAGGATAATTTCAGTGCTGAAATGAATGTTCACATGTAAATTAAGGATGTCACATTTTGCCTCTTTACAATGCCTTGATAAGACCTCACTTGGAGTATTGTGCACAAGTCTGTCTCCTGGATTCCTTTACGTTTCTGATATAGTGGAGGGTGAGTGCAAAGAGAGTGTTAACATGATATCACGATTGTGGAATAGTGATTAGGAAGAGAATGAGATTGAGAATTTTTATGCTGGAGATACTAGAAAGTTGGAAAAAGAGGAGTGATATGATTGAGACTTACAAAACTTCTGAAATATTCATATATCATTTCAGTTGATGGAATTTTTCAATTTATGGAGGGCGCGGAAAGTACGAGAGAGCATTCTTGGAAGCTCAGAATGAAGGCCGCTAAGGAGGTGTTAGGGATAATTTCTCTCAGAGGGTAGTGCATGATTGGAATGGATTGCCTTTGGATGTTGTGGGTGCAAGCAGTGTGAATGAATTCAAGAATAAACATAACAGCTGGTGCGTGTAGTATGTGGCCTCCCTTGATGAGTCCCGGATTCTCTGGAAGGTTCTCTTAATAATAATAATTATAATAATTATTAACTTTATTAATCTATTAGTGACTTTAAATAGCACACTCAGAAATGAGAATACTGCAAATAATTGCGGCCATCTTTGGGTTTGTAACCAAAACACATTGTTCTCTGGGCGTGAGCCCTACTGTCGAGGTTCTGTGGTGATCTGAATCGACCTTCGATAGCAACACGATCAGCAAGATTTTTTTTTCCTAAGTTGGTACATCTGTCATAAGCATCCATGTGAAATTGCAAGTGATTGTATCAAGTAGTTTTTTTATACCGCTATCTGAAGCAAAAGTGTTGTCTGTATCCCTTGAAAAGGATGAAATTGAGTAACGTGCAGTTATAAAATTCTTTGTAAAAGAAAGTTATACGCCAAAAGAAATCCATTTGAAGTTCAAAAAGGTTTATGGGCACTCTTCTTCTTCGTTTTCGACAATTAAGAAATGGGCTGCCGAGTTTAAAAGTGGCCGTGCCAGCCTTGAAGATGATTCACGTGAAGGAGATCCAAAATCTGTAACAAGACCTAGAAATCATTGATCAAGTGCACGATATGGTATTGGATGACCGGCGAGTCAAAGTGCATGATTGCTGAGAGTAAAGGTACTTCAGAAGAACGTGTAGAATATATTTTGCATGAAGAATTGCAAAAGAAAAAGCATTGCGCAAGATGAGTGCCGCGCTTGCTCAAAGCAGATCAAAAACGCACTCGCATAAAAATCTCTGAACAGTGTTGAAGCATTTTACCAAGAATAAAACTGATTTTTTATGTCGATTTATTACTATGGATGAATCTTGGGTTCACCGATACACACTAGAATCCAAACAGTAGTCAAAACAGTATACAAAGGCTGGTTGCTTAGCACAAAGAAGCCAAAGTCGATTCCATCAGCAGGAATGGTGTTTTTGGATGCTAAAGGCATTTTGTTTATTAATTATCTTGAAAATGATAAAATAATAACTTCGGAATATTACTCCAATCTTTTAGCCAGACTATACTAAAAAATATGTGAGAAAAGACCCGGTTTGCAGAACAAGAAAACTATCATCTTTCATCAGGACAATGCACCTGCCACCAAGGAGTTTTGGCAATGGGAAAATTTAGGGATCTGCACTATGAATTGTTGGAACATCCATCTTTTTCCCCAGATTTAGCTTCCTCTGACTCCGTTTGTCCGTGCCAGAGATTCCTTAACTCAAGAACCTGTCGAAGATAGGATAGACCTAGAAAACGTTCCTCCAGTCGGCGACTAGGCTTGAACTTAAGTCTACCTTCGAGCGACCTAGCGCAGAAGATGCAAGCGTCTCCTCCACTGAGCCATACACCACCCCTCACATTCATAAAAAATATTTTATTTAATTTTTATAAATATAATAATTTATTCACATTTCGACTGCCAATGCCAATCCTATTCAAATCCCTGCTCATAACTAGATGACACATGGGTGGAAAATAGCATTCATTAAAAGCTTAGGTAAACTGCTGCGTACAGAAAGTTCTCTTTGTCTGTTCGAACCTTCTCAGACGATGGCGATCTCATTTTTGACAAACTATTAATCAAACAGGTCCTCAATTACCCTCTTAGAAAAGAGATGCGGGTTATTTTTCCACTGATTAAACACCTGGAATATCTCATCTTTTTAGAAACCAGTCAGCTCTGCTGTGCTCATATTGTGGCTCCAGCCAGATGGGCACTCAAAATAAGCCCTTTATGGAATTTCAAACGACCCTTTGTTTATCCCATTGGTAGATCCCAGTGTGATCAATACTGCAGACAATTACTGTCTTAGGGCTCTGTTTTGTGTCATTGTTGTTTAACGTGCATTTAATGAGTATGGGACGACTTTAACTAGAAAGATGCAACTGTTAGTGGTTATTCAGAATTTGGGGAGAATAATTAGTGATGTAGTTGAGATGCAGGGTTGGATTTGAAGAGATCATCTTTGAAGAGACAAATTGTGAAAACAACAGGGTTATAAAGCCGGATTAGTTGAAATTCTATCCACCTACGACAAAAGTGTTCTCTACATTTACAATAGTTTATTGGCGAGATTCCTCTAAAATATCGATACTGTGGTTCATTTTTATGCATATCCGATATATTACATAGAAATTGTAATATCAAAGAGTAACAACATAATTCATATGCTTGTTTTTATACACATATTTATTTTGCATTCACAAGAGAATTCGCGTTGATTGTATTCGTTCAAATCACACGTTTCCCTAAAATACCACAAGTAGTAAAACTGGGATCTACCAATACGAATAATTTGTAAAAGCCACGGATCCTTAGAATTATTAGCAAGCATGAAAATTCAAGGAAAATCAAGAAAACTGAAGCTATTTGTTCTCGAGTCTGCTTAATACTCTTTCGTATCATAAATTTAAATTCGAAATAAGCAATCTACAAAGTAAAACCTAGTGTTGTTTGGAATATTCATATATGCTCTGTGCCTATTTATTCACTAAAATTTTACTTAAATAAAATAAAACAACATTAATTATATCTGAAATATTTCTTCTATTTTTAAGAAAATTTGAGAGTTGTTAAAAAATGTTATTAGTGTTTTCGGACACCTTTTTTATTTCTTAAAGCACTTTATTATAAATAATATGTGGAAATAAAATTTGGAAGTCATTATAACGTGGTGCATTTTACGCACTATTCCACTAAATCGACCGTGAGATGCGGTGATTAATACCCTTGGAGGGTAATGGATGGCAATGCTGTAGCCAAAGAAGTTCTAACCGAGGCTCGGCTATTGCTGCTACCTTCTTGCCATGATCAGAGCTTTAATAGCTCAATAACACCTTATTCATTCACTGTTCTCTACAAATAACGGGGAATATGAAAAGCATTATTGCTTCGCCCCTTTAAGCCAGTCCTTATAAGGACTTCAGGAACTATTCCACTGATCCATGGCATAAACATTTTTTGCCATATACATTAGTTTCGATAATAAACTAGCTAGGTTATAAATGAGAAAAAAAATCTATTAAGCGAATAAAGAAGTCTTTAGCGTTTGCAATCGTTTTTTCAACAAAACCTAGTCGAATTGTTTCATTCATTCTTCCCTTAGTAATAATCCGTAGATAAAAATTAAAATTTTTCGTACATAACGATATCTGTGGAGTCTCCGTATAAAATCAGAAGTACACCATATAAAAATGATTTATTGCCAAAATATTTTCTCTTCACGTATCGTAAAATATCTTTAGCGTAATCGAAGAACAGCAAGGAGGAATCTGAATAAACGTAACAGTAGAATCACGAGTTCCCAAATCATTGTCCGTCTATACACACAGTCGAATCTTCGTTAGATAAATAAATTAAAATAAATATGTAGTTACATTAGTAGATGCAATGCTAATTTGGTAATTGCTAATGTTCTCTTAAAATTCTTGAGGATATACCATAATGATTGATAAATATGAAAAATCTTCAAATTAGATACAAAGATTTTTCTTCTTCTTCTTCTTATTATTATTATTAATTTAGTGCTGAACTCAATGATGTTGCCAAAAACATAATGGGATTAACATTAATATAGACTTGAAGAACCAATAGCTGTGCAAGGAATTTAAAACAGAACGAATAAAACTCAATTAAAAAAAAACACCTTTTTAGTGCAGGTTATTTTAATACCAAAACAAATGGAAGCATTCGTATCCATCAAGTATTTTCAGGTGCATATTGTTATTCAGTATTCTTTAAAATACAAAATTTTAAGTAGTTGATCAATCAGGGAGTAGGTTCATTTGCACTAAGTTGGCTCATTTGGTTCATTTGCTTGGTTCACTAAGTTGGTTCATTTGGCTATTGCAAAATTTTATTAAATAATTGGACCCACAGAAACGTTTCCAGACATTCAACATCTTTCAAATCTGCGTGAAATGCTGCACCAATCCAGATGTTTAACTAACTGTCAGCATTTAATCCTGTGCAGTTTTATACTTCCAAGAACGCTGCCCTTTTCCGTGATTTTTCATTATCTCACTCAAACGATCAACGGCTATCATTATTGCACAAAGACAAGAAACTGGTATTGCTGAGTTCACGATTTATGTCACCTCAAATAAATGACAATTTGTGATGACATAAATTGTCATTTATTATGTTCTTTCGGTACGTGTTCTGAACTCGAATTGTACTTGTCCACTTTGTATTCTCTTCATATTATATTATATTATATTATATTATATTATATTATATTATATTATATTATATTATATTATATTATATTATATTACATTTCTCCGAATTATGAGGTTTCTCTAGACACAAAACTCGCAAGAATACTTTGGTTGAAACAATAGTTTTAGATTTATGCTTAGAAAAAGTTTTCTGTTGAGTAAAATGATGCAATTTATTTTTTTAAAGTGCAGTGGCAGAGGTTACAGGACGAAACGCATCACCATTATTATCTCGTGCTTTTTTGTTTTCCATGAAACTTTCTTTGCCAATTGCCAATTTATTTGTATTGCCGATCGTTATCGTAACGAGGCTTCCATGAAGGTATTTTAATCACGGGTTATCAAAAATCTTTTAGAAATGGCACCCACTTATACATAAACAAGCGCAACCAACTGCGATCAGCCACTTCATTCGGTACGTGTTCAGAACTCGAATTGTACTTGTCCAGTTTGCATTTCTCTTCATATTATTAACGTTATATTATATTATATTATATTATATCATATTATATTATATTATATTATATTATATTATATTATATTATATTATATTATATTATATTATATTATATTATACATTGCGGTTAACATGTTGTTATCATTTTGATAATATCCACAAAAACAGAAAATAACTGAGAAATCGTCGAAAAATCTTGAATAGCGGTTTATTGCAAAATTCTGATGAAGTCGAAGGGAAAACGATAGATGATATGTTCTCTAAATATTTGGGATGAACACCCTCAGCATCACGATTGGATGAGATTGGCTACTTGCAACTTTAAAATTTCTCATCAGTGACTTGCATCGATGCTAAGCTGGGAGTTTCGAACAGAAGCACATTGTCGCAACGTTGTGCTCACGAATGTGCCATCAGTTACCTTAAAATAGAGTCTGAAAGAATATTAAATAAATCGAATAGCCAAACTAGATGTAAACTATTGCTACACACAAAACCTTTAACGCGCTTACCAAAGCATTATTATTCCACGAGCTATAAAATTGTTAGAGGAACTGCAATGCAATCTCTGCCCTGAATTCGAGTTGATATTATCTCATTCCATCATTGATGCCAAACATGTTCGATTCCTTTATCAGACATGAGTTTAAAATAATGTGTATCACTGTGATCATTTTTCTCTTAATCCGGATGATCAAGTCACTGAATAGCTGAGGCTTTCGAGAGCGTGAAACGGATGATATATGTAATTAAAGCTCTCCATAGGTGATGTGATGCTCCACGAGATCCAGAAGATCCAACAGTACAGCAACCCACGAGCAACAGTTCCTACAGTCAGTTTTAGAGAACGCCGCGGAACCTCACGAGACTACACTGAGGTGCGGACTCACAACTTACGAATCCAATATTAGCAAAGACTGTACAAAACAAAAGTCTGTCAAACGTTTGTTTAATCATTTGTGGTGACATATATTGTCTCATTTATTATGTTCTTTGCATAATAATATTATAAATTCAAATCACGATGTTGCTTATGTAACAGACAATTTTTTTTCTGTCGCCTTACTATGCTTTCTGTTGAGGTAATGCAATCATATGGTATTTGCAATTGCACATTTTAAGAAATAGACTTGAGGTCGGATAAATAGTGCTGCTATCTTTAGCGGTATAAGGCCTCTGTAGACCTGCGGAAATGCGCTGATTAAACGACCTTTTTCTAAGCTAAGACTTTTTTCGATCATTTCGACAAACATTAGTTAATGTCTGACAAGGGAAGTTTTTTTCCTGGATAAACTTGTGTTTAAGGAGGAAAAAATATTGCAAAACAGTTGATGTCAACAAACTTTCATTATACTAATGAAAAACCCGAATGTTTTGTTTGAGCATATTTTACTAGAGAAGTTTCAAAATTGGAGAGAGTCGTACTGAAACTGATTTCGTATGACTGGGATGCAACTCGGGCTGTAATACTCTACATTTAGTGAAAATTGATGAAAACTATAACATAAGCGTATGCATAAAAAGGAATGCGTATGCACAATACAAAGCATTTATAATTAATTGTTACCGGGATAAAACAATAACGTGAGACCAACCTAACTAAATTGTTCACCGGAAAAGGGGTGGTGGTAGCAGTATGTTGGTATTGAGATTGTCGGGGATATCACTGGGTCCTCTCATCACTACTGAAGACACCTCGACTGCTATTTCTTACATGTTTCTAGACTGCATCGAACCTCAAGTTGTTTAAAGCCAAACAATGTTGTTCATACTAATAAACCAATAGGAAATCAAGGAGGTGGTTTCCTACTCAATTGCAGCACATCGTTGTCACTCACAACGTAGATAACATCTGCAAAGATTCTCAGATCGATATCTGTTTGAGATATTGTACCCAACTGTCACTTTAATCTCGAGTTGTTTAATATATTTCATTTATTTATGGTAATTTAGATAACCTTCTGAAAGCAGGTAAGGAAAGGATGTACCACATCTTGGAGAAAGGATGAAACAAGAGCAAAAGAAAACGTTAATATCTTTCTGATATACAAGCGCGTGAAGGCGTGAATAATTATCGTGTCATGTGTCATCTATGGGAGATATACAAAGTATTAATAAATGGTTTGAAAAAGGATTCATAGGGTTTGTACAATTCTATACCTGGTAGAGCCAAAACAGGAAAAAAAAAACAGGATTTCCCAGTGGCGTCAAGAGTGGACCACACTCAGAGTGTGAAGCAATCTGAGTCGCCAATAATTCCAAGAATTATTAAATGAGAACGAGAATGTCTTTGACTGGATAACAGGCTTAGAATTACTGGGCACTGTGAGATGAGCAAGTAAAAGCCCACAAAATCAAGCACGCATAACGATAACAAATCAGAATATCGTAACTATTCGTAACATGCTCGCTCGGGAGAACTATTTATGCTTCTTGACTTTGAAGAAAGCTCTATTAAGATAATCTGCAGGATTTATGTTTTGCAGATGACCTAATTATCTTTATTTCAAGCGCAGATAAACTGCAACTCGTATCTGTGAACTCCAAACTGCTAACAAAACAGGCAGTTTAAAGGTAAACTTTGATGAAGCATCAATTATCACAAGTACTTTGCAAAGGAATGTTTGATGAAGGGTATTGTGGGCATTCTAAGATTATTACAAATACTACATTCAGCCTCAAATATTTATATTGCCAACCGCCAACCGTAACGCCAACCCCAATCTATAAATCTATCACGACCAGCATTGCGAGAGAACAAGATATCTGTGGATTCATTTAGGTAAGTAGCAAACGTAATTTCGACGAAGAATACTGTAAAACTGTGACCTTTGACTGAACTTAGTAAATGTTAATGATTCTACTAAATGTTTTCTAAAAATGTATTTAAGAAAAATACGTGTGTGACAAATTCGCAATTTGTAAAGAACGACATCAAACACGAGCCAAAAAGGACTCTCTGTTGACGTTGCAGTTTTTAGAGTGGGGTCATCCTGTAGATAGCCAAGGCACAAGAAGTATACTCTTTTCCGCACCACCTCCGAGGTAGAGTATTAGGCGCGCTTTTTTTAACGTGGTATCCCCAGTAGGCCTAGTCCACGAACAGATGAAATAAATTTTAAATATTGCTGGAAAAAACAGTAAAGTTGATTTTTTTTACTTTAAGAATTTCATTTTCGTAAAAACGAACTTTTTATTAGCTTAAGCAGTACCATTGTAACAAGTGTTATGATTTGTGAACTTCTTACAAGGTTACACAGTCCTTTATTTTTCTTTAATAAATCCATAGTTTGATTGTGGATTTCTTGTAAGCCCTCGTGCTCTGTGAACGTACTTGCACGTACGTTCTGCTTGCTTGTGAGAAACAAATTTCAACTACCGTCTTGAGGTTAATCTTGTCAGTAAGACGAATATGGTGTCTAACTTGTGAACATCGTGGAGAATATCGCGGATTGTCGATTTCCACTCCATCAATGAATTGAAAACAAATGTTACCATTCTTCATGCATCCAAAAATGTTCTTGTTTTTGATACGCTCTAGAGCAGTTGAGTGAGTAAAAGGACTCTCCTTTTAAATTCAAAGGCTGAACGTGTTTTAATCAAGAATCATCATACATTATTATTATTATTATTAGACTTCGAAGGATTCATTTAGAGAGGACATACATCACCCAACCTTGTTCTCATACCGTCTCTTCAACGGATTCCCACCAGACCTTTCACTACTTCAACAGCAAAACTGTTCCACTGACTCACGGTTTTAAGAGAAAAAATTCTGGCTCGTACCCGTTTCTTAGCTGCACACAAACACTTAACTTTGGCGGATGCCCACTTTTCCTATCCCCACCTTTCATAACAAAAGATGGGAGAGAACAAAGAGCACCCGATATCCTAGAATGCTCTCTAAAAGTTTATAGTCCTCTATCATATCATCCCAATATCATCTTAGAACACCAGGAGACCACATTTTGAGAGCAGTAGTCAAAGTGCAGTCGTATCGAGGCAAAATTAATTCCATATCTTTACATGCCAATGTTAATTTTAACGTTGCAATTATACTCTGAGTTTTATTTGCAAATTTGTTACGTGGGCTTTCAAATTCAAATTTCCATTCACTATAAATCCAAAATTTCTAGCTTTGCCAATTATTTCACGCATAATCCTAACTATATAACATGCCGCCGGATATTTGATCACTCCGAACCGCATAACTTTACACTTACTATCTTATATCATTCAATTGATACGCATTATGGCTTGCCTACACTAGTAGCCTTTAATTCACCATGGAAATGCTATATCACTAGCATCTCTGGTTGCTGAGGCTATCATTGCATCATCAGCAAATAACAGAACATCCCCTGTCAGCCCCATTCCAATGTCATTAATATATATGTTACCGCTAAAGCTCGAAAGCCATTAATGTGCACATTACCTAGATAATCTGCAGATTAACCGATTTGCTCCGTTAACGTGCGGAATCAAGAGTTTTCCGCATTTACCTAGGTAATGTGCAGATTAACGGCTTCCGTATCGTTAAAGTTCAAAAGTTTGTTTCTCTCATTTCCTTTCCCTACTCCTTCCCCCCTCTCCCTCCACTTTTAGTTTGGTTTCGCCAGTGTCATATGTTTTGCAAATTCATTTCCTTAATTGTAATAATATTTTAAACCGTTTGATTCTTTGTATTATAGTTTTTTAATTGATTGATGATTGATTCTATCAACTAATTTGTTGATTGTTTGAGTATATTAACTTGATTCTTTAGATATCGAAAAATAAATAAATAACATTACGTTAATTTAAGCGTACAGAAACGTTGCTGTTGTTCCAGCAAAGATCTTATTTTCACTTTAACGAGTGCCTAGTAGGTAATATGCAGATTACCTAGGTAATTTGAGAAATGAAACAATTTTCGGCACTTTAACGGATCACCCTAGTTAATCTGCACAATACCTAGATAATCTGTAGAATAACTGATTTCTGCACTTTAGCGGTAACATATAGATTAAACAACAATGGTCTAAAATCTGATCCTTGGGGGCGCACCATTGGTCATGTTAAATTTTGCAGATTGTCTTCTTCCATGTGCAACTTTCTTATGCCTGTCCATCAGTCACCATTTACCCAAGCCAATAGTTTATATTCCAATCCCATATTCTACAGTTTACAACAGCCTTTCATGTGGTAGCCTATCCAGTGACTCAGAAGTCCAACAGTCAGATAATGTATCCATTCTCTTTATCCAACTCAACATTATTTTAAAATAGGAGCAAGAAGAATAGCATGGGTTTACTTTCCTTAGCAAATCCATGATATTCCTTTTAATATATATGTTGTATGTCCCTTCTTTTCTGTATGCCACTTCTTATCAACTTCTAAAATGTTTGCAGTTAGTGAGAGATATCGAGATCTATATTAGCAAATCGGTATTGGTATCAGACTATCGGTATCGATTGATACCGATAGTCCTTGCACCATCCTTGTGCAATGGAATTATCACACATTCTTTCCATTACTGTGGGAAATTTCCAGGGCTAAGAATCGCACTATACAAAGGACCAAACCAGTTCTGAAGAATATTCCTTTAGCAGACGTGCTGATACAAAATTTGTCCAATTGCCGAATTCTTATCAGGTTACGCAAGCTGTAGAATCTGCTTTTGATGCACTTTTAACTCTTCATCCAATGTAATACAAGCACTGCGCAACATGTTAAATACATCTGGTTGATATATTTTAGCAAAGTGAGCACTCCTTATGTGAACAATTTCTTTAGCTCCGGCACGAGATTGAATTTGAATTCAATAAAGTCATTCTTTCAAATTCATTCTTTTTTTGTTTACAGTACAGGGTTAAATTCCTTTGAAATGCTTTTAGCCTGCATAGACAATTTCTTTTCATACTACAATTTAGCTTTTCGTACAAAATTTCAGGCCATAAAAGTTTCGTAACTTTTATGGCCATACAAACCTCCTCTCACTCTTATTCTCATGATATTTATTCCACTTCTTCCGCTTATGAAGCTCTTGTTTGATGATATGGTACATCCATTTCGCTATCATTCGTTTTCTTCTTCGAATGCTATGGACACTTCCAGATGTGGCATCATTTAAACATATTTTCAAAACTTCCTATGAACTAGTTACAAACCCTTCCATTTAGCAACTGGTATCATGGAACCAAAGACAGTATTCTCCTGAGTTTTTCATAATTTTCACATTTTTAGTTCAGCATATAACCTGTAATGATTGGATAATTCTTATAGTTGGCTATTTCTCGGGTTAGCACTGCATGATCACTGTCAAAACTGGTGGCAAAACAGTCGCGTGTTTAACTGAGACACCTTCTGAGGCTCTGATAAAATCTAACACTCTTTGGCCTCGAGTTGCGTCTTTCGCACACTGCTCTAGAAGATTGTCACCCAGCAATTCAATAAATTCTCCGTTCTCATCACGTGTTTTCTCTCTTAACTAATTAATATTCAGATAATTTAGGTCACTCATAATAACTGCACGTTTAGTTGTTATCAGGGAAATTTTGCGTTTCTTTATCCCTAGCAAATGAAATGCCATTTTTGGAGCAACAACTCAACACTATACATTTTAGTTTGTTGGTCTCCCCATTCACACCAGATAGCCTGGAACTCGTTGCTCCAGGAGGCATTATTACCATTATTGCTTTCATTTGTTTCTATCCTTACTGGACTTAAATCATCTGATATAATTAGTAATACTTCTTAGTAATACGACAAGAGTTTTTTACCATCAGACTTACCCAGCACATTCAAACACTCACGACCATCTACACAGCATGCGCAGTGAATTATTTGCTATTATGCCCTCCTTAACTCTGTACTGTCCTATCTGTAATAAATTGACCATTTTTACTTTCTCACTTGTCTTTCATGCTTTTTCCATCAACCTATTCATATCTTCTCTCTCATACTGTATTTGTCAATACTTAATTCATTATGCGATCAAATCCTCAATCCATTCCTAAATTTCTCTTTAGACTCCCCGCTATTCTTATCTTCAGTGTGTTTTCGAAACTGCTTTCTTGTTCTGTTGGATTTCGGTACCATTTTTTAAATCTTAATTTAACAATATATCTTAAAAGATATTAGCAATGTAACTGAATACAATAAAGGCAATACTATCCATAATTATGTAATAATATACATTACGTAATCTTAAAATACTCAATAAGTGAAGGAAAATCACCTAATGACCTGCTGTTAAAGTTTCCAGTTGGTTCGCGTGATTTTATACCATTGTCTGGAGGGTGGGTGGGGATAACTCAAATAATATCCAACCATGCAGTAATAATATTAACACTGGTGGCATCGTGAACACAAGTAACTGATTTTATTTTATTTTTCCTCTCAAAATAAAGCAAATCCAACTCGCATCGAGAACGCATAAATCCATTCCTAAACTTTTAGGAATGCATTTATGGAGTTCAATTCCACTGACAAAAACCCTTTCCCAAAACGATCGCTTTCGGGGTGGGAAGAGGAGAAGTAGATGTGCGAATCGATGATCGAATAATACATTCGTTCTCTTCTTCTGCCTTTTTACTTCAATTTATTCTCTTTTTTTCCTCACACGAGGATCTAGATACAATTTATGACCAATCTTCCCAAAACAAAGTAATGTTTCCTTTCCTGGTATTATCGTCGACTTTTCAATAACTTTACTTTTCTCATTTGGCACGATTATCCAACTTTCTGTCACTTCTGCTGTCGAAATTCACATTCGTAAGAATTTTACCCTTTCCTTATTGAAACTGTTTTTCCTTTTCGACTGTTGTTCCCTTATTTAATTAGGGAAAAACAGTCGAAAGGTAATTAGTATTTAAGTGGATGTTATTTAGTAACATCCATTTCATTACTTAATCTAAATAAGCGATCCACGGAATTTCGATATAAATGAGATCGAAATGATACCTTGCAGAGATGTAGATCCAGCGGCCTGTTTCGGTCTAATTCCGTTTTTTCCTTTGTCGTCCCTAACTTCTTTGTCCTCCAACCGGGTGGTTTCGAAACGGTTTTTATATTTTTGGGGAGGATAGTTTTAAACTGTGTATCCTATTCAATCCGTATATTCAATCCACGTCATTTCTATTCGCATATTTTGTCAAATATTTAATACTGAGTCTATGTTTAGTTCTTGACGTTTTTATGAGCTTCAGTTTTCGTTCTGCTGTCCGTCGTACAAATGCTATATCTCCTGTTTCTATTCCTTTTTATTTTGTAGTTTTTATGGTCCATAAAGTACAGTAGAAAGAGTCTTGCCAAAACCTTATAAACTCTCATTCTTGTATACTTCTGAACTTGGATAGGTTTGAAAATATTTATCCCTGTTATCTTTAGAAAGTTTGAAATGTTGATATCAATGCATCTCCTTTTATATATGATAAAGCACATCTGATATCAATTCGAAGCAGATAATTTGTACTACAGTTATATGAACAATCATGATTTTCTTCTAACTGGAGATGGTTCGTTCTTTGAGTCCTAATGTTTGTTCTTGCTATAATTTCCTGGTCGCCTGCAAACTTCTTCTCCAATGTCATCTCCTAGAAGGAGATTGACAACCATGTCATAGAACTTTTTTTTTCTTTTGCTGCTCTGGAACATTTATGATAATTAAAGCCCGTCCAGTCCTTAATGTCTTCAAACCACATTCGACTGGGTCTACCTCTCCCTCTTTTTCAGTTCAGTTTCAGCTTCTAATATTAATTTCTGAATGTTTTCTTGTTTAGTTAGATATCCAAATATTTACGTTTTCGTCCATTAATGATTTTAATTTATGTTCTTTTCATTTTTATTTCTTTAAAACATCATTTTTATTTTCTCTATACATGATATTTCCAGTATTCTTCTGTTGGTTTACATTTCGAAAGATAATTTTTTTTCTGCTTCTTCATTTAGAATCCACGTTTCACTGTTGTAGAGAAGGCTTCGCCAGATATAACACTTTATTAAAATTTTTCTTGTGTCAATGTTAATTCTCTAGATGTTAGAACAGTTTTCATATCAATAAGAGTGTTTCATTATATCTCGATTCTTGTTTATATTTCTTTAAAGGAATTTCCTCCTTCTGCAAAACATTTGTTCCAAATATATATAAGACTGAACCTGTTCAATTTTCTTTTGGCTAACAGTTATATTTAGTTTCTTATTTATTGGTTCCTTTGATATAATCATGCACTTTGTTTTCATCAGGCTAATAACTAATCCCATGTCTAAGCTTCTGTTGTAAATTTCTGTGACTAAGTTTTGGAGATCATCTTGAGAGTCAGATATAACGACTGGGTCATCTGCATACCTGATGTTGTTGAAGTTCCTACCTCCGAATTTTACAATCTTCAATTCTGCAATATCTTTAAAAATTTGTTCACTATATATGTTATACAGTAAGGGTAATAAGACATATCCTTGTCTTCCTCCTGTTTTGATTTCAAAGCTGTCAAATATGCATCTTTGTATCTTATTGAGGATATTTGATTCCAGTATATATTTGTAATTATGCCTAGATCTTTTCCTTTTAATCCATAATTCAATAATTCATAACCACAGGATAATCCAAGATGTGTATTAATTTGTTGTGATCCATTGAATCAAATGCTTTGGTGTAATCAATAAAACAAAGATATGTTTTTCTGGTTATCGAGGCTTCTTTCGCATAATATTTTCCAATTGAAAATTCCTTCTCTTGTACCTTCGTTTGTGTTTATGAAAACCAGATTGAGTGTCATCTCTTTCTATTGACAAAGTGCCTTTTATTCTTTCTAGGATTAGTCTCAATAGTAATTTCGAAACGTGGCTTGTTTAACTTATCAGTTTATATTCTGAACATTCAAAGGTTCTTGAAATTTTGGAACAGTGACAAAGATGGATTTTGTCACTTTCCCCAAAATATCACGTGCAAACAAAAGGATATTAAGTGAAATTTCAAGATTCGGTTTAAATGCTGGTTTTATATTTTTCCTCTATTTTTTTACGACGTCTTCTATATAGCTATTAAATAAGACTAGTGATATTGGGCAACCTTCACGGACTCCTCTGTTTATTGAATTCCATTCTCTTTTTCATTCATTCTCACACATACTTGGTTGTTTTGATACTTCAATTATTTGCTGCGAGTAACGAATGTGGAATCTTAACTGCTAAGTATGGTCTACGGTTGGTTTCGGATGAATTTATGAAACTCTTCTTCTTCTTCCTTTTTTTTGTATTAGGCCATTGGCGTGTTATGGAGCTATCCTAAGCCCTTCCAAGCCGTACCCGTCCCGAGGATAAGTTGGTTTGCCCTATGCTTCGTGTGTCCTGTGTCTGTAGACGCACGTGTTCACAGCGAAGGTTTGCCTGATTGTGTGAGGAAAAACACTGATGTCCACGCCCAAGTCAGGCTAACTTGGCTATGTCTGAAAAAGATCCTAAGCTCCCCCCCCCCTCAGCGACAGGAATCGAACTCAGGATATCGCTACACGAATAGCCGCACGGACAATTTATGAAATGCATTATGCTAATCCACAAATGCCATGTATGTGTTTCTATGTTGGATGCACGATGCTTCTGAATTAGCACTTTCAATGTAAGAGCTGAGTTCAATGCATGGTCATTCTTTTCGCAAGCCATTTTGTTCTTCAAAACGTTTATCTTCTACATATAATTTAAGTTTTTATGTTAATATTCGTGCGTGTAATTTAATACTAGTATGTAGGAGACTTATTCCCCAGATTTCCCGGTGATGTATTGCTTGCTAGAATTCATGTAGTGCTACTTGTGAGGAAAGATAGCAGTTAGCATGATATCAGTTTTAGTTTCATTACTGTCTTTCTATGAGACCAGCCAGCTTTTCTCTTTGATTATTTCAAGTTTCACTTTCCTCCTGATTCGTGTTTCTTACATTTTATATGAATTTCTTCTCGTCCCTGTAAGATCTCTTTCTAATTTTTCTATGAAGTTATCCCATATTTCTCTATTCTTTTTTCTGCATGTCTTTTTTTTAAGTGCTCTTTTAACTAATTTCTGATTCTAGAGATTTAATATTTATCCATTGTTTGTGTGTTTCTTTCTTGTCTTTGATTGTTCTCATCCCGCTTTCTTATTAGCCCTTCTATTTTTCCATTTACTATTTTGTTCCAAGACATTCCCTTGTTACACTTATTGACATGTTTTAAACGTATTTCATTCTATTTCAATTCTTTCATTTCTATTTCATTCTATTCCAGCTGTTAAGTCATTCTCTGCAAATAAAGGAAGTTAATACTTTTGTCATCCAAGATTTGAACTGCAAAACATTCTTGTGATATTTCTCTCCGCATTTATTTGGTTATTTGTAAATCATCTTGAGGTTATTCTTAATTTCCTCTATATTAAGATAATGAAATGATTCAATTTTTGTACCTCTGAATACCCTTCTATTTACTATCTTGATAGATGTTTTCCCATTATCTATTTTTTAATATATTATAATTTTTGGTTCCTTGTTTCCCAAATTAATTTGTGGTAATCTTTATACTTGGAAAAGGTATTTTAAGTTATTATATGTGGAGTAGTATCTAATCATGTATGCCTTTCTATTACATTTAGCTTCCTGTTTCTTCCCATTTGTACCACATGCATATTTATTTTATCTGATTTATTTATCTTTTATTTTTTGTTAATCTGAATATAAGGCATTGTTTTCTTTCACTCTACGTTCGCGTGTGACACCAGTAATACTCAGGAAGCTACAAATTTTTTATAATCGTAGCTCTAACATTCTCTCTTTTCAATATTTGTAAGGTGTAATATATGTTTAAACTGGTTTCTGAATAAAAATCTAACATCTTGAAAATTAAAACTTTAAAAAAATATTCTTTAACTGAATATTTGTCACAGAATTCTCTCTCTCTCTTTCTCTCTATCACACTCTCTGCCTTTTTATCTTAATAATACTTCGTTTAATTGCTTAGAATTTGGAATTCTAAGATTATAGTCATATTCAAGAAATAGAGAAAATTCAAAGGATTTTTTTTCTAAGAGGGCGCTGAATTTCGCATGAAAACGAGAGTAATGATCTCATATAAAAAGCATGTCTTAGGATCTATCTGAAGAGCAACTGTATTTTATTTTCACAGGCAGGCCGATGTGCTGGTAAGACTGCGATTTTGATTAACAAAAATATTTCTTACATTCTCAATTGTATCGCTCTGCACATTCAAACAGGTATACCTGAATGGGAATGTTGTTAGTAAATAAGCTGATATTTCGAATACAACGAATAGAAAAATAAAGATAAGGCGAAGGCGTAAAAAGTGATGAATAGTGCATAAGATAACGAATGTGGAAGAGAGAAAAATGACAAAAAGTAGGTTCTCGTGGCTAATTACACTTCGATCTGATTTGTGCTCGATCGTCTCTTTATTCCGAGAATTCATGAAATTATTGTCAGAAGCATAGAATACAAAACAAACGAAATGTTTGAATAAATGAATAAAACAGAAAACAGGACTTTTTCCGAACTCCTAAATTGAATGTGAAAAGTAAGAAAGTACGAAAAATTGAGATGCATTTGGGCATATCAGAACTGCAATCGCTTTTATGAGTAATAGCTCTGCCAATCTTCTTGGATGAATCCATCTCGGAACCCAAATGCTTCTTAATCTCTCAAAGTATGTCTGGTATCTCGTATGTTCAGCTACCATTGGGTTTTCAGAAGTATCCGTTCTTGTGTTAAATATGCTGATAGACCGAATAACTTTTGAATGATCTTAGGTGGAACAAGCGATATCTGTTTTTAAAATAAGAGAGTCAACTCTGAACGGGAATACCTTTGAAAATAAAAAGAAAAATCAGCTATTACTCCCAGGGAGTACTCATCGTGTTCCCCACAGAGCCCAAAATTCGATCCGAAGGTAAAATGTCAACATCGACAATATTTGTCAACAGTCGTGTGAGGAAAATTTATTTCCGATGACCTACAGGATATATTATATACTGTAATGCTTCTTGAGATACTGTGTATTGTAATCAGCTGTTTAGAAATAACAGTGCAGACTTTTTTCGAAACTTCACATTTATATATAAGTTCCCATGATATGAACTTTAAACGTCTTGATGAGTAGAGAAGATAATCGTATTCCTCTGGCAATAGAACACCAAGAAATAACTCAGACTGACTTAATCTACTAAAACAGTTTCGAAAAAAAATAAAATAAATAAAATAAAATAAATAAGAAAAAAAATAAACTGAAGTACATGTCTTAGAAATTCAACGAAAGGAGAAATGGGGAAAGTTTTTTTTTTTTTTTTCTTATTCAGCAATTTGAGGGAAATTTTAGGAAAGGTTTTAAATATATCATCTTTGTTTTGTGACTAATTCTATTTCAAATTCGTATAACACGTTTCACTAAAATCTAAAATACTTCACAGAATTCCAGAGATTTGTGATTGTCGATGCTCATCCAGTTGTCGTTAACCCAACAAGGGCTTTTGTGATAATTGTGATTTTCCTCAAGGCGTTTGCGAACTTTCAGGGATGCGGAACGTCGGTCGTTAGCTAAAAAAAACAAAAAAAAACAAAACACGTTCTTAATGCAGTACCTTCTGAATGAACAGTTTTAAAATAAAGATCTGGTAAGATATTACAAATAAATGGAGGAAATATGAATACACTTCGAAGGAAATGCACTTAATTTAGAAGAGAATACTCAAGCTTTAATTTTTTTTCGAAATCAAAGTCATTGCAAAAATCTTTTGCGAAGTAAAAGTCATCATAATCGTCAGAGGAGTGCCTTTCACTTATCTATTTCTTGGTCCATTCGCGGATTAAACAGAATAAAAATTTATAGACAATATCGCCTTTAAATCAATTTTAAAAACCGCAAAAGGTGAAATAAATGGGAAAATAACAACAGAAGCAAATAAAAGAACTGAACGAAAGAGATGGAATCTCGTTTAAGGAATTAGAATTACAATAAAGTTAATTTGATCGATAAAAATGATAAAGGAAAAAGGATAAGCCGTCGATTAATTAGAGAAGAGCCAAGATGAGTATAAATAAAAGAGTAAAAATAAAAAGAATATAAATAAAATGTAATAAATATGTACAACGGAATGAAGAAATTATAAAGTGTAATGAAAATCCTTATAAATTGAAATATTTTCTATAATTATTTATACAATCAGAATTATAAATTTATATATAAATAATTTAAATCAATTTAATAAAAAAATATTAAATTTTTTTCATAAACTGAGTACACCTATTTTAAAATTAAAGTAATAACTTTAATAGTAATAACTCTTATTTAAGAGTTATTACTATTAAAGAGTAGAAAGTATAACTCTGTAGAAAGTTATATTTTCTACAGAAAATTAAAATAATTTCACTTTGCCAATGTAAATATATCTCACGTAATAATTAATTAATGCAGACTTCTGCGTTCTTTAATTTTAAACACAGACTCAACGTGCAGATTGATATAATATGATATAATATTATAACTCTTACGCATTCCGGATAGGGGAGCTCAATGGTAGAGTTCTAAAGTAGGACAACACGGATACCTTTCAAATCCAGATAATAAAATTGCAGCAAAAATAAAAGCGAGTTGCTTTGAGAAAGAATACTTGTAGAGGGTGGCTCTAATAAAGATCATTAAAAATAATATGTTCGTACTGAAGTGATTAATCGCAAAAAGAAAAACGAAAGTAAAGGGCTAATTCACAAAATAGACGAAATCATTTACTTCGTAATTAAAATAAATTTATAAGAAAGTTTAAAAATAGAACATCGTTTTGTACATTTCTAATACTAACTCTAGTGATGTTAAGGCTTTCGTCCAACTGTGGCAAATAACAACTTTTTGTAACGATTTACAATCTCGCCATCTAGCGACGAGGAAAAGAAATACGTAAACAGAGTTCTTTTGGTTGGAGATGGAAACAGAAAAGCTAAATCTACTACTAGTAGTATAATTATTCAGTATAAAAGTTATAAATAACGTATTTTATTATTATTACTTTACCTAAATCTCTTATATTATCAATATTATTAAGTTAATGAATATTCATAGGTGTAGGCCGTCCGCCATACAAATCCGATCTTCCTTCAAACTCACTCCACACATTCAAAAACTCGCATCCATTCCTTCTCCAGAGCCTACGCATCGAATCGTTTGCCATCACAACCCTTCTTAATTCGTTTGTATCGTATCGAGGTATAACGATCTTTACTTTCTCACTCTTCACTCTCGCCTCTTCCAACAACCCTTTCATGTCCTCTTAAATAATGTAATCCGAAATTGTTTTAATTAAAAAAGAAATGGTAATCTATAATAATGTGAACTCTTTACAATGAGGATAAGGCATTTTTCGATAACTTTATAGGAAAATGTTAAAGAATTTAAAATTAAAAACAAAATTATCTCTATTTGTAGCAAAAGTCTTCCAAATATATTTGAAAAGTTAAAAACAAAAGTATTACAATTTTGTCATAAAGGTGGTTCACCTATTTTGAATCTGAAGAGAGATTTTTATAGCATTCTATAGAAAGGATTCGTCTCTCCTGTGTGCTGACTTCTGAAGTTGATTCAATCAACACTGTAAAAATTCTAGTGCTTGTGTACGATTTAAAAACAGGCGGTTAAACTCAAATGAGCACTAAATTCAAGCCGGTAAAATTCATTTTGGAATTGATGTACGCATTGAGCATAACATAAGCAAGCAGGCCAAAACAAACATAATTCCATCCCTATTTCAATCATTGACACATATTAATATGTGAGTAGAAATTCTTTTCATGAATTTATGCTAAGCAAAAGACCGAAAGAATGCGTGGGAGCAACATGTTTAGATACGTGAATTTTAAGATGGGTTAATATCCTCTACTTGAAAGCAAGAAAGCCGCTTTCATTGGTTCATATCTTTCTAGTTTATTATATTTTGGAAAATATAATGTAAAGCATTGTTACAACTTTATCTTATCCGATATTTAAAACGCATGGAATAACTTCCTTTTTTTTTTCTACTCAATTGTAGTTTATCCATCGCATTGGTATACGCGTTTATATCCTACATATAAAATTTTCCGAGATATTAAACCGTTGTATATGAATTTTAGCTAATTCGGGCTAAACGTGTCAGAACGTCATTAGCACTAAGATTAAAAAATAAAATAAATAAACAAAACGCAGTTTTTATCTGACCTGATCGGTTATCTGGAAACAGCTCTTTCTACTGCAGATGTATTTCTTTTTCTTATCCAGTGCAGGAGTAACTCATCCTAGTTTGTAGAACCTGCTTCTCATCAGACTCTGTGGCTTGGGATTCGGCCCTAACAATGAAAATCTCGCATTACTGTTGAAACCCAAATAACGTCAGTATTTAGTATTCATTATTTATTGATTATTGTTGAAATGGATTTTAACACAGCCAGATGCTGTAACAAATCGTACGCCTCTAAAGAGAGAGAGAGTGGATCTCATATCCACACTACTTAACAAACTGCCATATAATCTAAAACATTTAAACAGTTACCGTACAATAAACCAGGAACTGCTGAAAATTGCTTCAACACTCTTGGTACTGTAAAAGATGACATTTATATCCCATAAAACATACCAACAGCAGCACCAAACGCTAATAAGGAAGTTATACTAATTGTTAACCCCCACTCTCTTCCCAAATGACATTAATATTATTATTATTACTGGCAATTTGACATGATGTTTTAGGGTCTCTCTCATCCAGAAAGGCCCTAAACATCTCAAGAACTACCCAACATTTGCGCAGTATCTATCATACTTTGCTTTGAACTCATTCACAGTCATGGCACATTCACGTCTAGACATTGTGTTGTGCGGAATGTCTGACATGTACAGAGAGAAAGAGAACAGCAATGGAGCCAGTAGGGTTCCTTGCAGTACTCCGCCCAAGAGCTGCCACTGGGATGAGGTAGCACCATTGATCTTGACTTGCATGCTTCTATTCTGTAGATAGAATCTAACTAGGTGTACGATTTTTAGTGAGATACCAGCTGGTTTCAGTGAGATAAGTGTGTGTTGCAATCCGAAGTGTCATATTTTGTCAAATGCTTTGAATGAATCAAGAAAAACAGCTCCAGAGTATTGACGCCAGTTGTAGCTGGTGGTAATATATTCAACTATTCTGAGGATTTGATGGGTAGTACTGTGGTGTTGCTGAAAACCGAATTGTTCTTTAGGAAGGATGTTTAGTTCATTTACTGAAGCTTGAAATCTTGAGACGATGACCTTCTCTGCAATCTTACCGAAGTTGGAGATGTGGCTGATAGGACGATAATTATGAGGCAGGTGCGGGTCGTTGCCTGGCTTATTCACTGGGATTACATCAGCCTGTTTCCTGTTGTTAGGAAAATAGTGAAAACTTAAGATTTCATTTATTATTATAGTCAGGTGCACTACATCTTTTCCGGGCAGCAGTTTGATCACCCTATTTGTGATGCCATCTGGACCAGGAGCTTTTTTCTTCTTTAATTTTTTATAATATCATATATTTCAGCAGGTGATGTGGGTGCAATATGGTCAGCACTGGTATCAGGAAGTGTTAATGAGTGTCTGACCTGTCTGTGAATTTTATACAAGTGATCGAAGTCTAAGTGTTCATATGAAGGTTTGCACTGCTCTTCTAAATTTTTTGCTATGGCTTCTGCCTTTTCTACGTCTGTGTAAACAAGGCCCTGGTCAGAAAGTATAGGGGAAGGAATCTGCCTTTGTGTCTGATATTTCTCAGTAGTCCCCAGATAGAGAGTGATCAGTAGGTGAGATGCAGTGGTGAGCTATGGAAATTTTAACAAAGGGCTCGCATCGTCGAGCAAAAAGAAAAAAAAGCCGTATTTCACACTAAAACGTTTATCAATGCAGCTTGTGTTCAAATTCTAATCAAAATGTATGAGAGGACAATCAACCTCTAAAGGCTATCATTTTTAAACAAATATTTCATGATCTAAACATGAGATATTTGCACACAATCAACTGTGTTAATTTATCTTACATAAGAAAAACATTTTTAAACTATCAAAATATAATAAGAATGAAATCTTTCATAATCTTTTATAAAACATTTGATTGGCTACTGGTTTTGCCATACGATTGGCTACCAGAAGGGAGAAGGGTAAAGATAGCGCATGCGCTTATGCTTTTTTTACTTTACTTTTTTAGTTTACTTTTTTATTTTTGAAAAAATAAAAAAGTAAACAAGAAGAGCAAAGGGCTCGAAAATTTGAGAAAAATTTAACAAAGGGCTCGAGCGAGCTTCCGCGAGCGCCTTATAGCTCACCACTGGATAGAGGCTAACTTTTCTTCCCCATAATTGTTCTCTGTAAGCTTTGAGTGCATTTTTCACTACCCCATTTAGTCTGTTAAGAACTGTTTTGTTTTGTGACGCGCGGGTGTTGTGAAATCTTTTCCTTACTCTGTTTTTTTCTCTGATCAAGTTTATATTGTCTGGCAGACGACCAGGCTTGTGGACAGATTTGTAGGAGTTGACTGCCATTATAGCGGAGTTAGTTTGTTGGGTGAGGCTTGTGACTGCGGTTTCGACATCTTCTTTTGAACTTATACAGGGTGTCCCAAAATTCACGCAAGAAGTAATTTTGAGAGAAACACAGGTTTTTAATTAAAAATTGTAATTTCTTATTGATTCATAAAGTATACAGTATAGGGTTATGCATGGAATAGCATATCGGATAAATGGCCTCCACGGCTTTGCTGGCACATACGCACTCTTTTGTCGAAATTTTCCATGACCGTTTTGCATAAATGTGGCTGAACTTCGTTGATACAGCGCTCAATTTCCTCCTTCAAGGCGTGGGTGGTCGTGAGCTTGTTGGCATAAACCTTAGACTTCAAAAAAACCCAAAGAAAAAAGTCCAACGGCTTTAAGTCACATGATCTGGGCGGCCAATTCTGATCACCAAAACGGGAAATTACACGACCAGGAAATGACTGATGCAGTAATTGAATTGTTTCTCGGGCTGTATGGCATGTTGCACCGTCTTGTTGAAACCACATGTCGTTCACATCCATATCTTGCAATTTAGGCACAAAAAATTGGATTATCATGTCGCGATAGCGAGCACCATTCACTGTTATTACCTTACCAGCCGCATTTTCGAAGAAGAATGGACTGATGATGCCTCCAGCCCAAATTCCGCACCAAACAGTGACACATTGTGGATGCATTTGTTTCTCAACAATCACTCGTGGATTTTCTGAACCCCAAATGCGACAATTTTGTCGATTAACGAAGGCATCAAGATGAAAATGAGCTTCATCGCTGAAGATGATTTTGTTCGAAAAATAAGCATCCACTTGTTGTTGTTCCATAATCCATTCAACGAACTCTCTTCGCTGTGTGTGGTATTTTTAATAACCCCGAACTGTCAGCTGTCACGCTGTCTTTTGTTTCTTGTTGGCAACATTTTACCGCACAAATGGCGCTAAATTTAAATCTTGCGTAAATTTTGGGACACTCTGTATGAGGAACGGGTCCAATGTAATCCCGGAGTACTTTTGACAATAATTCCCAAGATACGAATGAGTGAGAGGGAGGAGACAGGTATTCTTGTTTTCCCAGCTGTAATAGAATTGGGTTATGATCAGATGACAACTCGTTCAATGATTTTAGGCTGTACTGAAGTTTAATATCTTGCAGGATAGCTATATCCAAGATGTCAGCAGTGCAAACGTACTAAGATGAGCTGGTTCGGTGGGGCCTGCCACAGCAGCATAGTTTGATCCTATGTAGATGGAAAGAATGTAGCCATTCTTGTTGGTGGTTCTACAATTCCAGGCAGGGTGCTTGGAGTGTAAGTCTCAGGCAATAATGATGGACTCTCTGACGCCTAAGATGGCGTTTAGATCATAATGCAGTAGAGTTTTTAAGGGTGGGTTGTAAGCTCAGTAGATTTTCAGCCTGCCAGCCGAGCTGGTGAATACTTCCACGCTTGTGGCCTCAAGGTTAGTGGTTGGAGGTTTGTTTACAGAATGGTGTTTGTTATAATTTTAATGAAGATGGCAGTGCTGCCGCCTCTATAGTTTAACCTGTCGGTTCTGTGTAGGAGATAACCCCTTATTTTAGGACTGTCCTTAGATGTGTCTCGCTTATTACAATAACATCTGGTTGATATCTATGGGTAAAATCTTGGAGCTGCAAAATTTTGTTTCTGAGGCCATTTGCATTCCATGCGACGATCTGAAGAGAGGCTGGAATTAGTTTGTTTCTATTCATCTATAAATGCTGTGAGGATGGCTTGTGTTTAGCGTAGGAATCTTTTAGTAGAGGTTGCTAAAGGGTTTGACAGGCTGAAGTCTTATAGCATGTTTGCTAGTGAAGTCGTAAAAACAGCTGTCAGGTTTGTAGGTGCTGTTGGCTGATTCTGTTCTGGTGTTGATTTGTTTGTACGGACCACATCTGCATAACTTCTTGTTTGCTTTTGGCACCCTCTATCTTCGAAGGCTTCCGACTGTGGCCGCCGAGCCTCCGGCTGTGGTGCAGGGACCTCTGGTATTCTTGTACTAGAGGAAGAGGACTGTTTAGCTGTCTCCAACCGTCTGTTTTTCGGGTGCTGAGAACATCTCGTATAATTGGCAGGATGAGGGCCACCGCAGGTGGCACGAAAACCACCCCATTTAACGAGGTGGTTTTCGACTTTATACAGATATTGGTTGGGTGGCAATCCCCACATTTCAGACACTTAAATTCAGCTTTACACAGTTTCTGGGCATAGCCAAACGTTTGGCACCTGTGGCATTGCCCAAAAGATGCCCTTTTCCGGAGTGGCTCTGGTGTTGATGAAGATCCGCAGATTGATTTTAAGTTAAATATTTTTGTAAATGTTGTGGATCTCTACAAGAACTAACGGCATAGGAGTCTTGTCAGATATATACATTCTGGTGACCTTAATAGGAGGCAGATCCTGTAAGTTAAGATCAACAGCTATCTCTTCTGGATCAATGTCTTCGCAGACGCCACGGAGGACCACTTTAAATTTTTTTCTGAACTGACTGAGAAGGTATGGTACTGAATACCTCTGACGTCCATTTCCTTTGTTAAGTTTCTATAACCTGTCACCGTGGCGGCTTGTATCTTGATACCCTCATCCACATTTTTGAGCTTTATGTAATCAATTTATAAACTGGCATTGTATATCTTAGAGCTGACCATCTGTGTTTTTATCTTAGTTGATCGGAGGCACCTTTTCTTTGGGAGAAGCAGTGAAGTCGGAAACTGGACCGTTTTGTTCCATTTCTTTATCTTTGGGTGGTTCTACGATTGTTTTTTGCTTCTTGCGTGCGCAGACCTCTTCAAATTCTGAGGGAGTAGAGATCACCGATTCCAACTGTTCCTCCATTTTAGCGGGGTCATCGCCTGTGACGCTTGCGGGGGGAAGCTTATCATAAAGTTTTATTTTCCCGGCCCGTTGTTATTAAGCAGCTCGCCTAGTCTGATGAATTCACGATATATTTCCTCAAATATCGTCTCATCTATTTGTTTTTCCATGTCTATCAATGTAATGTGTCAGAAACTGAACAAAAAGAAGCACCGTGCATTTGTAGCTTAGCCGGCCCTTCTGCATAACTCCGTATTTTTTGAATAAAAGCACTGGAATAGAGTGGCGAGATCTTCAGAACTCATCTGCAACAACTATCACTTACAAAAGACATTCCCCGACTACCACAATTCAATTCCCCACAGTTGAAAATAATGCAGGACAATAACAAAATATAATCTAATGTATTTTATTAATTTAAAATTAAAATACATGTTTTTCTTTGAAAGTAATTTTACTAACAACTTTATCTTATTATTAAAATACAAAATTATTTAAATATATTATTAAATTTGTAATAATATTTCAGAGGAGTTCTGTAAACTACTCTAAGAATATAAAGACAGTGTTATGTTCATTCACCATTTTAGCAATTAATCTTCGGTTTCTGTTTCAGCATAATAAAGCGAGCATTTCATCGATCTCGCAACTCAAACGTTGAGCAGAATTTAATTCGATTCGTGTCGACGTTACTTGTTTTGTGTTTTTTAGCATTCATTTCCAAGAGGCAAAGCTATTGAACAACTTCGATTTGAACTAACGAATCCGGATGAATCAATTTGTTCCGAGAGTTACAACCGTGCGGCCGACAGCGCTCCGTGATATTTGCAAATTGCGAAGAGCAATGATGAAACTTTGCTCGTGAGTATTCTACGATGAGACTAAACTCAGAAATCAGAATACTGCGCTGATCTCACTGATCTACTTATGAAAGTGATCTTCTCACTTTGAAAAATGCATTAATTTTTTTTAAATTTAAGTTCAAAGTGTCGGTATTTCGTAAGGATTGATAATTTTACGGCGTTTCAAATTTCTAAGTCATTCTGTTTCTTAAAAAAAAAGTTAAACAAGAGATTTTTTATTTTGTTTTATTTATTTATTTATTTATTTTTGAGGTTAAAGAATGCCCTCACAGAGGGCATTCTTTAACCAACCGAGTGTTTCAAAAAAAAAATAAAATAAAATAATAATAATAATAAATAAATAAATAAATAAAATCATAAATATGTTATCTTTTCAAAGCTTAGGAATTTTGAAATCGTCAAATATTTCACGATAATGATACTTATTTATAAACAATTATGTTGAATTATTTTATAATGAAACATTATATAATAATGCTCAACCATTATACAGTATAATGGCTGATCGAGCGATTAGAGTATTCGCTCTACCCTCAAGAAGCGGCAGTTCGAATCTGCTCGGGATTGACTTTACTTTGGAGATGTATTACAGCGACCGGTATGAGATCACCGCCTGCCTATTGCAGGCTTTCGGATTATGTAAAGAAATAAATGTACGAAAAATGTATCAAATTAATAAGAAGCAACAAAAATTTCTTAGACAACCAAGTGCAGATGTACCACCACAGTTTTATATACATATATATATATATTTTTTCTTTTTTTCAATCTCCTTTACACTAGACTAGATATTATTATTATTATTATTATTATTATTATTATTATTATTTGTGACACCTCCAAGAAGTCCGAAGACTCATCGTGGGAGGACATCCACTGTAAAACTCTCTGTCATCACCGAAATACACCGAACCTCTAGTACCAATTATCTACATCAGCGCCATCCACCGCCCACAGCTAGTATATTTTGTCTGTAAATTGGGTGGGTTCTGAAAGGCCGATTTGCCTGTATGCGGGATGAAAAAACCGAGTTTCCGGGAGAAAAAGACCCTGCTACCTCCGTATGAGATCGGCTAACTCACCTTCGATTGAAAATGTCCATATAAAGATACCTCCCGTCATGAAAAGAATCGAACTTAGGCCCTCTTTCCAATCGAATGGTTCAATGTACCCTCGTTCTTCCAATTGCGCTACGGAGGAGCTTAAAAATAAAAATTTAACATTGGCCAACATCAGCCTGTTCTACACGTACAGTATAAGATTCTTTGAATACCAAGTATGGAAGTCATAATTTATACAGGCAAATTATTATGAATGAATTGTTATTAATAAATAATTTAAAATATGATTGAGATGGCTAGATTTAGTTTTTACTTTCACCCGCATCCTATCTTGCTCTTTCAATGAAAGTTGGGTTGTGCGGCGGAATCTTTTTCGCTGCTTATTCCGATGCTTAAGATGATTCAAGTTGTCTTGATAACTGATACTACCTGACCGTGATAAGCGATTACCTTTCAGCATTTAATATTGATCAAATATTACTGTCGGAAAAAAGTATTCAGATAAAAAACCAATCAGTTTTAAATAGTGTAACAGCGTCTTTTTTCTAATTTCTTAGCCAACATCCCCTCAGTCTCTCATCGTACTTAACATTCCACAGTTGCGAAACTGTTTTCGTAACAGCCTCGGAGGAGAGGAAGATAATAATATCGTGGAGGAAACGAAACAGTCAGAGGTAATCTTATTAGACGTCTTTCGCCAGACTGTTTATTCACTTCTTCGATTCGTTTTCTCCTTTTGAATCCAAAGTAATCAAAGCTTACGGCAGAACGAATTTTGTAATTTGGCATTTGGATTTGTAACAGAAATTATCGATTCGTTTCTGTCACAATATTTCTCGTGATGGCTCAAGAAATCACGACTGTTATTCATAAACCCAAACGGGTAGAATTTTTACAGAGAGGTTCGGTGACTCCATGGAGTTATTTCGATAAAATTACTTTGTTCCAGACCTACTAACAGTGCTCGTAAAAATAACACTTTCGTTCTAAAGTCCATTCGTAAAGATCATTTATTGCAACGAGTTCTGAGCATAACAGCGCTCTTGTGTTAGACAAGATTCAGTAACGTTGATGGAAGAATTTTTTTTTAAATCGCTGCTGTTCTCGGCTCGAATTCATTCCATCGATCCCCCCCCCCCGAGTCTCCAAAAGCATAGTGTTGCTTAATGTCCTAGACATTACTTTTTTACTTCAGCGTAGCATATCTGCAATCTAGATGATGTCATTCAGAAGAAAGCAATTCGGTTAATTGGTGATACTTCACTTCTTTCTCTCTCTCTCTCTCTCTCTCACCCACCCACCCACCCAAATGTAAATGTTAATCAGTATACTTGGAAGCTACATGTAATATATGCATTGTATGCAATGGAGCATGTAGGAATAAATTACCTCCTGGTAGGGTTACTATTGGGAGGAAAATGCAAAACAACACCCACCCACACCCACACACACACACACGAGCGCGCGAGCAGGCACGAACTCTGATGCTAATACTATCTGTCCTTGATAAGCGATTATCTCTCCATTCGAGCAACTGTGATGTTTTGTTCTCTGTTATTCGTATAACAGAGAACAAACATTTTCAGTACTACATTCCTTTATTCTTAAACTTATTCTGTGATTAATCCTATTAGATATGTTTGTGGATTATGAATAGGAATATATGGTAACTCATTGCAATATTTTCAAATAACCACAGAAATAAAATTGCTCTGTGCAGTCCAGTTTGTTCGATGTTAACGATGTGTTACTTCACTTATTTCGTTTAAATTCTTATAAAATCGAAATTTAATCTTAATACTATATAAGATTTAATAAAGCTTTATATCTATATATATATATATATATATATTAAAGAAAATTGTAAAAATCTAATATTTACAAGTTCTTCTAAATTACCATTATCTATATATATATTAAACATGTATTTTATATGAAAGACATAACTTGGTTTCAGTTAATTTTTTTTTTTGTAAATTTACATTACGAGAATTATCCTTATCGATTTGTTGCGTCATTTTTATAGTTTTTATTTTGATGTCGTCAGCAGTTGTCTACAGAAGAGTACAGCCGAATAAAGCATTGGCTCGAATGTGGTTGCAATTTTTCACGCTCGAAATAGTTTATTGAGAGAAGATCAATTCTTTGCTTTCAATTTAAAATTCATTCAAAAGTCTCTGAAACCAGAGACTTTTGAATGAATATTCATTTATTAATCTAAATTTTGAAGTTGGAATATACGGGCCTCTTCACAGGTGGTTTACAAATTACCTTCAAAATATAAAGCATATTACACGTATCGGGTCAAATCGAAGCAGAGAGCTACCAGTAACCTGTGGAGTACCACAGGGAGCTGTACTCTCCCCTAGTCTATTCAACATTTACACGCACGTTGTTAATCAGCTACCACTCAGAGGCAAGATATTCCAATACGCAGACGATACAGCAATAATATCCATACATAGTAACGCAAGCATAGCACAAACAAATATGCAGCATGACATAAATCTGATCATAGACTGGCTCACAAAAAATTCCATACACCTAAACTCAGAAAAGACAAAATTAATGATATTCAGAAATCACTCAGGTTGAAACAATACGATAACTTAGAATTTACTTCGATGCAGATATGAACTGGAATAGCCACATAAACCATCTACACAACAAACTCTACAGGATAAAAGACATAGTTCCCATACGCCTAAAAACACTAATGTACAAAGAACTATGCCAAAATATTCTAAGATACCCTACAACAACGTATGCTTTCTGTGCACCCTACAAATGAAATAAATTAATGTCGCTACTGTACAAAATGATAAAACTGATCTTTTGTAACAAAGAGAAAGTAACGACCTTATGTATATTGCAATGTCAGAACACAAAATACTTACAGCAAAACATTTATGTCACTATCCAGCTTCGTTAAAACATTATTACGATGCCAACTACAGGACAGTCAGAAATGCATACCGTATAACTCAGACAATTAATTATATCACATATAAATACCATAATCATTACAGAAAGGCCACGCAAAACTTCTACATCCCAGACATAATAAACAAATTACCTTTTGAATACAGAAACCTTACAAACTACAATAGCCTGAAAAGAGCTCTAAGGACATACTCTAAACAAGAAACACGGACCCAAAATAGCATACAAACTTAATGAAACACAATAGATTCGTTCAGGATTCCAGTTCAGCGACGCATCGATACATTCCAAGTTATTGTGTGTGTGTGTGTGTGTGTGTGTGTGTGTGTGTGTGTGTGTGTGTGTGTGTGTGTGTGTGTGTGTGTGTGTGTGTGTGTGTGTGTGTGTGTGTGTGTGTGTGTGTGTGTGTGTGTGTGTGTGTGTGTGTGTGTGTGTGTGTGTGTGTGTGTGTGTGTATTTCTCAATCATAGATTTCGTAGCTTCCCAACACAGCAAAAAAATCAATAAATAATAACCAACTGGTGTCATCCTCAGATAAGCTTACATATAAGCTTCGAGGATGAAAGCAGAGAAATTAGTTCTCATCCAAGATGTATCATATGTAACCAAGTGCATGTAATGTACGTATCACATGTAAACCAGTGTATGTAATGTATGTATGATATGTAAACAAATTTATGTAATGTAAGTATCATATGTAAACAAATGTAAGTAATGCACGTAATAACTGTAACAAACGTATGTAATATAGAGTGCTTATATCCATTGATATTGTATATATAGAGTGTAAAATTGCAAAGAAACATCTGTAATAATCATCATTATGAATATTATAATAATATATGTTGGAAACAGTTATTTTTATTATTATTATTTAAAAAAACTTTATGTAAAAAACTCGCCTCACTCAACCGCACGTAATCCTTATAACCAAGGAAGCAGATTATGTAATAAAACAGTTAGTAATGTATACAACAATAAAGAAGATACTGAAGATACTGATTATTATGTGATAATATCATTAATATAATACTTTTATGTAACATGAAAAAATAATGTAATAAATTATTCTTATAATTAAAAAATTATATAAACAAAAAAAATTATTATACAAAAAATTCTGACTAATCTTCATTGTTAACATTAGAAGAACATGTGTTGTAAATACATAATACAGAGGCAAAAAAATACTATTAAAATTTTAGTTGAAATCAATGTAGAAAATGCAGCACTTAGAGCTGAATTCTGTAAAATTATAAGTTGCAATGTAACTCAAGATATTTATTGTATGTATAAATATTTTTGCAATCAGCAAATTATTACTACTATCCAAAAATTATTAAAACATTATTATTATTATTATTATTATTATTATTATTATTATTATTATTATTATTATTATTATTATATAATAATGATAAAAATATACACATGCATGAATTTAAAATCTCATTTTTTTTT
The DNA here is from genome assembly GCF_054136105.1 of Typopeltis vanoorti. NCBI lineage: Eukaryota > Metazoa > Arthropoda > Arachnida > Uropygi > Thelyphonidae > Typopeltis > Typopeltis vanoorti. Next base: position 45,817,642 of record NC_143561.1, on the reverse strand, counting down.
ATCCCATCATAGATTGACCACAAAATGTAATGTTATTTGTTATCAAAGTACATAGTTTGATTTATATATATATATATATATATATATTCTCTGACTCAACCACGATTCTCTTTCATTTCCGATGGACACTTTAGGCCTTAGAAAAATCGGATATTTTAATTCTATAATGGGCTTAACATTGACATTATGTAATCAAAGACTTAAAACAGATCTGCTAATAAATAATAGCACGTGGTTGGCGAATAATATAAAATAATTCATTATGTTGATGAAGAAAATGAGATGTTTGGAACTCAAAGATGGTCTCAAAACTATCAGGGATGATGAAATAGAAAGAAAAAAATGATGCTTTGCATGAAGATTGAATGTCTCAGTAAGACACACAGAATAGTGGGCACATTCACAGTAAAACTCTGACATATTCTACTCTCCTCATTCACCCCGTAAAATAATAACCTGATGTTGAAGTCAATGGTAATCACTGGTTTGCAGAATGGTTAGCATACTCGCATTCCACCCAACAGGCTGTGAGTTCTAATAATCAGCATCAGAAATGGATGTTGTGAATGCCTTTAGTTGGAAGATGATTTTTCAATCTCCAGTGTCACTGATTACTCTGATCACTACAGGTCTGAAGAAGACCATATTTTGTCTCAAAAAACAGAGTTTCTGGGCTACATACTAATATACACTTAAGGATTTTTATTATTTCTTTCTATAATCCCTAAAATACTGATTTGTTTCTTTCTTTCTTCCTTTTTATTTATTTATTTATTTATTTTTGAAAAAAAAAGAAGGGTTTCAAAAACGGATACTGTTAGATCAATAGCTAACAGTATCTAGAGATACTGTTAGCTATTGATCTAGCAGTATCTCTAGAGTATTGATGCCGATTTTGAAAAGTTTGCAAGAGATTGTATACAGAAATGGGTTGAGAGAGAATCTGTACTTTGCGATGAACAGCATGAGTTTAATGAGGGAACGCCATTTTTGTATAACTTGCTCATATTTTATAAACTGTGACAGTTGAGTTAAACATGGTAAATGTAATAACAAGATTCATTATGATAGGCTGTTGCGTAAGCTGCGACAATTTTTAAATTCATTAAAAATTGTAACCACAAATTAAAACGACATATACACTCGCCTACTCACCAATATTTGCATAGTTTTTCGAACCCTAGTATCATGCCAGCAGATTTTTATACTGAACAGGGAAAAAAAAATCTAACACCAGCAATGCAGATAATCGATGCCTGCTATGACGTCAGTATTTCAGCACTTGTCCACATACCACTCTTCCCCTAAATATGTATTATTTTAAAAAATGTAAATGTAAAAGTTATTTTAAATTTATTATTTTAAAAATGTAAATATAAAAGTTTAAAATTAAAATTTAAAAATTTTAATTTTAAACTTTTAAACTTTTAGAAAATATTTTAATAATTTAAAAGGTAAATTTAATTTTAAAAAAATCATGAGTTAAATTATAATTTCTAAGATACATAAAATAAATTACATTCTTAAATACACGAAACTTGGAAACATCCAAAAGTTTTATAAACCTGCAAGAAGTTAAGACGGTTATGTTTACGAACCTAACGATGCCTAACTTGTTTTTGATTTGAATATTAAAATTCCTACATTAACACTGAATTATTAAAAAAGAGAAAAGATTACTAAATTAGAGGAGTTATTCATTCCTCTAATGCGCCACAAGCTGACTTCTGATGTTTATTAATATTTTGGACTTGGAACATTTTTAACTTTAACTGTGGGACAGTAAAGCAAATGCAATTCCAATTTTTCCAAATTCATTTTGGTTTGAATAAACACTCAAGCTATTGAAGGAGTTAATATTTCTATACTTTCAATAATTTTCCAAAACGGGATCTAAAACAATTTTGATCGACTAACTTTTAGCATGGGAACAAATTGAGAAAGTTCTGGTTTTAATATAAAACCGAATGTCCAATTATACTCTCCTTATTGTGAGTTTTTTATCGCAATATATTGTCTTCTTTTGGCTACAAAATCGCTTGTGGGTGTCATACATAAATTCTATTACACTTCCCGGTGTAACAGAATACCTCCTTAATATCGATCCCAACTCGCTCTTCTGACAGAGTATTTCCAAGATTAATGTACAAGAGTTGGAGGTTCCGAGAAGAGTCAAACCAAACTCCACTTGACATTACGGGTAAGGGAGGGGGGAGTGTATTAAGGTGATCATTTATCCTAGTCGGGTTGTTTAGTTTGACATTTGTAATTATTTCGTTCTGTCGCTGTTTTGCGATACTCTGCTGACGTCTACTATTATAATCTATTTTGCAGGAGTCATGGTGAATCCCAGTTAGGCAGGTTAATTTTTATTCGCCGGGATATCCACAGATAATTCATATCTAATGATACATGCAGCGCATTTATGACTATTTAACTGGAATATGATCAACTATCTTTGCGATATTTGCTTGATGATATGAAAAGCATCACAGTATATTTAATTTATTCATCAAACCTGTTTTATCAGAATATTGAATAATATCAAGTCTGTCGTTGACATTTTGATCTTAACGATACTTAAAATATGTTTCCAGAAGTAGTGTTTTAACTATTAATGTTATTATTTACGACAAATTTCCTTCATATAACAGACATATGCTTAGTTGGTAATCCGCAAGTGAACGTTGAGGACAAATGCTCAATCAAATTTAAAAAAAACTCTCGAACGATAATGGTCGAACATTTTCAGTTTCATAGAAATGCAAACCTGAAAAATTAATTATTTTCTCTGCGGTAATTAAGCGTATGTATAAGAGACCCATTGCAATGAAACGGTCTTAATTTATACAATAGAGTGAAATATTTCTCAAGAGAATTACAACAAATAATTACTTTCTGAACGTTAGAAAACACTATTAATCATCCAGTGAACAGAAAGAAACATCGAAATGTGCAATCTGTCTTCGAACTCCATCTGTAAAAAATCAGAAATGGAAAATAAAAAATTGCCTTCATCTTATATAATTATATGTTCTTTTGAATGAAGATGCACGTATCCAGTTGGAGGAAATATATATATATATATATATATATATATATATATATATATATATATATATATATATATATATATATATATATATATATATATATATATATATATATATATATATATATATATATATATAGAAGAGAAAAATTTACACAGGTGTTACCATGGTAACCCGTCCTCTCCTTGTAATGCAAACGACAAATTTAATGTTCTTTGTTTCACACAACATACACATAAAAACATCAGTATTTCAATAAAAGCTGTTCACATTTACTAGTACTTAAATATTACTGAAATATCGTTTCCTTTAATGCCATAAAATTGCAGTCTTTTCAATTGGAGTCAAGAAAAGCTCCTTGAAATATGTTAGCTTATACAGCAGTTAAGTGTAATAGCAGTCACTGGAAATTGTAGTGTTTCAATGTGGAGTCCCTGCATCTGTCACCAGAGTGTGGCAAGTCACTCCGTGTTTTTTTTTTTTTTTTTTTTTCAACCTAGAGGTCCCACCAAGCTGAAAGCCAGCTGATATATGAAATTTACGACTATCTGGTCTTATATTAGTTTTTGCGAAGCTATAATAAAACCTCATAGAGAGCAAAAGCAAGGTCATAACTCCAAAGTATCATTATTAAGTGAAGGGTCTTTGGATGCCGTTGCAGCATAAAATTTATCATCGAGGGAACTCCAAGAGAAAGTGAATGGACTTCTTTTTTATTACCGTGTTTTGATTTTAAATGGCGAAATCTTCTCGCTTTAAAAATGGTTATATATCCAAAACATTACTTTATTAATTTATTCGTTAATGATTTTCAGCAGACATCGATAGCACTAAAATTGGATCGTTAGTTACCATGACGATAATAATGATGATATCCGTTAGTATAGGAAAACATATTTTGTTCATCTGGCTTTTAATATTTATTAGTCAAATGTTAAAACTCTGTGCAATGAATATATCAAAGCATTGAATTCATTTGTTTCATTGAAATTCATGAAAGTGACTTGAACAAGTCATTTGATATTCGTTCTAATTGACTTGTTACCATGGATACGATAGATGTAAATTATACATTTACTCGAACACACACACACACACAAAAAAAAGACTGAAATTTCGGTTTCGCTCCTATAGAAGAACCAAAACTGGTATCGAAACGGATTCAGCAAATATAATATACTAACCTCATGCCTTTAGCCTTCCATTTTGACCGAATCGTATAACAATAACAAAATCACAATATGGCGCCTCTGGTCAGCAGTGCAAGAGGGAAAATAATCTGCTCTATGGAGAGAGAGTTCTTGATTCGAATACCATGTGGTTGAGGAGATAGTCTCTCTCTCTCTAAATTCGCGACTGTTTTCTACTAAGAACCTCTGGTAACAAGCACTTACTATTATTATTATTTAGATAATCAGTTACTTAGGGCTTCTCAAACGCCCCCCCCTCCCCTCTAAAATGTCCATGATAAATTTGCCGCAATGAATCCCTGGCCGAAAATATCTATTTTTTTATGTTGTGTTTAATCAAATTTAATGGTTTATTGAAAATTGATTTGAGTAGCAGCAGGCCATTTAAACAAATATTTTTAGCTTCTCATTACATTCTCGTGCTTATATTTAGTGTGAAGATTTATCTAATCAGTCAACGTGGATTGAACAAAGCGCGTAAGATTTTCAGTTTAAATTAATTAACGAGAATGGACTTGACCCAAATTGTTCCACAAAACGGGAACTTCTTCTATGTAAGCGTGGCTACTTGACTTATTTTCCACGCCGATAAAAATTAATATTCAAAGTGGTTCTAGATGATAGAAAGCTAATTAAAAAATAACGCTGCGCATTTTTTTGTATATATAAAGAATAAAATCACTTTTTGTTTGCAAAAATACTTAAAGATTAACTTTATTATATTAATCATTTATAATTAACGAAAATAGATGTTCTGGGAATGGCTGAGGTGAGATGGAAAGGAAAAGGAGATTTTAGAACAGAGGATGGAATAAGAATAATTTACTCAGGAGGGGAAGAGCAACATCAAGCAGGTGTTGAAATAATATTGAATGAACGAGTGGCAGGATGTGTGGGAGGCTACTGGCAAATCTCAGACAGAGTTTTAGTGGTAAAGTTGAAAGCAAAACCAAGACATATTCTACTTATCCAGATATATATACCTACTTGTGATTATGAGGATGAGAAAGTAGAGACAGTTTATGGCGATATAGAACAGGGCTTGAAATGTAAAGAAACAAAAGATATAATTATAACACAAGGCGATAATGCAAAAATCGGAAGGGGAAGGGAGGAAGATATTGTTGGGATATTTGGATTGGGAGTGAGAAAGGAAAGAGGAGATATGTTGTTGGATTTCTGTAGAAAGCATGATTTACCAATTATGAACATTTGGTTTAAGAAATATCCAAGAAGATTGTACATATGGAAAGCCCCAGGGGAGGATATAAATAGTAGAAGAAATCAGATAGATTATATTTTTATAAAAAAAAAATATATAGAAACATTATAAAAGATGTGACAACATATCGAGGAGCAGACCGTGATACAGACCACATATTGTTGTCGACTAAGATAAGGATTAATCTAAAAAAGATAAATCTAAACCTGGAAACGGAACAAATCATGGAACATGGAGCGGCTGAAGATACCAAGTACGGCGAATGAATTCTCAAAGAAAGTAGAGGAAGAAATGAACGAGAGAAATATACAAGAAAATGATGATGCAAGTGAAAAATGGAAGATTCTGAAGGAAAGCATAATTACTGATACAGAATTGCATTTAGTCAAAAAAGAAGAGGAAGATAGAAAAGAAAGAAACCATAGATGACGGAAAATATTTTGAGGAAAATAACACAAAGAACAAAGTTAGTTAATAGTAAAACAGAGGAGAAAAAAAAAGCAGTATAAAGATTTGAGTAGGGAGATACAAAGAGAGATAAGAAGGAAAAAAGGAAGAGTGGTTAGATGAAATAAGTAAAGATAAACAGCAAAAGCAGAAAAAGGACATAAAAGGTGTTTGTGAAACATTAATATGATGACAGGAAGGAGAAAGATGCTAAGGACTGGAGCAATCAAGAATGAAAGAGGTGAAATTCTGATAGAAAAAGAGAAGATATTACAGAGATGGGAAGAATATGTAAGTAAACTTTATGAAGACAGGGAAAGAGGAGAAAATCAAAGGAAAGAATATAGTGGGCAGAGACTGTGCATCATGAGGGAGGAATTGAATCTAGCAATCCAATGAAAGAAGGAAAATCTCCTGGAATAGATGGTATACAGATAGAACTTATAAGGAATATAGGTGAAAAAGTTATGGAAGTGTTATGGCAAATTATTAAAGGAATTTATGAAGGACAAGAATTACCAGAGGAGTTTAGAAGATCAATTTTTATCCCCATTCCAAAAAAGACGGGAGTTTTAGACTGTAACGATTTTAGAATGATAAGTATGTGTAAATGGGGAGGAAACATAAGAATTCCCGGTGGAGAGAGGAGCCAGACAAGGATGCACGTTATCACCATTATTGTTTAACTTTTATAGTGAACAAATGTTTAGAGAGGCACTTGAGGATGTAGAAGAAGGAATAAAAATAAACGGAAGAATCATTAATAACTTAAGATATGCGGTTGATGTAGTGGTGATGGCAGAAAGTGAAAATGGGTTACAACAAATTATTCAAAGAATTGAAAACTCTTGTAAAGAGTATGGATTAAGAATTAACACAAAAAAGACCAAGATAATGATAATGGGTAGAAAAATAGGAGATAATGTAAAAATAAGATATTGAGGAAAGATTTTAGAAGAAGTGGAAAGATTTCAGTATTTAGGTAGCTGGATCTCAGAGAAAGGAACTTCAGAGTTGTACATTAGAAATAGAATAGGCAAAGCTAAATCGGCATTTATGGAAATGAAGAGAATTTTAATAAACAAGAACACTAAAATAGGAGTTAGAATTGGAATAGTTAAAGCAACAGTTTGGAGTATTGCAAGTTATGGAAGTGAGTCATGGACACTCAGAAAGAGAGAGAGAGAGAGATGGGAATTAATGCATTGGAAATGTGGTGTTATAGAAAGATGGAAGTGGTTAGCTATACAGAAAGAATATCAAATCAAGAAATTTTAAGACGAGTTGGGATGGAAAGAACACTGCTGAAGAATATTATGCAAAGAAAGACCAGATTTGCAGGACATCTTCTGAGAGGTTTTTTCGGACACCTGACAAGAACTCTATTACAAGGGAAAGTTGAGGGAAAGAGAAGACGTGGAAGACCAACTAGAGAGTGGTGGAATGGACTTGTTTAAGAATGATGGAAGGAACAGACAGAGAGAAATGGAGAAGAGCTGCTCATCTGCTGCAATCCTCTTGCTATAGGATGCTACTGGACGACGATGACGAATTAACGAAAATGGATAATGATTCCTTAGGCTGAAACATTATGATATGGGACAAAATAAGCCTATTAATAAATTCTCTATTTTTTGTTTTTCTTTTATTGCGAATATTTCTTAAAATACCGGTAGAGGGCTCTCAGTTATATGAAATTACTAAAGGTTAGTGACGTTCATTTATTCCTTTTTTATCACATCTAATTTAGCTAATTGTTTAAAAACAGAGCGGACAAATTTTTATACTGGTCTCCTTAAGGGATGAGCACATCTCTTTCAGTAAGCAATGGCTGAAAAGTAAAAGATAATCAAATAGAAAGGATTTGCTCTTGTAAAAGAAATGAAAATCGAAGAAAAGGCGTCACCATTCATCACAACAATGAGTTAAAAGAGACAGGAAGTTGGGAGATTGGATCAAAACAGAAAAAAAAGAAAGCCTATTAGCTTCGATAACGATTGACTGCATTAAACTAAGAGGACTCTTTCTTCTTTTTTAAAAATTAAAATGGACAAAAAGTTACTTTAAAAAGCATTTAAATTTGGACTGATGTATACGACGGATTAGTAAAAATGTAGGAAAAAAAATAATTTTATGAACATCTCAGAGCATCAAGCGGTATTAGTTACTGCTATTTTCCTCTGGTGGTGATCTCCGCTCAACAAACCGGATTATGCATCTCTAAGACCGCAATATAATTTGAAAAACAAAATTATACCAGTTCAGTAGTAGAAAAAACAAACACCATCCTCATCGCTACGGGTATTCAATAAAGTAGACATGATGCTAATCAAATTAATTCGGTACTAATTTGATTTACTTTAGTGACTTCAACAAAGGATAGTGTTCTGCCGATTCTTTCAGTTATTGCAGTGAATATTTAAACTCTCTCATCCATGATGGCGAGTACTCGGTCATTCTAACAGCCTAGAAGTTCTTGGAACCCTTGAAATCAGAAAAAAAAAAAAAAACCGGTGAAAAACATTGGTACGAAAAAGTTGTTTACAAGCTCCAAAAAGATTTTTTGTCTACAATATTTTTTTTTTACAATTTGTAAGGTCTGATTTTTTTTTCAGCCTTACATGCTAATATCGGAAGATTTTACACCTTAAGATTTTCAAAATTCCAAATTAGGTTTTAGTATTCAGTGTGCATAATCATGCTCATTGGAGGCGTGAAAAAGTTTTATATTTGATCTTTGGGTGGTGGAAGCTCATTTCTCCGCCCACAGTACTTAAACATGCAATAAGTTTCCAATTTTTTGTGTGTAGGTTGACATAAAATCTTATAAGCAATAAAATGCGAATTCAGCGGGCAATGTCAATGAATTTCATTTAAGGAATAACTGTCAATGAATTTTTTCTTATATATATTTCTTTACGTAGCCTGTGTAGCTCAGTGGATGTGGCGTTTGCACACCATCGCGCTTGGCCGCACGAAGGAAGGCTTGGTTTCGAGTCTAGTCGGCGACTAGAGGAAATTTTTCTAAGCCTTTTTTCGACCGGTTCCCGAGTTAGTCGATCTCTGGCACGGGCAAGCAGGTTTTTCCTCCCGGAAACTCGGGTTTTTCGTCCTGTAAACTCAAGAAAATCGACCGTAGAACCCACATTATTTCAGACATTAAATATATTGTGGTAGGATTAGGGACCACGAGATGGCGGCACATTTGAGCCGTCTCTCTTCACTGCGTACCGCTTAATTAGTGATAGCCTTGGGCCATCTGTCTCTGATTGGGTACCAGTGGAGATTGAACTGCCCACTCAGTCTCCAAAAGTTAGATAGGGCTAAATGGCCCCGCCTACTCCCGTATACGGGAATAAAAAGGCGTTAGCTGATTTTTTTTTTTTTTTTTTTTTTTTTTTTTTTATATTTCTTTACTTTGCTGTGTTGTGTGTTAGAATTGAAATTTTTGCAAATTCCAATAAATCCAAACAGAATATTCCATTAAATTATTCCTGAATATTTAGTGGAATAATAAATTAAAAGTAATCCATAAAACAGTGTGTCGAATGGTTATGTGTCATCCTGGTCTTGCTAATATGAAAGTATCGTACTTAGTATTATGTTGTTCTTTAGCACTTTGGACAAAGCGTTTCTTATGGCATCACTATTAGCATTCATACAGACATTGATATAATCTGCAAATAGCAATGGATATAGAATTTCACAAACGCAAATTTTATCCATCAAAGAGTTTAATTTTAGAAAATGTCTGTTTTCATTGACAGAGAGGTCTTAATAATGCGTTATAATTGAGATGATCTTGGTTTAAGTTATAGGATGTATTTTGTGAAAAAAAAGTGGTTTTCAGAGGGATTAAACAAAAATCTGCATCTGTGCAAACTCCTTTTTTTGTTGTTTTTGTTTATTTGCATGTGTTTTTAACTAATTTTGGTTCGAGGGACACTGAATTGTTTACGTGCTGTATAATATCCATTTAACATGACGATCACCACAAGCTACTAAGATTCGTCTTGTAGCCGCTTAAAATAGACACGCGAAATGTTATACTTCCTACACTGAACCACTTGGAATCTATATAGAGGGGCATTTTGACAAACACAGACTGTCCCTCCTTGAATTTGTGTCCGGAAAAAAAAAATCCGCAAATTTGAATTAAATAATTTCTGATTGAGTCGTAAAGAAATTGTGCAAATAAATAATTCTTCATGGTTGTTTCTCATCAGTTTTTTAAATGAGTCCAAAACTATAAATAAATTTCGAATTAAGAGCAATAGATTAATTTCTAAACGTAGGACAACTAGTGAAATTAATTTGATCACAGTAAAATGAAAGGCACATTTTTTTTTACTCAGTTGTTATTATTATTGAATACATAGGGTATAACATTAGCACTTTCTTCGTATTTACATAATAGCATTTCATTGAAATTCAAAGCGAATATAATATGGGTATAATAGTATATAATATAATAGCATGTACATAACATCTCATAAACTTGTAAAATCCTTGTATTTCAATTGTAAGTTAACGGTTTGATATATTATGTAGCGACTACAGCGTCACTCGGCGTCATAACACCAAAGGGAAGTGACGTAACAAAACATGGTAATCTGCATAGTGTAAAAATATCTCAAAATTGATATAATGCATGTCTATACTATTTAATTCATGGATTGGAGTTGTTATCAAGCAAAAATTACATATGAGGCTGTAATGAAAGTGCATTTCACTGTTTTTACAATTAATTATCGATAACATTAACTATCTAAGATAAGTCGCTTCCCTTTCTCGGATATTATTTTAGAATATCTTTGCGATATGTTTCTTTCTGAGAAACTAACTGTGGTTGAAATTTTAGGATTACTAATTACTATCACTTTTTTTTAATATTGGGTCTAATTAAAGGTCATGGTCACACTACAGTAATAAAGTTAACGTTCCGCTCGTTTAGCGCAGCGATTTGGTTCTGCCACTTATTTCGTTTGCAGTTGGTTGTTAAGATTAACAGACGATTGTAGCTGTTATTAATCAATAACAAATAATGATCTTAATGAGAAACATTTCCATAACAACTAATACATGTAGAGGTTATTATACTTTAATCCAGCGTATGTTAGGAAATGTACTGATTTAAATTGTCAGATCCACAATGTGATATTGTATTATTCAGCATAATAGGTACGATATCTAAACTCCTTTCGATTTTGTGACAATTTGTTTTATAAGTTTACTCATTTTACTTTGACTGTTAATACTATTTCCCTCAAAGAAACGAATTGTTGAATTTAAATTTACAATAGAGTCGTTAATTCAATAATGCAAATTATTTTATACATCTTTTCATTCAACAAAACTAAGGCTAACTTCTCTTGAGATGAAAAGAAAGAGAGAGAAAATCAATATTTTATAATAAAAAATACATATAAAATCAAATGTTATTCGAAAATGTTATTCGAAATATTATTATAATTTTAAATATTTTAAAACATTTAAAAAAATACTCACATAAACTTTAATATACCAATTATAAATAATAGTATACTTATTATAAAAATAATCCATAGAAAAGTAACGGTACTAGAAAATAATCCATAGAAAAGTAACGGTACTAGCCCTATATGCGGATGATACGGCAATACTAACCAGATCTCTTAGACCCCTTTTCATTACCATAAAGCTTCAAGAAAACATTCTAAAGCTGGAGGGTTGGTTCTCTAAGCGGAGATTGGAAGTCAACCCCCAGAAAAGCTCAGCCGTTCTTTTCTCAAAAAGACCAATGTCTCCTGTAGGAGATTTGTTACTATTCAATACTAAAATTCCCTGGCAGTCAGAAACAAATTACCTGGGTGTAATTCTCGACAAAAAGCTATCTTTCAATCAACACACCAAGTCTGCATGCACAAAGGCATCTAAAGCCATAGCACAGATCTATCCGCTAATTAATAGAAATAGCAAGCTCAGCAACAGAATCAAATTGCAGCTATACCAGTTGACGATTCGTCCTATAATCACCTATGCCTCTCCGGCCTGGAGCCACACCTCTAATGCTAACATCATCAAAATACAGCGAGTGCAGAACAAGTGCCTGAGAATGATTTTGAACGCCCCGTGGTATGTTAGAAACACTCAACTCCACAGAGACATAAATATTCCCTATATTTTCTCTTTTCTACGATCCTTAGCCACCAAGTTTTTCCTAAAGACGTCCACACATCCCAATGATTTGGTTCAACAAGCTACAGCATACGATCCAACGGACATATTCAAATATAGAAGACCAAAAGCTATATTGGCCTCCTTTAGTGATGCATAATCTCCATGCCCAATCAGGGCGAGCATTCTGCTCATAAATTTTACCTTCACTGCAACCACAACAGATAGCGGGGAATATGAAAAGCATCTTGCTTCACCCCTAAAGACATAAATGTCAATTGCCAATTGTCAATAACGGTACTAGAAAGAGAAGGTTGTTGATACGAATAAATCAATCGACCGTGAGATGCGGTGACTGATTCATTCAATCCAATACCCTTGGATGGTAATGGATGGCGGCAATACTGAAGCCAGTGAAGCTCTAATTGAGGCTCGGCTATTGCTGTTACCCTCCTGCCATGATCAGAGCTTTAATAGCTTAATAACACCTTATCCCTACACTGTCCTCTACAGATAACGGGGAAGATGAAAAGTTCTTGCTTCGCCCCTTTAAGCCAGTCCTTATAAGGAAGGTAACGGTACTATGTATTGTCAAAATGCTGCACGTAGTGATGTCGAAATCGTCTTTTTCCTTTTCAGGTTTATAGGCCAAGTAGCCTGTACTGGATTCAATTCCATCTTCTTAAGGGTCTTCCACCATCCAGTAAATTTTGGGTGGTAATTTAGAATTAGTTTGGGTATTCGGCTTCTATTCATTCCCAGTACTTTTTCATTTAGGGAGTTTGTTTCTGATTTCGCTGCTGTTCATTTTGTCCATTGTTGTGACTCCTTCAGTTCCTCCTGCGCAGAAATTTCATTTCGGATGATTCGATTCTTCTTTCCTCTGCTTCTTTTTCATTGTCTATATCTCACTGTCATAAAGTAAAGTAGATTTAGCTACAGTATTGTAGATTCTTATTCGGGTGTATTTGTGTACATAATTGGGTTAAACATTTTATTTATAATGCTGTTACTGTTAAAAAGTTTGATGTTTGAAAACTTCGGTTCTATATCAGCTTCATTTTCATCTGGCATTGGGCATCCTAAATATTTGAATGTATTTACTTGCTATGTTAGTTTGTTGTTTATTATTATTTTGCTCCCTATTGGATTAGCACCTTTGAAGGCCATGACTTTTATTTTGTCTGTTGGTATTTCTGATATGTTTTTATCAGATTATTTAGACTGCATAATGATTTTTGTAGTTCATCTTCATTTTCCCAGGATTATTTGGTCATCAGCAAAAAGTAGAGTGTCTAATATATTGTTACGATTCATTATGAATTCCCCTTCATTGGTTACCTTCCATTCTTTTTTTTATTTTATCTATGCATATATTAAATAAAACCAGTGAGAGAGGGCCCCCCCCTGACGTACTCCTCTGTTTATTGGTTTCCCGCTTGATGTTGAATTATTGTTCTTATCAGATATTTTATTATTTTCATATAGATGATATAAAGCTCTAAAGAGTTGGTTTGGTATTTCGTATTCTTCCAGGATTTCCCATAGCTTTTCTCTGATAATTTTATCAAATGCTTTGGTGTAATCTATAAAAGCTACGTGTCTCTTTCTATGTTGATTTCTCTGTGTTTTTCGATTAGTAATTTTAACGTAAATGCAGAGTCTAATCAAGACCTGCCTTTTCTAAATCCATTTTGTTCTTCTATTAATTTTGGGTCTATTAAGTTTATATGCTAAAAATTTTGCATATACTTTATAACAGGTATTAAGTAAACTGCTGCCACGATAATTGTTACAATCAGATTTGTGTCCTTTTTTGTAGATGGGATAACTATTGTATTTTCAATTTTAAATATTAGTTTAACTGCAATTGATAATTAAAAAAAAATCTTTCGTAGGCAAGTATCAAATGGTGTATATTTACGAGCTGAAACGAATATCTATACGAACACATCATAAAATCATTTGTATCATCACTTGAAGAAGATAATACCATATGAGATTAAGTTTACATTATTACAACTTATTGTTAACAATTTTCGTCCAAAGATATTTGTTACATGTCAAGATCTGTTTGTCAATGCTTGTATTTCAGTCTTGCGAGTAACTTCTAACTGCGTCAATGTATACCTAAATCTTGATCTTCCTTTGGGTCTTTTTTCTGGCTTCAAACACCTGGATTGTGTTCCTGTTCTCTCCAATTCTGTATTTATCCATATCTATATCCATAATTCTTTAAATTAGCTTCTGCTCACACATTTTTCAATACGAACAATGGAAAGTTGCTCTTTGATGTCTTCATTTTTGGCAGAATTCATCCATTCTACCCAAATTTTGTCATCACTCTCACATGTGTGGTTTCCATTTTTTTAATGCTGTTTTATTTTAAACCTGGTCCTCAGTTAGTTTGAATTAGTCGTTGAATTAGTCTGAATAGTGTTATTTTTATTTTTATTAATAGTGTTGTGTATTCAGATTGTTTTATACTGTTGTTTCACTACTTTTGGACTAATTTCTGTTCATACGTTTTTATTTATAAATTTATTCCATATAAACTATATGCAATATATTTTTAAATGTATTCCATATATCTATTCCATATAAAGATGTATTGTCATATGTTTAATGTTTTTCTGAGATACATTACTTTAACACAACGAGAATAATAATAAATAATTCAAAATTAATTTTTTGTAATGTATTCTAACAATTAGATTATTAAACTTGTCTTTTTTGTATTTCCTTCAGTAAAACAGTATACTGAACTGTTAGTACTGTGTGAAATTTGCTGTAACTGATCAAATGATTGAAGCGTCAACATGACCAGTTAAAGGAAGTTTTTGCCTATTTTAGAGCTCTTAATTTGCCCACTTTAGTGTCTCTCGGAAATATTTTCATTATAATGTGATCTAAATAAATGATGAATAGTAAACGGGGAAAGCATAGATTTAAAATAAAATAATTTTGGATATCTCTTCTCTTGTCGCCTTTTCTAAATCAACAGCACTGAAATCTAAATCGCTGTTATATTCCCGTTGTTTCTCAATTGTCTTAAAGTGAAAACCATCTCACAATTAACCATTATTTGGTCTGATTCCAGCTTGTTTTTCTGAAAGTTTATCTTTCATTTTGTGCCTATTTTCAAGCATGTTTCTATAAATCTTTATCTGAAACACTCGGTAGAGAAATTACTGTCTAATCTTAACCTTTAGTTTATTCCACTTTTTAGGGATAGTTACCATGACAGCTGTACTGTAATCACCCGGAATTCGATCGTCTGACCAGGTCTTCTAACTCCTACGGTGGTCATAACTCATCAAGAAGTTCATTAATCCTCATGAATTGAGAGGGAATAATCTCGTGGAGTACTTGATTAATTCTGAATTACTTAACTTGACTCCATAATTTAATCCAGCTTAAGAAAGTGATTACAGGTAAGCCGATATTAATAATGATTAACTTAAATATACTTTTTAAATTTCCGTAACTTTAAAAGTAATTTGCCATAAAAACAAGCAATGCCATCAATTACCCAAAACACTGAACAAAATTGCATTTTTCCTATTTTTTTATTAGTATTTTAAATTAATAAACATATTCGTCGCCTAAATAGAAATATTTTCTAGCCCTAGGTGTTCGGAACTCGTCATATATTAAGGCAGTGAGCGGGTTAATAGTCAAATATGTTAATGGATTAGCCTGCCTGGTTGGCCGAGTGGAGAGCGTATCCGATCTTCAGCCAAAAAGCTGCGGGTTCAAATCACGCTGTGAGCGTGGATGTTTGTGTAAATAAATACCAGTGGTGGTCGGCAGTAGATGGCGTTGGTGTAGTTGCTGTGCGTTGGTGACTGAATGGTGGAGATGGAGTTGTATAGCAGGTATTTTCCCTGGATGAGTCCTTGGACTCCCTGGAAGTGGTGGTATGGGTCCCACTTTGAACCAGATCAAGATAAAGATAAGATAAGAAATCGTGACGTGATTGGTTGTTCATTTGATGACGTCATTGTGGGCGTGACGTCATGATATTGGAATATTATGAATTTCCCTGGGGCATATGTGTCAGTGACATAAGTTCTTGTGTTTTGGTTCCTGTATGGAATTATGGGTGATGATAGAGATAAGGATTCATGTCGTGATTGGTGGTGCACTTCTGACCAGATTAAGATCAAGATAAGATAAAGGATCGTGACGTGAATGTTTGTTGTTATCAGATGAAGATAAGTGACGTCATTTTTTAGTTGTAAATAAGTGACGTTATTGTTTTGAATGGAAAGGAAGATATATCAGTGGATAAGGAATCGTGCCGTGATTGGTGGGACACTTTTGACCAGATCAAGATCAAGATAAGATAAGGAATCGGAACGTGAATGTTTGTTGTTATCAGATGAAGATAAGTGACGTCATTTGTTATTTGTAAATAAGTGACGTCATTTCTTAGTTGTAAATAAGTGAGGATGTTGTTTTGAATGGAAAGGGAAATATATTAGTGTATAAGGAATCGTGTCGTGATTGGCGGGACACTTCTGAATAGATCAAGATAAGATAAGGAATCGTAATGTGAATGTTTGTTGTTATAGAGTTTGGAATTTCGCTGGGGCCCTCGTCTGTCTGGGACATCACGTGGTGTGTTTGGTACATTTAATGCATTGTGGGCGATATTTAGAGATAAGAATCTTGATGTTATGTGTTTGGAAATTTCTGGGGAACATATATCTCTCTGTGATATCACATGATGTTTTGGTTTGGCTATGGAATGGTGGGCGATGTTTTTGAGATAAGATATCTTGGAATTTTCCCAGGGTGACACACATCCGTCATTGACGTCATGTTTTGTGTTTCGTTGTCTATAGATGGGTGTACTAATTTTCCAATACATCAATACATTTTGGGGGGGTTTCTTTCCTGTTAAAGGGTTGGAATTCTTAGAGTAGAGTCGTGATGGCGGCCGCGTTTCGAGCTTTACTGAATAATTTAATTATCGCTGATGTCAACCAAAAATACACGTTTTTGTTTTTCTTCTATAGATGGCTGTACTAATTTTCCAATACATTTCGGGGTATTTCTTTCCTGTTAAAGGGTGGGAATTCTTAGAGTAGATTCCTGATGGCGGCTGTGTTTAGACTTTTCTGAATAATTTAATTATATGCTGGTGTCCCTCAAACATACACATTTTTTTTTTGCTCCGAAGTTTTCATTATCAGTTGGAAGTGACATTACTAAAAGATTATTGGCAAATGACAATCTCTTTTTCGAATTAACGTTATCTTGTTTACAAATGTTTGGGAAATGGTGTTTTTTTTAGTTTAAATGACGAGAAAAAACCGACCAGTATTTTAAAAATAATTGGAGACTTAAAAGGTTACAATAAATTTTTTGTATGTAGTCTAGAAATTCTAATGATGATTTAAATTTACTTACAGTGTTTCAGAATGATTCTTCTTAATGCAAATAGATATTCCAAAATAGTTGAATTTTTATGCACACCACAACACACAAAAAACACAATCGTGAAAGAACGAAATTTCTGTAATAACCTGAAAAGCTATTTGACTTTTGTTCCTTAGATTTTCTGTCGGTTTGGTACACTGTTAATTCCTTAGCATTGGGTCATACGATGTTTCTGATGTGACTATATGTTTTAGCATTAACATGATTCATTCATTGTGACACACGTGTCCTAAGTCGTGTGTTTTTCATGAGTAATATCCGGCAGCGTGCGGTAACTTCAAATCATGGTATTCACCTTTTTTATGGTATTCACCTCATATTCTCCCTTTGATATTTTGCGCGATTTTATCAGTTCGGGGAAATTTTTCTAGTGTAAAATTCTTATGACACATATCCAAAAATTATTCATTTCTGATTAAGGATTTTACAGAGTTATTGTTTTCAAGTAGATTGCTTGTGTGTTTGTTTGTTTATATGTTGTGTAGCTAGGAAACTGGAATTTATTTCAAACGAATATTAGCTCTGTAATCTCTCATATCCGGTTGCCAATTTTGTTGTACGTAGGTGAGAAATCGTGTTTAGGTGGGACCTCTTAGTTCCCATGGGAAATTATTGCTGTAGTATATTAATTATTACATTTAATTTTTTAAAATCAATATTGAAATGGCCTCTCCTATTCCCCATATACGGGAATAAAAAGGCGTTAGCTGATTTTTTTTTACTATTAATTTTACCTGTGCTTCCTTTTGCTCATAACCTATTTCTGTAACTGAAATGTATTTATTTTATTTATTTTTTCTTTAGCATTAGTAATTTTAAGTAACAGATATGCGACAAACAAGGTTTTGAACTCGCCGTAGCGTTTTCTTTTAGAAATTTATTTTGCCAGCACAACAAATGAATAGTTATTTCTTATTATTTCAAATGAATATTAGCTCTGTAATATATACTTTGTTACTAAAGTATAAAGAGCTAATAAGCTTCATTTCGGCAATGAAAACATTACTTAAATTAAGGGGATATTGAATCCCACATAGTTTTAAAACCGAATAAGAAACTCAAAGATTGGAATCAGAGAGTTTCTTGCCTAATATAGTAAACTATAAAGTATCGGCGAACACTAGCGTTAGCCAATGCAAGTGATCCTAGTACATAGTACATTACTGGGCAACTCGTTGCAAAGGTGGAGGAAGAAGTTCAGATCGCTATTCTTAGGTATTTTCCATAATGTAAAAACACATTTCTAGGAAATGTATGCTGTTATTACATTATGGAGGGAGGTCACTACCCAGACCGGTTTCAGCCTTTTTTGAGGCTTAATGGGAGTTCATGCCTTTCATCACTGGCCTCTTTAGATTTAAAAAAAAAAAAGTTGTGCTGAGAGTCAGCTTGATAGTGAGAGAGGAGGAGAAAAGATAGAGTGGATAGTAGTAGATAGTTAAAAGAGGCCTCAGTCGATCTACTTGGCCTGACTTAAATGTCAGCACCAAGCAGATCTCCCACATTATCTCCCTCCATCCGTTCCTCTCAGCTTTCCCCGGTCAGACACCTCTTCAGGTGTCTGCCCGAGGAAAGTGGGGAAAAACAAATGAAAGAAGCACCACATGAAAAAGGGGAACTAGTAAATAACATTAAAAATTACATATGACAATTTGTAAGAAACTAGGTAAATTCTGAAATTTCAACCTGAATGACCAGTTTAATACTGAGAAGGGCGGGGGCAGAGCCTGGCCTGGGTGATGCAGCCCACAAGGAGCTGCACCGCCTCGGTGTAAGCCTTCGCAGCCCAGGTTCTCAGGATACCCTCTCCTGTGTGGAATAGACAGACCTTTTTTACAACAAAAATTCTAATCTGAAAGAGGACAAAAAGAAGAAAAACAAACCAGATTTTTTTTTTTTTTTTTCCCCTCTGGCAGATCGATACTTGGAGTCGACTGACTTGTTAGGCGAGGTTTAAATCCTCCTGCTGTCTATTGTTGTGGGTTTTAATGATGAGATCTGCTAATTTGTCTCCACGGACGTGGTTTAGCATGTAAAGGCCTCTGTGCAGTGCTAGTCCCACGTCGTCCTCTGCATCGATAAGACCAATGATCTTTTCAGGAGTGATTTCATCTATATTATCGACAAACACGTCGTTCCATTCTGCACTGACGACTCTTGGCCCGTTTTGTCCTGTGAGTATCAGTTGAATGTCTCCGGATGTTTCTATAGCTTTTCTTAGTCTCGCCGCCTCCTCGGGGAAATCTTTTAAGAGATGCAATATAGGTGCATTGGCCTTTGCATGAGGGAACTTTGTGGGTTCTGAAGTTGACTTTATATTTCCAACTTGTGCTGGACTTCCTTGTTTCGATTTTTTAATATTTACTTCTTCAGGGCTGGCTGGCCTCTTTTGTGTGGTTTCTGCATTGTTGATTTCCATATCTACTGCCTCCGTGTCCTCGTCTATTGTGACTGCAGTGATAGTTCCGTTTTGTTGGTGCTGCTGGTTATTTTCAGTTGTAGTGGCGGTTTGATCGGTGGCCAGTTCCTCCTGCCCTTCATCTCTCCTGGTTGCAGGCTTCTCCACTGGTGTACTTGGCAGTGTTTCGGAGGTGGCGGCATGATTCTTTGTTGTTCCCTCATGCGCGGCCTTCAGGGTGGGGAACTCATTCGGTTCTGCGCCAATAACATTTTGGGCTGTTGTTTCCGTGTTGGGCGTAATAGTGCCTCCCAATTTTTCGGCCAGATTTCTGTCCGGACAGGTGTCTATTTTATGGCTCTTAATGCCGCATTTTAGGCATGCCGATTGGCACTGTGCTAGTGTATGACCCGCTGTTAGGCAGTTCTTACACTTTAACCTCGGGCACTGGGCCCCGAGATGAGTCAGGGCTCCACATTTAAAACATTGCCTCTTCACTCCCGGGTAACTCACCATTACCCTGGCCGATCCGATCATTACAAAATTCGGAACTTCTGTTTTCATCGTTAACGAGAACGTGACTTCCCCCGACATCCATTCAGGGTAGTCAGCGTCATTGCCTACTTGGACATCTCGTACGGTTCCCCATTTCGAAAAGACTTGATTAATTATGTCGTTGCCTCCTTCTAGGTATTCCAGAGGGAATCGCTCTATTCTCATCTTTTTAGAGATGCTACCAACGACAAAAGGATGGCAAAGTTTCCCTTGACACTCAACCCCTTTGAGTAGTTTCTCCCTTGTTGTTGTATTTTTACAAACTACTTGATATCTGCCACCCCCATAGGGGGTAAAGCCAGAAATATTATCTGCCCCTACACAGTCAATTAGCGCTTTCGCAAACGTCCTCTTGTGTACGCTTGCGTCGATTTCGAACCCGAGGGTTCTTACTCTCGGTAGAGCCGAAGACATACTTCAAAAAAAAAAGGGAAGAGTAGACCCTTGTACGATCCGAGTCCACAAAAGGACAGACCTGTAGAAAAGGCCAAGCTTTCCCTGTTTGCAGATAAGAAAAACCTGATAAACTTAGGTACAGGGGGAACAAAAAGAACCAAAGAAGAAAAAAAAAGACAAAGGGTTCTTACCAAGGCAGCAGGACTGTAATAGGAGCTCTCTCTCGGGGTCTGGAAACTGGAATCCAAGGCTGGGATACTTTCTCTGCAGAGCTGGAACATGGAGCTTTCTCTCGGGACCGCTAAATCAGGCTTCATCAATGAGTAGCTAGACCCAATACCAAAGTGTATAGCGAAAAGAACTTATGTACTTTGCGAACGAGTTTTCCAAACAGGTGCAACCATTAAGTTACTAAAGTATAAAGAGCTAATAAGCTTCATTTCGGCAATGAAAACATTACTTAAATTAAGGGGATATTGAATCCCACATAGTTTTAAAACCGAATAAGAAACTCAAAGATTGGAATCAGAGAGTTTCTTGCCGAATATAGTAAACTACTCCCAATCTTGCAGAGTAGAGTCGAAGACCTCGATTTTCGAACGAGACTCTATCTCAGAAATTTGGAAACACCTTCCGCCGCATTCTACAACCAACAACGGGTGGCGGCTAATGATGAGAAAACGATTCACCAGATCGAGGAGAAGGGCCAGATTTTATGCTCAACCAACGAAATACTAAGTCACTTTCATCAGCAGTATATCGGTATCTTCTCTGACCGGCAGGGCACGGATGACTTCAGTGAGTGGGACGCAACACGTTTTCCTGATCATCTTAGTGCCCTGCAGGACAGGCCGATAACTGCAGCCGAATTAAAGGCCACGTGCAGAATGATGAAAACAAAGAAGACCCCAGGGCCAGACGGACTGGGGATAGAATTCTATAGATCTATCTGGGAATTTGCATTGGCAGCGTTAATAAACATCTTTAACGAATTCCTCACTTCGGGAAACATCCCCGAGGAATTCGTTAAGAGCCACACCATCTTTATCCCCAAGAAAGACCGAGATCGGACTTTGTCGAATAACTGGCGTCCAATCTCCCTAACCAACGTAGACTACAAGATTTTTGCAAAAATTATCTGCACGCGCCTTAAGGGCGGTATCGAAAATATAATAACAAGCTCACAGGTCTACGGGATCCCCGGTAGATCTATGGAACTCAATCTCTTCTTGTTAAGAGACTTGATCAGACTGGCTAAGGAAAAAAAATACCCCCTGGCACTTCTCTCCACCGACCTGGAGAAAGCGTTTGACAGCGTCAACCACAGGTACTTGCAGAACATCCTACAAAAAACAGGCGTGGGCCCGAGACTTCGGCGTACAATTAAAAACATGTACGCGGAAGCCACGACCCAACTATCTATTAATGGGTTTCTGACAGAACCAATCCGCATAAAGAGAGGGGTTAGGCAGGGCTGCCCGCTAAGCCCCCTCCTCTACTCCCTAGTATTAGAACCCCTAATCAAAAGAATTGATAACACCCCCGCAATTAACGGTATTCCACTGCCCCAAGGCTCCAGACAATGCAAACTAGTGGCATATGCGGACGATGCAGTGGCTACACTCAGAGACTCTGAGTCCATCTATATCTATCTGCACACGCGGCAAAAATTCAGCATAGTCAGTGGTCTTCGCGTTAACGCACAAAAAACCAAAATCAAAAGTTTCGGAAATTTCCATAGCACTGGACTTCCCTACGGTTTAACGCTACAGACACAGCCCCTAACTATACTAGGCGTGCCCTTTTCAGACACCCTAGCACTACCAATCCAAAAATTGCAGGAGACAAGCAGGGAAAGGATAAGGCTGTTCAAACCAACCTTCTTCTCCTTTTATGGCAGAGCGACAGTAATAAAAACAATCGTCACCCCAATGCTGATGCACACTGTCAATATCACAGGCATCACACTGGCACAAGAAAATAAATTATCAAAAGAACTCCTGGATTTCTTCTGGAATGGGAGAAAACGCGAAGTAAAGAAAGAATACCTACAACTCAAACAGGAAGAAGGGGGTTATGCTCTGCCCGATCACAAAAGCTTGCTACAAGCAAACACGTTCAAAACCGTACGGAAGGCCTTAAACTCCAACCACATTTCTGGCCTACTAATTAGATATTTTATAGGACTTTTCCTCCCCCTCTTTGGGATCACGGACTATGCTGGACCACGCGCAAGGGGGGTGCCCAAGTGGTACCGTACAGTAGTGAAATCGATCACAACACTCAGAGACAGAGGAATAGCAATCCTCACACACAAACCCAAAGCAGTATACTGGGATTTCTTCCAACTTTCCAGGCGTGATACACCCAATCTTAGTACAAATAATGAAATTCTCTTCAGAAACATCAAAAATAGCTGGGGACAGCCTTTTCATCGGGATCTAGCCTGGAGAATAGCCTACGGGCGGCTTCCGGTGAAACTGGTGAAATCCCGGCATGTACCTAACCCGTGCGACCCATTCTGCGATGTCTGCCGGGACGTGGAAACTGTGGACCACTTCTTTTATTTTTGCCCACCAGCCCAACGCATCTGGTGGAGACTCAGCACAGCATTGGGAATCCCCATGCTGACAGTAGAAGAGGTCGTACGACTACAATTCCCGCCACCAGTCCAAAAAACCCAAAAGTTCACTATCTTCCTAATCAATGTACTAAAATATCACATCTGGAAAGTACGGAAAAAATCCCAGGTACAAGACGCAAATTTAATGTATGCAAGAATAAGAAAAGGTTTCTTTTTCTACTTACCCAAATTTCTTGCACAAGAAAGACACTTACTAGGAGACTTTAAATTTGTGAATCAATACTGCAAACCACCGACAATATGCTTTCTTATACAGGGACGCATCAAGCCCTGTATATCTCTTTAGAACCCAAAAAACCCACCATCCGCCCCACCCCAGGAAAAAGAATAACCACTCTGTCTCCCCTAGCCACAAAGCTTTCGCTGGCACGGTTTCTTTACTCCAAACAAGGGGGGAAGAGCTGAGAACCCGGGCTGCGAAGGCTTACTGCGAGGCGGTGCCGCTCCTCGTGAGCGGCATCTCCCGGGCCAGTCTCTTCCCCATTCTAAGTCCCAGTGGTACCAGGTATACAAGTTCCTCAGTAAGTTCCTATTCATTCCTACTTACCGGACCTTAAGTCCTGTTATTTTAGATTTAAAAATAAATATTTAAGTAAGTCCTATTATTTACAGCTTGTCTTTAAAAAAAAATAAAATAAAATAAAATATAAAAAAAAATATATATATATATATTTACCTGGAATAAAAATAAGGATATTATATCTAGTAACATAAAAAGAACCTCCATTAATACTGGAGTAAATCATTAATTTAGATAAAATAATATGTGAACTATAGACAAAAGTCTATGTTTAACCTTTTTCTGAACAGGTAAATTGAGATTATATGTTACAGACCAATTAGCCAATAAGGCTAAACAGGTTGACTGAGGCCTCTTTTTACCTCCTACTATCCTACTCTATCTTATATCATACTCCTCTTTTACTGTCTGCTGATCCTCAGCATGCTTTATTCTCCAAAGGCCAATGATGAGAGACATGAACTCCCATTCTGCCTCAAAAAAGGCTGAAACCGGTCTGGGTAGTGACCTCCCTCCATAATGTAATAACAGCATACATTTCCTAAGAAATGTGTTTTTACATTATGGAAAATACCTAAGAATAGCGATCTGACTTCTTCCTCCACCTTTGTAACGAGTTGCCCAGTAATGTACTATGTACTAGGATCACTTGCATTGGCTAACGCTAGTGTCCGCCGATACTTTATAGTTTACTATATTCGGCAAGAAACTCTCTGATTCCAATCTTTGAGTTTCTTATTCGGTTTTAAAACTATGTGGGATTCAATATCCCCTTAATTTAAGTAATATACTTTGTTAATTTCTATATTACCTTTTATTTGATTGTCATACTACTAACAAATTGTATTTACTGAATCTAACATACAGAAATTAAATAAAGTGAAAAAGACAGTATTTTTTCCTCTTATTCTTCTGCTTTAACATTTGCGCTGATGTTCATAGTGTAAGATTTGCCACTGGTGCATAAGTGTAATTCATGTGATTTTTCTCCACGTGACATTTCAAAACAAGTTGAACTATATGGCTATGAAGTTCTTTAATGTTTTTTTTTATTATTTTCTCTTCCAATGACGAGTATTATTTTATATATGCATGTCGATTCACTTGATTTTAATCTGCACACTACGATACCTTTTTTCTACAGCAATCTTTTTAAGAGTTTTAGTAACGTGTTGGTTTAAAATATCTAATGGCTCTGTAAAATAGCCAAATTCTATTTGTCTATTTTACAGTATTTTACATTATTTTATATTATTTCACCTGAAAAGTTACAGTATTGTAACTTTTCAGGTGAAATCTTCTCCACTAAAATTCTGGCTATTAATTTAATACCCGATTATTCCTTTTGCTTCCAAGAGTTGACAGTTTCTTGAAATATTTGAAGGTTTGCGTGAACAAATAAGACTTTTAATTCACTTTGGAGGAAAAAAAACGCTTTTTTTTATTTATATTATAAGAAGTAAATTCCCCGCTGTCTTAGGAAAAATCTGTTCTTATCTTCCAAACTATTTTTTTTAAAGTTACCTTTTTGGTTATTAAACATCCACGTAATGATTTCAGATGAAGCCTTCCATTAGTAAAGTCTTCTGAGGAAAATGAAAGTAAACAACCAATAAAATAACATAAGAAGGATTTATCGATGGCGGTAATGAGAGTCTTTCACAACCTTGGGATACTTAAGAAATGGGATAAGACTTTCATTTAAACCATAATAGAGGAACATTCGGATGCAATTTAGAGAGAAAATATCTTTACAAAAAACTTTAAATTAGATATTGGATTCCTCTTTAAAATTCTGCTGATGAATGCAACTAATAAATGGAATTTAGAGGGAGAATAGCGAAGATATTGCTTGGAATGAACAACGTTGATTCTCAGCAAACATTTTTGTAAATATTTATGTGGTGATGTGCAGGAAATATGCGCTGAAATAGAAGTAAGCCAGAAAGTTAGCGAGTCTAATATTCCATGCTTTTAAACGTGTTTTAACTTGAGAGGATTCCTGCATAGGTAAAGGCGTCAAATTTAATTGCATTAATAATTATGAGCCTCTATTAAGCAATAAAATTACTTTTTCGGGTGAAAGTGAATGAGATGGACTCTTACAGAGGTGGATGGATTTTTTTTTTATTTCTTGATATTTCGGATTTCTTCGTGCTCAGACAGGTCTGATAACAACATACACACTGCAGTCAGACTGGAACATCAGGGAGTGCAATGGACCCGCTTGTGTTCGAACGAATGCTGAGTGTTGAGGAGTTGCCTGAGGGATATGCATGAAAGATGTGTTTAGGGGTGCTTAAATAACTCGATTTACAAGCTAGCGTATGAGAAAACTAGATCCAGGAAACGGGCAGATATCTTGTTGCTGTTGATCCTTTCAAAGTATTCGAAATTTTTAACCAGTATTTAACTGATAAACGTACAATTTGTTTTCACCAAATCAGGAATCCTTCAGGTAAGAGGCCCTCATATAATAAACATGTTAACCTATTATAGAAGGCTCGGTTAAATTAAGCCTACATAAAGGTGACACAAGTCTTAGAGAGGGGGGGGGGATTCATACTCACATCTTTCTAACTAAAGGCTCTTTGGCTTAAAGATATCCGCTTTCGAATTGCAGGTTACAAATTTCGGAAAGAGAGAGAATAGAAACTTTAAATAAGGTTTTTGAATGTGGGGGGTCAACTGGATCCCTTTGGGCGGACGCCTAAAGGTCTCCGATTGAGCTTGAAAGGCTTACACGTTCACACAGATTTGTGTTATGTATAGTTACATATTTGTAAGTGAATATTATGGACTGAGGAATTAAAACGTTATCATATAAGGCGTTTATGTTTTAGTGCATTTTAGGTGTGACACCCATCTAAAAGAAAGTTAAATTGAGTGATGACCTGGAGACTAATACTTTATCCAAGCCAATATAGTGGACCCTTCCTTTCTTAGGGACCTACGGATAAAATACGGTTGGAAACTGTTTAATTTTCCATTTGCTTGCAGCGATCACTTTCCCACATCTTTGTGTAGAGAAAGCCGTTCGATATAACTACGACTGTTCACGTAATCCTTCGCTAAATAGATGTCGCCATCCCAGTGTTGACTGCTTCCCAACGCTCCATGTTTGCCAGAAGGCCAATCGGCTGCTTATAGCAAACCGATGGCCTTACTTCATCTGTCCGAGTTCCTTGATTAACTGCTAACCCCCTTTAAAATACCCTTATGCGAGTCCTTATCCTCCCCCCCCTTCCCTGTCTACAAGTACGCTAACGGCAAACAGAAGTCAGAAGTTAAAAGAGACTTTTTTTCTTATTTTTTTTTTCCTTTAAGAAAGAACACCGAAGGAAGCAATGAAAAAAATTCTCTTTTGTTGAACAATGCTGTTATTGTTGTATCATTAGGATATTACGGATTTAAATACCTGTCAAGAAAATGCGTTTTAATCTTTTAATGCACTTATCCTATGCTGGTAACAGAATAGATAATTCAGGCAATTCTTTATTTTTTTCGACATTGTTGAGTGCGTTACATATTAGCGATATGCAAACTGACTGGACAGAATACGCAGAGATTCTCATATCTTGACTGCATATAAAAGACGTATCTTTAAATCTCAAGGGAACCGAGAAGTAATGTCTCGTAATAAACTAAAGGATTAACTGAATATAAATAAACTGATAGCAAGCAGAAATGCAAATCAGGAGAAATATACCAAGAAAGCAAATCCGAGTTGATCTAATAGTTTTATGGAAACCTCAGCAAAAAGTTACGAAATATTGAAACTATTTTCCGAAAAATGCAATAGTAATATTTAGAACTAAGCAGAAGAGATAAAGGAGGAATTTTGTTTTTCGATCAAAATTTTCTACATTATCCCAAACAGTTAGAAAGTTGTAGAAAACGGCAGTTGTTACAGAAGTACATCTAGAATTCCAAGCAGGTATTTTATTAAATAATATTAAATCAGTATGTGCGCTGCAGAAACGTGAAACACATTTCTATTCTAACAAATGCATGATAATCATTAATGAAAATTTTCAACAAACATTTACATGTATAACAAGTATTAGACAGCTTTAGAATGCCGACTTTTATACTCTGTTTAAAGGGAACTGATATGTTATCCAATTTAGAAACGTGAGAAAATGAAGCTATTTATAGTTAGAAAAGTTAGATAATTGCAAATGTTTTAACTCACAATGCGACGTAGAGAGAGAGAGAGAGAGAGAGAGAAAGATCATTAGTTGGGATGAACAGCATTAGCGGAGTGCAATCTAGATTTCTGTGAGTTTGTGTGTGTGTGTGTGTGTGTGTGAGAGAGAGAGTGTGAATGTGAAATGCATTCTGAAGGCGAAAATACTAAGGAGATCCCAGATGATTGTTTATATTAGCAAAGCTTTTGTTTTTATTGTGTGGCATTCGATGGGGCTGAGTGAAGAAATTAAATTATTGATTTCTCGGAGAAATCAATAATTTAATTAAATTTAAATTTAAATTAAATTACTCGGAGAAACTGCAGGAATATTCGCAAATAAATACGATAAAGTTTAGCAGCGAAGATGCAATTAGAACAGTTAGCGAAAGAATAATAAAACCGATTTTCAAGAAAAGAGAGAGAGAGAGAGAGAGGGAGAGAGGGTACGAATAAAGAGAGAGTAAGAGAGAAATAAAGAGAGAGAGAGAGAGAGAGAGCGAAAAGAAGGAAAGAGAAAGAAAAGAAACAGTGGGTATGAGAGAGAGAGGACTTTTGTTCGATATTATTTCAGAAATCGAACAGGACACTTTTACAAAATGTCCCTATTCAGTCGTACTCAGCATTAGAGAAAGTTGATATTGTGGAAAGCGACAAGTTGTCTGGCTTATAAGTCTATAAATCCGAGTTTCTGGGAAGTAAAAAGTATGTCATATCGGATATGAAATTATGAAGCGACGTCTTATGCCATGACGCCAAGCATATCATATCTTATAATTGCGTCTGCTCTCCATAAGGTTTGGTGCTGTTGGGGAGTAAGAGCCTGAATTTGCAGGAAATGAAACCTTCCATTTTTATGTGAAATCGGTTTACTCATCATCGGTTAATAATCCTTAATTAGACTTCTCTCTCTTATTGCACTGGTCTAACCAAACAACCTTTTGATCAAAGGATCAAAAGGATCGTTACAGAGGAAGTTATGGAGCAGCTGTGTAATAATAATAATTAAACACCGCAATCACCCGTCCAGAAAGTTAACTTAGCATTAAGAAAGTTCACTGAAGGTTGCGATGGGAAAATTTCTTGGATTAAAAAAAAAAAAATCACAGGAATCAATGCACTACAGTATCGAATGCGGTACAAACGTCATCACATGACCACCAATTTCTTCCCATTATTCTTTTTTTCCTTATTTCCGAGGTTACCAAAATTACTATGGAAGAGCAAGCATCTCAAGAAAGTTACAGCGAATCTCCGCAAATGTTCTCTTCTTAAAAGGTTGACCTACTTCAATGTTTCTAACAAGCACGCGCCAGCACTTTTCACTCTCAGATGCACTCTCGTTTCAAAGATTCTTCCATTTTTATGCACCATTTGTCTTCAGATAAGGTGCCTGGCGAACCCTTTTGTTTGTCTTTCTCTCGCCAACCCCGCCTACTTTTAATCGTTTGTGGACACGTCGGCTATTTCCGCTCATATTACAATGACGTTAAAGTGGTGCTTTTAAATGTCTGGAGAACGCGTTTCAAAGAGTCCCCTCTCCCATTACCAGATTTTTTTACGCCAAAATTTACGGTTTGTTTTTACAGTAACTTCAGTATACAATAAACCATTAGTGGGTTCAAAGGTTGATTTAATAGGTAAGTTTGAGGTAAGTCTTCCATTACGGTATGTGTACATGCAGATTCTCGTATCTCTTTTGGCAATTGAATTACGTGCTCATTTAGCAGAGGCATTATTAACTTCCCCGCCATATGCCCATCCGTAATTAGAGTAAACTGAAGTGACAATTGCTGTTTTCTGGAGTGTCTTTTTATGGAGTCATCTGATCGATTTGTTGCGTCATTTTTCAAAGTTTTTATATTGATATCATCAGCAGTTGTCTATAGAAGAGTACAGCCGAATAAAGCAGTGGCTCGAATATGGTTGCAATTTTTCTTAATAATTTATTGACAGAAGATCAATTCTTTGCTTTCAATTTACAATTCATTCAAAAGTTTCTGGTTTCAGAGTTCCGATTAAATATACATTTATTAATATAAATTTTGAAAAACTAAAGACTTATGAATGTTACTTGCGACCCACTTCACTTACATTTTTTTTCTCACACTGAAGCTCTTAGAGAATCACAATTCAAGTGAGTGACGTCAGTCACTGACTTGAATTGTGATTCTCTAAGATTAAATAAGATCGGATCTTTAATACTCCCTATTTCTACTTACAATATTATAATGTACACAAAACGACTGCCGTATTTGTAATGAGGGATGAGACCTTTTAGTAAGAAACAAAATCTTTAAGGGACAGTGGTCTATAGATGATGTTGGTTACGGTATGTGAACCAAAATTAATTGTGGTAAGAGGATTAGAGTATAGCGTTATAATCCCACCTTCTTCGAAGTTAAATTATGTTTTTTGAAGATAGTGGGATTATTGTTTATTGTTTGTATTTTGCTGTGTATATGCGTGTGTTTATTCTTTAGCTCAAGATGGGATGAACCTAACGTTCATCCCATCTATAAACAAAATGCACTCTGGGTCACCCACTTTCGTGGGTGAGATTCATATTAAAAATGTAAAAAGTGTCTGAAAGCTCTAAAAGGATTTTGACAATTCATTTTTGACACTTCCTCTTGCTGGTATAAATTATATCTCCAATCACCTCCAAGCGTCCATATTACATATTCGGCTCACTGCGCATGCGTACTGATCCATTTGTGCTGTACAGAGAAAAACTTCAAGTAAGAAAATAAAACTCATTTGCGTGTAACAACAGCCAACTTAATCTTATCTTAGAAAAAAACAAAAACAAAAAAAAAATGAGTTCTAGATCTAAACATTTGTTTCTGTTCCAAACACGTGATAAACCTTCCAATCAAGAAGTCATTGCTTACTTTTTCTTTCACTAGTATCCCTTCGTTCAATCTTTCCAAAAAACAGACACAGAAGCCTTCTTGAGATGGGCAGTTTATCCGCCTTTCCCACTCGTATAATCTTTGGTTTTCTAGCAAACTTTCAAATAAGTAAAAGAAGTCGAAGATGCGGTTATTGCTTTTTTGTGAATTCAGTTCGCTTCAAAAAAAAAATAAATTAATTAAAAAAAAAAAAATTGAAACTAATGGCTACCTGAATTGATTTGTTGATCAGCAGTCTCCAAAGTCCTGCGTGCTTTTCTGTTCTAGAACATCCAACAGATACCTGAAAGCTACAAGATGCATGAGAATCTTCCAAAAGAAACAAAAAACAGCCTTTGAGCTTAGATTTTTATAAATAATTAATAGACTAATAACAATCAAATAGATTTTCTTTTCCTCAGGTTATTAATTAAATATATATATTCAAATTTTAAATAAAAGTATAAATTTTCTAAAACATTTGAACTAAATAAAAATATTATTCTGTTTAAAATCGAAAACAATCTTTATTTAGAATTTTAATTTTTCATGGAAACAATTATTTTTCATGTCAGGTATTTTACACTTTTTAATTATGACACAAATAATGTAAATCTATCGCGAGATTATGCAATGTACGAAGTATGTCGCGTGTCTCTTGTTTGATTGATAACACACAGACGAACATTGCCAGTGACGTCATATCCCATCAGAAGACCTTTTCACAACTTACAAATCTTCTGCATTTTGCTGTTAACTTTTAAATTGCATATTTTCAAGTCACATAAAGATTTCTGCGAACTTATCTCCTCTTACAATTACTTTTAATCAAGTAATGGTCTCGCTTTCTTAATATTGAAGATCTTTCACTCGATCTCGTTTCTCCATTTGATGCTACAAGCACCAGATTTCTAATGAAATTCAAACGTTTTCCGATTCTGTTTCTTGACAATTTGTTGTGGTCGTTCTTTGTGAGGGTTTCCGTGTAAGTATTGATTGGACTACTGACCATGAAGGCAAACTTCAAAGCGATATGTCTTAAAGACAAAACACATGCTAGTTGTGATGAAGGGAAGGCGATCCACACCAGAAAATCAAGACGGTTGATGGAAGATTTAACTTTTACTTTGGTTAGTAAGACGCAATACACTGCGTCTTTCATTTTATGAATTATCTGGAATGTGGTACATCCATTAAATAAATAAAAAACTCTAACGAAATTAAATAACTTGACTCTATCTTGAAAGATAGAGTAAAAAAATATTCAGCGTAAATTACGACTTAATAATATACTATGAAACTATAATATATGATAATAGACATCTTCAGCCACCAAGAAGCTAAATCAACCGTTAGAGGAGCTCTTCTAAGCATTTTTAAAAATCAAGACATTTTTCTCAACAAGAATTGTTTCTAAATTGTTAAATTTCTACTCTTCTATAGGTTCTTCATTTAGAATGCAGATGATGTTTTCAGTATTCCTGCTTATATTCATAGTATTTGTTTTTATTGTTGAATTTATGTCATATTTGTTACAGCATTTATTCAATTTAGTTCTGTAATTGTACAGATTTGTACTCGATTTATTTAAGAGGATAATATTATATGCATAAAGTAAGGAGATGAGGTTAACATCTCCAGTTTAGATATCTACGTATATAATGTAATGTACGTAGATGATGAATAAGAGTGGAAATAGCATGCTTTCTTGTCTTACATGATCTTACATCACACCATCTTTCTGTTTAACATGAACCATCAATTCTAACTGCTAACCTACAACTCAGATTTGTCTTACTTCAAATAGCCCTTTAATAATTTATTTAATTTATTTCATTATTACACTTAAAGATGCATCCTAAATTGTTGAACTTCGGCATTTGTTCATTATTTTAATTTTAATTTTAATGCATCTCCCACCCAAGAAGGATTCTAAACCACTGTGGGTGGAATATGATATCTCTTTCTTTTTTTAAGTAGATAAATATCAATAACTTGGATAGTACCTAGGATGTTTACAATAAAAAACGTTACTTTTTAATTGAAATTTTCATGTTACAGTCTTCAATGTTGATTGTAATTTAAAAACAGATTTTTTGGAATATAGCCACATGATATGTACTGTTCTTTCATACTAATCAAGTCTGCGTAGATCATTATTATAGTTTCTCATATTTCTTGTACCACTTTTACTTTTTTTTGTAAATAAGTGCTACGTTAATATATTTTCTGTTAAGATATTTTATCAGATGCATTTCTTTGTTTGTTAATAGATCCAAAACAAAATCCTTTAACTTTCCTGGTTGTAATTCACTGTGTATCATCGCTGGAATTCTCTTTTGAAGCTTAGCAGTAGAGTTAGCTATTTCTTTGTAATGGTAACAAAAACAACTTAAAGGCCGAAGGGTGCCATCAACAATTTGCAATGCATCTCGCACAGCACACCTTTTATACATTTGGCCAGGTGCCATTTTATACATTTTATACCCTCCCAGTGGAAAAAACCGTCTTAATCATAGCAGAAAGGATGCAAAAACTTCCCATAACATATCTCATGATCTCATGAAAACAATTATGAAAGCAAGATATTCTTATATTCTTATTTCGCTATATATATATATATATATATATATATATATATATATATATATATATATATATATATATATATATATATATATATATACAGGGTGTTCGGGATAAATTTGACAGTTTCGTAAGGAAAAAGAAAATCTTCTTTGTATCTATTAAATTTAATGAATTGACAAAAAAACATTACAGGCAGAGTTAATTACAATACTATCAACAAGATTTACTCAAAATAACCACCATTAGCATCGATCACAGCTTCAATTCTGCTTCGGAACCTCGAACAAGCTGATGCTACAGTCTCCCTGGGAAGGGCCGCAAAAACTGTTTTAATTTTATCCATTAACTGGGCTTTTGTATTACTGGAAGTGCGATTGGTGTCTTTTTCAACTGCGCCCCATACAAAATAATCCATGGGGTTAAGGTCTGGGGAGTTTGGAGGCCAAACATTTGGACTGGTGAAGTCGTAGAAATTTTCAGACAACCATTTTTGACTTTTCCCAGAGGTGTGGCAAGGGGCCGAATCCTGCTGCCATACATACGGCCTACCATTGGCTACCCTTGTTATCCAGGGCTTGACTACAGTTAGCAACTCCACGAACAAAGCCCGAATTCGAATGCCAGGGTTCTTCAACACCTGTTCCTGCAGATTTGCGAGGAATTCTGCTGTACGAACGCAATCAGATCGTCTGCTAGGGATCTTTCTTCTTGCTACATCCTCGTAGTCACCATTGCAAGTCTCTAGTTCATGCCTGATTGTTTTTACTGTATTCAGGGAGCATTGGGCAGCAGTCGTAATATCCTTATTTTGATGGCGGGCACGAATCATCATGATACAAGTTATTCTCTTCCATGATTCAGGTGGGTTCCAGCTATCCATCCTTTCTGACATCTTGTATATGAATGAAGAAGGGTCCAAACTTTTAAATGAAGAGAAGTGTGTGTTAATACATGTAACTTACGGAAAAATATAATTAATTATAAATATGTCAAATTTATCCCGAACACCCTGTATATATATATATATATATATATATATATATATATATATAGCGAAATGGCACCTGGCCAAATGTATAAAAGGTGTGCTGTGCGAGATGCATTGCAAATTG
Organism: Typopeltis vanoorti; assembly: GCF_054136105.1. Classification (NCBI taxonomy): domain Eukaryota; kingdom Metazoa; phylum Arthropoda; class Arachnida; order Uropygi; family Thelyphonidae; genus Typopeltis; species Typopeltis vanoorti. The sequence goes on along the minus strand of NC_143561.1, from coordinate 45,782,829 downwards.
TTGATGGCACCCTTCGGCCTTTAAGTTGTTTTTGTTACCATTACAAAGAAATATAGCTAACTCTACTTCTAATGAACAAAAGAGAATTCCAGCGATGATACACAGTGAATTACAACCAGGAAAGTTATTATTCTCTAATTGTAATATTATTATTAGAAACATTTAAAAGTATGTATGATTTTAACTGAATTTACAGAAAACTTTCAAGATTTATAATTAAATTTTTAAAATATTCAATTTAAAATATATGTTACAGAATTATTTCTAAGTGAAAAAGAAGTATTTTAATAAATTATATAAAAAACGTCACAACCGACAAACTGTCAAAATAACTATCAATCTAAAAAAATTTTTATACAGTACACATGAACCAGATAGTGTTTATTCAGATTATGCACGAATTTCTGAAACACAAATATATAAATTTCGTGAATATTAAAAAGGTTGTTAATTTTAGTAAATATTGCTTCAGAAAAATAATAATAGAAATAATAAACATGGTGGTTGACATGTATATATTTCTGTACAATATATCTAGCTCAATGGAATTCTATTCTGACTCTCACTTGTTTACTATTGCTTTGTTAAATTAAATGTTACATGTTTCTTAATTTATAACATGCATGCAATTTGCTTAACACAAAATTGTATAATTGTATTTTAAAGAGGAAGTAAGACAGGTGTTCAATCTTATGTATGTAAAGTGTCATGTACTTAAATATTAATATAGAAATTTAAATTTAAATATATATAAATAAATATATACATATAAAATAAATAAATATGAAATTGTTAATAATTTATCTTTAAAGGAAATTGATTGAAATTAATTAAATCATATCATAAAACGCTAGAGCCAAAAGGCTTAAATTTGTCATATATAAGATACCAAAGTAGTGGATTTACGAATACTAAACTGAAACTGAAGACATTTTGGATTTCTATTTTAGTAATTTGATTATGCACCTACCGAGAGTTCACTTATATTTAACTTTCTGATTTAGGATTAGTGTGGTAGCGAGAGAATTGTTGCTTTCTTGGTATCTGCTTGTCCTCTGATGCAACCCAAGATTTCGAAACATCTGTTAAGGCCAGTAAAACCTAATTTAACAATAAGATGTGAACATACTGGCTCCAGGGCAGAGCGTGTGTCTTTTAAGTAGAGTAACCAAGATAAACCGTTGCCTAAAGCCATGATTCTCATTCAGCCCTGGTAAATTTTCGAAACTTATTTAAGTTTCTATATTTGGCTATAAACTATAACTGGATCCATAAAATCCTCCATTTTAATATCATATCAAAAAATATTGTCGTCAAGTGTGAGAGATATACTAATAATGTGTTTGTAAAACAACAAATCGTTATAGTCCTTATAAGGACTGGCTTAAAGGGGCGAAGCAAGAATGCTTTACATCATCCCCGTTATCTGTAGAGGACAGTGTAGGATAAGGTGTTATTGAGCTATTAAAGCTCTGATCATGGCAGGATGATCACCGCAATAGCCGAGCCTCAGTTAGAACCTCATTGGCTACAGCATTGCCATCCATTACCCTCCAAGGGTAATTCCTCCTTCCTTCACAAATCGTTATTTAAGTCCTTAAAAGGACTGGCTTAAAGGGGCGAAGCAAGAATGCTTTTCATCTTCCCCGTTATCTGTAGCGGACAGTGTAGGGATAAGGTTATTGAGCTATTATTAAAGCTCTGATCATGGCAGGAGAGTAACAGCAATAGCTGAACCTCAGTTAGAACTTCATTGGCTTCAGCATTGCCATCCATTACCCTCCAAAGGTATTGGATTGAATGAATAAATCTCACCGCATCTCACGGTCGACTGGCCCATCCACCCACAAACAAATCGTTATCTTTGTTTAGTTCTTAAGTTCTTAAAAGAACTGGACGATGGACTGAGTCCTTGACTCTTTATCCCGTCATCTGAATGAAGAAAATCTGTATGGATGGAGTGTTATAGAGCTAAAAAGCTCTAGTCATGGCTGGGTAACAGCAATAGCCGAGCCTCAGTTAAAACGTCATTGGCTACAGCATTGCCATTTGTTACCCTGGAAGTCCTAAAAAGGACTCTTCTCTTCCATCTTTGTTTATCTTTGTTATTAAATAATTTATGTATAAGTTATTTATAAAAGAGTTTGGTTTAAAGATATTAACAATTTTTTTTAGATTTATTGTCATAGATTAAATATAAAAATCTCTCTTTTCATTAATATTTCAAGAATACACTAATTACGAATATAAATATGCAGAATAAATGCGTTTGGGATATCAACCAATGCAAAAATGCTTACACTTGAAGACACTTGATTGCACCAAACGGGAACCTGATCGTGCTTCATCCTTATTTAGATTGAAATTAAACTGTACTCGAGGAAATTGATGAAGGCAGAGAATGTTGTCGTAATTCTTATCATGGGAACTTAAAAACGAATTATTTGGTTTGTAGGTACGACAAACTTAGGAGATTGCTTGGATCAGTGCCATGACCATGCTAAACTACAAGGGCTGGATATTGATAATACATGAAGTGGTAAAGGAGTGCTTGAAGGAGGTACTGGAAAACTGCATACCTGGAGTCAGGAGAGTAAATCAAGTGGGAGTTAAATGGATGAATAACACCATTAAGCTTGAGCTGCAAAAAAAAAAAAAAAAAAAAAAAAAAAAAAAAAAAAAAAAAGAAAGAAAGAAAGAAAGAAACAATTGTGGAGGAGGGACTTTAAGGAGAAAGGTTACCTGCAGGCACACGAACAGTACAAAGCACAGGTCAGAAGAGTAACTAGTGTAGAAAGAAAGCAAAAGCAGATTATGAAAGGAAATTAGCAACACAAGCTAAAGAGAATTCCAAACAGTTCTTTCGATATGCTGCAAGTAGAACTTTAATGTGAATTCATCTTACCTGAAGCGGTAAAGGAATTATCAGTGTCCATGACCGTATTGTTTAATCAGCATATCAAGAGTCGTTGTCAAGATATTGGAGAAATTAGTCAAGAGCAAAATACAGGAATGGATAGATGAAAATGGGATACTGCATGGGGGACAACATGATTTTGTGAAGGAAATATCATGCCTCAGTAACTGGCTCACGTTTTATAACACGGTGACGGCTGAACTGGATAAGGGTAATGGATTTACAGTGATACTGCTGGACTTTGCTAAGGCGTTTGACAGGATACCTAATCAGTAAACCGCAGCACACGGGGATGAATATAGGGTTGGTGAGAAGGATAGGAGGTCGGTTGATGGAGAGATATCAGAGGAGAGTTTATTCAGGAGTGGAGTCCAAAAGAGGGCCTGTGACACTAGTGGCCTGCCGCAGGATTCTGTTCTTGGATGACTTCTATTTAATTTGTTCATTAATGATATAGGAAAGAAGCTGAGAGGAACTGTTCACTTATTTGCCGATGAAGCAAAGTTGGATAGAGTGTAATAGTGAATACACAAGGCGTCAAAATTTGCAGGATGATTTGAATATATTGGAGGACTAAGCTAAGGGGAATGGATGTCAGTGTTAATGTGGCAAAGTGTAAGGTTGTGCATTTTGGGATGAAAAGATTAGCAGCAGTGAGTCACACTGGTGGAACTGCACTCCACGAAATTGATGAAGGCAGAGAATTTGGAGTGTTTGTGGATTGGGAATTGAAGTTTAGGGGACACAAATCAAAAGTAGCTAAATTAGCTCATCAGATCACTTGGTTGCCGAAGAATACTTTGACGAGCAGAGACAAGCAGGTTATTGTTCCTCTTTATCGAGCCTTGATAAGACCCCATCTTATTATTATTATTATTATTATTATTATTATTATTATTATTTGCGAAGTCCTACATGCATGAATTAAAAAATCTCAGTTTTTTTTCCTTGTTATCCTGTCATACATTGACCACAAAATTTAATGTTATTTGTTATCAAAGTACATATCTTGATTCAAATGCAATAACAAAACATTTTTTTTAAATTTATATTTCACGTAATTGCAAGTACGATGACTAGAAGCACAGTCGGACACAGCATTTTCAATTGATTTCTGATAGGAATGTTTCAATAATGAGGCATTGTTTCTTAATTTTAACGTTTTTTTCTCTAAATATATATATATATTCTCATATTTTCTGACTTAACCGTGATTCTCTTTCATTTCGGAAGGACATGGTCTGGGTAGTGGCCCCTTGTCTTTAAAGCATAGCATCATACATCTCCTCTAGGATAGGAGATGGGCTTTGCATTAAGGGTAAATATTAAGAATAGTGATCAGAACTTATTCCAACTTTACCACGAATGCCTAGACTTGCCCTACTTTACAGGTCACTTAGACTTCCAATTCATGCAGGCGCAAACTTGACTTGTTTGTCTGTTTGCTTACTTGGGAAATGGAGTAAAACCAGTTTTAAAATAGCTTGGTATCTTTAACATTTATTATACCCAAGGTAAAATACTTTCTACATTTACATCTCCTCCTGAGATTTGTATTTAATAAGGTAAAAACACCTTATGGTAACTTGTTCTGTTAAAACGCTTATAAACTGTGTATTACTAAAATCTTGGTATTTCTAGCCTGGCTCCCACTGATGAGACCTCGATAGGGCTCGGAACTGGTGGAGACTGGTTTTGAGAGGCTCTGCTTGGGGATAGGTTTTAGCCTGTCTCTGCGCAGGGCCACCGCTGAGAATTATGGCTCTGTCTGTGGTGGGGTGAGCCTGCCACTGAGTAAAGCCAACGCTGAGAAGTTCTTCTCGGTGACGGAGTGAGTCTGTCACTGAGTGAAACAACGCTTGGACGGTCTTTCGGCCACGATCGTTCCCTAGACCACTCTGGTGTCTAGGGAACGATCCCTAGACACCAGAGTGGTCTAGGGATCGTTCTAATTTTTAGAGAGATCTTTACTTAACTCCACCTCACATCACCATTTAGCGCAAAAGTTGGGTATTATATCAACTCTTGCGAATCGTGCAAGATCTGTACTGTCAGATGAAGAAGAACTAAAAAAAGAACTACAACATCTTAATTGGACCTTTAAAAGCAATAGCTACTCTTTAAAAAGTATTAACAAACAATTATCCCACCGTCAACGTAGCAACGTAGAGACACAGAACGACTCCAAAGGTTATATCGCCTTGCCATATATCAGCACACTATCCAAAAAACTGAGTAGAATCTTAAAGAAATTCAACATACAAACGTGCTTCTCGACCTTTCCAAAAATAAGATCAAGTTTCAGCAACTATAAACAATCTCACAACCTTCTACAATTTCCAGGTGTATACAAAGTCACATGTGAGTGCGTAAAACCTTACTATGGCCAAACGGAGAAATCTATCCTCCTACGTCTCGAAGAGCACCAGAGAGACAGTGCTTACAAGAGAACCAGAGCAACTGCCCTGTCAGGCCATGTCCTGTTTTCAATAAACACGAACAACGAAAGCCGCCAACATGAAGTAAATTGGACAACAACTTTAAACCTACACATTTGCCACAATGAGGTAGAACGCCACATTGTCGAGTCAAAAGAAATCACCTTGGACCCTCTTCATATGAACAATAATCTCAGCTATAATTTGCCTGACTCTTTCAGCTCTACTATCTGATACTGGAGATCGCGTGGTTCCACACACGCACAAGTGTACAACAATAGAACTTTAACACGGACTATAGCACAAGTTCATAGTAACTGTAATTTACAGTCGAATATTATTGCTTTATCATTGTATAGCTTTAGAGGTGTCTCAATGTTTTTTTCAGTCTTTTAATAGCTTTCTATGTCCTTAACGCCTGATGAAGTCAATCTCGACGAAACATGTTGCGTTTTCAAATAAATCTCAATTATATATATATATACAGGGTGTTCGGGATAAATTTGACATATTTATAATTAATTATATTTTTCCGTAAGTTACATGTATTAACACACACTTCTCTTCATTTAAAAGTTTGGACCCTTCTTCATTCATATACAAGATGTCAGAAAGGATGGATAGCTGGAACCCACCTGAATCATGGAAGAGAATAACTTGTATCATGATGATTCGTGCCCGCCATCAAAATAAGGATATTACGACTGCTGCCCAATGCTCCCTGAATACAGTAAAAACAATCAGGCATGAACTAGAGACTTGCAATGGTGACTACGAGGATGTAGCAAGAAGAAAGATCCCTAGCAGACGATCTGATTGCGTTCGTACAGCAGAATTCCTCGCAAATCTGCAGGAACAGGTGTTGAAGAACCCTGGCATTGGAATTCGGGCTTTGTTCGTGGAGTTGCTAACTGTAGTCAAGCCCTGGATAACAAGGGTAGCCAATGGTAGGCCGTATGTATGGCAGCAGGATTCGGCCCCTTGCCACACCTCTGGGAAAAGTCAAAAATGGTTGTCTGAAAATTTCTACGACTTCACCAGTCCAAATGTTTGGCCTCCAAACTCCCCAGACCTTAACCCCATGGATTATTTTGTATGGGGCGCAGTTGAAAAAGACACCAATCGCACTTCCAGTAATACAAAAGCCCAGTTAATGGATAAAATTAAAACAGTTTTTGCGGCCCTTCCCAGGGAGACTGTAGCATCAGCTTGTTCGAGGTTCCGAAGCAGAATTGAAGCTGTGATCGATGCTAATGGTGGTTATTTTGAGTAAATCTTGTTGATAGTATTGTAATTAACTCTGCCTGTAATGTTTTTTTGTCAATTCATTAAATTTAATAGACACAAAGAAGATTTTCTTTTTCCTTACGAAACTGTCAAATTTATCCCGAACACCCTGTATATATATATGGCAGAATGATCATTGACTCGGTTAACATACATAGTTTTATGAAGAATTAAATGACTAGAACCGAGATTTAAGTAAAAAGGTTTTAATATAAACACACTACTAGTTTCGGCCTGTAACACCCTTCTTCAGGTGACATTATAAAAGGGAAAAAACTAAGCATTGAGGGTTAAAAGACTATGAACAACACAGACAATCTTTATACATAATTAGCATGAAAACGTTGTAGTTGTATTTGAAGCTGTTCTTTCGTTTGTTGCGTTGTTGGGAGAGCGCGTGTTTGCTGCATCACGTGAACGCCAGTATATGATTACAGCTGAATGACTATCTGGGAGTTTGTAGCTTAAGTTGTTATTTAGATGAACAGGATTGAAGATGATTTCTCTAGATTCCACAATTTTTCTCCCTATTTCGTCACTGCAACGGAAGATGTTTGTAGATTTTTCCCAGCAGACATTGTGACTTTCGTTATCATCATTAGGATTAGCCGAGAAAAGGATATGACTTGATAATGCACTCGCTCGCTGTCTCTTGTAAGTAATGTCTCTCATGTGTTCTTCCATACGTATTTCGACAGATTTGTCTGTCTGCCCGAAATAAGGAATATCGCAGTCACATAATATTTTATATACACCAGGGTATTTGAGTTGATGATGACAAAGTTTTGGGTGGCTAATTAAGGAACGGATCTTTGGAAGTGGAGTGAACAAGGTTCTGATATTGTAGTTTCTTAGAACTTTTGCTAATTTGTGTGAAACAGTACTTATGTAAGGAATAGATATATTGCCTTTGAATCTATTTGTTTCTTCTGAGTGATGTCTAGGAGGATTAAGAAGGAATTTGTCAATGATTTTCTTGGAATATCCATTAACTTCGAAAGAAGTTTTTAGATGGTTTATTTCTGTAAGCAGTTCCTTTGGGTCATCAAGAAGAGAACGGGCTCTATGTCCCAAGGTGGAAATTATTCCAAGCTTATGAGGAGGGAAATGATGAGACTGACTGTGCAGATATCTGTTGGTCTGTGTGGGCTTTCTATATATCTATATTTTTAGTTTACCAGAAGAGTTTACCAGAAGATATATATATATATATATATATAATGTGAAATTTACGACTATCTGGTCTTATATTAGTTTTTGCGAAGCTATAATAAAACCTCATAGAATTATGACCTTAAAGCAAGGTCATAACTCCAGAAGTATCAGTATTAAGTGAAGGGTCTTTTGATGTCGTTGCAGCATAAAATTTATCATCGAGATAACTCCAAGAGAAAGTGAATGGACTTCTTTTTTACTACCGTGTTTTGATTTTAAATGGTGAAATCTTCTCGCATTAAAAATGGTTGTGTATTCGAAACATGACTTTATTATTTTACTCAGTAATGATTGTCAGCAGACATCGATAGCATTGCTGAGCATTGCAATTGAATCATTAGTTACCATGACGACGATAATGATGATATCTGTTAGTATAGGAAAACATATTTTGTTAATCTGGCTTTTAACATTCATTTGATTCAACTATTAAAACTCTGTGCAATGAATATATCAAAGCATTGAATTCACTTGTTTCATTAAAATTCATGAAACCTACTTGAACAAGTCATTTGATATTCCTTCTACTTGACTTCTTACCATGGACACGATAGATGCAAATTTTAAATTGACACACACACACACACACACACACACACACACACACACACACACACACACACACACACACACACACACACACACACACACACACACACACACACATACACACAAATAATAAATAAATAAATAAAAACGGAAATTGCGGTTTCGCTCCTGTAGAAGAACCAAAACTGACCTCGAAACGGATTCAGAAAAATATAATGTACTAACCTCATATCTTTAGCCATTTTGACAGAATCGTATACAACAAAAACAAAATCGCAATATGGAACTCCTGGTCAGCAGCGTAAGAGGGAAAATAATCTGCTCTGTAGAGGGAGAGTTCTAGGATCCAATACCATGTAGTTGAGGGGAGATTGTCAATCTAAATTCACGACTGTTTTCTACTAATAACCACTGATAACAAGCTCTCACTATTATTATATAGATAATCAGTTACTTAGCGCTTCTCAAACGTTCCTTCCGCCCTTTAAAATGTCCATGATAAATTTGCAGCAATGAGATCCTAGCCGAAGATACTATTTTTTATTGTTTTGTTTAATCAAATTTAATGGTTTATTAAAAATTATTGTTAGCAGCAGGCAATTTAAAGAAATATTTTTATCTTCTCATTTCCTTCTCGTGCTTATATTTAGTGTGAAGATTTATCTAACCAGTCAACATGGATTGAACGAAGAGTGTATGATTTTCAGTTTAAACTAATTACCGAAAATGGATTTGACAAACAAATTGTTCCACAAGACTGGAACTTTTTTATGCAAGCGTGACTACTTGACTTATTTTCCACGCGCGATAAAAATTAATAATGAAAGTGAATCTGTATGTTACAAAGCCAATTAAAAATTAATGCAGATATATTTTTGTATATAAAGAATAAAATCGTGTTTTGTTTGCAAAAGTACTTAAAGATTAACTATATTATATTGATAATTTATAATTAACAAAAATGGATTATGATTCCTTCGGTCGAAACATTTTGGAATAGGACAAAATAAGCCTATTAATAATTTCTCTATTTTTTGTTTTTCTGTTATTGCGAATATTTCTTAAAATACCGGTAGAGGGCTCTCAGTTATATGAAATTACTAAAGGTTAGTGACGTTCATTTATTCCTTTTTTATCACATCTAATTTAGCTAATTGTTTAAAAACAGAGCGGACAAATTTTTATACTGGTCTCCTTAAGGGATGAGCACATCTCTTTCAGTAAGCAATGGCTGAAAAGTAAAAGATAATCAAATAGAAAGGATTTGCTCTTGTAAAAGAAATGAAAATCGAAGAAAAGGCGTCACCATTCATCACAACAATGAGTTAAAAGAGACAGGAAGTTGGGAGATTGGATCAAAACAGAAAAAAAAGAAAGCCTATTAGCTTCGATAACGATTGACTGCATTAAACTAAGAGGACTCTTTCTTCTTTTTTAAAAATTAAAATGGACAAAAAGTTACTTTAAAAAGCATTTAAATTTGGACTGATGTATACGACGGATTAGTAAAAATGTAGGAAAAAAATAATTTTATGAACATCTCAGAGCATCAAGCGGTATTATTAACTGCTATTTTCCTCTGGTGGTGATCTCCTCTCAACAAACCATATTATGCATCTCTTAGAGCGTAATATAATTTGATAAATAAAACTATAACAGTTCAGTGATAAAATATAAAAAAAAACACACGATCATCATCTCTACGGCGGTGTTCAATAAAGTAGACATGATGCTAACCAACACATAATTAATTAAATTAATTCGCTACTAATTTGATTTACTTTAGTCACTTCATCAAAGGATACTGTTCTGCCGATTCTTTCAGTTCTTGCAGTGAATATTTAAAATCTCTCATCCATGATGGCGAGTGTACTCGGTCACTATCCGCCTAGAAGCTCTTGGAGCATTTAAAATGAGAAAACAAAATCCGATGAAAAACCTTAGTACGAAAAAGTTGTTTACAAACTCCAAAAAGAGTTTTCTTCTATAAAAAGTGAACTTATGAACTTACATGGGAAGCAAACTAAGAGAAGACTGTTATAATTAAGATATCAAAATCACAGACCTGACATCTCTTACATGCTAATATCGGAAGATTTTACACCTCAAAATTTCAAAGTAGGTTTTAATATTCAATGTGCATAATCATGCTCATTGGAGGCGTGAAGCGTTCTTGAAAACGTTTTATGTTTGATCTTTGGGTGGGGAAGCTAATTTTTCCGCGCAAAATACTCAAACATGCAACAGGTTTCCAAGCTTTCATGGGTGTATTGATATAAAATCTTATAAGCAGTAAAATGCGATTTCAATGAATTTCCTTTAAGGAATAACTGTCAATGAAAATTTTCTTATAGGCTTTTCTTTACTTGCTTGGAGAAAAGGCAAGGCTCCCCACCAGGAGTAGTAATAATAACTTTGCCTTTTGGTTGAAAAATATGTGTGTTCGAATTGGAATTTTTATAAAATCCAATAAATCCAAAAACAGAATATAGAAAACAGAGGAGGTTAATGAAAATGAATTAACCGCCAAAATAGCGAAGTTGAAGCAGATCATCAGAAAAACAACGTGGGAATTGCAAAATGTTGAGACGTTTAAATGAGCATACGGAGAAAAGCAAAAATGAACAGGAAAATAAGAAACAACAAACCAAGGTAACAGGTAAGTCAGAAAATAACGAAAATCAGGTAAGTGACGTTGTTAGTAAAAAGAAAGAAATTATTTGGTATGGTGACTCTATAATAAAACAGGCTATCGATGAGTGAGTTATAACATCGACTTTTCCTGTAGCGAAACTTAAAAATATAACTAAGCAATTAAAAAACAGAAAATTAAATTAAAAGAAATCGCAGTTAATAGGGCCAACGAATTAACTGGCGATAAGTTCAGTACAAAAGGGTTGCTGGAAGAGGCGAGAATGAAGAGTGAGAAAGTGAAAATTGTTAGTATTTTAGCTCGCTATGACAAAAATGAATTAAAAGAAGGGCTATGATGGCAAACGATTCCTTGCGTAGGCTATGTGGAAGGAATGGATGCGAGTTTTTTTATGTGTAGAGTGAGTTTGAGTGAAGATTGGATTTGTATAAGAGAGATGATCTACACCTGAATTCGTTTGCTATCAGGAGTCTGGAAAAACTAATAATTGATATCAGCCCTAACACACAGAGTCAGGGAAACTAAATTGTAAAGGGAGGAACGGTGTGAATGTGAGTGGTATATAACGGTGTTAATGACGGTAATCGGCTTTGTCATGCGAATGTTGACGAGGAGATAACGATTTCGGATTGATGTTCGTCCGGTTCGGAACAATCATATGCGTGCAAAGATGTCTACATGTGTAAGGCATCAGAGGAGAAGAATAGAGATCTGCAAGTTGTCCAATTGTGTCAGGCAGAATGCAAACAAGAGTACATGCAGGAAGATTATTAGAGAATGTTGCGACCTCAGATTGTAGGAATTAGTGAGACCTGGCTATAAGAATCAGACCTATTAACTGCTTTCGAGTGTCATGGGTACAGTAGTTTTAGGAAGAATAGAGTGGATAGGGGGGAGGGGGCGTGATGCTAAGGATATTGGATGACTTAAATCCAGTTAGAGTTGAGACCAATGAATGTAATAATACTACTAATAATATTTCATATGTCAGTGAGTTTGAAGCCATCTGGTGTGAGGTGGAATCTAACAAGACAAATTACATACTGGGGGTGTTGTTACACCTGGTGGATCGGTAGCAGTAGAATCTCATGAGAAGCATGAAAATGCATTTATTGAGCTGTTGCGAGACAACTTTCTCAAACAGCATGTGATAGAAGGAACTCGAGATCAAAGAGTGCTAGATTTCATTACAGTGTCAGAGGGCGTTTCAGTTAATGAGACGTAACTATTTTGCCTCCAGTTGGTGAGTGATCATGTGTTACTCACTTGGGAAGTGACTAAGTTTATGAATGTTCCATTCAGAAAAGACTACATGTTCAACTACAAAGCAGGAAATTATGACCAACTGAGGAGAACACCGAGTTCAGTGGAATGGGATCGGTTGCCGGATGGAAAGAATATCGATAGTGTATGGGAAGCATTTAAACAATACTTGCCATATCAGAATGTGTCCCGAGAGTTCAAAGAATCAATACAGTAGGAATCAAAAGGATGTGTAATCTTATTAAGCAAGTGAACGCAACATTGAGTTCACTGTTACCTCTTCACTAGATGAAGAAACGCAGGTGTGTGAGGTCGAGGTTTTAGAGCTGCTGCACAAATTGAATAAGAATTCAGCAATAGGGACTGATGGGATATCAGAACGTGTGCTAAACGTTTGTTCAGCTGAATTTGCCATTCCTTTGACCAGGATGTTTAATATCAGTCTCAATACAGGGAAGATTCCGCAGGAATGGAAGGAATGTATGGTAATTTCATTGCACAAGGATGGTGCAAAAAGCGATATATCCAGCTATCAACCAATTAGTATCTCAGGAGTGGTGGTTAAGATTTTAGAAAAATTAGTTAGGGCCCGCATTCAGAAATGGGTTGAGAGTGCATCTCTACTTTGCAATGAACAACATTGGTTTACTAAGGGAAGGTCATGTTTTAGCAACTTGCTCACATTCTATAACAATGCTTACATTGAACTAGACAAGGGGAATGGATACACCATGGTAATTTTTTGATTTTGCTAAGGATTTTGACAGAATACAACATGACAGACTTCTGCATAAATTGGAGAAAATGGGTTTGGGTTATACAATATTAACATGGATAAGAGGATGCCTGAGTGACAGATATCAAAACGTGGAATATGGAGTTTCTGAGTCTGCAAGGTTTAAGCTAACAAGTGGTGTACCACAAGAATCACTTCTTGGTCCACTGTTATTCAATCTGTACATTAATTATATTGGGAAGGATTTAACAAGCGACATACAATTATTTCCTGATGAAGCAAAGATAGAGAGGGTAATCAGGAATGCTGCTGATATGCAGTCTTTGCAGAATGATTTGAATAGGCTGGAATTGTGGGAATGGGAAATTGGTGTCCGTTCAATCTCAGTAAATGTAAAGTCATTCACTTCGGCATGATCCGATAATCAGTGTCGTATTATATTGTCGGGATTAGGCTAGAAGAAACTGATGAGACTAGAGATGTTGCAGTGTTAGTAGATAGGAAGCTGAAGTTCAGGGGCCATGTTGCAAAGATTGCAAATACAACTCAAAAGATAATTGCAATGCTGAAACGAACATTCACATGTAAAGATAAGGATGTTATTTTGCGTCTTCACAAGACTTGATAAGACTACACTTGGACTATTGTGCGCAGGTCTGGTCTCCTGGTTTCCGTCGCGATTCTGATATATATTGGAGACAGTACAAAGGCGAGTGTTAAAAATGATACCAGGATTGTGGAATACTGATTATGAAGAGAGATTGAGAATTTGTAGACTGCAGACACTAGCAAACAGGAGAATGACGGGTGTTATGATTGAAACTTACAAACTGCTGAAAGGGGCATACAGGATTTCAATTGACGGAATTTTTCAATTTATGATGGGTGGGGAAAGGACGAGAGGCATCCTTGAAAGCTGGGAATGAAGGCTGCCAAGAAGGGTATAAGGGGTAGATTTTTCTCTCAAAGCGTGGTGCGTGATTGGAATGGATTGCCATTGGATGTTGTGAGTGCAAGAAGTGTGAATGAATTCAAGAATAAGTATGATAGCTGATATGTGTCGTATGTGGCCTCCCTCGATAAGAATCTGTCCCACTGGAGGTCTCTACTATAATAATAATAATAATAATAATAATAATAATAATAATAATAATAATAATAATAATAGTGCATTAAATTATTCCAGAATATTTAGTGGAATAATCCATTAAAAGTATTGAATAATCCATAAAACAGTGTGTTGAATGGTTATGTGTCATGCTGGTCTTACTAATATGAAAGTATCGTACTTAGTATTATTATATTGTTCTTTAGCACTTTGGACAAAGCGTTTGTTATAGTATTACTATTAGCATTCATACAGACATTGGTATAATCTGCAAATGGATATAGAACTTCACAAATTTTATCAATCAAAGAGTTTAATTTTAGAAAATGTCTGTTTTCATTGACAAAGAGGTCTTAATAATGCGTTATAATTGAGATGATCTTGGTTTAAGTTATTGGATGTATTTTGTGAAAAAAAGTGAAGTTTCCAGTGGAATTAATCAAAAATGTGCATCTCTGCAAACTTTTTTTTGTTTTTGTTTTTTCGCATTTGTTTAGTTCGAGGGAAAATGAATTGTTTACGTGCTGAATAAAACTAGTTTGTTGTTATATGGAATTAGTTAATATTACGACCAATAGTTTTTAAGAAATTAAATTAAATTTCAAATTTCTTAAAAACTAAAATTAAATATATTAAATAAAAATTTAATTTAATTTAATTTAAATGTAAATTTAAATTCACTAATTGAAGTAGAGAAAACAATTCTGTTCTATATCTATTCTAGTATGGAGCTATGCTTTTAGTTTCTTTGCTATGGTGAAGTTGTCATTTGGTTTTATTAGTCTTGCGTTTAGTATTAACGTAATGTCGAATCACTGAAATGAAATTGTGTTAGTGTAAATAATTCGGATGTACGAGCATTGCACAGGTAGGTCAATTTGGTAGTATTTGTTTAGAGATTTAAAATAGTATCAATGCCGAGAAAGCCGATGTCTTCACAGATAGCCCAGAAAAATAATGCAGCCCTCCCCCATTACAATTGCGAACATCTAAATGTCTTAGGATAGATACAGAGTCGTTCTTCAGCGATATCAGTAATGCCAACCTAAATAGTACGGCCCGTGTAGCCAATCAATGTGCATCAAATCATCATCAAACTAAATACCAAAAAGGCACCAGAACCGACAGGATCTCTAACAAATTCCTCCCCCACAAAGGTATCGTGCATCTTGTGGCCATTATAAATGCAATTTTACGAATTAGGAAATTCGTAAAATTAGGAAAACGTCTTCAAATGTGTAGCGTGATGGGAAGTGATTAAGACGTTTTCCTAATTCCAAGTGTGAAAAGATATACTGTCACCACAAAACTAGGTCCCGTTAGCCTATTTTCATACGCCCGATCCTCTCACGTCTTTAAGAAACAGTAGAAAACACTCAAATCATCCCAGATAAGCAGTTCAGTTTCAGAAAAGGACACTCCACAATAAAACACAACAGATTTATAAATCGTTGAAGACATCATCTAATGAATCTGAAGGGCGACAACACTGCGATGAGATCTTCTTGGACGTGATCAGAGCATCTGACAAGGTCTGGCACCACGGTGTAATTCATAAACTATTCTAAGAAAAATGTTTGACAACATTCATCCTACGTACCAAATCCTACCTCAATAACTGCAAACTAAGGGTAAATAAATAAAATAAAATCAGATCCGTTGCAAGAAGAATTACAGCAAGAGTTCCCTAAGGCTCCCTGCTATTATCAATATATTAAAATACTTGAAAATTAGTTTAGGTTTAGCCTCTCCATCAACCCGAAACGTTCCGCACTCTTTGTCACTTATATGGGGCTTGCTTTTCGTCTTTAGACGAAGAACAGATCCCATAGAAGCTGCACAAATATTCAGAAAATTAAAATTCTATGCCAATTATTTTTATTGGAATTATACCATAAAAATAACAGAAATTAATAACGTCAAGAAAATACACGAATAACTCAGCGAGTAGAGTGCAACATGGTTTCTATTAATCTTTTATAAATAGTAAGATAGATTTCCCAATGGCTGTCGTGTGATTAATTTCAGCATTGCCTTTGAGTTGTTCAACGCTGTTTGTTGATTGAGATGCATCATGTGGATATCGATGCTTATTTAGTCAAATGGGTAATTTTGAGATAGATGGCAAAAAGTAGTAATCACAGAGGAGACTTCCAGGCAGTGGATTTGCAAGAGAATTCCACAAGATTCAGTTCTGAGACCTTTGCTATTCAACAAATAGTATTTATCAATGACTTAGATTCATGTAAAAAGTGTGAAATTTCTCTAATGATATAAAATTGTGTCGAGTGAATTTTTCTGATCACCTCGTTCTCTTCAGGTCGATCTTCATAAACCGGAGGAGTGGATCAAGGAAATGGAGATTGAAATTCAGTGGAGAGAGAAAGATATAAATACTGTACATTAGATTTGGTAATAAACTTGGATAAGAGTCTTAGGTTAGGCAGGCCTGGATTATGGTTCTCAGCATAATCATATATTTAAAATGCACATTAAAAGAATTGAAGTATAAAGAAAAGATTCTCTAAGAGTATTTAAGGATTATATCATGAAAATTATGAGACAGTTCCTTAATTGCAATTTGCGAGCGTAACGAACAAGAGATCAAAGGAGACAAAGAAAACTTATAAATTAGACCTATAAATTGTAAATTAATTCAAGGAGCTTATTTTGTTACGATTAAAGTATAAATTATGTAAATTGATCTTCCTCCTAATGCTATAGATGAAAACAGCGTGAATGATATAGTAAATATGGTAGGTTGAAGCAGGATATACAGATGTATCCACGCGTACAGGATATACAGAATATAGAATTTATATGGAATTTCTTTTTTTAGGAAATGATTGATGCGTTTTGGTTGTCGCAGTGATGATATCCAGTTCATGATTCAATTGTTCGTACTTTTTTATTTGAAGGATGCTCCAGTTTTTTCCTCATCAATCCGCTCTGTTTTTAAGTATCTGAGATTTAGTGCTGCTATCCCTCTTATGGGACTTATGTTTACTTGCAGGATGTCGAATAAATAATAAAATTATTATTCAGAGCTCATGAGTATGAATAGCGTAATATGTATATATGTATATATTACCATGTATATATGACAATATACCAACATATACATGTCGGTATATTGTCAACTCTTGGCTATAAGTATTAAATGAAGTCGAACTGCATCGTCCTTTTGAGTTCTCACTGGTAAATGTCTATTGGCATATGATTCTTCTTTCCAAATGGAAAGAAGAATTTGCTTGTTTATTGCCAAAGTTCCTATGCACTAATTGCAGTTGCGCCTGTTATTAATTAGCACACTATCTTAAAATTGCTTAAATATTAGCTTCAATAATTTTAATTTTTATTAAATTACTACTATAATATTCAATATAATATTATTTCAAATGTTAAATAACTTTAAATATTTAAAGCATTTGAGAATATTTTTTAAAATTATTAATTTACTAAGACACCTTTTCTTGAAAAAAAAACTTTTATTTTAAGTATTAGCCAATATGTAGCAAATTGAAGTAAATTAAACTGGGAAACGTTTTTGTAAAATGGCTTTATGGCTTACGGAAAAGAAATCAAATGTGCGACATGTACAAAGAGAGGGTCTGTTTCACAGCTTGGAAAGATAAAATATGAAAATATGTGAAACAATTATCAAATCTTTAAGAAAGGATAAGTAAAAATTCTAAGATACTACAAGAATCTAAAATGGTACACTTGAAAATTACGATCGATGGAGAATGGGGTGGTAGCGTTCTAGGATGCATTCAGGACTCAAACTCGGTTCAATATCAGAGCCAATGAATTCAGTGAATTTCTCAAGGAATGTAGAACATGTAAATTTCCAGGACCCGGGAATTGAATCCAACAAGCAGTCCTTGGATTTCATTCTACATATTCTTGGGACAGTTTAACCTGTTTCTTCTCGCAGACAAAATATATCCGGAATTGTCTTTTGTTGGGAGATGAATTTTATCGCCTGGTGTGAATTAAAACCTCAATGTTTCCTGACTATATATAAACTAAATAAAAATTCCTTAGCAGACCACAGTACTGATGCACCTGAAATGAGGTTCCTTCGAGGGGTTGCGGTGCTGACAATACTCGACAGATTCAGAAGCTCTGCAATTAGGGAAACCATAAATACTCAACCGTTGCTTCACCGTGTTGAGAGATCACAGTTACGTTGGTACACCTGGTCAGGATGTCACAAACGAGGCTCCCCAGCAGGCCCTCTTTGCCAAGCCACAGGGTGGGAGGCCACCTGGAAGGCCAAGGACTCTCCGGATAGATTATATCCAAACCCTTTGGTGAACACGTTTGGCAATTCCACCAGAACACCTGAGCTTGGTGGCGGCGACCATTGGGCGTTCCTCTTGCAGCTGCTGCCCCCACAACCCAATTAGGAAAGGTGGGCCTTGAAGATGAATAAATGATCCAACGAATAAACATTCTTAATATCATTTCGAATCATTTTGGCAATGATCAACATTCGACGAAACCACGTTTGAAATCCACGGACGCCTCTACTGTTTGTACGAAATCTCAAATTATATCAAATTCCATCGTGACAGATGGAATTATATCAAATTCCATCATTTCATTACAAATTTTCTGTATACTCAACAAAATCGAGGATTTTGTTGAGTACAGAAATTTGATAAATCCCTATAAAATCGCAGATTTAGGATTATGCTTATTTTGAATTACGGCAATAGAGACTAAGGCTATGAGATCAGATTACTATTTCTATTAATTTTCAGTTTTTCTGGCTGAGTTTTCTGCTGTTCAGAATTTCAAACTGCTTCCTGCTGTGCAGGTTCCTCCTGGAAACTCATTTTCAGGAATTTCCAGATGTGATTCGAACCTAGATTTTTCTAACTAGATTGCGTCATCGTTATCAACCGAGCCACGATCCATAATCAGGGATAGACAGATATTCGCAGACAGATATAAGGCAAATAACGCAATCCATAATATAAATGTAAATAAAGTGAATTTATACTAAAATTAAACAATATATAATAATGCTATAAAAATAATGATCTGTTTAAATATTATGTATATATAATAATATAATAAAAATATACCAATACATGACATTTACATTAGATAATTAAATCTAAAGTTTTCTTGTAGCTGATGAAAATACTATGCTAATCTCAAATTACTTTATTTAATCAATTTTAATTGCTGAATTTATTATTGAGTATTGGCAGCTATCCTAATGAATTGTGAATGAAGGAACTTTTTTCTGCTGTCTATTTTTGTATTAGAACCAATATGATCACAGAACGAAGAGATCAGTTGACAAAGTCGCGTAGCATGTTTACTTACTAATTTTGTGTCACAGCTTATTCGAATAAACATAATATACTATTAGAGATCAAGGGGAAAGAATATTTAATATTTGATGATGAGATATTATTGCAAAAAGTAACTACTGTTATAAGCATGCAATCAAAACGGGTTTAGATTCAGAGGTGTCATAAAGTTTAAGAAATTTCAATGACCAGACAAGCATATTTAACTCGATCTAAATGTAGAATCTTGTTTTTATTATTATTTATTTAAAGGAACTCTTGCTGTCAATGGCGCTGTAAGCAAGACTAAAGTTATCAGATTTTAATCTCAGCAAAACTGCCCATCTTCCCCAAATAATAAAGTCGACATGAAGAGAATACTTGTTATACACCGGAAATGGTGGGAAGGTTTATCCTTTGCGAATGATAATCTTTTTGAAATGGTTAGAATTTAGTGTATAGATTATACCATAGATTGCATAATCTATAGATTATACTTACTAAGAATAAGTATTATTTGTTCTGATGTTCCTTTAATGTAAGGTACGAAAACTCTTTGTATATCCGATTGTTGTTTGGTTCAGGCAGTATTTATGTGTGTGACAAAATATATATCTGGTTATCGCACAAAATTCAACTTTTGTGCGCTAACCAAAAATTTAAATTATTGAATAATTCAAATAGGAGCAGACCAAAAGAGTTACATGTATTGTGCGGAAAACTAAGTCTGAAAAGAAATTAAGCTAAAGAGAAACGAAAAAGAATTATGTTCTTAAGCTGCAAGTAAAAAATAATGAATATGGAAGAATAACTCTACTGAACGTACATCTTATGTGGTTGACAGAAGAAATGCTTTCCAGGAAAAGTTAGCTTTTTTTTTTATGATTAGATGGGCGAAGCACGAATGCTTTTCATAATCCCCGTTATCTGTAGAGGACAATGTAAGGATAGGGTGCTATTGAGCTATATAAAGCTCTGATCATGGCAGGAGGGTAACAGCAATAGCGAACTTCATTGGCTACAGGATTGCCATCCATTACCCTACCTGTGTACCCATTTTAGTCGCCTCGTACTACATGCATGGGATACATTGGGACTATTCTTATCCCGGCCACCACACTGAGAGAAAAGTTAGCTTTTATTGCACAAAGCCTATTATCTAAACAAATGAAGAAAAAAAAATTAGGCGTGCAATTAATTTTATAAAAAATTAAAAATAATTAAAATTTCATAAGAAATTATTTTAAACAATTTGTTTCTTTCTTTATTTTCTTTATTGTTATTTTTATTTTTTTTTCTAAGAATAGACATTTTCCGCTTATTCATGTCGTATATTTTTTCTGAGGGAATGTCAATGTCGACTTGATATAAATATCGATTTTTATAGAATGTGAACTTATTTTTCGATATTCCTTTGAAATTCTCTATAGGATTTCTTAATTTAGTGTGTTTTTTATATGGTAAAAATCAACACTCTATATATATATATATATAATGGCTGCTACTTTTAATTACTTAAAAATAGCAAACAGCATAGCGAATAACTACTTGTCGTCGAAGACAGGTTACACGCAATCATTTGAGATCAGATGAAGTCAGTTAGGAGAGACTCAAGCTCTGAGAACGCTTTGTCTCTGTTTCATTCTAACTAACGTATTTTTCAATAATAATAATATTGTTTCATTTACGACAACTTCTTTAAAATAAAAAAATAATCAGTGAAAACTAATATAATAATAATTATAGTGAAACAAAATAACGATATTAACAATAATATTTCTTTTAAATCCAGGATTTGATTGATTGATTCTATGACTCTGGAATATGAAAGCATTAGATTATGGAATCTGAAATCATATAAAAATTTACGAAGTTTGTATAATGATTTTCGATTTCAGTTGAACAGAAGAATAAAACCAATAACGGAGAAAAAAACACATATAAAATTAATTAGGTGGTGGAATACTGCGGACAGAAAGATTGCTTATCTATAATTAGAAAATGGGAGTGTATTACATGAATAAATAAACGAATCCTCCTTTTATGTCCCCAAGTAATAGGCGGAAAGTCTTCTCCTATTTGTAATCTTAACTGTTATTGTTGTCTGGGATGGTTGAACTCTACGGTCGATTTTTCTGACTTTCCAGGTTGTAAACCTAGTTGCCGGGAAAAAAATTAAAACGAAAAAACTAAGCAGTAGTTTCTATAATAAGTTTAGTTTAATCCTTTATCCAAGTGTGAGCAAACAAAGTTTGTGCCGGAAAATATCTTCAGGACTGGGGTAAGATGGTACAACACCGGGCAACTCGTGGCAAATGTGGAGAAGCTCTCATCACTCCTATCTCAGCATCTCCCATAATTCAAAGCACATCTCCTTGCGGATATGTATAATGCTATGCATTAAGACCAGGGTCACTACCCAGACCGGTTTCGACCTTTATCCGCAGCTAACTGTGGAAGCTACTTCTCCTAAGGACAAGCTTCCACATCTTAATCATCCAGGTGTCTACCAGATTCCGTGCTCTTGTGGATTATCGTATTTCGGTCAAACGGGAAGATCTGCCTCTATTCGGCTAGAAGAACACCAATCTTATATTGAATACGTTAAACCTGAAAAGTTTGGACTTGCAGAACATGCCATCTTCACTAGACACAGAGTTCATTAGAGAAAGACAAGAGTTCTCCACAAAAGTCAGTTTCTCATGGAACGCCTTTATAAAGAAACATGTGAAACTCTACTTCATTCTCCTAACTTAAACAGATCCGACAGCTTACGTCTATCCCCTTTATGGGAAATAGTACTTTACAAATCAGCTAATCTTTCCTAACTTTTTATTGTATTGATTTTTTTAAATTTTCTTTATTTTATTTTATTTTATTTTTTATTATTTTTATTTTATTTTTATATTTTTTTATTTTTAGGAAATTTATTGACCTTTTTAGTTATCTTACACCAGCTACTTAGGTGGCGCTTTTTGGAATTGTCAGTTATTGTTTAATTTGAGCTTAATGTACTGAAGATGCCTGTGACACGAAATGCCTGGGACAGACGAAAATTATACTATTAAATAATCTTTGTACGTGAGTTTTTTCCGTTATTAATTTTGTATCAATAAGAAATCTTAGGGATGGATTTATTTTCTTCTCTATTTTCTGGGTTTCACTCTGCTGTATAGTGATAAGAGAAGAACAGGATTTTCTGTTTATTCAGCAAAGTTTTTTCCTTCAGTCGCACAAAGGTATTCCCCTACTTCTTCGTTGTTAACACTTCACAGTTTATATGAACTATAGGCTCAAATATACCATATGAACTCATTTCCTATTAATTATGAATTTGTCCACGTTTCCAACTTTTACAAGTTAGTCAATGAGATAAGTGATCGCTGATTCGGATGTGTTTGAGAGTATTTATATACAGGGTGTTCGGGATAAATTTGACATATTTATAATTAATTATATTTTTCCGTAAGTTACATGTATTAACACACACTTCTCTTCATTTAAAAGTTTGGACCCTTCTTCATTCATATACAAGATGTCAGAAAGGATGGATAGCTGGAACCCACCTGAATCATGGAAGAGAATAACTTGTATCATGATGATTCGTGCCCGCCATCAAAATAAGGATATTACGACTGCTGCCCAATGCTCCCTGAATACAGTAAAAACAATCAGGCATGAACTAGAGACTTGCAATGGTGACTACGAGGATGTAGCAAGAAGAAAGATCCCTAGCAGACGATCTGATTGCATTCGTACAGCAGAATTCCTCGCAAATCTGCAGGAACAGGTGTTGAAGAACCCTGGCATTGGAATTCGGGCTTTGTTCGTGGAATTGCTAACTGTAGTCAAGCCCTGGATAACAAGGGTAGCCAATGGTAGGCCGTATGTATGGCAGCAGGATTCGGCCCCTTGCCACACCTCTGGGAAAAGTCAAAAATGGTTGTCTGAAAATTTCTACGACTTCACCAGTCCAAATTTTTGGCCTCCAAACTCCCCAGACCTTAACCCCATGGATTATTTTGTATGGGGCGCAGTTGAAAAAGACACCAATCGCACGTCCAGTAATACAAAAGCCCAGTTAATGGATAAAATTAAAACAGTTTTTGCGGCCCTTCCCAGGGAGACTGTAGCATCAGCTTGTTCGAGGTTCCGAAGCAGAATTGAAGCTGTGATCGATGCTAATGGTGGTTATTTTGAGTAAATCTTGTTGATAGTATTGTAATTAACTCTGCCTGTAATGTTTTTTTGTCAATTCATTAAATTTAATAGATACAAAGAAGATTTTCTTTTTCCTTACGAAACTGTCAAATTTATCCCGAACACCCTGTATATAATATTTTTATAAAAATAAATATATATAAACATATATATATATATATATATATATATATATATATATATATATATATATATATATATATATATTGTTGAAATTAGGATTTACTCGGGATGTATACATTTATAAAAATAAATTTAACTGACTAGAACCCGAGAAAGTATAACAAAAACCTTTAATACATCACAACTAGTTTCATCGGTGATCCGACTTCTTCAGGTGAGAAATAAAAACATAAGACATAAAATAACACGGTAAAAAATGAACTTTACAGCTTAATAAAAAGCAGAATAATAACAGTCATATTTGAATAGGTGACCGCGTGCTACCGTTGGCATGAGTAGAATGTGTGCGACAGCTAATTTTTGAGCGCCAGTACTGGATTACTGCGCTATGGGAATCGGGTAAATTGTAGCTAAGATTATTGTTTAAATGTGAAGGGTCCAGAACTATTTCTTTTGATTCGATGATTCTTCTTTCGAATTCATCCTTGCAAATATATAAATTAGTAGTGCGTTCCCAATCAACTTGATGTGGCTGTTCTTCAAGGTTAGAGTTTGCCGAGAAAAGGACATGACTGGAAAGGGCGCTCGCTCGTGCTCTACTGTAGGAGATGTCACGTCTATGTTCCTCAAGACGAAGTGAAACAGATTTGTCTGTCTGGCCAAAATAAGGTCGACCACAGTTGCACAAAACTTTATAAACACCAGGAAAATGCAGATGGTTGTGTTTTGGTTTTGGTCGACTCAGAAAAGAACGAAGTTTTGGCAGCGTAGTATAGTCGGTCTTTATGTTGAATTTTTTCAGAATCTTAGCTAGTTTTGGGGTAAGAGTGCTGATAAAAGGCAACTGTATATGAGTGATTGGGTTGGAGTCATCTTCTTGTCGAGGATGTTGGCGTGGTCTCAAGCGTTTAGTGATGTTACGAGACGAATATCCATTATTTAAGAAGGTGTTTTTCAGGAAGTTAAGCTCTGTTTGAAGGTCTTCTTCTGTGGAAATGAGACATCTTGCTCGATGGGCGAGGGTGGAGATGATGCCCAGTTTCTGAGGTGGGAAGTGATGAGAAGAACCATGTAAATATCTATCAGTGTGGGTGGTTTTTCGAAAAATTGAAAATTTAAGACAGTCAGGAAATCTACTGATCTTTAGATCCAAGAAGGGGAGAACGCCGTTAACCTCTAGTTCAGATGTGAATTTAATGTTTTGATGTTGGTTATTTAAATGGTTTAGGAAGTTTTGCAGTTCCTCTAAACTATGTCCCCAAATAAGGAAGACGTCATCGATGTAACGTAACCACAGTTTAGGTTTCAAAGTAGCTGAGGAAATAGCTTTCTCTTCAAAATCTTCTAGAAAAAAATTAGCTAAGACTGGAGATAGAGGGCTGCCCATAGCTAAACCGCTAGTTTGTTTGTATATTTTCTCTTCGTAGCAGAAATAGCCGGAATTGATGCAGTGAGTTAGAAGAGCGAACACTTTTTTAGAAACCTTGTCCTTAAGAAGACTCAGAACTTCATCTGTAGGAACATTCGTAAACAAAGATACGATGTCAAAACTCACCATTCTGTCCGAGTCTAAAAGATTCAAATTTTTTATTTTTGAGATGAAATCTTCAGAGTTTTTGATGAAGGAAGAAGAATTGCCAACTAAATGTTTTAAAGAAGCTGCAAGATATTTAGACAGATTGTATGTAGGTGAGTCAATCCCTTCCACAATAGGTCTTAAAGGGGTGTCAATCTTATGGATCTTAGAGTCGTCGTCGTCCTACAGATAATCTATCGCCGACAGAAAGGAAAGCAATACACCAACTTCGTAACAACAATGACATTATTATCCTACCTGCTGATAAAGGGAATGCAACTGTAATCTTAGACAAAGCTGACTACCGTTGTAAGATGAACAACTTGTTAAGTTCTAATACGTATTCTATGCTAGAAAGTGATCCCACAAGAGAACTTCAAAACCGTACAAACAATCTTCTGAAATCAACTTCTGAACTTCCTAGACATACAAGACTATCTCTCCGCTCTCTCCATCCCCTCATTCCTCGGTTGTACGGCTTGCCTAAGATCCATAAGATTGACACCCCTTTAAGACCTATTGTGGAAGGGATTGACTCACCTACATACAATCTGTCTAAATATCTTGCAGCTTCTTTAAAACATTTAGTTGGCAATTCTTCTTCCTTCATCAAAAACTCTGAAGATTTCATCTCAAAAATAAAAAATTTGAATCTTTTAGACTCGGACAGAATGGTGAGTTTTGACATCGTATCTTTGTTTACGAATGTTCCTACAGATGAAGTTCTGAGTCTTCTTAAGGACAAGGTTTCTAAAAAAGTGTTCGCTCTTCTAACTCACTGCATCAATTCCGGCTATTTCTGCTACGAAGAGAAAATATACAAACAAACTAGCGGTTTAGCTATGGGCAGCCCTCTATCTCCAGTCTTAGCTAATTTTTTTTCTAGAAGATTTTGAAGAGAAAGCTATTTCCTCAGCTACTTTGAAACCTAAACTGTGGTTACGTTACATCGATGACGTCTTCCTTATTTGGGGACATAGTTTAGAGGAACTGCAAAACTTCCTAAACCATTTAAATAACCAACATCAAAACATTAAATTCACATCTGAACTAGAGGTTAACGGCGTTCTCCCCTTCTTGGATCTAAAGATCAGTAGATTTCCTGACTGTCTTAAATTTTCAATTTTTCGAAAAACCACCCACACTGATAGATATTTACATGGTTCTTCTCATCACTTCCCACCTCAGAAACTGGGCATCATCTCCACCCTCGCCCATCGAGCAAGATGTCTCATTTCCACAGAAGAAGACCTTCAAACAGAGCTTAACTTCCTGAAAAACACCTTCTTAAATAATGGATATTCGTCTCGTAACATCACTAAACGCTTGAGACCACGCCAACATCCTCGACAAGAAGATGACTCCAACCCAATCACTCATATACAGTTGCCTTTTATCAGCACTCTTACCCCAAAACTAGCTAAGATTCTGAAAAAATTCAACATAAAGACCGACTATACTACGCTGCCAAAACTTCGTTCTTTTCTGAGTCGACCAAAACCAAAACACAACCATCTGCATTTTCCTGGTGTTTATAAAGTTTTGTGCAACTGTGGTCGACCTTATTTTGGCCAGACAGACAAATCTGTTTCACTTCGTCTTGAGGAACATAGACGTGACATCTCCTACAGTAGAGCACGAGCGAGCGCCCTTTCCAGTCATGTCCTTTTCTCGGCAAACTCTAACCTTGAAGAACAGCCACATCAAGTTGATTGGGAACGCACTACTAATTTATATATTTGCAAGGATGAATTCGAAAGAAGAATCATCGAATCAAAAGAAATAGTTCTGGACCCTTCACATTTAAACAATAATCTTAGCTACAATTTACCCGATTCCCATAGCGCAGTAATCCAGTACTGGCGCTCAAAAATTAGCTGTCGCACACATTCTACTCATGCCAACGGTAGCACGCGGTCACCTATTCAAATATGACTGTTATTATTCTGCTTTTTATTAAGCTGTAAAGTTCATTTTTTACCGTGTTATTTTATGTCTTATGTTTTTATTTCTCACCTGAAGAAGTCGGATCACCGATGAAACTAGTTGTGATGTATTAAAGGTTTTTGTTATACTTTCTCGGGTTCTAGTCAGTTAAATTTATTTTTATAAATATATATATATATATATATATATATATATATATATATATATATATATATATATATATATATATATTAAAAAGAAATATGTTATTATAAATTATTTTGAAAAGTAATTAAAACTTTTATTTTGATAAAAGTTTCCTTTCCAAACCTTACTGAATAATGTATAATAAAGTTACTAAAGATCTTTCTAAGGTTATTTCTCCAAGGTTATACCCGTGTGGTGACGGAATAATAATAGCCCCAATGTAGCTCATGCATGTCGTACGAGGCGACTAAAATGGGTACCCTGGGAGGGTAATGGATGGCAATGCTGTAGCCAGTAAAGTTCTAACTGAGGCTTGGCTATTGCTGTTACTCTCCTGCCATGATCAGCTTTATTTATATAGTTCAATGACACTGTCCTCTACAGATAACGGAGAAGATGAAAAGCATTCTTGCTTCGTCCTTTTAAGCCAGTCGTTATAAGGACTTCTCCAAGGGGATAACAAAAAACAGGTAGAGACTGAGAACCCAAGTCATTTTTAGGACTTCCAGGGTAATGGATGGCAATGCTGTAGCCAATGAAGTTTTAACTGCGGCTCGGCTAATGCCGTTACTCAGCCATGACTAGAGCCTTTAGCTCAATAACACCCCATCCACACAGATTTTCTTCATTCAGATGAAGGGATAAAAAGTCAAGCACTCAGTTCTTTTTAGGACTTCTCCAAGGGAT
This sequence comes from Typopeltis vanoorti, assembly GCF_054136105.1. Classification (NCBI taxonomy): domain Eukaryota; kingdom Metazoa; phylum Arthropoda; class Arachnida; order Uropygi; family Thelyphonidae; genus Typopeltis; species Typopeltis vanoorti. The sequence continues at coordinate 45,754,614 of NC_143561.1, read as the reverse complement.
ATCGGCAAGTTGAGAGAGAATAAAAAGACTCAGGATAACGGATGACAATGCTGTAGCCAATGAAGTTTTAACTGAGACTCGGCTATTGCTGTTACCCAGCCATGACCAGAGCTTGTAGCAAAATAACACCCCATCCGCACATTTTCTTCAGTCAGATGAAGGGATAAAGAGTCAAGGACTCGGATCATCCACCCCCCCCCCAAAAAAAAATTTTTTTTTCAAGGATAAAAAATTGAAAAATTGATTTTTCCACGTGTTTTGTTGAAGTTTTATTGATTATTAGCTGTTTTATCGTTTATGGTGTATAGACCGACCTCTTTTTCGAATATCTTCATTTCTTATCTGATCTGATCATGTACATCCTCTTAATAATCTTAGGATTTCAGTTTGTATTTCAATAACTTCGTTTGTTGTTTTAACTTTAAAAGTTCTTATTATTTCACATAACTTTTGAAATTATTCAATTTTTCTCTATATCAGTTTAATCAATAAATGCAATGCTGCCTCCATGATATTTGAATCATGTCATTTATTCAAACACAAAGTTATTTATTTTTACGCATTCATTCACGAAAGAGTTAAGCCTATATTATTTCAGAACCGTAGGTGGGTTAAGGAGTTTTCTATTTTAAAATTAATGCTTTATTTTTATTTATTTTCCCCCCCTCTTACCTGATCCAGGAACTCTTTCAAACTTTTCGAGAGAGAAAAAATAAATAATAATAAATAATAATAAAAAAAACATTAGACATTGGTCATTTATGTTCGATGCAATATCATATTTCTCATTAAGATTTGTGCCTTTAGTGAGCACATATTTTTGATTGACCTCTTTTTTGAGCAGTTACGTTACGTTATTTTATTATTTGTAATATTATATATCAATAATAAAGTAACATAACTGTTACTGTATCAAATATTCGTGGTTACATATTATTACATATTTTTGTTTAAAATATTTTTATGTAAAATGAATTTGAAGTCAGGCACACATATCTTCACTATTATTCATTATCTGCGGATCGTATTATAGAAGAAAGTGACACTAAACCTCATATCAAAAACAGATACCAAAAGTCTTTAGAACTCGTTAATCAAACTGACTACCTTGAAAGATTTGGCTTGAGAATTAGCAATAAATATACCGAAACAAGGAAAGTAGACAATATGGAAATTAACGGCTGCATCCTAAATGGAAAACCAACGAAATAAGTAAAACATCTCAGCTAAGAACAATTGTTAGTGAAGATGGTAAACTAAAAATGAAAATAGAGCATAGAAAAATCAAAACTGTCGAGCCATTGACGAGCCAGTCCAATAATTGTATATAGAATAAGAGAGAAATTAGCAAAACCACTACACTTATTATTAGTATTCAAACATATTTGAATTATGACTTGGGTTAGAAATGAGAAAGCAGAAAAAATGAAAAACGATGTTAAGAAGGAAGGACAATGTTAAAATGTAAGAATGTGTGAGCAGAGCTAATCTAGGAGAGTATAATCATGGTCATTTTAACAGAATGGGAGAGGTTAGCTAATACAGTAAGCAGTGCCTTCGAAACCCACAATGTAAGGCTTCTTGAAATTATTGTTATATTTATGTGGGTGGGAATAACTCTAAGTCGCTTACAATGGTTTAACCATATCTTAATCTCTTTTTCTTCTTCACCTAGTTTTATTGATTTTTTATGATCACATATTCCTTCTTGAAAGTTTATTCTTCTATTTCTCTGTGCGAAGGTTGTCAGGGAGATGATGAGTTTAATGACAGAGCAAAACATATGTTAAATAACGGGGAGTCCTCATCTTGTTCGCTTTGTTGCTGACAACAGAAAGCAGCTTTCTGGGCACGTATCTGGCGAGCTTCCAGAACTGTAAGAATATTTATATGATTACCGCTGAGCCTTGGATTTTCGGACAAAAGACTGCGCCATTTATGTAACGACTGTAAACAAGAATTGCTGGCAGATGGTATGACAGGGTTCTAGTGAAATCCATTTACGAGAAATCTGGAATAAGTTTCAGTTTTTTTTGTTCTGTTCCAAGAATGTTATGAAGGAGGAGAAGAGATGGATATTGTTCATACTTATTATGCTTATGATTAAAAACAACAGATTAAATAACAAAATCATTGGCGAACGTGCAAATGATTTGTGATTTCCGTTTCTAAGTAAGCTGAAGTTACTTTGCTGTTTACATAAATCAGCCAACAATTTTCTTCAATTATTTCCTGTGTTTTATAAATAAATATCACGTAGAATAATATTTTATCATCTCACCGCTCAATGTTTAATTCCACTACATAGTATTGTTTATTGTCTTAAAAGATAAATATCTCGCTAAAGCAATAATTTTTCTGCTATCATACAGATTGTATACTTCTCTTGTATCCTCTGGATCGGTCTGCTGAAAAGATTAAACTTATTTAAACTAAAAAAGTAAAATAAACTCGCTTCATACTCTCTGTTTTAATAAAAAAAAAATATACACTAGTTTGTCGAAGTGATGCACTTTTCGTAATCTTTCAATCAGGAAATGTTACAACTTTCACGTTTTATTTAATTTTTTCTTTAATGATTTTTTGCAAAAATTATAAGAAATTTGGTTAAAGCCGAAGAAACATTATTTTTCTTTTTGCCAGTAACATTTCTTTTTGTCTGAACTTTTTCTTAATTGCCATTAAGAAAAAGTTCAGACAATAATTATGACATAAATGTCGATATCACATTAAATTTTTGGAATTTTGATTTCAAAATAATTCAGAAAATTCTAATAAATATTATTCTTCTGAAGATGACTTAAAAAAAAGAGCATCTGATTTCGTTAATGCCTCAATTTTAAGCAAATCTAACATCAACTTCTGAGTAATTTTTTTTTTCAGGTTGTTTCCTGAAAATTTTGGAAATATTAAATGGATACTAAAATACGTTAAGAAAAAAAAATTAAAGTACTAAATCAGTAGTTAAAGCATCAATATATAAACGATTACTCATTTAATGTGGGGAAATAATAACTATAATCACTTATATCACTACCAATGCCGATATAACAGAAGGTATTTTTTCGCTTTTTTTAAGCCAGATGAGTGATCCAACATATGCAATCAACTAGTTATATGTTTATTACAGAATGATCTGCTTTATTTATGTTGATTTTAAACTCACTGGATATTAATAATCTAAAAGTTATTTTAAACAACTTTAACGTATAACTGAAAAGTTTTATCTTTTTTATAAATAAAAAAAAACTTTTTAATACAAGGTGTAATATTTAGCGAAATTAAGACATCGTTTTTTGAAATGAATGCTCTGTGATAATAATTTCCAGCTTATATTTCACTTGGACCGTGAGATGCGGTGAGATTGATTCGTTCAATCCAATACCCTTGGAGGGTAATGGATGGCAATGCTGTAGTCAATGAAGTTCTAACTGAGGCTCGGCTATTTCTGTTACCCTCCTGCCATGATCAGAGATTTAATTGCTCAATAACACCTTATCCCTACACTGTCCTCTACAGATAACGGGGAAGATGAAAAGCATTCTTGCTTCGTCCCTTTAAGCCAGTCCTTATAAGGATAAGGACACTTGGATTTCCAGCAAATATTTCTTCAATTCTTGAAGGAATGTATGAAATTCTGAACATTTCCATCTGGATTTTGCTTCATCCTGATGTGTGTATTTATGCTTCACGTTAGATCTGAACGGCAGATCTTTCTGTCATTTCAAGCAATATCAGAATGCGCATTTCACAAATCTTCCGTTGCTTGGCAAACTCAATTTTCACATCCCCCGAATACCTGCTAAGTACAAATGCTTCAGAATTTTATATTCGCCAAAATATTCGAACGTATTTGACCTTTGAACGTCGCTTTCTCACTTTTAGATCTTCAAATGACGAAAGTAACATAAATGTGATTTATACATAGCTTGAAATATTTTGCATTGTAACTCAACCATCATTCTATCTATTTTCCGTTTCCAGCTTTACTTTCTTCCTTCCCATCTTTTATGTTTATTTTCTTTTTCTTTTCTTTTTTTTTTTTTTGAAGTTACCAAAAAAGAGCCTTCTTTGCATTTTCTTTTGTGTTTTTATTTCGCCACTCTTCAACTAAATGCTCAGAGTTTGAAGTACGTTTAAAGGTTTTGGGGCAGCAAATTCCCTTCTGGCTTTCGGCCATAAATGTAGCTTAATTTTCAGAGGAATTGTAAAACGTCATTTGACCTCAATCAAACGACATGACAAATGGTGATTAATAGTGCTCAACCCTCAGAAAAATAAGTCACATCACATAAGCAAGTGAAACAACAGATAAGCTGCAATCCCAACTAAAATCTCAAGGAAGAAACATCGCGTCACGCATCATGAATTCCAACTAGGTAAAGAATGTAACGTGATACTTAAAAGGAGAAATCGTAATGAAAGTGGATAAACTTAACAAATTCTAACTTTAAAGACTTATATATATATATATATATATATATATATATATATATATATATATATATATATATATATATATATATATATATATATATATATATATATATAATATATATTTATATATATATATAACTATATATTTTATATATATATACAGGGTGTTCGGGATAAATTTGACAGTTTCGTAAGGAAAAAGAAAATCTTCTTTGTATCTATTAAATTTAATGAATTGACAAAAAAACATTACAGGCAGAGTTAATTACAATACTATCAACAAGATTTACTCAAAATAACCACCATTAGCATCGATCACAGCTTCAATTCTGCTTCGGAACCTCGAACAAGCTGATGCTACAGTCTCCCTGGGAAGGGCCGCAAAAACTGTTTTAATTTTATCCATTAACTGGGCTTTTGTATTACTGGAAGTGCGATTGGTGTCTTTTTCAACTGCGCCCCATACAAAATAATCCATGGGGTTAAGGTCTGGGGAGTTTGGAGGCCAAACATTTGGACTGGTGAAGTCGTAGAAATTTTCAGACAACCATTTTTGACTTTTCCCAGACGTGTGGCAAGGGGCCGAATCCTGCTGCCATACATACGGCCTACCATTGGCTACCCTTGTTATCCAGGGCTTGACTACAGTTAGCAACTCCACGAACAAAGCCCGAATTCCAATGCCAGGGTTCTTCAACACCTGTTCCTGCAGATTTGCGAGGAATTCTGCTGTACGAACGCAATCAGATCGTCTGCTAGGGATCTTTCTTCTTGCTACATCCTCGTAGTCACCATTGCAAGTCTCTAGTTCATGCCTGATTGTTTTTACTGTATTCAGGGAGCATTGGGCAGCAGTCGTAATATCCTTATTTTGATGGCGGGCACGAATCATCATGATACAAGTTATTCTCTTCCATGATTCAGGTGGGTTCCAGCTATCCATCCTTTCTGACATCTTGTATATGAATGAAGAAGGGTCCAAACTTTTAAATGAAGAGAAGTGTGTGTTAATACATGTAACTTACGGAAAAATATAATTAATTATAAATATGTCAAATTTATCCCGAACACCCTGTATATTTATATTTTTTTTATATATATATTTATATTTATATTTATATTTATATATATATTTATATATATATATATATATATATATATATATATATATATATATATATATATATTTATATATATTTGAACTATGTTGATTGAGACTCATGTGTATATATATATATATATACACATGAGTCTCAATTAACATAGTTCAAATTTATTAAAAAAAAATAGGAAAATAATACCTGCAAGTAAATTTCATTTTTAAAATTGAATATTTAAAAAAATGTAGATAATTTATAACATTATATAAAACCACTTTTTATATTAAAACATATTAAACAATGTTCTTAGATGAGCCGTATTCATTAGACGTTTTATTATGTTAGCACTAATGCTAATATTTGTACTAATTCGTTGAATGTCACGTTTACCTGCCTATGAAAGTGGCCATACTGAAGGCTTTGGAATTCTACATTCGAATATTACAATTAATAGAACAATTACTATCCAGTTTAAATAATAATGTTTTAATTAATGTGTAATTTAAGTATCTGGTATAACTATTTATGTAATAGAGAGTAACCAGTATATTTTTAAGTATGTAACTGAAGTATATGAAATATGACGCGAATAACAGAAATTTAATTTAATAATATAATAATTAAGATTTTGTCAGATAATCAATAAATCACTACTCGGGTTTTCTATTAAAGAATATTATATAATGTTTTGGTAACTTAACGGTATGAAGAGATCAAATAATTTTGAAGAAGATTACAATTGTTAGAATGAAAGTTTTGGATGTGTAAGTTACCAATGGTGCACCTGTTATAATCACTAGTTGTGGTGATATTTTCCACTAAATATGCGATAGGTTTACGACCCTTAATACGAGAGATTCACCCACCCACCCCATACATACACAAAAGTACTTTTAAACACACCAACGTGTTGCTTCTTATTAATTTGTGTGGTCCGCGTGGTTAGCCTAGTGGCTTTGCAACCATATGCCTGGGAAAGGAGTGTCCTAGGTTCGAATCCCGTCGACGACGTGAGAAGATTAAGGATCTTCATCAACCATAGCCAAGTTAGCCGGTCTTGGGCGTGGACAGTAGGTTTTTTCCCCCCAGTTTATCCTGGGGTTTTTCATCCCGCAAACCGGCCCCGTGAACACACGGATCTACAGCCATAAATAATACTTAACCCACCCCATGAGAGGGATCAACTCGTTGGAATAGGGACGGGGGAGAAAAGGAAATTGGGTAATCTTTTACTCATTGAGTGAGCTATTATTAAGAAGCAGTTAATACTTTTGCAATGTTTCAGATGATGTCCAGAAACTATCTGATAGCATTCTGGCTTAGAATTATTCCTTTTTTATTTTTTACAGTGGGTGCGGAATTGATTTCCTTGACATACTTGCATTGCGTTTAACAGTGGCGTTTAATCATAGTATTTTAATAGCTTAAAATGTAATCATACAAGGAATTTCAAATGTGATCCCTGCGAACCACTATTTGGAATAATCAAACATGCGGCAATCATAAAGAAGGCGCACAGTATTTACATTCATATTATCTTAAACCTAAAGACACAGATAACAAGAATCATTCGCACAGATATATTCAGTTAGCTTGCACAATGCGCAGCTAACAGATTAAAAAAAAATAGCCAAAGGAAATAATAGTATATACACAAATAAAATCTGAGTATAGAATCACAGTACAAAAAGCCAACCAGAATTCAAAATAGATTCAGAGATGGAATTTTATACCACACGATCAGCATAACAGAATGCAATTACACCAGAAAGAGGATGGCCTGTAGGACTGTAGGAATATAAGAACAACATCAAAATAATCGTAGTACCAATATTTGTTTGCTCTAAACTGGTTTCTAGTCTATATTTTCAATAAATAATAAGACAGAAAGAGAGAGAGAGAGAGAGAGAGAGAGAGAGAGAGAGATGGCATAAAATGCACAATACAACTTAAACAAAGACACTATTATCATAGAGTACTGGCACTGTCTGGAAATGAATGTAAAATCCTAAGGTCTCCGAGGAAGGAGTGTGTGAGGCAGTGATCACTGATAGCATGCATACTCTGCACAGCGCCACACACGCAAAAGGGTGGGCTGTGAAATTCCCCACATTTGTAATAAGTCGGCACGGCGGCCTGGTCCGGTCCTAAAAATATCAGCATATCGGACATCTTTATTCATCAATAAAGAAAAAGAAATTTTTAACTGATATCAAAAAGTCGTTAGTATACTAGGAATTTCTCTATATGAAGATATTTAAAATTCACTTTTTGGTGTGCATGCATACTATGACTAATGATATACTAGTATCAATATTGTTGCACTCCGATGATACGGAAATCCTGCCTTCATCTGCCACCTAAAGACATTCGTCAAACATTAATGTCCACTGTAAGATAAGAACCTAAAACGTGTTTGTTAGAGAGCAGACGGCCTAACCACTCAAAAAAATTTTTTGTGTTTTGATTTACTTGCTTAAAACGCTTACTGAAGTTATTACAATCCTTTTCACGACTCTGCAAATTCTTAGGTAAATCCTGCCTGGCTTCCGGATGTGATAACTCAAAAACAGACAATTAAAATATAACGAAGGAGCCTTTTCGACCCCTTAACTCTTCTTTAGTCTCCGACCAGAAATCTGATAAGGATATTATGCTGACATTACAGATATCCTATTGATTTTGTTTATTAATTTTTATACCATATATAACAGTTCGAAGGCTCTATATGCACATCAATGCGTGTGTGTGTGTGTGTGTGTGTGTGTGTGTGTGTGTGTGTGTGTGTGGCGTGCAGGTGGCAGGTGAGGACTCAGAGAGAAGTCTGTTCACAATGTTTTTGAAGAGGTTGTGATTGTTTGGGAATGTTTTAGGAATGTTACAGGTTCACAGTAAAGGGATTCTGGGCAGTTGCTGCTCTTATATTATAAGTACAACCAAAGGTGGCCATGGAGTAGTAGATTAGACTCAGAGCGGAAACTGCATCTGTCGGAGAGAAGTTGAAGTGAATCTGTAAGAGAGGAAACATCTATGAGCTGAATTGCTCCCCTCTGGATAGCGTCAAGAATTTTAGTGAAGTTTTAGGTGCACCACTCCAAACGTGAGCAGTATTCTAAGGATGGACAGACTTGTATTTGCATAAAGTTAAGAGTTGAATGGGTAGCAAATAGAATCATGAACAAAAAGAAAATGTGTAGTTTTTTTGATGCTATTGATGTGATCTGTTTATGTGACTAGAGAGTGGAAGAAAGTATCACTCCAAGCCGGCAGATCGGATCCTGTCTGGCTGAGTTCATTTAGCGAGAGAAAAGGCAATACTTGTGGCACTAAACATAACTAGATGAACTCGCTATTGAAGGATTGTACGTAGATCAAAGTTTAAGGCACTGGTGTAGTTTATTTTGACGCTTAAATTTTAAATAGACGTTTAGAGTAAATTATAGGCGGGATAGGGATGCTCATATTCTGGTATGGCAGGAGGTAATACGCTTTGGTCATCTTGAGAGGAAACTTTTCATTTGACTCGTGATTTTTCTAATGAGCAGGATGAATGGAGAGTACTGTCGTCTGCAAAGCTGTGGATAGAATTAATGATGACTGAAAGTAGGTCATATATTTACAGGAGAAAAAGACCATGTGGCTGATAAGAACCCTAGGAACTTTTGCATTAGTGGTGAAGCACAAAAAGAGGAAACAGTCCACAATGGCACGTAGTGAACGACCAGAGCGGAAGCTGGCAACCCAGTTACAGAGGGAAAGAGTGGCAGGTAGATTAAAGAATGGCAAATTTATTTAGCAGACCTTGATTTCAGTCGCAGTCAAAAGAAAGCTCTGGAAATGTTAAGAGCAACACACAAGTTTCTCCGAAGTTTTCAATAGCACATATTCAGTAATGGGTGATGCAAGCTAAGATATCAGTTGTTGGTCTTGAATGGCGGATTCCATACTGGTAGCCGTTGATTATTTAGTGGATCTCTAAGTAAGAAGTTCGCTATTACTTAGAGAACTTCTTCGTTACTTAGAAACCCACTAAGTAATGGAGAAGTTTGCTATTGATGACTTTCTCAATTCTTTTGGAAAGGACTGAGGAAATGGCAAGTTCAATGTTTGATGGTAGACTACTATCTCCCTATTTTGGGATAGGCTGATATGTGATTGCTTCCATGCATTTAAGAAGTACTCGTGGTGTATAATATATCGTAGAGAGGACACAGGACAGATAGTAACTCTGGAGTGCAACATTTGAAGACAATTGGAGAGGCACGATCAAGACCAGAAGACTTTTTAGTGTCCAAGTTATATCGAAATTTTGTGATTTGATTTCTTTTTGTCGAAAAAATACAGGAGGCGTAGTATGCTTATAGTAGGAGTCTATTTCGGTTGGCTATCTTTTCAGGAGTTCGAGAAAAAGAGTGATGCTAAGAGGTCATCTTTAGGTGAAGTAATAGTGGCGAGAATGAGAGAGAGAGAAAGGTGAAGTGCAGGTGCTTAGAAGTTGTGACCTACGACACCATCGTTTTAACTGATGTATACCTTCACAAGGGAGAACAGAAATCAAAATTCCCACTCTGGATTGCAAACATGGAAATGCCAATTTAGGACTCCAATTAGCCGAGTGGTGGTGCTTCAGCTGAGATAAATGTCATCTACCACCTACTTGTCTAAACATTTCCTCCAACAAGAAAGATATCTCTTTGTAGTGGGGATGCTCTCTGCATGCACCAGAGGCCCTTTACGGAAACAGACCACATTACGGTAAGAGGACATAGAGTCGATAGGGAACGGCTGTACTGTATATTGCCCATCGCATGTCATTGGGGGGTGGGGCAATCTTTAATGCAAATAAGCAAAATCTATAATGTATTTCTTATGTAGATGTACATTACAGAATACGTGTGTGGCCAATAAATTTCTCGGCATAACAATGAAAAAAACTAATTTATAATTTCAAAATTATTTTTATTTTTCAACATAATCTCCCTTAAGACTAATACATTTATTCTAGCGCTGCTCGCGCCATTATCCAGTTCCTGTAGTGGTTCTCAGTAAGATCTGCAAAATACCGCTCTACAGCTACAATCACCTCTTGATTTCAAGAAAAACGCTGACCAGCGAGGAAGAGTTTTAGTTTTGGGAAGAAATAGAAATGAGAGGGAGCCAATTTCTGGGGAATAGGGTGGATGTTCCAACAATTCATAGTGTACATCCCTTAATTTTCCCATTGCCAAAACATCTTTGTTGGCAGATGCGTTGTCCTGATGAAAGATGATTTTTTTTCTTCTGCAAACCGGGTCTTTTCTCACGAATTTTTTTGTCTAACCTGGTTAAAAGATCCGAATAATATTCCCTGGTTATTGTTTTACCCTTTTCAAGATAATTAGTAAAAAAAATGCCTTTTGCATCCCAAAACACAGATGCCATGACCTTTTCCGCTGACGGAACCGACTTTTTCTTCTTTGGCACTGAACAACCGGATTCTGTCCACTGTTTTGACTGCTGTTTGGATTCTAAAGTGTATTGGTGAATCCTGGTCTCATCCGTGTAAATAAATGCACAAAATAAGTTTTATTCTTGTTAAAACGCTTGATAATAATTATGATTCATATTAGCGAAATATTATCTACGAAATAACATCTACGTTTTCTTCAAGCACATTAGGTTTAATTGTCCCCCCCGCCCTCTCTAAGAAGACACTAGGATTTTTAATTCCTTAGTTTACAGAATCGAGTGGATAGTAAAACATAAACCGTCACACTTACGGGAATTCACTCCCCGGCATCCCCAAGTTACCTTAGTGCGGACTACTTAAAAGACACAGGCGCCGCCCAAGCGTCTGTATATTTGCCTATTATTAGTCCACTTTGAAATGCTTTCACTGGCCTGACAGCTGTTTCGAACTAGTTGGTTCTCTTCAGAGATCAGGCAGAAACTTTAAGAGAGCAAAAACTCGCGTTCAGTACTAAGGAACGTGAAATGTCACAGAAATATATTTTTCGTAAGTGAAAGATACATTTCTCTGAAAAGCTTTCTTAATACTAATAGTAATAAAAGAGGAATCTATGGATCTTGGGTGGTGCCTATGTCTTTTAAATAGTCCGCACTAAAGCAACTCGTGTATATCGAGGAGTGTATTCCTGTAAACTCTCTGGTCAACTTACCTTACGAAACTATCATAGATCCTGCATTCGGCTTTGAACTAATGCTGGATCTATATCCACTTTTCTTATATAATTTTGCATAGCCAAACTGAAGCCTTTTGGCTCTTTATTTTAATAAGTAGTTATTATTATTAATATTGCGTGTTATCTCGTACGCCTTAAGAATGTACTCAGCCCATTTAGGCAATGGTAAGAGGTAGAGACAGACCGCCCACCACTTCAAAATTTAGGACTGAAAAAAGTACTGCATTCTCCATTAGAGAAACAATAAAGCATTATATTTATTTTTTAATTATTCATAAAATTGGAGATACTCTTGAGAGAGTAAACCATAAAATCGATAAATAATAATACAGAGAACAAGTATTGGATATTGAAAGAATGAATGGAGGATGTGGTTAGAAGCAGAATCCGACACATTACTTAATCCTTTAAAGTAATGAGCATTATATTTTATATAGAGAGAATTTAATTAGAATAGAATATAATTTAAACAAATTCTGAATAAGCATTGAAGAATAATGAAATTATTTTAAAGTTAGCCATTTTAACCGAAATAAGTAACACAGTGTATTTATTTTCACGATTATATAATTGTGAGAATAAGTACATTCCACATTCAGTACATTTGAAAACATCAAATAAATGCAAAAAAAAAAAAAAAAATTAGTTTTAAATTCTTTTTCTGGAAGAGTGTTTCCGAGATGTTTTTCAAAGTATCGAGGAAAGTACACATGAACATTTGGAAAGAAGAACATAGTGCAAACATATCGATCTCATAGGTTGATTTCAAACTACAAGATGAAGAAGAATTTATGAATTAATAAACTATCGAAGTATACAAATCAAATATAGTGATGCCAATTAATAAATTACAATTGTGTGACAGTTATTATTAAACATATTTTTGCTTGCAATAGCTAGAACTAACATAGCCATTCAAAAGATTTATGCAAATTTATTCTATTCTTTTTTTCTTCGACATCGAAATAATAAGGCAGCGTCTATCCGAATTGAAATCTTACAATTTGGCCAAAACCATCAGAAAGTGCAATTAATTTTTTTTCTTCTCTAAAATGTATCAAACGGGATAACCCCCACAGAGAATTCATTTAAGAAAACGGCTTCTTTTTGACCACATAATCTCGCATTTCTTTTAATAATGTTATCTTCTACCTCCATGAACTTATTTTATTAGGAAATTCCACACTGCTGTTTTAATATTTCCATACAGTACCGCTTCTCTCTTTGCAAGAATGACTTCCAATATTCTCAAGGACTCATAGTTATTGTCAAAAGTTTCTATTCTTATTTGAAATATGTGTTTCAATTTTCCACTAAGACCTTGATATTCCTGATCCCAACACTGTCCTTACTGAAAACTCAATTTCTTCTCTGTTTATTTTTTCAAAATTGCACTACGTATTGAAGGGATTTTTTTACGATGTTACCGCTTCATAACGTATTATTTTCTTTCGTTTAGTTCCAAGAAGCCTTCCCGCAATGTTAGGGCTATTGCAAGTAGCTCTGTAGAATAAAGATAATGATAAGTGCTTTCACAAGCTTGTGTTCTTTATAAGGGATTTGATGGTCATGACTCTCTGAGGAGGACTTGATCTTGGCGAAGCTAGCGGTAATGGAATGCTGTAGAATTATGCTGTTGTGTGTATTATATAAGGTTGTTTGTTATGGAAGTCGTAACGGTAAACCTAACATAAGCATACAATAGAATATCATAATAGATTTATAAGTTAGGAATCCATTTATCAGGTTGGTAAAAATTTTCATTTTATTTTATTAATGCTCAACTGTTTATATAAAAATATTTAACTAATACATATCATTTATTAATAAAATTAAAATTAAAAAAAAATAACAAAGCTAAAGCTTATTATAATATGACTACACCTAACATAAATTAGGATAATTATAATATATTAAATCGTCTGAAGGATATGGGTTTGTTGTTGTGATGTACCATCGAGTCGTATTCAACTCCTTGTGGTTTTACGCTGAACAGTGATTTTACACTCTCCATTCAGATCTCTCCCGGGCCATATCTTTCAGAATTTCCAGGTGCATTTCAGTTGCTGCTCTCCATCCAGCAATCTAATTCTTGGTCTTCCTCTTCTCCTGCTTCCATCAACTTTAGAAAACATCATCATCTCCAGACTGTCATTTGCTCGCATAATATCCAAAGTATGATAATTTTTGCTTGATGATCATAGCTTCGAAGGGAGCAATCAGGCTTTATTTTGTCTATCACTGACTTTGCTTTGCAGTCCATGGTATTTTTAGTAAGCGTCTCCAAACCCATAATTCAAATGCATCTATCTTCCTTCTTTCACTGTTTCTCAGGGTGGTCCAACTTTGAGATGCATTCAATGGTATTCACATGAATACCATTGCTTTCACGATTCTGATTTTTGTTGCTAGGCTAATATCTTTATCTTTAAATATCTTACTTAAAATTGTATATGCGCTCTTTCCGAATAATAATCTTTTTCTACCTTCTTCAGTACAATACCCATTCTTTATCAATTATAGATTCTTAGGAGCATAAAATTCCTAACTGCTTCCACTTTCTCCCCATCTACTTCAAAATCGTTAAGTTCACATGTTGCCATAACTGTTGTCTTTTTGAGGTTAAGTTAAGACCATATTTAGAACTTTCTTCTTTATCTTTCATAATAAGTTCCTCCAAATATTCCTTGCATTCTGCTAGCAAGGTGATATCATCTGCATACCTCAAATTATTATTTTTTCTACCAATTTTAATTCCAACTGAAGACTCCTCCAACCCTGCTATTCTTAAAATGTATTCACTGTACAAGTTAAACAAGTATGGAGATAAAATACATCCTTGTCGCACCCCTTTACCTATACCTATTGTAAAGTATTCAGTTTCTCCAAGATCTGTGCAGACAGTAGATTCTTGTTCATAATAACGATTCCTCAGAAGAATAATAAAATGCTCTGGTACTCTCATTGTTCTTAACACACTACACAGTTTCAATGATCTACAGAGTCAAAAGCCTTACTATAGTCAAAGAAACAAAGATAGACATTCTTTTGATATTCCTGTCCTCTTTCTATTATCCATCTCACATTGGCGATCTGATATCTTGTTCCTCTGCCTTTTCGAAATCCTGCCTGTTCATCTGGCATTTTTCTCTTCATGAATGGATCCAGTCTTTTCTGAATGATCTTATGTAAGACTTTACTTGCATGAGAAATCAGTGCTATAGTTCTATAATTTTTGCACTCACTTGAATCACCTTTCTTCAATAAAGGCATATAAACTGATTTTATCCATTTCCTAGGCCATGTAGTTGTGACCCAAATTCGCTGACATAGAGCTGTTAAAATTTTAACTGCCTCTTCTCCCAGGGCTTTGAGCAGCTCAATAAGTATTCCATCTCTTCCTGGTGCTTTCTTACTGGATTGTTGCAGTGCCCATCTCACTTCACTCTGCACTGCAGCGGTACTGGCTCCTGTGTATAATCCTGCTCTTCAAATTTCTCAGTAATTTTGGAGTCCTTTCCGTAAAGAGCTTATATAATCTTTCAATCTTTCTTTGATATCTGCAGCTTCTGTAAGATATCCTTTTTGTTTACTTTTCAAAATTGTCACCTTGTCACTAAACGTCCCTGTCAGTTCCCTAATCTTTTTGAAAATATCTCTTGTTTTTCCGTTCCTGCTTTGGTATTTTATTTGTTGGCATTCCTGGTTAAAGTGTTTTTACTTGTCTCACTGGCTTGTCTTTGAAACTCTGCATTAAAATGCCGTACTTCCTGCAAATTTCGTGTGGGGCTTCATTTTCCTCCTTTGCTGGGCAGTTTTGATGACATCTGATAGCTATTTAAACTTCTTCTTACAAACTGTTGGAATATTCTTCTTTGCTTCTATTTTCATTATATCTTTAATCTCTTCCCATAGTTCATCTGGTTATCTTTCACACAAATTGAGTGGGCTGAATCTGTTCTGTATACTAATATTGTATTCAGCCGGTATGTTTCCAAGATCATATCTGATCGACATTTGTGTTGTTTTCATTTTCCGTAATTTACATGTATCGTAGCCACTAATAATTCATAATCTCTTCCACAGTCTGCACCTGGAAAAGTTTTGACAGACTGAATTGCACTTCTCCATCGTCTTTGTCCAAGTATACAGTCAATTTGATTTCTTGATTTCTGTATCGTCCATCAGGTGATATCCATGTGCATAACTCCGTTAGTGTTGTTTAAAGCAGTTGTTAGTACAAACAAAGAATTCTCCGCACAAAACTCAACTAGTCTCTTCCCTGCAGTGTTACGCATACCTAAACCAAAACGACCTGTTATTCCTTGTTCTTTGGTTTCTCCCACTTTTGCATTCCAATCTTCGATAAGACATAAATCTCGTGCACAAAACTCAACTAGTCTCTTCCCTGCAGTGTTACGCATACCTAAACCAAAACGACCTGTTATTCCTTGTTCTTTGGTTTCTCCCACTTTTGCATTCCAATCTTCGATAAGACATAAATCTCGTTTGGTGTTGCATCTATCACTTCTTGTAACTTGCCATAAAATTCTTCTATGTCTTCTTCTGGTGCCTCTGTAGTGGATGTACTTGAAAATGAAAGTAGGCAGTGTACTTGACACTTTATTCGTGTTATGTTTCATCATTAAGTTCTTTGAACGTAGGCTTATGCGTGTATAGTTTATAAATTATCTAAAAAACAACAGAAAGCAGATCACGCGCATGGAACTAATCATAGATTTTCCAGTAGCCCACGGAGTTCTACAGGGAAAGATACTCCCGGTCTTTATCTACATGCATGCAATTAAGCAGAAACTCAAAAACTGGGGATAATTTACGACGAATGATACAACTGTTGTGTCCATTTATAAAGACGCAATTTTGTCCAAAGAAAACACAGTGCAATAGTTTGACGTGGTCATCAATTGACCTGGCTCATAAATTCCACCAGCTATTGTAAGACAAAGTATATATATAAACAAAGAAATAGAATACCTAAGTACTTAGGCATTTAAGTATTCTAACCAAATAGGTTATTCAATTTTTTCTTCACAAATGCCTAAATGTTTATAATTCATTTCTACTGCCCAATTCATGAAAATCCCTCCTCAGTTTTTTTTATTTTATTACATTATCTAATACAAAGCGACATGACCTTTTCCGCAGTTTCATTCTGGAATTTTAATACTCACAGTAGAACCGATGCAAGCTTCAGGATATCCAGCGCCGGAAGACTTCAGCCGTTTTTTTTTTTTTTTTTTTTTTTTTTTTTTTTTTTTTTTGTTGTTGTTAAGATGCATGTGTGCCACTGCAAACGTGTAATGGCGTATTCTTTCAAACCATACTGCACATATTGTTTTAGAACTTTGAAGAGTCTTCATTTCTACAATTTCACTGAAAGTAGATGTTAAGTAATGTAATTATAGAATTACAATTATTATTAATATATATATATATATATATATATATATATATATATATATATATTCAAAAGAAGAATATATATATATTCAAAAGAATTAATAAAAACAAATACACAAGCAAACAACAATTAATACCAACAAAACATTAATAAAGAAAATAAGCAGTAATAATAACAACATAATAACATAATTACAATAATATTAATAATAACAGGTGGGATCGTATTAAATAATTATTTAATACGATACTATACGTATTATAAGAAGTATAGGATGTTATATTCGGGCAGTAACGATCAGGGAAATAGTGATAGTATTCAACACCAAATATTAAAATAAACTTGATTGGAAGGCAATTTCAAGCAGAGTTATGTGGGAAATTTTCAAAATGGAGAATGAAACAAACAAACAACAAGAACAAAAAAAAAACAGTCCACCTCTTATTCTTTCTTAGAAGAAGAGGAGGAGTTTTCTTGTACCATCAGAGTAGGTGGCTGAAAAAAGTGGTTCTTGTTGGAGACTTAAACTGTAGGGTTAGGAAATGAATCCAAAAGGCATATAGAAAAGTTTGGGGAAAATTTGTAGAAAAAAACATGAATAATAACAAGGGTAAGTATTTGCTTGATTTCTGGTCATTATACGGATTAGACATTACTAACACCATGTTTGAACATAAAGATGTGCACAAATTCACGTGGAGAGAAGACACAACGAAAGAAATAGAGCCGCATTGAATATATTACTGTCGGTAGTGATATTTTCATGTTGGTTCAGGATACAAGACTGTACAAAAGATTGGAAATTGGAAGGGAACATCGCTTAGCTTTAAGTAGGATAAAACTGAATATCACATTGAAAAGAACAGTATGTAAAAAAATTTTTTAAAATTAAATTTGAGCAGCTTTTAGAAGAAAAGTGTAGACTCACAGTAGAACCGAAAAAAATTAAAGAAATTGATAAGAAACAAACCTTGTAGTCTCAGTGGCGTGGCAGCTCTGAAGTAAACATTGATTGATGCAGTTAGGGAGATGTGTATTTGAGTTGTCTTCAAGGATAGAAAAATTGCAGTAGTTACATCGAAAGACTGTTAAAAGAAACAAACAGTGACAGAACAGTCGTAAAATATTCAAGAAGAATACAAAGAGAAGAAGATATCAATACTTGAGGTAGAAAAGCTATCAAAAGCTGGAAATGTGGAAAGGCAAATGGAGTAGATGATATGCAACCAGAAATGCTCAAATTTGGAGGGATACATTTTTTTCAGTGGTTGTACTGCATAATGCAGAAGGCCGAATTCCAGATGATTGGAGTTGAGCTCTCATAGTACCCATCTATAAAAATGAGAATAACACTGAATCTGATAATTCCTGAAGAATTTCTCTACTAAGCCTTCCAGGTAAAATTTACATACTGGTAAGATTTAGAACAAGCATACTTGAAAAGAGGTTGAGAAAGATTATGCAAGAGTAACTTGAGGAAAAATAAGCTAGGTTCGGGCCAAATAGAGGTTGTCAAGCTCATATTTTTACTTTAAAATAAATAGTGGAGAATTCATTAGAATATAACCTGGAGAAGACAAACGAAAAGATGGTCAAAGAAAACAAATTTCAAAACATTGCCATTATCAGGGATAACTGAAATAATTATACACAGTAATATATAGTTTATATTTTAATTATAAGTGAGCAGTTAGGAAACACTGGAAGATGACGTGATGTAAAAGTAGGTGTAAGAGAAATATGTACACTATCTTCACACTTATTCATCATTTTCATGGATTGCATTATGAAGAAAAGTGGCATTAAACCTGATATAAGAATCGGAGATATTAAACTTAGCTATTTTTTTATGCAGGTGATTTTGTACTCATAAAGATCAGTGCACGTGTCCAGGATTTTCTTCCTAAACTGAATAACAGCAATAAAAATTTGGCAAGAAAACAAAGAATAAAAAGACTAAACAAAAATAGGCAAGAATATGGAAAACATCAGCTGCATTCGGAATGGAGATTCTATAGAACAAGTAAAATATTTTGTTTATTTAAAATCAGTTTTTCGTGAAGATGGTAAATTAAATTTGGAAGCTGACAACAGAATAAGCATTGATGGTATGATGGAGTCAGCTGAATAAATGATATATGGATAAGAGGGAAATTAGCTGAACATTAAACTAGCATATACAAGACAGTGTTCAAACTGGTTTAGGTTATGGAACTCGGAGTTGGGTTAGAAATAACATTATTTCTTGACATTATTATCCTTGAGGAATGTGTAATTAGGGCTAATCTAAGGTTGTGTGGTCATTTAAAACAGAAGTGGAGATAAAAGATTAGCAAAGCAGGCGTTTTCGTAACCTTAAAATCCAGAGGAAGATTAAACTCTAATATTGATTGATTCTTTTAGAAGTATCGTAGAAGACTGAAATATTAGATCCAAATATTAGAGTAAAATTGTTGATAAGCGATGACTAATAATGTAAACAACATCATAAATTACTCTCACAGTAGCCTGTCCACTCCTTGAGGGACATTTCAAAACTGAGAGATGTTATGCAGATTGTTCTTCCTCAGCAAACCTTTGCGGGATGAGTCGTTAAAACTGACTAGTTTAGTTGTTTCACTTAAGAAAATAAGTGATATTCGTCCTGGGAAAGTAGGCTTTTACATACGATTTAGAAAGGAATACGTCAGTGTCATTATTGTTTCATTTTTATCTTAATCATTCCACATCTGTTCTCAATAGATAGTACAGAAGTTGAATTACGTAAACTTTCTAAATTACGACCAGCCTCTAATGTGTTCACTCATTGGCTAATTGGTTTGCCCACATATTAAATGTTTTATTATATGCACACCTTCACGATTAATATACGATTACCTGAAACTATCTGAGAAATCAGCTGGGTTCCAGATAATGACTTTGGACTAGATTAGCCCAACATTGCTATGACAGCCTTATTAGATCATCTGTCAATTATCTGGTCAGTAAAACATTGACCCAATACGTAGCTAATTTCATTTTGCATCAATATAACCTATTAATGAACTTTTTTTTATTTTTATTGGTTTATCTTCTTTTTTGATCTAAAGTGAGTTAACTGAAATTATATTTTCTGTAATATCTTCGTAGGCGTTCAAATTAATGAAAATTTTTTAATTGTATATAAATAAAATTCCAAATTAGGGAAAGCTAAACCGGTGTATTTGTACGTACTTTGTTATTAATATCAATAAACAAATAAAATAGACTGTGGTTTTCTTGTTATTGGTGAATTTCTTTGTTTCGCTATGGTTCGGACGTGACCTAAAAAAATGTCTAAATTAAATTTTCATCTCTCTCTCTCTCTCTCTCTCTCTCTCTCTCTCTCTGCTGTAGCTATAAATATTGTACTATAACCTAGAAATATTGTACCACCAGTGATCTGATCCACAAATGCCCTTTGTATATCAGAAGTCATTTACTTCTAGCAATCCTCCCCCCCCCGTGCACACAAATGAGTGTTTCGCAATTTCAGTGCTCTGGAATCAGAACAATGGGTGAACCTCTGCAATTTCTTATAAAGAAAGAACCGTAGCTAAGTCAAAATTCCAAACGTTATGTCAGAAAACTAACCGGAATTTTAAAAGTGAAAAAAAAAATTCTTTACATAGCAGTGCCGTAAAATATTATGTGACAAACTAATCGGAAATTTTTTTACTGGTGACAAACTTTTGACTGTAATGAAGAAGCCTTCTTCAAGAAAATATCGCTAAAAGATGTTTGATGTGTGCTTTTGTGTTTATTTAACTTTCCATGCGTCGTCGTAAATATGTTTTATGGATGCTAAAATGTAGGGCATAAAATAACACATTTAACATATTTTGAAAGTCTTCTAGTTAAATTAGGATTGTAATTAGAAATAATATGTTTTATTATTTCTAAGCAGCAACTTGTTTAGTACGAGTAATCTGTAACTGTAATTAAATAACAGGATAATGAATGTTGTACCTTGTTGCTTGCAACAATCTAATTCCCGCTGGAACTTAATATTACGCTTTATGACGAAGAAAACTTCTATCACAGGACGACCTGGCATTTCCTGTGTTTTAGTCGTAAACCTTGAAGCTTATTTAATAAGTTTCTTAATAAAGATGCTGCATGTAAAAGAAATAATGACATTGAATTTAAAGAAATTTCAGGGAATTAAATTCTCATTTCTCAATTATATTCATCACAAAATGCATATTTATGAGAGTATTATTGGATTTCAAAACCAAGGAAGTTTCCCTATCTTTGCTCTCTAACTGCAGTTAGTGCACATAGTCTCCCCCCCCACACACACACACCGCTGATATCATGATTTGACTTCATTAATATTTTTTGGTATGGCTATTTTCATTTTTTTTTTTTTTTTTTGATATAAATAAGAAAGTATATGTATATGTTAGTTCACAATATGGTCATAGGCGTCGCCAGCATACTTATACCTAGCGAGATGCTTCCTTATTATCGTATTCAAATCCTTGATATGTACCCTTAACGAATGTACAGGATGCTATGATAACACAATATTATTACATTATAACGAACATTGTGGTAAAATTAATCACAATTTTTCTATGGCTTTTAAAATTTCGACGACGAATAAATCCAATTTTATTACATCATTTAGCTACACTAAATTATTAATACTATTAAATTACATTTAGTTATTAAAAATATTGAAATGATTAAAATATACTAATTAATTTACTTAAATTATTAAAATTATCTGGACGTAGTTAATTATTATTATGTTAATTTTTAATTATTATGTTAATAATAAAATATTATGTTAGTTTTTAATTATTAGTTAATAATAAAATATTATTATGTTAATTATTAATTTAATTGTTATTAATAAGGAATTAAATTAACTCATAAATACGAATCCATTTTATCATATGAGAACTTTAAAACACGAAATTATAGTCCTTATAAGGACTGGCTTAAAGGGGCTAAGCAAGAATGCTTTTGAAAATGTTCCCCGTTATCTATAGAGAACAGTGTTGGGATAAGGTGTTATTGAGCTATTAAAGCTCTGATCATGGCAAGAGGATAACAGCAATAGTCGAGCCTCAGTTAGACCCTCATTGGCTACAGAATTGCCATATGTTAAGGTAAAGCCGTCTCTAAAAATTCGAACGATCCCTAGGCCACTCAATCGTGGGCGAAAGACCGTCCATCTCAGCGTTGGCTCCACTCAGTGATGGCCTTCCACCCACACGCCACCACCGAGCAGAACCGCTCATATTCCGTAGAAAAGCATTCACCGACAAAGCTCCTCAGCGGGCCGTGCCGGAGAACACTTCCCCGGAAACTCAAATTGCTCCCTTAAGGCAAAAACCTTAAGAGAGCGTACTCAAACTCTCGAATCTCTGCGCCCCAGGGGGTAACAGCAACAGCCGAACCTCAGTTAAACTTCATTGGTACAGCATTGCCATATTTAAAGGTAAAACCGTCTCTAAAAATTCGGACGATCCCTATGCTACTCAATCGTGGGCGAGGGCCCGTCCATCTCAGCGGTGGCCTTGCACCCACACACCCCACCACCGAGCAGAACCGCTCATATTCCGAAGAAAAGCATTCACCGACAAAGCCCCTCAGCGGGCCGTGCCTGAGAACACTCTCCCCGGAGACTCAAATTGCTCCCTTAAAGGCAAAAACCTTAAGAGAGCGAACTCAAAACTCTCGAATCTCAGCGCCCCAAGGGGGTAACAGCAACAGCCGAACTTCAGTTAAACTTTAGTGGTACAGCATTGTCATCTATTATATTACCCTCCCAGGGTTTCATCCAATCTCTTCAAAATTACCCTCCCAGGGTTTCATCCAATCTCTTCAAAACACGAAATTCTACAACATAAATATTCTTAGAATTTGGGATGCATTTTAAATTATGGTGTCTATCGAACTGTAGATGTTTAGTGAAATGTATGTTATATTATTATTTATAACAGAGAAAAATTTATCTCTTTTAGAAATATTATATTATATATAAAATATAATATTTATTTTAAGAGTTATGAATAATATATAAATATTTTATGAATATATAATATTATTATATATTAATATAATAATTTAAATATATAATAATATTATATATTAATATAAATATTTTATGAATATATAATATTATTATATATTTATATACGGAAACATTTTGACTTTCATATATCAAATTTTAAATCGAACGTTATATATAAACATTACGGAAGTAGACTGTATTACAATTAAGTACAGAAATCGGAGTATTAAAATACAGTATTAGTATTCCGGATGATCAAGAAAATCCAAATACAATTATCGACACCGAAAAAAATGATTTAAAAAAAAAAGATTTAAAATAGAAATTCTGGGCAGATTGCTTTCTGTTTCATGTGGAGATAAAAAAGGAAGCCACTTTCATCAGATGTAAATGGACAGCACAAGACATGTACTTACCCTTGCGTCGCTGAAGAAGACTGCATTTCTATAAAGGCGTACCCGGCATGAAGTCAACGGAGACAGATTAGTAAATCACGTCTGAAATTACACGTGCGAATGACGAATGACATTTACTGGTCACTCCCATTGCTGCTCATCCGGTAGTGTACTTGAAAATTTCATCACTGGTATAGGGAAAACAGCGGTCCGCCGGTAGCACTCTTCCTAAGAGGGAGGAGGGTCACTGCATCAATTGATATCACTGTTCCGCCTCTTCAAGATGTGTTGCGAATGAAAAAAAAAATACATTTCTTTCCACTTTCGTATGCTATCCGAACAAAATAACTGAAGAGATTGATTGTCTTTGTCTACCTGTTTATCTAACGGACTGCATGATCTCTATCTGTACCTCAAGTTGTCGATAGCATCATTCCCCCCCCCCTCTCCCTTTCATAGTCTAGATTTTCAGTTGAAGCAGTCGCAGTGTTGTTTTTCGACTGAAAAAAACCAGAGTTCCAATATCGTCTAAGACGCAAAGAATGGTTGTAAGGGCTCTTACTGAGGATGAGTTAGACGGAATCCTACAAAGGGGTTTCATTACTAAACACAGACAAAATGGCCAGGAAAAGCACACAATTCAATACACGTAAGATATAAGGCATGATTTACAGACAGATCTAAGAGATGAGTCTTCATATTCTTAGTTAGTTTATCTTAATTACAACCAGTGCAGACTCCCAAAATAACTCAACTTGATTCTGATTAATGCGACTTTTGATTTGGTTTACTAATTGGAACTACGAAAAACTACGATAAACCAGACTATGCAGAAAAAACGAAAAACCAGGAATTATTAATCGATGAAGCTCACTCACTGTTTACAAAAAATTACTCCAGCGGTAGGTTTATCGTTAGGAATGAGGCGTCAAAATGCAACAACCAACATATGACTTTCATAAGGTTACCCAATTAGTTAAAGATACAGTATATTTCCAAATAAATTCATAATTAACATCTGGAATAGTGATAGAATGAGTTCCATTGAAGTGTATTATGCCGCATGTTCAGCATTCTGTAGGACTCTTTAACAACCTCACTGCAGCAATTATTGTTGGACGTGAGCTCTTGCAGTTAGTCGACAAAGAGGATTTATTGCGTCGAGTTAAAAGCATTCCTTGTTGGTCATCAATCACCGCAATTCGAAACAACATTATCTAATAATATCATAGTCAGAATACTCGGCGCCAGTCACACATTGGCGATAGGAATGCTTCAGAATTGTAAAAGAAGGATACTCATGTACTGTTTCCTTTTGGAACAGTTATCAAGAACAGCAGTTCTCCTTTAGAGTTATTATAGATTGGGATCAGTAGACAGAGTATACCCGGAGACCCCTCTTCTATCATATGGATAGACAGGAACTGCGGTTTTTATCGCAGACTTGAGAACTTTCTTTCAAGGTTAAAATAAACTGTTGTCGCTCATTCTAAACTAGTGATTAAAGCGTCACTACCGTACATTTTATTAACCAATCAGATCCTTTAGTCTCTGTTGTAACTACTGGCGGCTCGTGACTTGAAATCGTGGAGTACTGCAACTTTCGAAATATAAATACACACTGTAAGTACAGTGTACACATGTTTGGATAAAATATCAAAATTATGGTAAAACTTTTTTAAAAAATTAAACATGAAATAATATTATTTATTATCGATAAAATTATACAGTTTAGTATAATTCAAAATTACTTAAAAATAAATGCATTTACAATTTTTGGACATTACAATTAAATCCTTTAATTGTAATGTCCAGATATTTAAAGAGACGGAGTAAACACGATAAGCACTATGAACACTCTACTACTTGTTCAAACTGTACATAAACAACAGTGGAACTGCGCGACGGACAGTGCGCATTACGCTAATAGCTCGTACCTCACTATGACGTGCATATATTTGCGCGGGTAGAGAATACTAGCAATATGACACTGTGGTAAACACAGTGCTACTAGCGTCCTTAGCCCTCCTAAGTGATACAAGATGGATTTTTAATATTTTTTATACAAAATAAGAGAATTATATAGGATTGTTGATGATAAAATTAAATATAAAGCAAATATAAATTAATTAATAAATATATTTATATATCGAGAAAGATTGGGAGGTGCTGCAGTTCCGCAGTTCCACGGCCCACCCCCTGTCCATCCATTTTCTTTAGAGATAAAGGGGAATATGAAAAGCATTTTTGCTTACCCCATTTAGCCATAAAAAAATAATAAATAAATAAATAAATAAATAAATAAAATAAATAAAAAGTTTTTTTTTTTTAAATTCAGGTTCATAAAAAATTATTGCTTTATACAGAAAGAAATCCGTTTCTGAAACATAATATTAAGACTATAGATTTATTGGTTATAAAACTAAAATAATAATCATAAAAAATAAACCAAGACTGTGCATAGCAGAATAAAGTCATTTTTTACTCTTCAATTAATCTTCCATTTAATTAGAAAGGAATTTCAAATATCTACAAATACATGAAGATTTTTTTAATTAATTTTCTTGTTTTAAATGAGTTACTTTATAAGTTGTGTAGAAACACTTGTGAAGAATTCAATTAGAAAAAATAATATTTCTCCACTTCATAAAAAGAAACTCTCTCCCATTAAGATAATGAGAAATAAGCAAATATTAAACACGAAATAAATAAATAAAAAGAAGTATTCATAATTTCACAACTGGAATCCGGCTCAACCAAACTCACCCATGTGTTTGATAGGAATTTGCACGATAATTGTGAGGTTCTTACAGAAACATGCAAGGGAGGGTGGGGGTTTGGAAAGTTCTGATAAACACCTAGAACAACAATTATATTAAAGCAACTGATATAAGCACAAGAAAGAACAAACTAGGACATCAGTTACCTTCATAGCTCTGCTACCAGTATGTTCTTCATTATAAATATATCAGTTGTTGAGATCAACTATCGCTTTAGAAAAGTTATTACTTAAAAATTAATGAAGTTATCTATAATAGCCATTTAATCACTGAATTCGATTCAAACTCCAAGAGCGAATTTTAAGTATTTCTAATTTTATTATATAAATGTACAACATACACCAAAATAAAGATAAAATATGGAATATCCTTATATTTCCATGTTAAAAACTACTTATATGAAGATTAACGGAAATGAGATAGGAGTGGAAAATAAAGTCCTTTTCAGGACTTCCAGGGTAACAAATGGCAATGCTGTAGCCAATGAAGTTTTAACTGAGGCTCGGCTATTGCCGTTACCCAGCCATGACTAGAGCTTTTAGCTCATAACATCCCATCCACACAGATTTGCTTCATTCAGATGACGGGATAAAGAGTCAAGGACTCAGTCCATCGCCCAGTTCTTATTCTTATAAGAACTATAAGAACTACTTCATCCGAAAATTAAAATTTTCGTTAAGCGTCATCTTATTACTAAATAAATATTTTCACGTAAGGAGAAAGAAGAAAAGATGCAGGGTATTCAAAATTAAAATTATTACAGTTTAAAGACTTGTGGAGCGCCACCCAGTAATCCAAATGCTGTGAAGCTTTACAGGAATTCATTGTGCATCATGCGGAAGCGATATCTTAGAAGATAGATCCGAAAAGTAGCCATGGATCCAAAAATCCGCTGTAGGAGATGTATCAAATATCGATGTACTAATTTCTTTGGGTGTGTAAGAAGAAGGAAAGCGATACAAATATAAATAACACATTTTATTGACTTGTATTATGCATTCATGGGCTGTGCTGGTCAATGTGCTGCCCTTCCCGGTATGCCACAAACTGCATCCTTTCACAGCGTGTGTTCAACTGCAGAATGCAGCTGATCGTGACCGATGTTGCGCATATGATGCGTTATGCTGTCTTTCAGCGCTGGCAAGTTATAAGAATAATCACGATCAACTCTGTTTTTGAGAAATCCCCAGAGCCAGAAGTCACATGCGGGCGGGAGGCCAGATCAGGTGAACGAGGCTGCCATGCAGTGGGAAACACACAGCTGATAACTCTGGCTTCCGTGAAACGTTCTTGAAGAACCTCCTGCGCGCATCGATCGATGGGTGCAGGGATCCCATCCTGTATTAAAATGACTGAATCCATGCATAGGTACTGCTTTTTTGCATCTGCAAATCAGATTACTTTTCTACCTGTTATTTTCCTCAATCTATGCAGAGTGTTGCGTGTTTCTCAAGGTCACATTCCATTCCGTATAGCTTAATATCATCCATCTATCACAAACATGATATTTTCCCTGCTTGCTTTGATGTTTGATATCCAAAGCTAGTTTTTTTTTTTTTTAATTAATGTCTGAGGAATCAGGGCTAGGATGAACATTAGAAGTGAGTCACGTTGGAGAATTCCTCAATTGATATTCACTGCATTCAGATTGTCCACAGTTAGACAATCAATGATGATAATAATAATAATGGTCATTATTATTATTATTATTATACGGGCATCTTCATGGAATCGGAAGATCCATAGTGTAGGGTCCACGGTTTACATGATGCGACTTTAAGAGAACCCGACCAGCATGACGTTGGAAGGAATGTATTTATGTCTGTACTAGTATATATATATGTGTGTGTGTGAATGTATGGGTGTGGATGTGTGTTCAAAGGGCTGGTTTTCCTATTCTGAGGGACGAAAAGCCCGAGTTTCCTGGAGAAAAAACCCTCTAACTTCGTTTGAGATCGAATAACTCACCTTTAGTCGAAAGAGATCAGATAAAGGTTCCTCATCATGGACGGGAATCGAACCCAGGTCATTCCGAACAAAGGGCATTGTCAATACCGACTGAGCTACGGAGGCTCATCCTTGATAATCATACACTTGTACAATATCCAAGTGACCCCTTGTTCTCTCCCTTCCTGTCATGTACTGAAAAAAGATTCCTCAATGTCAATCCTATAAAACTGCTCTAATAGCTTATGTGTCCCTATGAAGTCCCCCCCACCGCCTTTTTGCCTATCAGCTACGTATTGAAGGCCCACAGACCTTCAATTTGTTATAGGGATCATTCCATAGACCTGCCATAATTTTGTACAGTCACCTACGAATCTTCTTAATCGCCTAGGTAATCCAAGTAACAACATCTGTGCGCAGTAGTCCACATGTGGCGTTATAAAGAGGAATAATAACTTCTCTATTCCTGTTTGTCAGTATGTTCGTCGACACGTAATCTGATATTGCTTCATTTGACCACCTTTGCAATATGACCTCTGAACTTCAACTCTCTGTCCACAATCACCCAGAAATCCTCTCCTCAGGAATTTACTACAATTTAATTCCATCAAAAAATATACTAAAATGCTTTTAATCTCTTCTTCTTCTTCTTCCCAAAGCACATTACCTTATGAACTGGTTTCAAAATCCAAACTGACTGGAGGCAGCTCTGTAATAGCAATCAACACATGGGCCATCCCTGTATTCAGATACACAGCAGGATTAGTTGACTGGACACAAGCAGATTTGGTAGCCATTTTCCTTTGTCAATATAGCCAGCGTATTTTAATTATCTTACAAAATCACTGCATCATCTTCAGTAACTATTACTCTTCCCAGATTTCCGTAACAGTTTATCTTATTCCATTAAATTATTTAACCGTGTTTAACGTACACCTTTATTTAGTCTTAGGTTGTTCACATAATTCGAAGAAAAAAAAGAAGAATGAAACCCATTTCACAAGACATTTTTGCGATGACTTGCTTGAGGAACTGTGTTTTCGATTACTTGTTATTCCACGTATTTTTTTCAATTATTTTTAATTTTACTGTTAGAACTGCTTTTCGGTGAATTGTTAATTCGGCTAATTGAATTTTTTCGGTTAACTGCTTTTCGAAGAAATATTTTCGATAAATATTTATCTACTCACTCCTGTGAAGTCCGATTTCTCTAGCTGCCAGAATCTGAGCTATATGACTATTATATACAAAGAAAAATGAATACATTTTGCGTTGAATTCAAAGCATGTAATTTTGTTTTCTAATAGTATATTTATAGAGTTTCCAAAGTCAGGACAATAGTTTTAACGCTAAGAGCGCTCTCATCAGGCACCTCATAGAAATCTCAAAAATTATATAAGTATTTTTTACACTCGTTTCCTTTTACATTCGACATCCACTCTGGTGTCGGTTACAGTAAAGAAAACAAAGTTACAGGTAATCACAAATTTTAGATTTTGATGCCCGGCACTTTTATTATTAGGTACAGAAATTTATCGAAGCACCAGTCGGAGGTTTATAAACTTTACAGCAATACCTATAGCAAAACGAATATCAAAATCTGTTATTGTTCACTCCACGTATATCGCGTGCTTACCTTAGAATCCTAATATAAAGAATTCATTCACATTAGTTGAATACTTTAGGGCTAGATTAGTAAACATGGGCGCAGGTATCTTTGTGTAAGGTGACGTCATCTTTCATCCATACCGTTTCCCGTGTAAGGTGACGTCATCTTTCATCCATACCGTTTCCCGTGTAAGGTGACGTCATCTTTCATCCATACCGTTTCCCGTGTAAGGTGACGTCATCTTTCATCCATACCGTTTCCCGTAGATATGACGCAGTACGTCTTAATGGTCGCTCCAGGATAGTCTGCGGTCTTCGTGTCTTATCTCCTTTGTAACAAAGTATCGGAAAGGAGAAAATAATCCAACAGTAAGAAATCTCGACAGAAAAAAAAAGCGAAAGATCGGAACCTAAATATATGCCTAGCTAGATCGACACGTTGAGTCCGATTTTCTTAGATGTCCTGAGAATGACACCCACGGACCACAGATATCTGCGAATGACGCTAAAAATTGTGTCTAGTAGTCATCACACGGGGAATGGAAAGAAGGGGGAAATAAGCGCTTTTATGACAGTACATCTTTCTTTTTTTTTTTTTTTTGTCGTAACCTGTTGTCTGTTTACAATAGTGAAGAAACATTATCTCTACGTTGCATCCGTTTCGGCGTGATGCAAGTTTGCTAATCAGCAAAAACAATTTCATGTGCCGAATTTTCTTAGGCAGGAATTTAAAATACAGTATTTAAAAAGCATATTACTTATTCATTTAGTGCGAAATTGTTAAGCCTTTTAACCAGCATATTTTAACTGTAGCTTCTAACTTAACAACTCCGAGCACGCTGCAACGTTTTGCTCGTTATAGAAATACATCGAGCAAGGGCACATCTATAATGATCATTATTTCCTTACCAGCATCTAATTTTATTATTTATTATATTTCATTTTTGCGTCTCTACCCAGAAAACATACAGAAACCAACTTCTAGTACGTTAGCACCAATAGTAGACCACGGATGCGATAATATGGAGGAAATCAGCTCTTAGAGACTAAACATGTGCTTTTACAAGCCCTCGCAGACTTCTAGTAACCAGTATAGTGGCCTGACTCATTATAATAATTTTAATTATTTTTAATTTGAGAGTTTTAATTTTAGTAACAAGAGTGGTGTTTCCGAAGTATGTATCTTAGTCCATCAACCGCACTAATGAGCTATCGATCTACAATATTTTGTGGGTTGGACTTACATAAAAGAAATATCCTGCTTTAGACGCAAGCTTCGTCACGATCGGTATAAACATGATACTCTGGACAACGAAAACTATTACATCACCTAATTTTACTAATTAAATTAACTGACTAATTTCCCTTCATTTTGAGGTATTGAAGTTTTATTTCTTACAATCATATTTTATTTATTATTATGAATATGAATTCGTCATTAGAAAACGTTTTCAGAGATAACATACACATTTTCATATTTTTTAAATATATTTTGGCATATCTTGACTGCGCTAGATTAGCCTGAAAAGCTCTAATTACACTGAAAAAAAAAACTGTAAAAACAGTAACCTAGTATCACCGTATTATAGTTCGATAGTAGCATAGTTGTTTATTTTCTTCTGCGTTGTTTTGAAGTAACATAAGTTGGTTTTCTGGTGGTTATAATGGACAAACAACTGGAAAGATATTCTGGTGAAATAATCAAATAACAAGCTAACCATTTACAAGGAAAATGACTTTCAAATATCTTCACAATGATGTCAACATCTCAACATTTTCTTTTCATGTTCCATCGCTCACTCTATTGAGTATTTCTTGCAATTCCTTCTCGCTTCTACCGTGCAATAAAAGTGACTGAGCTGAGCTGTGAATGCGAACATCTTAGAGTAACCTGCTCTCCAATAAAAAGACTTCGATCGACAAAGTTCGAAGTTGGCCACCTTCTTGGGAGAAAAAATTACCTTTCACGTTGTCCACAGCTGATGCTTTGCCATTCACATTTGAGAATGGGACACACGCACACAAAGCTTTAAAGAAATCTTTCTTTTCAAGTGGCTAGCTATGCTCAAGAAACTGAGTGTCATATAATTTTCGGTCTCTCTCTCTCTCTCTCTCTCTCTCTCTGAGAGGTAATGCAGCCCTACGAAGGATGTTGTCTCATAAAACTAAACTAAACTAGCAAAATATGTTTCCCTGGAGTTCTTGAGATTAGTGGCATTTATTCTGAAAAAATCAGTTTTATTTGTATACGAAGTGCATGTTTCAATGATTATATTTTCCTCTCTCTCTCTCTCTCTCTCTCTCTCTCTCTCTCTCTCTCTTTCTGCTGTTTCTATGCTAGTCTGTGTGCCTTTAGTCTTGGTTTACCTTTATCTAATTTTACTGTTGGATCGCAGCTCTTGTTTTCCTCCATTTTATTGTTTTCGTTGTATGTAGCCGTGCACTTGCTTTACTTTAATTAATCTTGTTTACTCTTACTTTTATCCTACTTCAGCTAGAAACGAAAACAA
Source organism: Typopeltis vanoorti (assembly GCF_054136105.1). Taxonomy (NCBI): domain Eukaryota; kingdom Metazoa; phylum Arthropoda; class Arachnida; order Uropygi; family Thelyphonidae; genus Typopeltis; species Typopeltis vanoorti. The sequence continues at coordinate 45,722,187 of NC_143561.1, read as the reverse complement.
AATGAAGATTGTGAGATCTTCATTTTGATCGTGTCAATATTGACTTTGCCTCTGTAGTTCAGACTCAGTTTTCAAATAAATACGTTATTTTTCATCAACCACAAAACTTCGTCCCAATACCCGGATGTCTTATGAAACAAGGGAATGTTACTTTCGATCGTATCGTGGAAATTTCTGCATCATTTAGCAGCTCTCAGGGACCACAATCTCTCAGGGACCACGATCTCTCAGGGACCACGAGCATGAGTCTGTGAGAAAAAGATCACAGATTAACTGATCACCCTCCTCTACACAGCACATCAAGCATTTTACAGTAGTTTTTGGTGCATTGTTCCATACATAAGAAGAGTATTTTAAGGTAGTGCGGATTTAGAATTTCCAGTATTAGAAATTGTACAGGTGAGTGATAATGTTTTGATCGTAATTTTCGGATGCAGAAGAAATTATGGATGTGATTTTCTTTTGCTATGGAAGGCTAGAAGTCTTTAGAGATGATGTGTTTATGCTAGGAAAGGTCAGCGTGCTCTTTCTTTTGTGAAATAAGACAGTGGTTTGTTCTGATAGGATTGAATTTGAGAAGGTTGTGCATATCATAGTGAAATAAAACAAACAGATCTAAAATATAGCAACAGGCACCAAAAAATTTTATTGTAACGTATAAATACTGGACCCTGGTGGTTTCGTGGTACCATCTCCAGTCTATAGAATATTAGGGTGTGTAGGCATGTTTGAAATTATGGCAAAAGAAGCAACCAGAGCTTATCATGCAAGTTTATGTGTATAGGTTGTTTAAGTTCCTCTTTTGTATGCTGTTTTTGAGATAAAAGAAAGCTGAGTTTCTGGGAGATAATGTCAGTGCAAAAAATTATTGTAGATTCCATTCAGTTTGTATCACCTACAGGAACTCCTCTAAGCCTGTATTTTGTCGATTTTCGGCTTTTACTCTTAAACGCCGGTGTTTAATAATAAATCTGAGGAAAACGCGGCTCTATAACACACACACACACACACACACACACACACACACACACACACACACACACACACACACACACACACACACACACACACACACACACACAGTTAAGATCAGGAACATTACTCCTTATCTGACAAGATGAGGAGTAATGTTCGTCATCATCGGAAGGCACTCAGCCTTGATGATGACGAGACAGAGAGACTACTTGCTACCATTTGGCAATAATCGTCTTCTTCTTCTTCTTCTGCTGCAACTTCTCCCACTTAAGTCGGGTCGCTGTTAATGATGAGTCTCCTCCACATCCTCCTGTCTTCAGCTGTCACCACATCCAAGTTCTTCGCCCTCAAGTCCTCTTCTACCAGCTCCCTCCATCTCTTCTTTGGCCGCCCACGCTTCCTTCTTCCTTGTACCTCCATCTGCATGACCTTTCTTCCCACATATTCGTCCTCCCTCCTCATCATATGACCAAACCATCTCAACCTTGCCGTCTGTATCTTTGCTCCTAAGTTCGTAACTTTCACTGTTCCCCTCACATAGTCATTTCTCAGATGATCCTTTCTGGTCACACCGCACATCCACCTGAGCATCCCCATTCCGCTACCTCCATCCTTCTGATGTTATTTTTCGTCACAGCCACAGTTTCCATAGCATACGTCATAGCTGGTCTCACTACTGTCTTATAGATTTTGCCTTTCAGATTGATCGGCACCCTCTTATCGCATAGCACTCCAGCTATCTCTCTCCAGTTCCTCCAACCCGCTTTTATCCTGCCTCCCATTTCTTTCTCGGCCCCTCCATCTTCTTCCATTGGTGAACCTAAGTATCTAAAGTCTTTCTCCTTCCTGATGACATTTCCTTCCAGCTCTCGATCTGTTTCCTGTTCGCCGTCCACTTTGCAACATATATACTCTGTCTTACTTCTGCTCAGTCTCATACCTCTCTCTTCCAGTACGTTTCTCCATCTTTCCAGTTTAGCTGCCACTTCTTGTCTTTAATCTGCACACAGCAAGATGTAATCTGCATACAATATTGTCCAATGCGCGTTTTCTCTCACCTCCTCGGTCACCACCTCCATCAAATATTAAACAGAAACGGACTTAATGCAGACCATCTGTTACTTGAAAACTTTCTGTCTGTCCCAGACAGGTCCTAACTTTTGTCTTCGCATTTCTGTACATCTCCCGCACCAACCTGACATATTTCTCAGGTACCTTCTTCTCCCTGAGACCTCCAGACTTCTTGCCTTGGAACTCTATCGTATGCTTTCTCCGGATCAATAAACACCAAATGTAGCTCCAGTTATTTCTCTCGAAACTTTTCCATCATCTGCCGTAACCAAAAAATAGCATTTGTCGTTGATCCACCAGGCATGAAGCCAAAGTGTTCCTTTGCAATCTCTACCTCTATAACCAAATTTTTTTCAGAGTACCTCTTATCTAAATATAATTCAGGATTCAATTATAATATAAATCTTGTGTATATTCTAGAGTCAATTTTATTCACTTGCTGTGTTAAAACCTGAATTTGTTCAAGGAAATTCAGGTTTTACATAAAACATATAAAAAAAAAACTAACCTTCTACATAAAAACTGAATCAATAACTTTCCATAAAGTTACACTGGAAGGATAAAAAATAAACTAGTGATTTCGTATTAGCATTCAAATATGTCATTAAAAACAAATAAAAAAATATTTAACACTGCTGAAAAATAAGTAATTTTATAAAAAAAACTTGCTAATAATACTGAGTTAATTTATGGTAGTTATTTGTTTTATAAGCGTGCCTGATAGACTGAGTTCTTTAATGTTATGTGCATATTTCCTTAAAGTAGTCGGTGTGGTATCAATCTGTAGTGGAACAATTACTTGATTTTATCCAGTGTAGAATTTGGTATTCGTCGCGAAATTTGAAAGAATTGTGGAAAGAGAGCGAAACTGGTGAGCGAATGTGTAAGAACATTTAAGTGTCAAAATATTGACACTTAAATGTCTTGAGTGTCAGTGAGAATTAAACAAAGGACTTGATAGTGGAGTAGATCTATTGCTAAAAGACTGGAGAATATTAATATCGGTGATAACATTAAAAGTGCGGTTGTCAGAAGACCGGCACATAACTGAGGTAGCTACATTGCTTCTAACTGGGGGGGGGGGGGAGACTGAACGTGAGGCCTTGACTTGGAAAATGGCGGAAATTAATGAGAAATATTCAGTTAAGGAAGGTGATTATACAAATCTTAGAAAGAGCTTGAAACTGTTCCATGACATAAAATCTGCAAGGAAAGGATTTTGACAGTGCATGAGATTAATCAAAGGGTATATCTGGAAGAACCAATATCAGACTTAAGGTCAGTAGGGTAAATCAAGTAGGAATTGTTAGTTTAGTTAACACCAAAAACAATACTCACCAATTCATCCTTTCTCTTTTATATTATAATTTTACTGAATATGTAATACGATTGGTCCTTGGTGGTTTATATTAATGTCTGCTATCTTTACTAATTGTAATAAACTCTTCAGTACAAAAGACAGCTTTAACTGTGAGTAGCGACATTACGATTATTCACGAGATTCTTTTAACTGAACAGGTCTTGTTGAATAACGTCAAAGTTTACTAATTGCAATCGACTTTATTATATGAGAAAGGGAGTGGTGTATATTTTAAAACGTTAAGATTGATAAAATGATGGACATGACGTAATACTTCTTCGACTGATTCTTTAATTTTGGAAGAACATCGTTTTCTTGCATAGTAAGAGACTTAATATATAAAATATATTTTAAAATATAATTACTTATAAAACTTAACTTTTAAATATGCTTTATTAAATATAATTCATTTGTTATTACTTATAATGTTGCACACTAATTTATAAATATTATAATTAATATTTATCAATTATTGAAACAAAAACACATTTTTGCAAACTCCACAGAGACACGAATATTCCCTATATTTTCTCTTTTCTACGATCCTTAGCAACCAATATTTTCCTAAAGACGTCCACACATCCCATCCCAATGATTTGGTTCAGCAAACTGCAGCATACGATCCAACGGACATATTCAAATATAGAACACCAAAAGCTATATCAGCCTCCTTTAGTGATGCATAATCTCCATGCCCATTCAGGGCGAGCAATCTGCTCATAAATTTTACCCTCACTGTAACCACAGATAGCGAGGAATATGAAAAGCATCTTGCTTCACCCCTAAAGACATAAATGTCAATTGTCGATACATTTTTGCCAATGATGTAGCAGATGAAGTTTTAACTGAGGCCCGGCTATTGCTGTTACCCTCCTGCCATGATCAGAACTTTATATAGCTCAATAACACCCTATCCTTACACTGTCATCTACAGATAACTGGGAAGATGAAAAGCATTCTTGCTTCGCTCTTTTTAGCCAGTCCTTAAATAGATTTATGGATAGGGTAGTTTTTCTTTATTCTTTGTTTATATTTGTTTATGTTTATCTTTTTTGTAATATTTCATTGTCGCCTTTATTTCTGATTTTTATGTAATTTTTATCGTTATCTTGTAACATACCCGTACCGCTCACAGGGTGATGAAAAATCATTCCAGGGCATATTTTAACACTCCCATCCCCTCACTGAATGTACCCACACCAGAAGAGTAAAATATTAGTTTGATTAGAACTTTTATGCTCAACAAACTTGCTTCTCTAAGAGGGGAATGTGCAACTGCTACAAAATAGTTTTTCTCTTTCCTATTACCTGTCAGTCTGCATTACTTTGTAGGGTATGCAGCATTCCTGAATCTATGCTACTGTCAGCAGAGCGAACATAAAACAGGTATTGAGTAGCTGTTTTATAGCTTTGGTGATGAATTCTTCTTCGAGGTTCCAAGGCTTATTAGGCCTACAGAAACGTAATAAAATGGTAACGAGATTACTTTAATGAAAAAGTTTTCTTAAACATTTGAAGTAGCTTCTTTTACCGCTTCGTCCAGTTTTATGAATTCTTCGGTGCTACTCAAAAGAAACCGATAAAAACAAATTCTTCGGTGTTTCACCGATAAGTTACGCAGTTTGGAGATGACATTGCGGATAATCGGAAGTCTTACGATCCTATACATGCTGGAGAATTAATCACATTGCATATCCCTAATTTCAACGGAATGAAGAGTATTAAAAAGTAATTAAAAAAACCGTTTGAGGTAATTTAGCTTCTTTAATAGCAAAATCCAATTAATCTCGTCTAAAAAAGGATTATTTTGAAGGTAATTTCAAGGCTGTTAAAGGCAAATCATGCATCGTTGAAATCCAGTTATCAGATAACATCCGGGAACATTTTACAGACCAGACAGATATGTGAGAGGAAAATATTTCGCCAAGTGGCTCAGGTGTTAGTAATGGCTGCTATTAAATAAGGCTTGCAGCATTGAAAAGTGCAACAATCGGCAGCACGTGCTTTCTTTCATTTATAAGGAGTCTTGATCAATTTGCTAGATAGTGCTAATTATGTGCAGCACCACCAGCTGGCGAAACATTTCAACTTATTCTACGGAGTGTATTGCATCTTTCAGAAACCACATTTCACAGGAAATGTCCTCACAAAATTCCTTGTTGTATTTATTAACTTTTATACGTTTCAGCAAAAGGGATGATAAGTAATTCTCTCCGTTCAATTGATCATATAATCACAGAGTAATTAATTGTTTTTGTGTGAGATAAATTCTCGAGAGTATATTTATGACAATCCAACAGTCTGTTGCAATAATTTTATTGGTGATTACGTCGACAGAAAACATGCAGATCAATAGCAACAATGACTTTTATGAAGACGCTAAAAAGAAAAAAGACCAAAGAAGGAAAAAAAAGAAATCGACTGAAAAGATATGAAAAAAGTAAATAAATAACTAAAGCGAAAATAAATTAAAAAGAAAGATCTAAATAGGTGAAGGAGAAGAATAAGACAAAATCTTACAGAAAAAATGTTAAAGAAAAATATTAAGCATCATCAAAGTGGTTTACGTGATGAGTAGCTAGTCTTTGTTATACTTAATTAACTTCGTTTCGCTTTGATTGAAGTCTTAACTAACGGCAATTAGAGATTACGATCGCTTCGGTTAAAGTTCCGCTAACTCAATCGATTTACGATATCCACAGTCATAGCTGTTCAATAGAGAACTAGATAACGGCATTTAGTCAATTCTCGTAGATTCTTTAATTATTTTGAGTTCTGTTTCACTGTTAATATGCCCTCTGTATTCGTCTGATGTTTTCCTCCTAAATACAGAAAAGTTTAGTAATTAAACTTATCTTGTGCCAATTGCATTTAGTAATTCTGTTTTTGTAATTGTTTAGCAAGTGTGTTGCAGTTCTTATTTTGTTCTTTTGCCTGTTTTGTGTCGGTCCGTTGACTACTCAAGTTTACCGCCTACTAACAATTAGGCAATTTTCGGAGAGGGGGAAAGTCTTATCTGTGTTCCATCATTTAATGAAAAGCAATGTTTGTTCCATAGAAAGAAAGAAAGAAAGAAGAAAGAAAATACAGAACGAAAGACAAAGAGACAGTGAGAAAGATAAAATGTAAATAAAATAGAGAAAAAGAGAAAAGGGAAAAAGTACCAGACTGAAAGCAAAGAACGGCGAAGACAGATAGAACAATAGATAGACAGAGAGAGAAAACGATGAAAAAGAAAACAGGTAAATAGAGAGAAAGACAAAGTGATCAACAATACCATATGTGTGTGTATATATATATATATTTTTATTATTATTATTTTTTTTATTATTTTTTAATTTTTAAAGAATTGAATGATATAAACCGAGAGTGAAGAAAAAAGCTTTAATGGAATCACACGACCAGTTTCGGCTTTTTACAGCCTTGTTCAGGTGTTTTCATGAAAGAAAAGAAAAAACATTAAACATAAAAACTGTGAACAGTACAGGAAAGTCACTATACATATTTAACCTGAAAACGTTGTAGTTAACGTATTCAAAGCTATTCCTTCGTTGGCCACATTGTTGGGTGAGTGCGTGCGTATAGCATCTCGTGAACGCCAGTATATGATCACAGCAGAATGACAGTCTGGGAGGCTGTAGCTTAAATTATTATTTAAATGTACAGGGTTGAGGATGATTTCTCTAGATTCTACTATTTTTCTCTCCAATTGTCATGGCAACGGAAAATGTTGTTAGATCTATCCCAAAGGATTGTATGACTATGGTTTGATCATCAGAATCGGCAGAAAAATGGATATGGGTGGATAAAGCACTGGCACGTGTTCTCTTGTAAGTGATGTCCCTCCTATGCTCATCCATACGTAATTCAATAGACTTATCTGTCTGGCCAAAGTAAGGAATGTCGCAGTCACACCATATATTGTATACACGGGGATATTTTAGATTGTGATGGCTAGGCTTTGTGCTCAATAGAGAGCAAATCTTAGGAAGCTGAGTGAATAAAGTTCTAATGTTATATGTTTTGAGAACCTTGGCTAATTTTTGAGAGACTGAGCTTATGTATGGTATAGATATATTGCCTTTAACATTACTAATTTCTTCAGTATGGCGACTAGGAGGATTAAAGAGATATTTTTTAGTAATTGTTTGAGAATAAACATTCATTATGAAAGTAGATCGAAGAAAATTGATTTCTTTATGAAGTACATTTGGGTCGTCAAGAAGAGAGCGAGCTCTATGTCCCAAAGTAGAAATAATTCCAAGTTTCTGAGGAGGGAAATGATGGGACTTACTATGGAGATATCTATTGGTGTGTGTAGGTTTTCTGTATATCGACATTTTAGGTTTTTCAGAAGAACAGGTCAGTTTTACGTCCAGGAAAGGCAGGCAACCATTAGTTTCAAACTCAGCTGTCAATTGGATATTCGGGTGTTGACTATTGAGATGTTCAAGGAAATCCAGGAAAGAATCATGTCCATGGCTCCAAATGAGGAACATGTCGTCCACATATCGTTTCCAAATTCTAGGTGCTTAAGATTATGAAGCTTTAACTTCATAATCTTCCAGATAAATGTTGGCAAGTACATGAAATAAAGGATTACCCATTGCTATATATATATATATATATATATATATATATATATATATATATATATATATATATATATATATATATATATATATATATATATATATAAAATAAAAATATTTTTGAAATTATGGAAATAAAAAGAAATACAAAGATGGTAAGAAAGAGAAGGCGCACGAGAAATAGAGAGATGATTTCTCTGTTTTTGTCTCTCAATCCAGAAAACTCCCAGAACACAGTTTAAAAAACTTCCACTGTTTTAAAGGGATTTTTTTTTTGTTCTTATATGACGAGGATATTTTTTTCACAGAAACTCACGTAATTACTATTCCCGCATACCTGGTAAGCGAAAGACACGCTACCTACCTTGAAGAGAAGATTCAAGATACAAACAAACACTCACCTTTACCAGTAATTTTTATATCTCTGATCGCGAAAAAGGCTCCGCAGCAAGATGTAAATACAGAAGACGAGTAAGAAAAAAAGATGATTCCGAAGAAAAAGAGGAAGAAAGTGAAAAAATTAAGACAACATTCTAATATCGAATGATGTGTTCAGATATTATTTGCAACGATAATGCTATTAGTATGCACACAAACCATTTCTAGAAAGCACTCTAAGATTAAAGCAAATTCTTAAGTTTAATTCTAAGGGAGTTCTGATTTCTGCATCGCTAAAACTAAGAGGTTGCCTTATAACAAAGATTCAGTCCAAAATCCACAAATGTCGATTTAGGACTGAATAAATCATAAATCCAGACTTATGCTATTCAAAAATGTCTTCATTCGCTTTTCTCATGCTGTCTTTCACCGCATTAAAAGTGACGTGATCTGTTCATTTCCCTAATGCGTTTCCCGATACAAGGGAAAGATTGTAATTTCCCTTGGACAGAAAGACTGGGCTGTTGGGATGAAATATGTTCCTTCCCTCTGAGCATACAGAAGAAAATAGAAAAATGTATATAAAACAACGAAATAGCTCTTCAGGGGAAAATACACTTACTCTAAGTAATTTTTTGTGGTTATTATGGTCAACGTTTGCTAATTCTATGTTTTAGTTTACAATATATGTTAAAAAAAATTCATTTTAATTTTTGAGGTTGGTTGGTGTTATATTAAAATTAGGACTATAACTGAGAACAAGCATTACTATGGCCGATTTGGCTGTTTTTCTAAAGAACACACACCGCCACCATGTTGCATTAAACTGAGATAATGTGTCAGAAGAGGCATTTTAGTTAAGAAAGTGCCTCAACAAATACCAACCAGTTATTACTAGATATACGCAGTTATATGACGAGCGAATATTCATGAATGATTACTCAATTACGATAAATTGGGTTACTGGTTACAGTCTTATTCCATCGATTTAAGGAAACTATTGAATAGGACAAAACGAAATGAATTCCAGAGGGCCGGGGGTTAACATTACTTTTTCGTTTTTCTATGCTGCTCAAAATCAGTACACAGTAGTTGATAACATATTTAGTTATAGAATTATTCCAGTATCTACTATAGAAGGACTTTTAAATTAAGTATAAAACATTTATTTCTTGCACCCCGATTATTTGGGTATAAAATACTAAATAAACTTATATATTTAATCGATTTTATAAAAAACAAATTGTAAATTAAAATTTATATTTTTGATATTATAATTTTTATAAATACAACTTTTTAATTAAAATGAGATAGTCTTCAAATAAGGATACAACAACCTCAACCTTTGAAGTTGATGTCTCCCGTGTGGTGGCCGGGATAAGAATAGTCCCAATGTAGCTCATGCATGTCGTACGAGGCGACTAAAATGGGTATCCAGGGACGGTAATGGATGGCAATGCTGTAGCCAATGAAGTTCTAACTGAGGCTGGGCTATTGCTGTTTCCCTCCTGCCATGATCAGAGCTTTATATAGCTCAATAACACCTTATCCTTACACTGTCCTCTACAGATAACGGGGAATATGAAAAGCATTCTTCCTTCGTCTTTTTAAGCCAGTCCTTTTAAGGACTTGAAGTTGTTGTTGTGTTGATTCTGAAACTTACATTTCCTTGGTCGTATTTAAGAATCTTCATTTTGATTGATTTTTCGAAGATTAAACAGTAGCTCGTGACAGTACTCAGCATAGAATTAGAAAAAAAAAATTGACCGAGTTCGACATTAATTTCTCTTCGACATTTTACATTCGTAGCGTTTGGCGAAAGTTAATGCTGGGCAATCAGAGGAATACGCAGAACACAAACCCGGTTTGAAAGTAAGCTACATATCGAATACTATCTTCCTTCGCAAAGGAGTACGCCAGGGATATCATTTGAGTCCATCCACTAATTTTTTTTCTTTGGTATTAGAACCACTTCTGAGATTGATGAACAATACCACTACCATGAACACCCTGGCTTAGTAACAGTTATTTAATCAACCTACATCCTGTACAAACGTATGTTGTGAGTAGAAGACCACAGCTTACTAGGAGAAATCTAAATGCCACTTTTCGGTGTGGCCATGTTGGCGGGTATAATCTATTTTAGATTTGTTGACTGAATATTTATTACAATAGCCACACCAAGATGGGGCTAACTTCATACTGCACTAGGGTGGGACTGTTGTCACATTGTCATCTGCTAGCGCGACAATTTTTGAACTGCAGTTTTCTACATCGCTGAGTTAGTTCAACTACCGACTGAGATAGTAATTGAACAATACAGAAAGTAACAAAATATACACTTTATTCAACAATAAACCTGCATTTTTTCAAGACTCACGTTTCTACTCTTCGGCTATGCTATGTAAATATGCAAATAATAAGTAATTAGAAAAAGGATTAAACATGATTGTGTTCGATAATATTGTTCATAAAACACGATAAATGTATGTCTAGAAGCGGGAAAGAAGTTATAAAATTACAACCAAGAAATTTCAGACGTCTGAAATCAACTTTTAGGCTTAACCGAAAAATAACTGACATCGTAGAATAAGTCGTGACCTTGTGTACAGAAGCAGAAGCTTGTTTACTTGTCCAGACAAGTCACGACGATACGTACCACCGGGCAGCGTAGTTTAATAGAAAAACAAAACATCGATATACTCTTTCTTTGTTTCTTACATCCATTATTTCTTGACTTCCGTAGCACGGTTCTCCATTTCCGACAAGCACCGCGCGCGCGATATAATGTTGGGCGACAATTCTGCCAAGTCATCGATCTGAGCCCAGACAGCCAATTTGTTGAACTTCTTTCACGCAACTCTCTTCATTACAGAGGCGTTGCTAGGGAGGAGCGGAGAGGACGGTCCTCTCCGGGCGGCACTTTGAACCTATTTGAACTTTTGCAGTTAATTCTGAAGTACAGTCTCGAGAACTCATTTCCAAATATTGTAATACTACTGCGAATTTTCCCCACAATTGCTGTAAGTGTTGCTAGTTGTGAGAGGAGTTTCCTAAATAAAATTGATTAAGAATTACCTACATTATCATGAAATAGACTTCGCCAATGTCGACGACTTTGCTAACAGAAAGGCAAAAAAAATAACATTTTAGAGTGTTAAAATTAAAGTTTTACTTCGAAAATAAACATAGTGTTTTAATTTATTTCCCTATACATCGTTTTGATTGTTTTGTAGTATTTTTGTTGTGTATTAAGAGGGGCAGCAAACTCAGGGGCCGACCGGGGCTTGAAAAGCTCTAGCTACACCACTGCTTCATTAGTGACCTCATTCATTAGTGACGTATACATTTATTTTGTCTACTGAATAATTATTTCACGGATGCTGACAAAAAGTCTTCGCCCGCTTTCATCATACTGTTTCAGTAGAGCCATCCTTTTTTCTCAAGAACGAGTCAAGGATATCCCTGGCTGCTACCTCCCCTAAGTATCTACCAACTTGTATTTATTCTTTTCAATTGATTTCCAAAGTCTTCCAAAGAAAGTATTTCATCACAAAAAATGAGTAGCGGGGTCTGTAAAAAAACGTTTCCAAAACTTACAAATTTGGAGAAATTTCGGATATGCGAAGATAAAAAACAAAACCGCATTTTTTCTCCCAAACTCACAACATCGAGCCATTTTTCTTCTTGACGCTTTGTTATAAAATAGGAGTGAAGAATTTGGTCGGTTTTTCTTTTTTGTGGCCTCCTTACCTACTCGTATAGAAACAGAATAACGCAGGAAGTATTGCACTAACCGATCAATTGGTTGCAAACAATCTGCATGACGCAGGACATATATATGACACAGAGGATGAAGCTTGACGCTTTTCATATTCCTTGTTGTCTGTTTCGGGAGCAGTGATGGGAGAGATTTGTGAGCTATTTTAGCTCGCCCTGAGTGGGCCGAAGTGGCTATTTGTCATTGAGTGTTAGGATGGCTTTCGGTCTTTTATGTTTCCAGTGGTCATTACCGTCATAGTTTCCGGCTTGCTGTATTAGTTGGTTTGGATGCGTAAATGTCTTCATAAAGAATTTTTCTCCTAGGGAGCGTAGTGGTGGAGAGATGTAGGGGATATTTATGTCCCGGTGGATCTGGGCATTCCTGATGAACCACGGGGGGTCCAGTATCATTAGCAGGCACTTGTTCTGTAGTCTTTGTAGCTTGAGGATGTTTGTCTTGGAGGTATGGCTCCAGGCTGGGGAGGCGTATATAACTGTGGGACGGTCACCACTGTCTTGTACAGTAGAATTTTGTTTCTTAAGCGTAGTTTGCTGTCTGTTGATCAAGGGGTATAGCTGGGCGATAACTTTTGAAGCTTTGGTGCATGTGATCTTGATGTGGCTGTTGAAGCATAATCGCTTATCGAGAATTATTCCGAGGTATTTTACTTCAGTTTTCCAGAGAAGTTTGGAGTTGAACAGGGTGATGTCTCCTTTTGGGGATGCTCGTCTTCTTGTGAAGAGTATCGTTTTGCTTTTCTGGGGGTTTAATTGAAGTCGCCAGTTTTTAAACCATTTTTCTAGATTCAGGATGGTGTCTTGTAGTTTCTTGGTAACGAGATATGGTTGGCGAGATCTGGCTAGAATAGCCGTGCATAAAGGGTGGATGTGAAAGGATTTTGAGGGATGTCTGCCATATAGATGTTGAACAGGATCAGGGCTAGCAGTGATCCTTGAGGAACTCCAGCGAGGATTTTCCATTGGGTTGAGACTGTTTCATTGATTTTGACTTGCATCCTCCTATTGGAGAGGTATGATTTGATCAGGTGTATCATGTTTAGTGGAAGGTTAGCGATGATAAGTTTGTAGAGGAGGCCTTTGTGCCAGATCTTATCGAAGGCCTTTGATATGCCTAGGAAGACGGCTCCAGTGTGTTGATTCCAATTAACTCCTGTGGTGATATATTCTACCAGTCTATGGATCTGTTGGGTGGTTCTGTGATTTTGACGGAAGCCAAATTGTTCCTGTTGAATGATATTTAGTTGGACATGATCTTGGAGTCTGATGAGGATGATTTTCTCAGCTATCTTCCCTAAATTGGATAGCAGGCTGATGGGACGGTAATTTTCAGATAGGTGTGGGTCTTTGCCTGGTTTGTGAATTGGGAAGATGTCAGCTATTTTCCATGAGTGGGGGAAGTGCTGCCATTTGAGGATGGAGTTTATGATGTTTGCCAGATGTGCTATAGCTTTGCATGGTAGTGCCTTGATGACTTGGTTAGTGATGCCGTCAGGACCTGGGGCTTTTTTGATCTTGAGATGGTTGATGATGCCGATTATTTCGATAGGTGAGGTAGGCATTATAGGGCTTGGATTGACATCGGGACGATTTATTGTGAACCTGACTTTACGATGGATTTTGTATACATGGCTGATGTTTAGGTTCTCATATGCAGGACTGCATTGTTTCTCTAGGTTTCTTGCTATGGCTTCGGCTTTGTCGGCATCTGTGTATGCAAGATGCTGTTCTGCTTGCAGAGGAAGGGGGGGATTTGAGCTTGTTCCTGAGGTTGTTTAGGAATTTCTATACAGAGTGATCTGCTGTAGAGATGGAGGTGAGCTTGTTGTCCCATTGTTGGTTCCTGTGGTTCTGGAGAGCTTCTCGGACAGATTTGTTTAATCTGTTGAGGGTTGTTTTGTCCTGAGGAGCGCAGGAGTGTTGTTATATCTTTTTCTTTGTCTGTTTTGTTTCCGTTAAGTCCATGATTTCTTCCGGGAAACAATTTTGTTTATGGGTAATTGTGGATACTGTGGCTGCTGTTATGGCTTTATTGATTTGATTGGTGAGGTTCTTTATTGCCGTTTCTATTTCTTCCTTGGCTTTTATAAGGGGAGCCGGTCCAATGTGTTCTGGTAGCACTTTCCTAAGTTTCTCCCAGACAATGGAAGTTGGGGGGCGGGGGGAAGTGACTGGTCTTTGTTCCATAAGTGAAATAGGATTGGGTTGTGGTCTGATAATAATTCGTTCAGTGCTTGAATGCTGTGCTGGTATTTGATGTTGTGTAGGATGGCGATGTCTAGGATGTCGGCTGTGCCAGGTGGGCTGTGGTGGGACAATCTGCATGAATTATTTCAATACATTATATATAAAAAAGAAAAGGCTTTTTATGAATGGTGAATAAGTATTAGAATTAAAAACGTTTAAGATTTTAAATATATTTATTTTTATTTAAGCTTACTATATAGTATTTAATACATAATATTTATTTTATAATTTATTATTAAATATGATATTAAATTTAATGACAAAATTTTATTAAATGATACTTTATAGATAGAATTACATTCGTTTCGAATAACCATTTCATTTATGGTCATCTTGAATACAGTCACATATTAAACTCAGAGAAAGGTCTTAGAAATTGTCATTTCAAACGTCGCATAATTCCATTAGAAATGGACTCTGTTATTACTGGATATTCTACATTACAAAAGAGAACGGAAATGTCCCTTTACAATTATATCACCAGAGTTGATTAGAGATTCACAGAACGAGTGGAGTCGTCTTCTGCTATGCAAGATTGATTTAAGCGTAGTTATTCGAATAAAGAAAACGACTAATGACCGAAATGTCTTGTTTGGGCGACCAAGAATGTTTTTGGAATAAAGGATTATTATTAATGGAAGAGTAGATTTTGATCGGCAAGAGTTTTTGTCTGTTTTCAGAGATTAGGCTTGCAAAGGACTGTGAGAAATGACAGAGTCATTAACGTACACATCATGCTTACTATAAGAGCAGCAATGGTTCGAGAGTATATCTATTCTGCCAGCTTAATAATTAGATCTTTTTAGTATCAGATGTAGTTCAGATAGCTGTTTTAATAAAGATAAACGGTTTACTCATTATAACGCACTGTGAATTGAGCAGAAAAGTTATAAGCAACGGCAAAAGAAGGTAAAAAATTTCTTGAGATTTTATTTCAGGTCGAAGCATATTTTTCCATTTCAGATTGTTCGACTTTATTTTTTACAGAAAAAAAACTCTTCGGGTTTAAGAAATATAAGATCGTCATAGATTTAATACGAGTTTATTATAATTGACTAGACTGAGACATATATAAGCCGAAGTCTCTTTCTTTATTTAATTTTATTCTTATTTATTTATTATTATTATTATTTCTTGCCTTTTTCAAGGAAAGTCACGTTACAGTTACTGAGGAAATCTGGATAACTCACCCTAATTTCTGAAGTCATTTTTCTCAGAAAATTATAGTTTTTCAAGCTATCTAACAGAATACCCGACAATCCTCTCCACTCATCCAACGCATTGGGTTTTTTAATCAGTCCTCCTTCTTTCAGTGGGCTGTTGAAGTACCTATTATCTTGCTGATTCGGATGATAATTTCATCCAAGTTTCATCTCTAGTGGAAAGCCATCCCTCAGTCATTCAAAGCCTCTTATCCATTAGCACTACAACAACGCCATTTGGGATGATCTTGGAGGCGTTTACACCTCTATATCCATATATTTGTTGCAATTGCATTACAGAAATTATCTATACTGGAATGACGGTTGGTGTGTGTGTGTGTGTGTGTGTGAGAGAGAGAGAGAAAGAGAGAGAGAGAGAGAGAGGGGGAAGACTACCGAGATTAAAGGATACCTTGAATGGTACCACTTTTTTAATACAAGTGCAAACAATCTGAAGCTTAACGACGAAGTTATGATATCACAGTGTATAATGATAATTTTGAGAGTGTCAGAGGACATCGTGTCATTCTGCAAAACAGACAAATTGGCTAGAAGAACACACGCAATAGACATTTCATAAAATATGAGTGTGGAAAGGAGAAAGTAAGGGAAATATTTACGCCACGAGAATGTGAATTCCTATCTTGGAAGGGGAACTTTTAGCATAGTTTGCATATATTATATAATATCCAGGATATCCTAGAGCGAATGTCAGTACAGTTTTGTTAAGTTGGCACTTAACGTTTCTAGTTGGAACCACTTGACAAAGAAATGCGACAATTCTTTCTCAAGTGGTTCTCGTAAATACAAATACAATTATTAGTATATAAAACACAATGCTGTTTAATATACTAATACTCTCATTAAATACTGAGCCAAACACATTTCCATCATTCGTTCTCTTTTTACGTGAACTCTCCTCTGTTAGTATCATATTAGAACTACGCAAATTAATCCACTTTCCCGCAATAAATAAGAATGCCAGCATTGTCAGAATATACCAAACATGAATAATTCTCAGGTTAATTGGACCATAAATTATATTCACAAAAGCATTTGCAGGAGCTAAGTTAGCATCCTTGATAATTTCATCAATTTCCGTATATGGTAAGAGTCTAATTGCATCTGTTTCGTATTGAGATTTTCACTGCCAATGAAATATCTTCACGATGAGACAGCAGTGAGAAGGACAAAATTAATTGATGATTTATTAATTAATTAATAAAAGATGGGTAGATGGAGTAGAAAGAACAACCTTCGCTATTACTAGGAGCTATTTATTCAGAGTACATAAAGTGTAGAGTCATCTCTTGTTAATAATTAGTAATATTTAACAGTACTGCATTAATTAATTAATAAGCCGATTATTAATTAATCTCTTCTTTTTTATAGGCTTGTCTTGGAAGCGTTTTCCGTATATGTTCTCTTTAATTCAATAAAGTCAAGGTCAATTACAACAAACTCGTTTTGTGAGAATCCATCTTAGATTTAAATATTTTATTTAAATTTATGGTGATCTGTCGCTTTGCAATGATCTCGTTAAAACGAGAATTCTGATTATACAGTCTCAAAATATTTCGAGCCCGGCTGCATTATTAATGATCATTATTATGTATTCATTATATAATATATTTGTGTATCGGTCAGACTAATTATCTGCATCGAAAGCACTGAAATCACGAAAAGATACATGCAAAATATATTATTCATTCCATATAAATGAGCAAGAAAGCATTAGTATAAGAATATAAATCGGGAACCCCTTGTGTCTGGAAGATATACCATGATCTAAAAAAAACTGATTTGTCTGAGTTATAATATTTGATTTTTGTGGATCTTGATTCACTTATCATTAGTAGACTCTAGATATCAATGAGTAGGCGAATGTGAGGGAGATAAATATAGAGGGTGAAGAGCATTTATTAAATGTAGTGGAGTGGTATCAGCTGAGGTTTGTAGCATTCAATGGTCTGAGTCAAGAATGTGGGATGTAACCGACTCTGTTTAAGATTTACCTTAACGCAGTTCTGGTAGGTTGGAATATATATAATATATATATATATATTAGATTTCTGCATCAAAAGTCCATCGGAATTACCCTCGTTAATGTCTGTGCAATATTGAAGAACGTAGCACCGAAACTACTTTCCACTTGCAGGGATCATAGCATCTATTCAATCACGGCTGTGTAACTCGATGCGTATGAACTGTGTCTCTTACACACGCACGTGCACTGACGTGTGCTATCTTAGCTATCGAAATCAACAGGAATAAGTCAAATAAGAATACAAACATTAGCGAAAAAAGAATTTACTGCAACAGTAAACATAAAACCTAACACACTAATAAATAACGGGTGAAATGCCGATGTTTATTTTTTCCTCAAAGCTCACATTTTCTTGAACAGTATTTTTTATCAATGGAGTATTATTGTGTGAATCAAAGGCTTGACTAATTAAAGCAATAATGAGTAAAAATGAATTACTACCAAGAATAAAATGGAAATATTTGCATGAGAATTTTTTTATTATTATTATTATTATTATTATTATTATTATTATTATTATTATTATTATTATTATTATTACAAAATTACTGGTTAAAAATTACAAAATTATTATAAAATTATTACAAAATTACTAATTATTACAAAAATACTGGCTGACCCTGCAAACTTATCTGAAGAAGGTATAGACAACTTAGACATTTTAATATGGATTGAAGTATGTACGACAAATGAAGAGACAACTATCTACCAAATGCCACACTTCCAACAATACAAACACTGTAGACAAACAAAACGAGGCGGTGGTATAATTATATTTACCAAACATAACCTAGAAGCAACAGAAATAAACGAACTATAAATTAGAATACGCAGAAAACATATTAATCGAAATTAAAAACATCAAACAAGAAAACTCCTTGATATTAAACGCAATATACAGACCACCCAACTCAAGCACCACAAAATTCCTAGAAGAACTAAAGAACTAAACAGATGGCTTTCATCCACGGAAGTACGCGCTTCAGAATACTTGATAATAATAGGAGACATGAATATAAACATTAGGAACATAAATAACAACACAGAACAATACCTAGACCTCTTATTAGCATATAACATAACCCCATCCATACAGTTCTTTATACACGAGAAGAGATAGTCGGAAATACAACAACTCATCCTGCATTGATCATATAAATATAAGGGCCCCTCCAAACAGCCACACAGCAGCCGTCATAACATGGAAACTGGCAGACCATTATGGGTTCTGGTTCAGAACCCATAAAACTCACTGAGACAACAAAACAATATTAGAGCATTCTAAACGAAATAATAGAAACGATGAAATCAGAAAAACAGACTGGATACATATTTAGACAATGCTGAAGCTGTATATAATAATCTTACTCTTGCATTTAATAAAATACATAACAAAGCATTAACAAAAATATAAATACGCTCCCAAACGAAACAGAAGCCATGGATAATAGACAACATATTAAGAGACCTACAAAGAAAAGAAACTTAAGAAGTCGCCAAACAATATCGCTTTAAAAGCTGAATAATACAAAAGAAAACGGAATCCCCTAACAACTCAGATTAGAGCGGAAAAAAGAAACTGCCACAGCAACAAATTAACAACAGCACAGAAATATAAAGGCAACCTCGCACCTGATTAATGAAATGCTGGACAATATACACAGAACCACTGCCTCAGAAACAATAAAACACAGCTTTGCTTGCGACCCCAAATCCCTCAAACAGTTGGCAAACAACTTTAATCAGTACTTCGTGAACTCTGTCCAAAAACTCCAAGAAACAACCTTTCCTCACACAAGCGAAAATTGTCCACTAGGTCCACGAGCAACCCCCAGTTGATGTGGTTCCCCACAGTAACAAACGAAGACCTATCACTTTCAATTCAACAAATTAACCCTAATAAATGACCTTGGATAGACGGAATCAGACCAAAAGACATCAAGAAACATTCAACCAACCTATGTCCAGTTATACAAAAACTGTTAAATAAAATCTTCGAAAGGGAACACATACCTGAAGACTGCAATCAATACATCCATACACAAACATGGAAAAAGAAACATTATAAGTAATTGCAGACCCATCGCCACGTTGTCTGTAATCTACCAAATCATGGAGCGCATCGTGCATAAGAAACTCTCCACATCCGTTGAAAAATTTCAAATCATACCCAAAACACAATATGGCTTTCAAAAAAATAAAGGAACAGCAACACTCCTGGAAGATTTCACAGATCTAATAAACGTTGCATTGGATAAAAACAGAATATCATTTGTCGTATTCATTGCCCTAACAAAAGCATTTGACACACTAACACAAAAAACCTTGTTAACGAAACTAACGCATATCGCAATCGGAGGTCGAATACTCCAGTGGTTTAAAGCAGTGGTCTAACTTTTTGTCGGGAGGGTCACATTGGGTACTTCTGCACTGTTCAGAGAGCCGTAGTAATAAAAAAACTCTATAACTAGATATATGAGTTTTATTGAAGTATTAAAATATAATAATTTGCATGAAGAAAATACATTTTATTTAAAATTTTTTTTTTTTTTATTTATTTAAAAAAATTTTTTGTAAAAATTACTAAAAAAAAATCTTATCACGACAATTTCTGCACGCGATCTGATACTTTTTTTTTTTTTTTTAAATAGCCGAATTCATTTTTGTCGTTCGGGAAACAATTTGTTTAAATTCTTGTAAGTCGTTAGTTTTTCAACCAAATATACACCGACAATTTACATGTAACTTTTTTTTTTTTATTTTCGTATAACTTCGAGTTTTTTGTCAATGAATACAAATCGGGAAATTTTGTTTTTATTTCGTTTTCGTTTTATGTCGCACGATATAAGTGTTATATCGTGCGACATAAATTTTTTTGTTGATAAAAAAAGTTTATTCGGATGTATCTTTTTTATTTCGTTTTGAATTCTTTCAAATTTTCTTTCTTCGTTAGTCCATTTTAACCGACCTCTTACAGTCAGAAAGACCGTAACTTGGATTTCGGTTACTTTTTGCTATTCGGGAATATATTTTGAACACAATTTTAATTAATACATTTGAAATCTATCAACACCCCTTATTTTTTTTTCCGGATTCTTATTGAAAAATTAGTCCAATTGGCGGGCCGGATAAAATCATATCGCGAGCCGCATCTGACCTGCGGGCCGCAGTTTGGAGACCCCTGGTTTAAAGCATACATGAAAAACAGGAAGCACATCACATGTATAGGATCAGCATACAGCAAACAGGTACCGGTAACCTGTGGAGTACCGCAAGGAGCTGTCCTATCGCCCATTCTATTTAACATATACACACACGACATAAGCCAACTCCCCCTAAAAAGTAAAATCTTCCAGTACGCAGACGACACGGCCATAGTATCCATTCACAACAATGCAAATATCGCTTACACAAATATGCAACACGAAATCAATCGAATCATAACTGGTTAACCGAAAATGGCATATATATAAACTCTGGAAAAACAAACCGAATGATATTCAAAAACCACAAACCCTGCCCATAGAAACTAAATATCTCACTATCCGACATTCATCCTCCTATACACAAAGCGCTGAACCTAAAACCACAACTATCACACAGGTGAAAACAACACGCTATCTCGGAATTCACTTCGATGCTGATCAAAGTTGTTCCAACTTTACATGCCAAGCTCAGGATAATAGCAAGCAAAGTATACTGATTAAAAGACACTGCCCCGATTTCACATAAAGCATTATGTGAAAACATTTTAAGATACGCAATCACATCATATGCATTCTATGCAGACTACAGACTTAACAGGTTACAATGGCTGCAAGATAAAACGGTAAAACTGATATTACAGGAACAACCCACACCTATGCAGGCAGCACAGACACAACACAAAATATTTAAGTTGAAACCCACAGGCATGTTAAAACATTACTACAGCCCAAGCTATAGAGTAACCAGAACAACATAATCAGATAACAAAACCATAGTCAACAAACTACATAAGTATAACAATCACAATCGCAAAGCCACCCGAAACTTCTACACTTCTACGTACCTTCTACGTACGTACAAACTGCTGCTCGACAACAGAAACCTAAGGACATAAAGAGAGCTGAAACATGCGCTATACAAATATCATAGCAAGAATGAAAATTAGAGAAATTCCTGTTACTCTTTCTCTCCCTAAATCACACACACACACACACACACACACACACACACACACACACACACACACACACACACACACACACATACACATAATCTATGACAAACCCCACACAAAAAGCACCACTACAAGGACACAAACACACCATGTCCAAATCCATCTACTTGCAAAAACTTTAAACGTTAAACTGTGAAATAGTAGATGAAGTCATTCAAACACGTACCAAGAAACAGTAAAATCAACACCACCGCCTCCGAAACCATAAAACACAGCTTCATGAAAGACGCAAAGCCTATCCAATAACTATCAAATGACTTTAACCAATACTTTGCCGACTCCATCCAAGAACTTCACAGAAATATTCCACCAATTACAAAACGTGACCCTCCACTTGGACCACAATCAAAACAGACATTATGGTTCCAACCATAAAAGAAGCAGAACTTCTCTCAGCAATACATCAAATCAAACTAAACAAAGGCCAAGGAATTGATGGTATCAGACCTAAAGATATAAAGCAACATGCAACTAGTTTAAGTCCTATCCTACTAAAATTAATAAATAAAATGTTTAAAACAGGACAGATACTAAGTATGCTAAAGACCGCCGTAATCACACCCATATACAAACATGGAAAAATAAATTTAATCAGCAATTACAGACCCATAGCAACATTACCATTTATCAATCAAATTATGGAGCGGATCATACTGAAACTCACAGCATACAAAGAGACCTTTCATATTATCCCCAAAACACAATATGGTTTTCAGAAAATAAGGGAACAGCATATCTCTTGAGTTCTTACTTTACAGATGTAATTAAAGCCTTTACAGACGTAATAAATACCCCATTAATCAGAAACAAAATTGCCATGGTAGTCTTTATTGAGCTACCTAAAAAAATCGATACACTCACACATCAAACCTTGTTAGAAAAACTGAGGCATGTTGGAATAGACGGGCTTCTTCACAGGTGGTTTACGAACTACCTTCAAAATAGAAAGCATATCACATGTATCGGGTCAAACCGAAGCAGAGAGCTACCAGTAACCTGTGGAGTGCCACAGGGAGCTGTACTCTCCCCAACTCTATTCAACATTTACACGCACGATATTAATCAGCTACCACTCAAAGGTAAGATATTCCAATACGCAGACGATACAGCAATAATATCCATCCATAATAACGCAAGCATAACCCAAACAAATATGCAACATGACATAAATCTGATCATAGACTGGCTCACGAAAACTCCATACACCTAAACTCAGAAAAGACAAAATTAATGATATTCAGAAATCCACTGACTCGACCAGTTGATAGCAAATATATAATCATCCAACGTACACTTTCCAACATAAAAAACACACAGAACAGCAAAACCACTACAATCACTCAGGTTGAAACAATACGATACCTTGGAAATTCCTTCGATGCAGATATGAACTGGAATAGCCACATAAACCATCTACACAACAAACTCTCAGCAATAACTGGCAAACTCTACAGGTTAAAAGACATAGATCCCATACGCCCAAAAATACTAATATACAAAGCACTATGCCAAAATAAACTAAGATACGCTATAACAACGTATGCTTTCTGTGCACTCCACAAATTAAATAGATTACAATGGCTACAGTACAAAATGATAAAACTTAACCTTTGGGAACAAAGAGAAAATAACGACCTTATATGCATTGCAATGTCAGAACACAAAATACTGACAGCAAAACATTTATGTCACTATGCAGCCTTGCTAAAACATTATTGCTAAACAGTCAGAAATACATACCGTATAACAAGACCTCAGACAACTAATTATATCACACATGAATACAATAATCAGTACGGAAAGGCCACGCGAAACTTCTACATCCCAGACATGATAAACAAATTACCTTTTGAATACAGAAACGTTACAAACTACAATAGCCTGAAAAGAGCTCTAAGGACATACTATGAACAAGAAACACGCACTCAAAATACCATACAAACGCAATGAAACAATATATTCATTTAGGCTTCCAGTTGTTCCAGTTCCACGTGTGCGCGTGCGTGCGCGCGTGCGTGTGCGAATTTCTCAATCGACGGCTGCAGTGGAATTCAAGTCAATTAAACATAGATTTGATTTCATAGCTTTCCAGCCGAGCAAATAAACCAATAAATAATAACTGTTGTCATCCTCAGATAAGCTCACAAATAAGCTTCGAGGATGAAAGCTGAGAAATTACATCCAAGATAAAAAATAAAATATTATTGTAACAAGAAAAATAATGTAATAAAACATTATTATTATTAAAAAATTATGTAAATAATGAGTTGCATTATATGTTAGTGAGAATTAGGAAATATAATATTTTAATTGCATAAGTGTAAATACTGTGTATAATCACACTTTCTCAAAGTTGAAAAAAAAAGAAGAAGAAGAAATAAACAAGAACATGTAATATTATTTAACTTGTGTATCGCTGAACTATATAATTGTAAATTATTACTATGATTATTTAAAAAAAATAGCAAAAAAACTGTGTTATCATCAATTTTAAATCTCATTATATTATTATTACACCTGCAGGGAGGGAATCTAGCCTACAACTTTTCGTCTTACTACTCCACCAATCTTCATCATCTAACATCAACATCATCTACCGCCGACTAACACCAGTGGAACTTTCAGAGACATCCATGCCCACAGTGGGATTCGAGCCCGCAGCCTTTTGGCTGGAGAGCAGATACCCTAACTACACGCTCAACCAGGCCGGCACTATATGTAGCACTTAGTGCTGAATCTTTTAAAATAATACACTCAATATTAATAATATACTGAATGTTACTGAAGATGATTATTGTATATATGTAAATATTTGAGAGATCAATAAAAAATTATTATTATTAAACAAAAAATTCTGTATAATCTTCATTGTTAATATTAGAAGAACATATGTTGTAAATACATAATATAGAGGCAAAACAGTATTATTAAAAATATTAATTGAAATCCAATGTAGAAAATGCAGCACTTAGTGCTGAATTCTGTAAAATTATAAATTGTAATGTTACTCACGATGTTTATTGCATGTGTAAATATTTTGGCAATCAATAGATTATTATTATTATTATTATTATTATTATTATTATTATTATTATTATTAAAAAATATTATTATTATTATTATTATTATTATTATTATTATTATTATTATTATTATTATTATTATTATTATTATTATTATTATTATTATTATTATTATTATTATTATTCTCGTGCGAGATATAAAGACGAAATTAACGGTAGCGATAGAAACGCAAGAAACACTCCAACGCTAAAATCAAGAATTGCGGAAAGAAGCAAACGCACTCAAGTGTCAAAGGAGCATATGCTACAAAAACAAAGAAAAAAAGAACTTCAAATTGAGGAAATAACGAAAGAAAATACAGAAGATTTAAACAACATAATTGAATTCATCAGCAGCAAAATTGGAATTCAAATTGCAACCACAGATATCACCTCCATTAACTGAGGTCCACAAAAAAAAACAAAGAGAGACCGCCACCAATCATCGCTCGTTTTACCAACAGAAGTCTGAAAGACTCCATTCTTGCAGCAAGCAAGAAAACAAGGCCAACAACAACGATCCTAACTGATAAGAAACTCCCAACACCAATCTATATAACGGAACACTGGACTCCATACTTCAAAAATCTTTTATACCAAGCAAGGAAGACAAAAACAGAGAAAAATTACAAGTTCGTGTGGAAAGAATTCCCAGATATTTTTGAGAAAGAATGAAAACACTCGAGTATACATAATTACAAGTGAATCCTACTTACACAGCCTACCAATATAAAACACTAACTTTTCACATCCTTAAGAATAAGATTAGAACTCATTTAAAAATATATAATGGAGTTCTCAAACATAGGCGAACATATCAGACAACATAAACTTCAAGGTCTTTGACTCTTTGAAGAAATGGTCAGACAACATTTGCACCAATACCAACTTCACTATCATACACACAAACACAAGAATTATAAAAAAACACTGGTTTACATTGATAACACAGCTCAATTATACCATGATAAACATAGATGCGCTAATACTGATCGAAGTTTCAATAAACGACACAGAAATTTACGCATACAACATAAATAATTATCAAACCTACAACTTATGTAGACCACACAAAAGAGGAGGTGGTATTGTGGCATTTATCAAAGAAAAATATAATGTGACTGAAAAACAAACTCACTTCGAACATGCGGAAACACTAATTCTGGAAATCACAAATAGCCACAATAGTATCAAATACACAATAAACACAATATACAAACCCCAAATAATAATCCACTCAGTTTTCTTCACGAAGTAGAAACATGACTAAGCGGCATCGAACCGCGTACAACACACAGGCTCATCCTAATAGGAGACATTAACATAAATACGCTTGACCACGCTTCTTCAACCACTAACAGATATCAATATATACTAAGTCAGTACAACATGAACCCTATCATGTTGTAACTCCTCAACAAGAGAAGAAATACTCAATAACTCACTAACACAATCATACATTGATCATATCGAAATACGGATTCCCATCCATACATATATATCATCAGTAATTAACGTAAAAATTGCCGATCATTACTTTGTCTCAACTTCGTTTTATTACGTTTCCTACCCCCCCCTCCCACCACCACAAAAGTCGACAAAACTCGATCATAATAAAGAGCATTGTCGATAACCAAGTGAGAAATACAGACTGGAATTCCCTACTTAAAATAAACGATCCTGTAACATTATACGAGAATTTTCAACTAAAGTTCACAGAAATATACAAAAAAACAACAAAGCCTACACAAACGAGGCGACAAACAGACAACAATTCATGGATAAAATATTACTGAAAAAGAAAATTAATGGAAAAAAATTAAAAAGTCGCCCGGAAACACACATTTATAAACCTTATACAAAAACACAAGAAATCAAATAGCAACAAAAATTCGTAGGGCAAAAAGACGCTACTACTTCCAAAAATTCATGGCATATAACGACAACATTAAGCAAACATGGGCTACACTCAACGAATTAGCAACTCGAAAAAAGAAAACTTCAGCACAAGATTTTATTGCAAAAAACTTCGGTCAGGACATAAACTAAGAGGAACTAGCAGACTCATTCAACCATGCTTTCACAAACAACATCACACAACTCAAAAAAGACAAACTACCAACGATCAACAAAAAAACTACCGACACAAAGTCAACAACAAACTGAAACAAACTGAAACAACAACGAACTGAAAGAAGAATCCTACAACTAAAACCAAAGACCACTCCAGGAATAGACAAAATAAGACTCACAGACCTTATAACACACTTTGAACAAATAAATCCAATAGTTTTGAAACTCGTGAACATAATATTCGACACAGGCATTATTCAACAACAACTAAAAACTAATTACACCCATATACAAACACGGCAAAAGAAACGATACTCAGAACTACAGACCAATAGCTACACTACCATTCATCTCAAAAATCCTAGAAAAAATAACACACACCAGACTACAGAACTATTTACAGACGTACAACATCATCTTACAAACCCAATACGGCCTTCAGAAAACAAAAAGCACCATTACTTTATTAGAAGACATCACCGACACAATAAACAAAGCTTTCGACAAAAAAGAGTACGCCGTCCTTATACTGCTGGACCTAACCAAAGCATTTCATACACTTGAACATGACGTACTACTCACCAAACTATACTCAATAGGTATAAGAGGAACACTGCATACATGGTTCAAGAACAACCTCTCAAACAGAACACAAGTAACAAAAATAGGTACAGGTCACAGTCGGAGTATACAATTAAAACGCGGTGTGCCTCAAGGTGCCATCAATCACCTTATTCAACATATACATTAACGATGTTCATAACATACCCATAAGAAGTCAAATATTTCAATACGCAGATGACACTGCACTACTAGCAATCCACACAGACATTAACACAGCTCTCTGCAAAGCATAACAAGACCTAAATGAAATAACAATATACTTCTATCAAAAAGCAATTCTAAACAACGGCACCAAAATACAGATGTTGATAATACACAACCCAAGAATCATACGCCCCGCATCACTATCGATACATTGTCACACATGCTGCTACATTAACAACAAAAATACCTGCCAATGTTCCGAAATCAAACCTGGAATAGACGCAAAATACCTCGGTCTCTGTATAGATTCCCACCTTAAATGGACAAAACATAGGATACCTACACACCAAACACCGGATCATCGCAGCGAAATTCTTCCAAGTTAAAGACATTATTCCACCCAATTTAAAAACAATTAATATATCACGGTAACTGCGAATCCCTACTCAGATACGGAATAACAGTCTATGCAAATACATCTAACAGCCACTTAATAAAATTAAAAACAGTGCACAGTAAAATTGTGTTAACAGTGATCTGGACACCTTACACGCAACAACCAATATCCGACAAGCACATGGTGATACACAGAATTCTGAGCATTAAAAACCTAAAACACTACATAACATTAACAAGGAATTACTTCAACATCACCTATCGAAACAACAGAGATACATATCGTATAACACGACCTACAACAACTCTCTACATCCCCACACCCTTCAACAACTCATGCGGTTCTTTTGTGAGATCACATCAGATACCCACGCAACTCAACAACCTACCAAGAAATTTAAAACACGTAGATAACTACAGAACATTAAAAAACGAACTCTGGAAAATATACCAACAAAGTTAAGAAACCATTAACACTAATAAACACATCACAAATCACTGGCATCCAATGCCTACATCCCATACATAAACAGTAGCAACAACACAAACAGTGAAGGCTAAACTCACTCTCTTCATAAAAGCTAACCCAAGCTTCGAAGTAGGTGGGATTAACTTGCCTCACTCATCTACAAGTAATCCTTATAAACAAATGCAGAAATTTGTTTGTATAATCACTCTTTCTCAAACTTTGAAAAAAAAAATATACAAAAAATTCTGTATAATCTTCATTGTTAATATTAGAAGAACATGTGTTGTAAATACATAATATAAAGGCAAAAAAAAGTATTATTAAAACTTTTAATAGAAATCCAGTGTAGGAATTGCAGCTCTTAGTGCTGAACTCTGTAAAATTATAACGTTCAATGTCGCACAAGATGTTTATTGTATGTAGATATATTTTAGCAATCAATAAATAAAATTATATTCTAAAAAAAATTATTATTATTATTATTATTATTGAAATATGCATTAATTTTAGTAGCGTGTATTTGTAAAATTTCCTTAAATTATAATTCGCTACCTGGTTAAAATTCCCCATTAAATAAATATTGCTTTAGTGAAATTAAAATGAGCATTATTAAGAACTGACAATTTCATTGAATATATTCGTCTTGAACTACATTCTGGTTATATCTGTGAATGGTGGTCTCTACGGTAGGGTTTCAGGATTATGTACAAGTAATTTTAAAACTGTTTATTGCAAACTATAAGTTTGCAAATTTATTGTGGGTAGGTAACGTAATAAATGCAGGAGACTGTGCCAAACTCCTGGATTATTGTTCATTTAGGAATCTTACGTTTCGTGTTTCGGAGTTCCATGTAGTAAAGTTTTATACTTCTACCCATTTTTTTATTAAACATTATCACACTATTTATATTTTGATTCAAAATGGTCCTTATAAAGACTGGCTTAAAGGGGCGAAGCAAGAATGCTTTTCATCTTCCCCGTTATCTGTAGAGGACAGTGTAGGGATAAGGTGTTATTGAGCTATTAAAGTTCTGATCATGGCAGGAGGGCAACAGCAATAGCCAGGCCTCAGTTAGAACTTCATCGGCTACAGCATTGCCATCCATTACCCTCCAAGGGTTTTACTCACCGCATCTCACGGTCGATTTATCCTTCAAAACGGTCCTTAAAAGGACTGGCTTAAAGGGGCGAAGCAAGAATGCTTTTCATCTTTCCCGTTATCTGTAGAGGACAGTGTAGGGATAA
Source organism: Typopeltis vanoorti (assembly GCF_054136105.1). Taxonomy (NCBI): domain Eukaryota; kingdom Metazoa; phylum Arthropoda; class Arachnida; order Uropygi; family Thelyphonidae; genus Typopeltis; species Typopeltis vanoorti. The sequence goes on along the minus strand of NC_143561.1, from coordinate 45,692,300 downwards.
GGTGTTATTGAAAACGATTTTTTTAGATTTTTAGATAATGCAGTTTCAGAAACAGGAATTTACAGCATCTGTTTTACCACACACACACACACACACACACACACACACACACACACACACACACAAAAGCGAGCTGAAAGATGATACGGTATAATGCCACTGAATCACGATAAATGTTCTAATGCTGTTCTTACGTTAATAATAATGTTCCTTATTCATGAAAGGAACATGCGGAGGTAAAAAAAAACATATTCCTGACATCATGGGTGGGTATTTTAAGCGCCTCCGTAGCGCAATTGGAAGAACGAAGGTGCCTTGCGCCCTTCAATTGGAAAAGACCTAAGTTCGAGTCCTGTCCTGAGAGAATGAATCTTATATATGGAGTCTTTCAATCGAAGGTGAGTTAGCTGATCTCATACGGAGGTAGCGGGGTTTTTATCCCGTAAACTCAAGTTTTTCATCCCGGATACCTATATATTGGCCCTTCAGAACACACACTCAATTTACTGACAAAAAAACACTAGGTGTGGTGGTGGAAGGCAGTAGATGCTGATGTAAATGATTGTAGTAGAGGTTCGGTGTAGTGGTTGAGACGGAGAGTTGTACAATAGGTGTCCACCCGCGATGAGTCTTCGGACTCCTTGGAGATGTAAAATTTTTTTTAAGTTTGAAGGTATAATTTTTTTTTATTATTTTTATTATTATTATTATTATTATTATTTCTCAGATAAACTACATACATTATATGAAGACAATTATGCATAACAAATACTTTCTTGTACATAAATTTTTTTTAAAATAATAATAATAACAATAACTGTTTCCAACATATGTTATTATAATATTCATAATGATGATTATTACAGATGTTTCTTTGCAATTTTACGCTATATATATATATATATATATATATATATATATATATATATATATATATATATATATATATATATATATATATATATATATATATATTGTTTTTTTTTCCTGTGTTGGGAAGCTACGAAATCTTTGATTGAGAAATTTGCGCGCGCACACTTACACACACACGCACCCCTCCCCTCCACACACACAATAACTTGGAATGTATTCATTCGTTGCTGAACTGGAAGCCTGGATGAATATATTGTGTTTCATTAAGTTTGTATGGTATTTTGGGTGCTGTTTCTTGTTTATAGCATCTCCATAGAGCTCTTTAAAACTTTAAACTTTAAACCTTACAAACATACAATAGCCTGAAAAGAGCTATTGTAGTTTTTTAGATTAGATTACATTCAAAAGGTAATCTATTTATCATGTCTGGGATGTAAACGTTTCGCGTGGCTTTTCCGTAGTGATTATTGTATTTATATGTGATATAATTAGTTGTCTGAGGTCTTGTTATACGGTATGTATTTCTGACTGTTTTAGCAATAATGTTTTAGCAAGGCTGCATACTGACATAAATGTTTTGCTGTCAGTATTTTGTGTTCTGACATTGCAATGTATATAAGGTCGTTATTTTCTCTTTGTTCCCAAAAGATCAGTTTTGTCATTTTGTACTGTAGCGACATTAATCTATTTAATTTGTAGGGTGCACAGAAAGCATACGTTGTTATAGCGTATCTTAGTATATTTTGGCATAGTGCTTTGCATATTTATGTTTTTAGGCGTATTGGAACTATGTCTTTTAATCTGTAGAGTTTGCTACTTATTGTTCGGAGTTTGTTGTGTAGATGGTTTATGTGGCTATTCCAGTTCATATCTGCATCGAAATAAATTCCAATGTATCGTATTGGTTCAATCTGAGTGATTGTAGTGGTTTTGCTGTTCTATGTGTTTTTTTATGTTGGAAAGTGGATGTTGGATAGTTATATATTTGTTATCAACTGGTCACGTCAGTGGATCTATGAATATCATTAATTTTGTCTTTTATGAGTTTAGGTGTATGGATTTTTTCGTGAGACAGTCTATGATCAGATTTATGTCATGTTGCATATTTGTTTGGGCTATGCTTGCGTTATTATGGATGGATATTATTGCTGTATCGTCTGCGTATTTGAATATCTTACCTTTGAGTGGTAGCTGATTAATATCGTGCGTGTAAATTTTGAATAGAGTTGGGGAGAGTACAGCTCCCTGTGGTACTCCACAGGTTACTGGTAGCTCTCTGCTTCGGTTTGACCCGATACGTGTGATATGCTTTCTATTTTGAAGGTAGTTTGTAAACCAGCTGTGAAGAGGCCCGTCTATTCCAACATGCCTCACCTTTTCTAACAAGGTTTGATGTGTAAGTGTATCGAATGCTTTAGTTAGATCAATAAAGGCTACCATGACAATTTTGTTGATGTTGTTGAGATGTTGTTTCCTTATTTTTCTGAAAACCATATTGTGTTTTGGGGATAATATGAAAGGTCTCAGTGTATGCTATGAGTTTCTTCAGTATGATCCGCTCCATAATTTGATTGATAATTCGTATGGGTCTGTAATTGCTGATTAAATTCATTTTTCCATATTTCTATATGGGTGTGATTATGGCGGTCTTTGTTGCATGTTGCTTTATATCCTTAGGTCTGATACCATCAATTCCTGGGCCTTTGTTTGGTTTGATTTAATGTATTGCAGAGGGAAGTTCTGCTTATTTTATGGTTGGGAACCATAATGTCTGTTTTGATTGTGGTCCAAGTGGAGGGTCTCGTTTTGTGATTGGGGGAATATTTCTGTGCAGTTCTTGAATGGAGTCTGCAAAGTATTGGTTAAAGCCATTTGCTAGTTGTTGGATAGGTTTTGCGTCTTTCATGAAGCTGTGTTTTATGGTTTCGGACTCAGTGGTGTTGGGAAGAAAATCTAGCATCTCATTGATCGGATGCCAGGTTTGTTTCATGTTGTATTGTGCAGAGGTTGGTTTGTCTCTGTAGTAGCTTCTTTTTGTATTTCTGATTTGTGTTGTGAGGCGATTCCTTGAGACGATTTATGGAAAGAATTAAAGCGATATCCAAAGAACACAGCTTTAAATCTTTCCATAAATCGTACTTTCTGTGTATTTCTAGGATTAAGTTTTGTGTTATACAAGGATTTTGTGTTATTTTTGAACGAATTTTGACTTTCTTTGCAGCTTTCTTATATATTTCCTTCAGTGTGAGTTTATTGTTGCATAAGATATCTGTTGAATCTAATGCCAGGTGTAGTCTGTTTTTCTTATTTCGTGGTTGACTATGTCTTCGTCTATTATTGTTTTCTGTCGCTTTTCTTCTGTGGGACATTGCATGGATATTGTCTTGGTGTGCAGGTTTAGAGCGGTAAAGTAATGTTCTGCTACTTTGCACTTTATGACTGATGCAGTATAACTGTTTGGTGGTGTTCCGACGTTTATATGATCTATAAACATATATATGATTAATAATAATAATAGTAATAATAAATACACTCAGAAAATGTGCATATAAATGCAAATACTTGAATCGAAGGATTGTTGAATGGCGTACCTTTTTCTTGAAAGTGAAGTAGATTTACAAATAAGCCTGATTTGAATTATAAAGTACTAAAACCGATTTCCTTGGAGTTGCTTGTATAATGTTTTAAAATTTCAGAGAACTGGTAATTTTCTGTTATTCTGTTTAGTAGAGTAGGATCAAAACTCCGCTCTAGATTAACTACAGCTTCTGTTAGTCTATTTTAAATTTATTTCTATGGATTCAACTATCCATAATTACTTTTATTACAGTTATAATTACAATTACTTTTATTACAGTTTCAATTACAATTACTTTTATTACATTTACATTATATTAAAATGGTAAACAGTATTCAGTCGCCATAAATAAGTATATATCATAATAAGTTATTTCAGCATTTCACCACAGGACTTAAGTCCATTAAGGGTGGTTATCGCATACAATCTTTATGTTTGAGTTCTACCAAATTCCTATTTTCATAGTTTTGAGGTTAACCCTGGAGCATCAAGAAAAAAGGAAACTTCCTCAAATACCAACAGTTGAATCATATACTGGCTAACTAACACCGCCATGACAACAACCGAACAGGTCGCCATCTTTTTTAATTATCACTTCTGAAAATGATGGTTTACACTTTTTTCACATTCATAATGAGTGCCGTTTATTCACATAGATATATTTTTATGGACTAATATATAAACTTCAATTAAGTATACTCCTCATTCTTCTATTATGTAAGCTCAACAAAGTTTGTCATAGTATCATAACCTTCCGGATTTAATCCATCAACGTACTTGGTGAAGCTCCTTTGTATATCTTCATTTCTTTTAGCGTCCATTAGAAATGGACAAATGGATGAGCAAATCTGATTGCCATAATCCAAGATCAGCTTTGATCGGAAATTTCAACAGTATAATAACTTGCTTCTTCCTGCAGGTGCAGCTTCTTTTAAGTTGTCTTATCAATACGATTCCTGAACTTAAATTCTTTAAATTTCGCTGTAATATAGAAATCTTGACAGACAGTAATTCTTCCAATCCTCGATTCAATTGAATTTTAATCCATTATTCCTCTGTCCAATATTTCAGTCATTTTAATAATATTCAGAAACAACTAAAGATCATCAGAGCAATTCACTACTTCATCTAATTTTACGTTATCAGCAAGGAGAGGAAATATATCTTTAATTCTATTATGGTTAATAATAAAAAGGGGTCCCAAACCCGAGTCCAGATGGATTTCCATTCCAACCACCGGATTGCAATGTGTTCCCCTTTAAACACTAGCTATTTCAAGGTTTAAATTCTTCCATATACACCGCTGATATGATATAATACTTTCCTTTTAAATTGGCTCACTCTTTTTTTCTATATTTATAAAACCTCTCAGGTTTAGTCTTAATGTTCCTAGTCATCAAGCTAAAATATATCTTGGCGTTAAAGGAGCTATAGTCCGCTTAACATGCCATAACTATTAAGTCTATATTCAGTCATTTATGGATTTAAAATAGCAAAGGATTCATATTTTTATCAAGAGAATGAATGCTTTTTTCGTTTATAAATCCAGGTAGTTTAGCTAACACACACACACACACACACACACACACACACACACACACACACACACACACACACACACACACACACACACACACACACACACACACACACACACAGAGAGAGAGAGAGAGAGAGAGAATATTATCTAATTTCTTCATTGGAGCTAGCGCAATTCATCCCAGAAGGCCTGGGTTTGTAGGATCAGAATAATATTTATTGAGGCTGTTTAGTTGAACACGAGTTAACCAGTCTCATACGGAGGTTGAGGTATTTCATCATGAAAATCAGTTTTCATTTCGCAAAACGGCAAAACAACTTTAGGAACACTTGCAAATGACAGAATGAACGCCTAATTAATGAAGTTTCAAAGAACCCAAGTTCCCTTCCCTTGACAAGCAACTGAGGCCAAGCAAACATGTAAGGTGAGGGGGGGGGGGTTGCGCCACACAATAAATTATAGTAACACTCAAAGACTACGTGTCGCTCTTGTATTAACACCAAATGAAGTACAGTAAACTCTCGATTTAACGGACTATTAGAGATATTATTAAGGATTGTCCCTAAAATTGAAAGTCCGTTAAATCGCGATTCTTAGGAATATTATTGAAAACAAAACACTTTCAGTGGTATAGTATTAATATATTTTAATGAGAACATTTTTATGTAAACACTACTGAGGATCGGGCTTGAAAAAAGCATCAAGTTTCAGTTGCTTTCCACTTTTCTATTGTTTATTAATAATTAACGATAGAAATGGCCAAAAATGTTCGTAATAACCAATCACCTCTGGATCCGTAGATGCGACTATGAACAAGATGACGTCGTCCATGTGTTCTCTAACTACCAATAGTTTCGAAACAGCTGGAGCCGCTTCTTCTTCCTCGTTGTAAACTTCCTGATCACTCCGTAGAACATCTTGACTTAGAAAAGCCATTCGACAAACTGTGGCACTTTGGACTACTATACAGGACTACTATAATATATAGTTATATCTAGAATAAAAACAACCAAAACTTCAGGATACGATGGTATTAACACAAACATTGTGAAAGAATGCCAAATGTACATCATAGAACCCCTAATATACATTTTTAACTTATCACTGATGACAGGCACGTTTCCATCAGATTTTAAGAAAGCAGTAGTTTTACCTATTTACAAAAAGGGAAACGAAAATAACTTGAAAAATTACAGACCGATCTCCCTTCTACCGGTCTTTTCGAAAATATTAGAGAAATTGATAATAATCAGACTCATGGATATTTTCGACAAAAACAACTTCTTTTCAAAGAATCAATTTGGGTTCAGGCAAACGTTTAGCACCGAACATGCTTTACTGAACTTCACAAACACAGCTTACACCTCCTTTGACGAACATAAACTAACATTAGAAGTATTTCTAGATATACAAAAAGCTTTTGACTCTGTATCACATGACGTTTTAATAAAGAAAAAAAAAATTAGAAGTCATAGGAATATGAGGTACTGCCCTAAACTGGTTCAAAAATTACTTAAATGCCAGATAAGAAACTGTAAAAATAAACAATAGCTATAGCAGCTTCAAAACAGTAGATTGAGTTGTACCACAAGCATTGGGACCAATTTTATTTAATATTTATATCAATGACTTTTGAAATCTTAAACTAAACAGTAAAATAAATACTTTTGCAGATGATTCAGTACTAATTTTCTCTACAGACACAACCGAACAAATGAAAACCATCGTGAATGCTGATCTTTTGAAAGTATCAAATTGGTTCCAATCAAACAAACTCAGTCTGAATGTTTCAAAAACTAAATATGTAAATTTTAACTTGTAAATACCACTGACAAAATGAACTTCACTGCACAATTAATTTTGCATGATCGGAATTGCAGGACAAATTCAAATTGCAACTGCGAGAAAATAGAAAACGTCAGTGTAATAACTTACTTGGAAACAGCATATTACCGATGTCGTAAAAAATAAAGTAAGGATTATGTTAAACAGACCTTACTACCTAAACAGATTGTTAAATTTAAATATGCTAAAAATATTATATTCTGCCTGGATTCAAAGCACACTACAATATGGTATATTAAGTTGGGGGAGGAATCTATCACACTATGCTGAAACCGTTAGTCTCAACTCAGAATAAAGTAATTAAAATCTTAACTAGAAATAAATATAAGGATACTGCAATGAGTAATAAATACACAATACTAAACATACTATCTCTTAGATATTTATACGTCTATAGGGTACTGTTATTCATAAAAAACGACAACGAGTACAAAAATATCAAACAAGATGCTTTCCTTAGTAGATATAAGAGCCTAAAATATATAGTTTCAAAAGCAAATAAAGAAGTAATACACAAATATTATACTTATTTAGCGCCAAAAGTATTCAATACACACACACACACACACACACACACACACACACACACACATACACACACTACTTTTAACAATAAGAATGAAACTAACCCAAATAAATACAAAACTCTAATCAAAGAGTATTTATTTTCCCACAGAAATGTTCACGCTGTGTTTAAAATAATTGTATAAATTATTGGTTTTTAGCATATTTGTATTCAAAGATCTGGTTTCATGGGTAAAATCTAAAAACTTAAATGCTGTATAACTGCTTTGTTTTATTTTGTTCCTAATTAATTGTTATGCAAATTTTTCTGTACGTATTAGCATGTCTCCTGGGATTTTATTAAGTAATTATATTATAATAATATGTATATTATATGAATGTACATATGTGTATATAATGAAAATGCATGGCATACATTTTTGTAACTTTAAAGGAAGTTTACAAATAATAAAACAAAAATATAATAAGCAAGCTGATTTTAGCTCGCATTCCATTGGATCTGGTCCACCTTATAAAGTCATTTCTTCGTGGCAGACGAATGCAAGTCAAATGAAATGGCGCATTATCTACCCAGCGACGGATCTTGGCGGGAATGCCTCAAGGGTCCCTCCTGGCACCGATACTTTTCTCGATTTACATGGCGAACATCCCGCACAATCCAATATCATCTATCATTGTCCTCTATGCTAACGACATAGCAATATTAGCCAGATCTTTTAAACCGCATATTATCACCAAGAATTTGCAAGAAATCCTGATGAAACTAGAGCACTGGTTCTCCAATTGGAGATTGCAAGTAAACTCTCAAAAGAACACTTAGATGCTTTTCACTAAAAATTCAATATTTCCTAAAGAAGACATCTTCCTATTTGATATTAAAATTCCCTGGAAAGCAGAAGCCAAATATCTCGGTGTACTGCTGGACAGAAAACTAACCTTCATCCCACATACAAAACCTCATGTACAAAGGCATCAAAAGTCATAGCATAGCTCTACTCTCTTATCAATAGGAACAGTAAACTAGATACCAAAATCAAATTGCTCCTCTACCAGTTGATGATTCGCCCCATTATTACTTATGCGTCCCCTCCTGGAGCCACACTTCAAGCACAAAAATCCTTAAACCGCAGAGTGCAAAATAAATGCTTATGCATGATTTTAAATGCGCCATGGTATATATCAGAGATGTTCAACTTCATCGGCACACAAATATCCCTTATATCTACTCTTTTCTGCAATATTCAGCAGTAAAGTTCTCAAAAACGTCTTCAGATCCAAATGAATTAGCACAACAAGAAGCAAACTACGATGAATCGAATTTCTTCAAATATAAGAGACCTAAGGCCATCCCAGTTCCTAACAAGGATCTATAACTCGCACCCACTCGGGCAGAGCACTTAGCTCATAAACTTTTCCCTGCACAGCAACCTTATCTGGCAGCAGGATAATAAAAGCATTTTGTTTCACCCTTAGAGACAGTAACTTTCTGCGTCCACGTAGTTTAATATTTTTCATGAACAAGTACAACGTAATGGTTTGACAAACTGAAAAAAACTCTGCTATAAATCATTTTATTTATCAAATAGAGTTTAATTTGGCGAAGCTGTTTAATACTAACTTTTGAAGACTTTGTGTGTAGCAGTTTGACGCAATTCAAGCATAAATGAAATAAAAAAATAATCAAATAACAACATAGTGAATTATTTTGCACGAGCATTTAAACAGAATTATTAAATGTGGATATGTACAAATTTTCAATTAAATTTCTTTTTTGATATGTGAAATGACTTAAATCGTTCCGAAATACGTCTTTCGTGACGAGTTAACTGTTGTAAACAGAAAATTCCCATTTGGAAATTATACCAAAAGAAAGTCGCTGTTACTACGTTCGTTTTTGTTTTACTTTATCCATTGATCACGGAGTTTCATGTTTTCACTTCTTGGTAAGTCAAGCATTTGTTCTCTTGATTTTGCAACTTCATTTTGCAAGTTCAAAAAAGTATGTTTTTCACTGCGAAAATAACACCGCAGTTACAAACCTTCTGTGGGGATTCATAGATGAAATTCTGGCAACAGTGACAATTTAATATCCTAAAAGCTTTCGACAAATAGCTCCATTAGACTTGTTTAAATGTTCTCTCAGTCCACTGAAGTAGAAACGAACACGTATGACTTTTATTCTTTTATTAACCATTAAAATCATATTTGACTTTTACGATGTACAGAAATAATTAAGAATAGCAATCGTTGATATAATGAATTTTGTATTTTACATAAAATATATCATTATTATATATAAAACATATTTTGTCATTAATAACATAAGAAAAATTGAATGGAATAAAGTGAAATTAAAGCTACTAACAAGAAATACCCAATTAATAATAATAAGCACCATTATTTATCTTATATGTATAATATATATATTATAAAGAATTTACTCCACAATCATTGAAAGATTAATAATAAGATTTTATATATTTCAAGAATTTCGTTTTTAGTTTATGATGTGTTTTGTTATGCGAACTGAGTAACAAGCCGGTGTGAAAGTGATCTCATATAAATATAAATATCTAAATATATAATTTTTTTTAAAAAAAGTAATGGAACCAAGAACTCAGGAAACAGGAGGTTGCCTTCAATTTAGAAGCGACTTGCTACTGTTGGGATATATAACTCGAATTTCAGGAAGTTTAAAATCAACAAAAGTATCCTTACAATTGTAATCTCCTTCAGGTAATCTTACTGCAGCATACCTTCCAATTCTACAATACTTGTCTTGTTTCTTTAGTTTACATATGAGATGCGTTATTATGAGATACCACTTCTTTTTTGATGATGTAAATAAATCAGAGGAGGAATTAACTATCGAAATTGTTTAAAGGGTGGTATCTGTAGTAAAATATCAGAAAATTCCAAAAAAGTCATTAAGAAAATTGCATGCGATTTTAATTTCTTCTCTCTATTCTAACATCCTCTATTTTGATCTAGCACCGTAGATATTGTCTAGGATCCTCCAAAAAAACGTAAAAATAAATATAAAATCGCCATATACTTGTGCATTGTCCCATGTAGAAGTAATAAGGAGGGGTATTTTCTCGCTCCATTTGCCTTCATTAAATTCATTTCAATGGGTTGAATTCTTGAGGATCTTAAGTAATATCTTAAACAAGTACTGTATATTTCAGTTAGCTCAAAATCAGTTGAACGTTGTAAACTGTATAAATGTCTACGAAGTAACACATCCCTTTACATCCTTGTTCTTCTTTGTCCGATCGAGTTGAAATTCTCATTAGCACACAAGCAGCGTATGAAATAAATATGGTGTAGTTCATATTTATTCTAAATTGGTCAGAGGACGCTATCTGCTAACTATTGCGGAAAAAGAAGAGAATCAAAATGATCGTTTTAGAATCAATGTTTTCAGTTGTTCGTTATTAGTCGAATTCCAAGCTTCAAAATTGGCTTTATACTGTTGAAAGAAAATATATCATTTTTGTGCTTGCACGGCTCAAAAACAATACATATCAGATGTCTATTATTATTATTAAATAAAAGGCGAAATTACATTCAGTTTGAGTATCATGTGGAGATGATGTACGTAAGCTAGCTTCGTGACTGCATTCTAGTTCAGGGAAAACATTTCAGCTCAGAGAAACGATTTGTGTCTATTCTACGAAGTTTCAGATACCTTGGAAACATCTAACCTGTCCATAGGTGATCAAACAAAGCGATGATCACCTATGTCCTGAACACTGCCTCTAGCACCTGTAACTACGCACACAGCCAAGAAAGCTAGTGGAATTTAATCCATAAAGAAGAAGATAGACACAGAATAGCTTACTTTTCATCTGCGCTAAGGCCGTCATCTACAGCTTCTATCTAAAACACACAAGAAACAACCAGCATCCATCACCGAATCTGCACGAACCCTCGTGTATAGCTACAAAGCAGACTTTCACTGGAACTTGATCACTAGAAAGAAACAAGTACTGTCGCGAAATTCATAGAGGAGTGGAATCCAAATGGTACCCTGTTCTGGATTGCCGACGAAAATACACTTCATCTGAAAGAAAACTAAGAGTGAAACTGAACTGTAATGTTGATTCATTTATTGCATTATATATATATATATATAATGTATTATAAGTATATATATATACATATTATAAGTGTATATATATATATATATATATATGTATATATATATACATATATATATATATATATATATATATATATATATATATATATATATATATATATATATATATATATATATATACATATATATATATATACAGGGTGTTCGGGATAAATTTGACATATTTATAATTAATTATATTTTTCCGTAAGTTACATGTATTAACACACACTTCTCTTCATTTAAAAGTTTGGACCCTTCTTCATTCATATACAAGATGTCAGAAAGGATGGATAGCTGGAACCCACCTGAATCATGGAAGAGAATAACTTGTATCATGATGATTCGTGCCCGCCATCAAAATAAGGATATTACGACTGCTGCCCAATGCTCCCTGAATACAGTAAAAACAATCAGGCATGAACTAGAGACTTGCAATGGTGACTACGAGGATGTAGCAAGAAGAAAGATCCCTAGCAGACGATCTGATTGCGTTCGTACAGCAGAATTCCTCGCAAATCTGCAGGAACAGGTGTTGAAGAACCCTGGCATTGGAATTCGGGCTTTGTTCATGGAGTTGCTAACTGTAGTCAAGCCCTGGATAACAAGGGTAGCCAATGGTAGGCCGTATGTATGGCAGCAGGATTCGGCCCCTTGCCACACCTCTGCGAAAAGTCAAAAATGGTTGTCTGAAAATTTCTACGACTTCACCAGTCCAAATGTTTGGCCTCCAAACTCCCCAGACCTTAACCCCATGGATTATTTTGTATGGGGCGCAGTTGAAAAAGACACCAATCGCACTTCCAGTAATACAAAAGCCCAGTTAATGGATAAAATTAAAGCAGTTTTTGCGGCCCTTCCCAGGGAGACTGTAGCATCAGCTTGTTCGAGGTTCCGAAGCAGAATTGAAGCTGTGATCGATGCTAATGGTGGTTATTTTGAGTAAATCTTGTTGATAGTATTGTAATTAACTCTGCCTGTAATGTTTTTTTGTCAATTCATTAAATTTAATAGATACAAAGAAGATTTTCTTTTTCCTTACGAAACTGTCAAATTTATCCCGAACACCCTGTATATATATATATACTTATAATATGTAAATAGTCCTTTTGTTATATATCTTCTAATGTATATTTTATCAAGTTAAAAAATATATATATATCTCACTCTACTTCTCTCTCTCCTGATTCTGTCCTAGATCCCCTCTTAATGTTCACCCGTTGGTCTGAACTAAGAAACAAGTTTACCAATTGAATACGGGATATGATTCTTAGTTGACTCCATTTAACAACATTCTCCTTAACGGAAGAGAGAGAGAGAGACAGACAGACAGACAGACAGAGAGAGAGAGAGAGAGAGAGAGAGAGAGAGAGAGAGAGAGAGAGAGAGAGAGGGGCTTTCGGATGACTTAATCTGTCTAGAAGAAGTTAATAAATCAAACAAAGACGTTAAGAAGAAATAAAAGATGGGAAAGTTTCTGATCAATTAATCACTTTGACTTGCGACGTTATGAACACCAGGTAAGGATATAATGGGAAATCCAGAGAGAAGCCTGTCTGTCAGAGTTCGGTCGTTTCTAATTAACTTGTGGGTTGAGTCATCAATAATATGGTCCATAGAAGTTAGGAACCGGCTAAAAGTAGACATTTTAACGCGCACCTGTTCATACTGTGCAGTTACACGAAAAAAATTCCTCCCTCGTTTCAGATAAACAGATTCATCTGTTCTAAATTTACCAATAAACGCATGGAGAATGATAAACCAGCTTCATAATTATTCATATCAGAACATAAATTTCTAGTTCGCTCAGAGTTTTTTATTCTTTGATATAGTTTATCCTTATTAAGTTTTACATACAGTATTGCTCTAATTCTGATTTTTTTTCGTATATATGCAGGTCGCTGAGACTGAATATAAGATTTAGTCACCCAGAATTCCGTGACTAAATTCTAATTGCATCCCCAATCGTTTCATAGTTTTATTACTGATTTCCATGCCAAATTTGTTACAGAAGTTCATCAATTTAGTTAAAGAATTCTAAAGATTTTTACCGGAATTATTTAGAGGTATAACATCGTCTGAACACCTCTGATTCTGATTTCATGTTTAATGCAAGCTGCTTTCATAATGTGATTCATGTAGATGAAATTATATTGGCGCTAACACGCACCTTTACCTAACCTGTATAATATCCAGTTTAGAGTTATCCGAATAGAACTGCAGCATTTTGAAGACTTTATGTTTTGACAATTATTTTGCACCGTCAGGAGAGAATAGACCACGCAATGGTCGGTAGTTCATAATAATTATAAAGGTGAAGTAAATCCAGCTATAACAGATTACTTAATGATTGTTAGTATAAACAATGGATTCGAGGTTATTTAGTATGAGATAAGGGGAGAGTCAACACGATGACTAGCCAAATAGTTGAGATTCATCCGAAAAGATGTAAAAACTACATAGACATATAAATCTTATGGAGAGAATAGACCAAGTAGGAATATAATATATAATTCATGATTTATATTGTGTTCTATATAATTCATGATTTGAATGCGAATACATTTAATATAAAATATTAAAATAAATTATACATACTGTGAAATTTCTTAAAACATATTATTATAATTAATTTTTTAAATTTTACTTGATGATTCTAATAAACCTTTTATTTATTTATATAACTCTATCTTATTAATATGGAAATTCTGAATAGAAGGTAGAGGGTGGATGAACTGCCCTTTTTAGGACTTCCAGGGTAACGAATGGCAATGCTGTAGCCAATGAAGTTTTAACTGAGGCTTTGCTAAATGCCGTTACTCAGCCATGACTAGAACGTTTAGCTCAATAACACCCCATCCACACAGATTTTCTTCATTCAGATTACGGGATAAAGAGTCAAGGACTCAGTCCATCTCCCAGTTCTTTTAAGGAAGTTAAAACTAGTGCTTATGTTGTTTTTCGTGATGAAGTGCAGGGTGGATATTAAATTAATTACTATTTTATAAAGTCAATAAATATCTGCACGAAAATGCGAAAATATTACAGCTAAGCACCTTTTGACTGCACTGAAATGGTTGATGTGAAATACATGGATTATTATCCATGTGAGATTTATATATACTTATCTCATCACTGGAGAGACAGAAGAACATTTAGTACATTAGTGCGCTTGTGTAGCATAAAGGTAAGGACAGATATAACATCTCTATTGACGTTTTCTTCTAGGATAGCTAGAGGCTGTTGTTGGAAGTAGACCTATAAAAGCAAGGGCATCAGCCCAACAACAGAAAGTGGAGCAAGTGGAAACGACCATGGAAGTACTTACGGTACTTATAAAGGCGAATTGCATATAGTTAGCCTTGTGTAGAGTTAGCATTTGATAGAATTAAAGAGAGATAAATAAGACTGTCTTAATTTTTGAAAGTGTCGTGGATTGACAATAGCACTTATAATGAATTAAACAAAGCTTTAATGACTCCACTGTTTTGTATCAGTTACTGCAACAGTAACAGTAACTCTTCTGGGGAAAAAGTACAAGAATAATAATGTGCACACAAGTGACAAATGTAAGCGATTAGACTGAAAGCCGAAAATTCTCTGAGGAATTCCATCTGCCAGTACAGTTAGAATGAAGGTATAAATATTACGGTTTCCGATGCCTTGGGAAATTTTACACAACCCTGTTTATTGAGATTGGATTCATCATAGTCATTAAAATATTGGTGGTTTAATTAATTTCTTCCAAACGCCGTGTTTGTTCCATTATAACTTAATATGAACTTCCAACCAATACTAAGTTCTAAGTATAAGATTGTTCAATATCACTGATCACATGAATTGGTAGGCTCACTAGAGGATGATGTTGATAATGTTTTCTTGACGCACGTTATACTGTATAATACTTGCATAGCAAAGTTTGAATACGACGACCTACTTAAACATTCTAAGAACATTTATGAGGTGGAACTTCATATTTAATCTTTAACTGATGAGACATCTAACTGAGTTTGAATGGGAAGAATATTCCTGCCAAATGCTATCAGAATCTGGTAGACGGATCCGTGCTGAAGAGATGAATTTGTAACGAGAGAGAGAGAGAGAGAGAGAGAGAGAGAGAGAGAGAGAGAGAACAAAGGGGAAGGTATATAAGTCGCCCAGTGTATGAGATATGCAGAACGTTACCAACCGAATTACCTATTATATGTATGATCTAAGAGAACTTTAACTAAAAAAGATCAACCTAGAAAGAATCTTGTGTTCTGTTTATTCTTCTAGCTGTAGAATCTCAAGATGAGGCCTAGTTATGTCCTGGGTTGAAGGAAACCAAATAATCTCGCAAAGCCAAATATTTCTGCATTTTATGTGGCTTCCACCCACGAAATGTTTTCACTAACTAATATTACATGTACAGCGAGTATATTAAATATTTTACTACTATTTTGTTTGCTTTTAGAAGCTAATTATTTGGTTTCGAGATTATTGGTCAAAATGATACAATCCTGGTATGTAAATATTGGCATAGCATTTATAAAAACGATTTTGGGACTTATTGCATTTTAGGACGTGTAGCAAAGATGAATGTTACTCAGAATTGAGGAAGGCGCTTTTTTACCTGATCGTCGTAGTAACTGAAACAGAACGTCCACGAGATACACAACGACAATTGAGTGGATATTTCGGAGAAAATGTGTGCGCTTTACTAACATCCGTAGCCGAAAATACATGAATGCTTCGTGGTTACTGCCATAACATTCTTTTTAATAAAAAAAAATTAATGTCTCAACTGTTCATAAAAGTCGAGAATGGGCTGTAGTTTATTTATACCTACTTTGAAAACTTTTCGTGTTAAATATTATGGAATGTTAAGCCCGTTTTGAAAGAGGGTTCATCACTGTGGATTAAATTAAAATGTTTCAGCGTCAATAGAGTGGCATGTTACTCGTACTATCGTCCGCTATTACACATCCTTTCTGACGGACTGATCTTCTGACTAGGGATCACAGCGAAATAGAGGGAAATACTCGGAATTTGAATCCGAGTCGTTCCAACTGAAAGGGTCGAGTATACTAACTGAGCTACCGAGGCTTGCTACTGAAATTAGAATCTTGTTTAAGAAGCTCGTGATTAATGATATCCTAAAGAGTAAATAAGAAACACGGAAAGACTCATCGCTACAGTTGAAATAATCATGCTTCAATACCACTAATAACTGCTAATTCGAGCTTTATTGTTGTATTTTTTTTTATTTATTTTCTAGGTTTTCCATCGTTGCTTATTCATGTGGCATCTTTAACAAAAAGAGATGAATTAATACGCGTTTTGTTTATTTATTGTCATCATTATGCATTTTGAAACAATCTGCATTCAAACGCACAGGAAAAGATGCATGATCCTTCATGCATCTTTTCCAGATAGACCTAGAAAGACAAAGCTGGAATAACGTACATTTATAGAATCTTTATTTCATTTCCTGTTATTTTCCTTACATAGCAAGATGACATCGAGTTATGGGGGATTCAAGAGTATCATAAATAATTCATTGTTTAAAGCAAAGTAAATGCAGTATATTATTATTATTATTATTATTATTATTATTATTATTATTATTATTATTATTATTATTATTATTATTATCATCATCATCATTACGGGCAGCTCCAAGGAGTCCTTAGACTCATCGAGGAAGGCCCAACATCATGTCAAGAACAACTATTCAACATTCACACAGTATCAATCATACTTCACCTTGAACTCATTCACAGTCATTTTACCCACAACAGACTCTGTCAGCTTATTCCACTCATTCACCACTCTCCAAGTAAAAAACCTAGCTCTAACATCCTTGCTAACCACATTCTTGCCCAGCTTCCATGTATGGCCCCTAGTTCTCCCACCACCAGTCCTATTCGCAAAAATATCTTCGGAATTAATCTTATGGAAACCCTTCAGTAATTTGAATGTCTCAATCATATCACTCCATTTTCGACTATCAACCAATTTCTGCAGCCCACAAAGCTTCAACCAGTTCTCGTAAGGTTCATTGCATAGTCTTGCTATTATCTTGGTCACTCGTCTCTGGATCCCCTCCATCTCCTCCCCATCGACAAGAAACCCTGGCGCCCATATCTGGGCACAGTAGTCTAGATGGGATCTTATCAAGGCTCGATACAGAGGAACAATAACCTGTTTGTCTCTGCTTGTTAAAGTATTTTTCAGCAACCAAGTGATTTGATGAGCTGATTTAGCCACTTTTGCAATGTGCCCCTTAAACTTCAACTCCCTATCCAACAACACCTATCTCCCAACCCCCTAGCCTCATCAATATCTTGGAGTACGGTTCCACCAATGTGATATACTGCTGCTAAACTTTTCACCCCAAAATGCATAACCTTACACTTTGCCCGTTAAACTGACATTCATTTTCCTTAGCCCAGTCCTCCAAACTATCCAAATCATCTTGCAAAATTTTGACATCCTGTGCACTCACTATTGCTCTACCCATCTTTGCATCATCAGCAAATAAATGAACAGTTCCTCTCAGATCATCCTTTCCTATATCGTTAATGAACAAATTGAAAAGTAGTGATCCAAAAACAGAACCCTGCGGCACACCACTAGTCACAGGCCGTCGTTTGGACTCTACTCCTGAATAAACCACCCTTCTATCCATCTCACCAACCGTATATCCATCCCCATATGCTACAGTTTACTGATTAGAATTCCATGTGATATCCTGTCAAAGCCCTTATCAAGGTCCAGTAGAATCACTGTAAACCCATTACCCTTATCCAGTTCAGTCGTCACTATGTTATAAAAAGTGAGCAAGTTACTAAGGCATGATCGACCCTTCAAAAAACCATGTTCTCCCATATACAGTATCCCATTTTCATCTATCCAATCCTGTATTTTTCTCTTGACTATTTTCTCCAAGACCTTGACAACCATTCCTGATATGCTGATCGGGCGGTAATTTTCAACAGCAGTCTTGGAACCTCCTTTATGCAGTGGAACTATTTTCCCCTCTTTTCACCCCTTTGGGACTAACCCAGACCTGAGACTCAAATTAAACAAAATGGGCAAAGGCACTGACAATTCTTTAGCCGCTTGTTATACCATCCAATCCCCCGCAGATGAATTGACATTGAGGTTTTGTAATAGACTATTCACCTCCACCTCATTCACCACAATTCCCGTATAAGCTGTTTGTATTTTTCTCTTGACTATTTTCTCCAAGACCTTGACAACCATTCCTGATATGCTGATCGGGCGGTAATTTTCAACAGCAGTCTTGGAACCTCCTTTATGCAGTGGAACTATTTTCCCCTCTTTTCACCCCTTTGGGACTAACCCAGACCTGAGACTCAAATTAAACAAAATGGGCAAAGGCACTGACAATTCTTTAGCCGCTTGTTATACCATCCAATCCCCCGCAGATGAATTGACATTGAGGTTTTGTAATAGACTATTCACCTCCACCTCATTCACCACAATTCCCGTATAAGCTGTTTGTATTTTTCTCTTGACTATTTTCTCCAAGACCTTGACAACCATTCCTGATATGCTGATCGGGCGGTAATTTTCAACAGCAGTCTTGGAACCTCCTTTATGCAGTGGAACTATTTTCCCCTCTTTTCACCCCTTTGGGACTAACCCAGACCTGAGACTCAAATTAAACAAAATGGGCAAAGGCACTGACAATTCTTTAGCCGCTTGTTATACCATCCAATCCCCCGCAGATGAATTGACATTGAGGTTTTGTAATAGACTATTCACCTCCACCTCATTCACCACAATTCCCGTATAAGCTGTTTGTTCTTCCATTTCTGCAATGTCACCACCACCACATGGATCATATACTCTTGCAAAGTACTCACTCAGTAATTTTACTATATCAACTGATTCGGTTACCTCCCTACCATCGGCATTCTTTAAAATCAATCTGCCATGTACATTTTTTCTTTTACTTACAACATATCGAAAAAATTGTTTAGGATTCTCTTTAGCCTGAATGGCCAATCTTCTTTCGTAATCCTTTTTTGCTTTTCTTACCACACTCGTCACCCTTCTGGCCTGCGCTTTATACCGTTCATGTGCCTGCCGGTCACCTATCTCCTTAAATTCCCTCCATAGTTGTTTCTTTTTTTTTGCAGCTCAAGCTTAATGGTTTTATTCATCCATTTAATCCCTACTTGATTTGTTATATTTATTATTCGGATTATAGGTATACAGTCAGCCACTGCCTCCTGCAACCACTTCTTAACCACCTCCCAAGCACTATCATCATCTAGCCCTTGCAGTTTTACATGCCATGGCACTGAACCAATCAAACTTCTAAGGTTGTCATACTTGCCAGCACGGTAATTCCACATATACCCTGTCTTAATCGAAAATTCCACACCTGTAGCCACCTCCCAAGTCAAGACCCTATGATCACTCTCACCAATTGGTGGCAATGTGGTCATATTCGTTACAGTCAAATCCTCAGCTGCAATTACTAGGTCAAGCACTCTCTTACCCCTAGTATTTTCCACTACATGCTGTCGCAGATAGTTGTGCCTTAATAACCGCATAAAATCCAATTCCTTCCTCTTATATGCCCTCTCCTCTTTCCAGTCAATGTTACCGTAATTGAAATCACCCAAAATAATTACCCTCCTTCCACTCATTTCTTCTATTTGTTTGTGCATACTATCCCCACCATCTATTCCATCACCTGGTCTATAGCAGCACCCACTTGTATATTTTGTTCTGCTTGCCTCAATCTCACAGCAAATGGCCTCAAGTGAGCTCTTTTCTCTATCCTGCAATTCAACTTCTATTCTCCTTGGCTTCTATTCTTCTATTCATCAATAACACACCTCCCCCTTTTTATTCTTGCTGTCACTCCTGAACGCGCTATACCTATCGCATTCAATCCCACTAGCTATATCATCTTCAGTCAGCCATGTTTCACTAATACCAACAACTTGTGGCCTGGAAGTGCCAACCAAAGTCAAAAATTCTTCCTTCTCTTTCCTAATACTCCTGGCATTAGTGTACATGAATTGCAGACCTCCTTTAGCCCCCATCCCTACCTTGATGCCTTATACTAACTAACCCATTCTGATTTGTTGTCCTTATTCGCTCGGGCATATTATACTCGTTCATACACTCAGCTGCCTCCCTAAGGTCTGCATATCTACTTCCTCCACCCCGTTATATTAGTTAAGCATGATAAACATTTTTTTTCAGCAGCTTGTTTTGAATTAAAGCACTGAGAACGAGATTACAATTATTTTAGTCTAACCACAATTGTTAGAACTGCTCACGTTAAACTTTTGAGAAAAAGAAAACTGAGACAACTTTCGGCAACCTTCACCCTTCAAGAAGGAAAAAATAAATTTAAAAAAAAACTTGCGATTATGCCGTGCCAAAGCAGATTGCGCGCGAGTAATTTCTACTGACAACCATTAATCGAAACCGGCCGAATTTTGTCGTTACGTATAGAAAAGCGGATTTTGCATGCAAGATGAAGGAAGTTAATAAATCAAATAAAACTAGTTGGTTTGATCAGAAACGATTCGTTTGCTATGAAATCAGAGGTCATTTCCATCGATGTTTTCCGCTAAAACTGTTTTTGACTTCTCTATTTGGTGACCACTTTTAGAATTTTAAATACTATGGTTTATCCGACTTTCGCGGATGTTCCGTTAGTCTAAGAAGTAATACAAAGCTTTCCTGAAGCGTAAAGATGAGCATGAAGATTTCTAAGGAACGAGCAAACAATGTAGTAACGTATTTTGGAGAAAGTAGGCAGTAACACATATATTTATGGGGAAAACAACAAAACGAATTCGATCGATAGGAACCAGACAGATATTAAAGTACTTGCAGAAACTAAGAAAAAGTCTTTCGAATGCTTGTGTTTAAAAAGCTCTAAAATACAGAAATTAAGACATATTTAAAGTGTGACGCTCTTCAAAAAATTACTAGACTTCGGTTGGACTTTCAGGATCATGATATAGATCTATACACCTTGAAATCGTAGATCTTCACTTCATGGGACAGTTTATGAAAATTATGCTTCCATTGAACTAAAACTTTCTACAGAACATTGAAATAATAAGCAGAAAACAAGCTGCTTGATTAAAATGTTGAATGTTTAGCGTATGATCGAGTACTTGACAGGAAACGGTGACCTAAAAATTTATTCTCGAGTGGCATTTGGTGAGAGCGAAAGTTGGAAAATTCTCAATAGGCGTTATTTAAACGAAAGAGATGCTATTCATGGATTTTGGAAATACCTGATTATAAAAAAGGTTTCAAAATATTGAGACATGTAATAAATGATCTGAGTGTGAACAAGTTACAAGTGAATGAGAACGACTGCGAGTCACGAACCTCACTGCAATCGGACGAGTCCATAGGTGGCGGAGAGTGGATCGCCTCCTTCACAGCTAGTAAGCGGGGTAATCTGATAAATAAGCAGTCCCGTACCAACAGCGGCATTGCCATCAGGAGTGGGCCTTGGCAAGGTCTCTCAATCCAGAACACCCTGGAACTCTAAGACGATACTAAGTCTTAGGATTCTGTGGCGCTTGCCCCCATGCCAAAAGTAAATATGTACGCAAATGGGGAGCTACCCGAATATTAACCGCAGCACTGTTCACCAAGCAAGGTGCGGATGCACAGGCGTCTGCCATGTCAGGAACGACGTTTTGGGAAGGGAGGAGAATGACTATTTTATACACAAAACGATTATTTTATGTATTCGTCTGTACAACTTTCAATCTGCAATGTATACAACCCTCCTGTACTTAAATGGCCTAGCTTTGCACTTCTTCAGCAAGCCCATCCTGGCACTATACTTTGGGATTTCAACTCCCAGATGATATTATGGGGATACAATACTGCAATAATACAATCCAGGTGTGCGAATGACAGACTGGATGTTAAAACGCAGTCTCCATCTCCTCTATAACAACGAAATCTAAAATAGAATGAACATGAAATTATGATCAAACACTCCAAAACTACAAAAACAAATGCAGTGCAATTGGAAAACAAAGGTTCATCTGAATTCACACACAAAAAAGCAGATTATTTTACAGGATGTAGATACCTCGCCACAACTCTATTCAGCTTGTATATAAGTGTCATCCCTCCAATTGCAAGTCGAAAGTTTATCTACCCTGACAACATAACAATCGCCACCAAAGATAATGCCTCAAGCAAAGGTGGAGACAGAAACCTAGAGACTATCTTGTAACCCCCGCAAAATTGTTTCGGATTCCCACGAGGCCCACAAGAAAGTAAAGATGAACTTCTGCAATATAACTTTCATCTATGAAAATAACTCTGGATAGCATGTTGTTGCCAACCATTTTGAAAAAAAAAATAATAAAACTATATTAAAGATATCTGCCAGGAATATCTTAAACAAGCTCCTAGGCATAACTTGCGGTTGTAATACCTCGAATCTTAGAACAGCAGCCCAGGTTCTACTCTTCATAGATGCTGAATATTGCTCGCCGAAGTCACCAACGACTCTCGTGGACACACAGCTTAACATAACAATGGGAACCATAATTGGTACATTAAGTTCAACTCCTCTCCCATGGCTGCCTGTCTTTTCCCACATCACTCCTCCTCGATTCTTCAGAGAAGAAGAAGCTACCATCAAACAAGTAAATAAAATCAGAAATAAACATCAACATATCTCATCAACTCCAATTCGCATCTTATCTCCAGATGTCTCATCTGGCTTGTGAAAATATCAGAGGATGGTCGCCAGGACTGTTGGAGAAGATTCTGGAATGAACTACAAAAAAATAGCTAATATCACCAATCTAACTCTGTGTACTGTCAATCTGTATATAGCTTTTCTTATTAATTTTTGGATTTTTCCATAAGCTAAATAAATAAATAATAACAAAGAATAATTCGTTGCTACTGTTTGTTAAAACTGCAGGTCTAATTGTCATTACGAAATATACACAAATGGTAAAGAAAGAAGTCGGCCTATTGTGCACGAAATAAAAATTCGAAATTTTTAATAAAATCATCATATATAAAATTTAATTTAAAAAAAACCACATAAAATTAATGTAAAAAAGGAAAAATCTTTAACCAATCCCTGTATGAATATACTAAATGTTTTAAAAAATTTTCGTATGTGTGTGCATGTGTGTGTGAACCATCTGATTAAAAAAACATTATCTTCATAGAATCCGAAGACTTTTCCTGGGTGGCAACAAACTTATTTGTGCTTGACTGCAATTCTTTCAAAATAGGTTTCGAAATATACCGTTCTTAAAATCGTTAAATTTTCTTGGAGAAATTATGAAATTAGGCGAAGTGAACATCATAATAATGTTGTCAATAAATTAAAGAGAGGCCAGGTATAACTGCGCATGTCATCTATAAAGTTCCCATGCCGTATTTGAAAGAATTTCTTCGCAAGCCGTTTTAATGAACTAGCGATGATATTCGTTCACACAAAACCTCTAATAGCAGTCGAAACATGATTTTGTACGATCTTTGGATATTACTTATTACAAAATGTAATACAGCAAAACTCAGTTACTCAAACAATTATCAGAAATGCAATGCGACATAAGTATTTGTAATAAACTATATTCGAGACCATAACATTGTTTAGCTTTTAATTATATAGCAGAGAGCATATGCAAATGAACAAATGAGATTGCGACCTCCGCTGTCACACTTGCGACTCATTAGTAGTGACATATAATAATAATAATAATAATAATAATAATAATAATAATAATAATAATAATAATAATAATAATAATAATAATATGAACTCCGTTTATGTACCGCCACGTATACCACTATTCTTTGCATTTGTGTTCGTTGTTATATAATTTTCCCATAATTCTCAAAATCTAACCAAACACATGGAAAGCGAAATCTGTTGATAGTATTTCATTTTTATGTTATCGACATCAAATACAGTTCCGTTTTTATTTACAAAATGAAGCAAGATCAACTAATATTCATGCTACAAACCAAACCGGGAACAGAATCACTATATGTGAAGTAAACGGAGTCCTTGTTACAGAAAATATAAATTATATGGCGAAATGAATTAATTATACCGCCAGTTACTGTATATGCCCATTCTCATATATTTTATGATCCAGCCAAACTGAAGCCTTTTAGGCTCTATATTTTATTATGATAAATTTCAAATTTCATTTAACTCACACTATTAATCCGATTTTTACTACTAAATTGCATTAATTTCACATATTTTGCATTGTTTTACGATATTTAATTACTTGATATATATATATATAAATGATTTAGCCAACAAGTTAACTCAATCGAAAACGCATTCAGTTGTCAAATTGAAAATCTTTTGGTTTTTAACAACAGTGAAAGAAGCGCCCTCTCTCTCTCCGAAATAGAATTGCAAACGTCGAGAAATTTATTATTTTATACAAGTAAAATTACAGGAATTAAATTAGGAAAATTTTCAAAACTCTATTAAATGATAAAATAAAATAAAATGATTATTCACATTTTCTTTGAAGAAAAATTACTTTCATAAATGAAACTGTTCATGGTCTTCAATCAATTACTATCCATGGATATTGATTGATCTCTACCGTAATGTGTATTCACATCTGCTGCGATCTAGTATTCATTTTTTTAAATGTCGATACTTTATTTTATTATTATTTTTTAAATATATATTATTGAAGGAATCGTTTTTATTTATTTATGTGCCAATATTTCTGCGCATTAAGTGCGTCATATTCTCGATGCGATAAATTAAGAATAACTCGCAGTTATTAACCTTCAGGCACTTATTTTTTTTTTAAATTTCCCTCAGTAATAACTCTGCTAAACAAAATGTGTTCTTCTGTAATTTGCCAACCACTATTTGTTCCCATTTGTTCCGAGACATTCATGTCTGTTCCTTTCATTAAAGAAGGGCGCTCGTCTTGCTTTGAATTCTCGAGAAACAAGAAAATTGATCAGCAATGTCCCTGCTTGTTTTATTGTTCCCAAGTTAGATAGCATTCATTGAAGTCGCATATTTCTCTTTTTCATAGTGACGTCATAGCTGCAAGCACGAACTATCACGGCCCTATGACTTTAGCATTGCATACGGGACTAAATAGTCAGGTGAAATGTAGGTGAAAAAATATTTTGTTTATTCATATTGTTTCCAGAGTCATAGTGGCGCATTTTTAAAAAACTTTCATTAAGTATGAACTACAGGAACATAAATTTTGGTGTTCGATATTGTGTTAAACCGAAAACAAAAATTCAGTTTTCTTTTTTTTTTTTTTTTTTTTTTTTCTTCTTCAGCAGCAGAGGGAAAGTCTCCATTTCATCAATTGACTTACTTTATTTTATTTTTATCCTCTTCTAACCTTTAAGAAACATCGATAAATCTTTCTTTGTTTTATTTTCGTGTCTGGAAACACGTGCAAGGCAATTATCTCATTCGCTTAACCTTCTTACTATCAGAAGGAGATTTAAAAGGATTTTTGTGTTTCTTGATTATTACCGAGGAGCAGTTTGTAGAACAACACAGTTCACTCACTAAACGAGCAATCCGCAGCTTGGAAACTTAATACTACACACGTGACTCGAATCACGGTTGCCACCGCTAACAGCTACCACTTTTTTTTATTGTTGTTTTGACTCTGGGACTCGCGTAACACATACTGAACTCATCGAACTTGGCAACAAACTATCACTCAGCGTAACTCACATGGTCACTCGGGAGAGGGAGGAAATACTACAGCTCCGAAAACTCCACAAAAGTTTATAAAGATATTATAATAAAGTCTCATTATTTGATCCACAGTGATCAAGATTCTTTTGGTAAGAGATCAGAACATTTTTATCAGATTTCTGATCCTGGTGTGATCAGGATCAGAAGACGAATTAGATGGATGAAATGAATGATAAAGTTCACTCTATCATTCATTTTATTTTTCCTTCCTTCCTGTCGAGTGTGATACCTCGGCTTCTGGTAATCTATTATAATGTACTGATGAGAACTTGAATCTCCTCATGGAAGTATCTTTGAAATGTTTTGTTATTCCGATGGAAGACTTTTCAGCAATTCATTCCGTACAGAAAGAACCAAATAAGTTAATAACTTTTCACTCCCCTGTTTTCTATTAAGATGAACGAGCTGGCTTCATCATTTTCTAAGATCCTATAAAATAAAGAAAGCACAGAATCTGTCTATGGAACTGTCTCGAAAGTAACTCTTTATCTTCATAGTAATTTTTGAATCATAATTCTTTCTATAATACAGTAGACGTAAACCTTA
Organism: Typopeltis vanoorti; assembly: GCF_054136105.1. Lineage (NCBI taxonomy): Eukaryota > Metazoa > Arthropoda > Arachnida > Uropygi > Thelyphonidae > Typopeltis > Typopeltis vanoorti. Next base: position 45,665,491 of record NC_143561.1, on the reverse strand, counting down.
ACTGTCCTGTTTTAAATCTAATAGTAACAATCATTCACTGTGGTTACTCATCCTTAAGCCCCACGAACTGTCAATCTCTTACTTCGAAACCATAATTTTACGATAAGGTGGTCAGTCCCATTCGCAAATATACGTTTCTATAAATTGAATGTGTTCTGATGGCTCGTTTCCCGGACAAAAAAAAAAAAAAAAAAAAAGGCGAATTTCCTGAGATAAAAACATTCCGACTTTGTATGACACCGGATAACTCACTTTTAGTTCAAAAATGTCCGAGAAAGGTTTTACTCTTCGAAGGGAAGTCTTCCCATAGCTAAGGAGGTTGTCAGGTCAATCTACTCCATTTATTCAGATTCATCATGTTTATCTGCAATCTCTACCCACCCTACACAATCCCCTTAGACTTAATTCCCATTCCTTGGGCTACATCTTTTTAGTGGTTTGCAATTAGGCCATTTGTTGCGAGCCCATTGCACACTACAGTATTATAATGTCATAATGCACGTTGTCGAGTTGTTTTCTATTGGAGCGATGAAAATCTCAAATTATTCGGGAAGACAGGACAGGCCACGTTTTGTGATACACCCAATAATTCTATTGGACTTGAATAATTTTATTTCAGAGAAAATGTCACACATTCTTAAATTACGTGTTTTTCAATCAACGGACGACTTCTGTCGTATCATCTTTCCTTCTACGCTATTCAGGCCTTCGTATGTTGCAATAAAGACAAAATCTCACTGAAGGGAAGATAAATATGATAGGCAGAAGTCATTTTTTTTTCAAATACTATTCTTATGATTTATTCTTGACATTCGCAAATCGGTAGGCGGTCTGTATTCTTTTTCTACTGTGGTTGTTGCGGTAAACGAGATGCAATATAGCTGTAGTGTTCCAAATCCTAACTGTCGTTAATTCGATATAATGTTTGTATATATTTTTATTGGGCGTTTATTCTGCCAAAAGATAAAAAAATTGAAGGACCAAGAAACTTTCTTCCATTTGGTGACTAGATTTAAAGCCAATAATGGTCTTTATTCGACAAACATAGTGACAAGATGTCAACACTAGTCTATGCAGGCAACCTCTTCGGTGAACGTGTAGGCATCAGAGCTGAAAAAATTGTTTTGTTTGATAAGCCCACTGTGGTGAAAACGATAGCTGGAAAACATGTTTATCCCACCCCACCCGTCATTTGCTTGAGCAAGCTGCCTCCTTGATTACAGAACGTTTCCTGCAGACTGCACAGTTTTATGACGAACTTGTCCACAACATCGAACTAAAGCTCTAAATAGAAGGTACACGAACTTTCCTCGATATTGGCCCCCAGAGTGGCACCTCGTTCGAGCTCTTGATTTTTTTCGACTTTATAGCGAAATGAGAGGTTGTTCTGCTCCACATTGTACAAGCAGATTGTTTGAACAAATTTTGTACAAATTGTAAAAAAATTCTAAATTTTTTAATTTTTCAAAAGGTGAGTTAGCCGATCTCATACGGAGGTAGCAGGGTTTTTTCTCCCGGAAACTCGGGTTTTTCATCCAGCATACAGACAGAAAAATCGGCCCTTCAGAATACACGCAATTTACAGAAAAAAAATATTAGTTGTGGTGGTGGTGGTGGTGGTGGATGGCGTTGATGAAGACGATTGGTAGTAGAGGTTCGGTGTAGTGGTGGAGACAGTCTTATAGTAGTTGGTCTCCCGCGATGAGTCTTCGGACTCCTTAGAGGTGTCACAAATAATAATAATAATAATAATAAATGATTCACTCTCTATCGATGAAAATTAAGCCAGCATTAGGGAATTATTAATACTTTTAAATAAAAAATAACTTCAGTTTTGCCAAGAATTGTTTAACACGTTCGCCGCCAACTGTCGATTACCGGCGGCTAAGAGATTACGTGCACTGTCCTTGAAGAAGTAAAAGTGCTTGGCGTGCGGTAACAAACTATGCCCGAAGAGCATGGCAGCGAACGTGTTAAATAACGGTTTACATCTCATAAATTATTCGTATTTTTAAAATATACAGTATTTTCTTTACGAATTCCACGAAAAATGAATGCTTATGAACGTTATACAGCTACTTCTTTTTACTGATAAATGATACGAGCCTACAAAACTAGAAGAAGAAGGAGAAGAATGACGCCAAGATGGCGCATCGAGCAACCCATTGAGACTGTAATTAGCAGATAAAGAAACGTTACTACGGGATTTATTGAACCACAGAAGACGATCATTAATTTAATTACGCTACGTTAACGGACCATTAGACAAGTAATGGGCGGGAGACGAAGGTCACCCAGATAATACGTGTCACGATCGCTAAGTGACGATTGTTTTTGATGAAAGAGGTTTCTCTGTTCTCAGTTAGAACAAATAAAAATTAAATACATAAATAAATAAAGTTTTCAAAGGAATCCCTAGACAGGGAAAAATAAAATGGATGTCTGTACCGACTGAACCTCCGTAGCTCAGTCGGTATACAATAACAGAGAAATTTACCTGAAAACACTTATTATCGTACTGCAATCTACTGTTCTTTATTCTCATAAAATTCCTTATAAGTGACAGTTTCTTCTATTTCTCCATTACAGAATACAATATTTCTTATTTCTTAAAGAATAATGTCACTAAATTTTCGGACCATTTTCTTTTACAATTTAATTGTAATAAATTTATATGCAAAATATAATAGTCTTTTAAATTTTTTAAAGTAAAAAAACATTTAAATGGTTTAAAAAATAAATTTAAAATCTTTAATTAAAATAAAAGATGCATCATTAATATATAAAACAACCGAGAAAATACTTTCCTCTTGAACTTACCGATAAATATATAATTTCTTTATAATTAATCGTTTTCTTTCCCGTTCAGCTCGGTCTTTGCTTTACCCGATATTAACTAGTGTTTTCCAAGAGTGTACGAGGGATCCGGCAATGTCTCTGACTAGGCTGTTTAATTTAAGTTTCTACTCTGGCAGAGTTCCAAGGGAATGAAAAGAGAGAAATATTTTTTTGCATAAGTGACAAACTGTATACCAATTAGTATAAGTGGTAAAATTACTAGAAAAGGTAGACAAAGCGAGAATTCAGAAAATGGTGGAAAGGAATATGATTCTCCATGAGAAGCAGCACAGCTTCGTGAAGCGTGGGTCAAGCATGAATAATTTACTTGTTTTTTAGCACACCCACAACTCTGTTATGTGAATTACAACAACTGAGCATGATATGAAAATTCATGATATCAATACTGGGTGGATGACAGGGAGACCAAAAAAGTAGTATAAAGAGGAGAGAGAGAGATCGAGTGGAAAGGAGATGCAGTTTTCCACAAGACTCTCGGTCTGGACCACTACTTTTTGATTCGTTCATAAATGACACAGGAAATGATCTGAAGGAAAATATTCAGTTGTTTGTTGATGATGCGAAATATAATTAGAGTAATAGTTTATCAAGTGATATGGAAATCTTTCAAGATTATTTAAATAGGATGTCGGTATAATCAAAAGATAATGATTGGATGAAAAGCCATGCATTTTGGGATAAACAGATTACAAGATGTATACCACATTGACGGAAGTGTACTCCAGAAAAGTGATGAATCCCAAGAATTGGGGTTAGCAGTAGATAGAAAGTTGAAGTCTAAAGTATATATTGCTGGGGTTGCCAAGCAGGTTACAAGGATTTCTTGGGTATTGAAGAACAAACCAACAAGTAAGGATAAGAAAAGTGTCATTTATGAGGTCTTGATACGTCCACATCTGGAACAGTGTGCAGAGTTATGATCACTTGGATTTCTTAGCGATGAGGAAGTAGTGAAGAGGATCCAGAGGCAAATAGACAAGATGATGAATTGTTTGTGGAATGATTTCCATGAAGAAACTTTGAGTGTTTGGTTTATAAAGGTCAGTTGAGAGGAAAAAAGAGGGAATACGACAAGAAGATTTGAGTTACGTAAAGGTTTTTATAGGATTGATGCAGGGGAAAGGTTTCATTACTTGGATATAGGAGCGTTAACAAGAGGTCATCCCTGGTTTTTCGGTTGGAGAATGGTGAATGAGTGGAATCGGTTCCCAGAGTCAGTTGTGAGTGCTTTGTCTGTTAATGGGTTCAAGGAGAGGTATGGTAGATTGTGTGGATAGATTGGGTCTCCCGCGATGAGTCTTGGGACTCCATGGAGGTGCCCGTAGAATAATAATAATAATAATAATAATTTTCACTCAAGACATCAAAATACAATTTGATTCGGATAAATGCCCAGATTGTATCTATTAAACGAGGGAAACTTAATGATGTTAACAATTTTAATATCGATCAGGAGAAATATATAAAAGAAATTTCAGCTGACGAACACTATAAATACCTAGGAATATTAGAATGCAATGATATTCTCCACTCGAAAGTTAAAAAACAGGTAGAAGCGGAATACACCAAAAGAGACAGGAATATCTTTAGAACAAAACAATAGAGTGAACATAATTCGGCCGATGAACTATTAGGTTATACCGGTGATCCGATAGATAGCTAGTATAATAGATTCGACAAAAGATCTGGAGATATTGCACAACAAAACTAGAAAATTAATAACTATGCATCATGCATAACATCCACGAAGTGATATTGACCGGTTGTATCTACCAAGAAGAAGAGTGAACAAGTCTGCTGCAAGTGAGACCGACTGTGGAAGAAGAAGGAATAAGTTAAAAAAGTTACATCGAAAATAGCTCTGAACAAATGCTTCAAGCCATTTTACAATTCTAAAAGGCAATAGGAAACAAATCTGATTACAAAATAGGAACAGCAAAATAACCATATGTGCGCTGGAAAAATAAATTCTTACATGGCCAATTTCATCTAGATATTGAGGAAAAAATTGAAGGGAACAAGACCTGGTAATGGCTCCAATATGGAAAAAATAAAAAATGAAACGGAAGGATTTATTCTAGCAGCTCAAGAACAGGCATTACAAACTAATGCAATCAAAATAAAAATTTTTAACATCACTAACAGCACACCCACATTATGCGATCAGGAAGATGAGACTGTAGAACATCTAGTCTACCTGCAGCAAGATAGCTCAAACTGACTCTAAATACCGTCATGGTCAAGTGGCTAAAATAGTTCATTGACATGTATGCAAAACATGTGGCTTTCCTACTTCTGACAACTGGTGGCAGCATAAAATAAAGACTGTATTGGAAAACGAAACAGCAAAACTTGTCTGGGACTTTAGAATACAAACTGATCGGAACACAATAGACCTGACATCACAATTATATAATATCGACAGGTTTGGATTATTGATTTCACAGTACCCAGTGATAATAACATTAACAACAAAGAAATGGAAAAAAATCACTAAATATCGAGATATGGCAATCCAAGTTGGCCGGCTCTGTTTTAAACCTATCAATAGTTAAAGGTGCAATTGGTGCAATTTCTTGATCAAAAATTGTTGATCTCTGATATAAGTTAAGCGATCTTAGTTACTTCTATATTTGCTGATATTTATTTTATGATCATTTTATAAGAAAATGTTTGTTTTTGTATGAAGAAAGGTAATCTTCTTATTGTTGTTAAGTGTTCTGAAGACGTAGTTCGAATCTGAGAACATTATAAAAGAATTTTTCAAGTGACGGGGAAAATGGCTACTCTCATAGGAAGATGGGAGGATTTTTCTTCGTCTAGTTTGGAAAATAATTAGCTGCTGTTTCCTTCTCTTTTTTCGATCATAGTTTCAGGAAGTGGTGGCTTATAAATGAAGAGTTCTGTTCTGTTATTTCTTTACTCTGCTATTTGTTGTAGTGTTTACTGATTCCATGTGGATGAGTATTGCTGATAGCTGAAACAAAGGTGTTAAAATGAAAGGGATATAAGAACAGCTTATTTATTTCGCAAGATAAAACCCAGACGATTATTCACATCCATTTTAATTTGAAATTAAACTTTTGTTGTTTACAATCGCAGTTAATTGTCATGAACAATGTTTATTTGTTTATTAAATGAAATTATTTAATCTTGATCATTTCAAATCACCAATTTTAATTCAGACGAACAAAGGAAAATAAAGCTTTCTGCTTGCTTTATTTCTGAATTTGATTTGTAGATTTAATAACGTCAGGGCAACTGTAAATTGATAACAATACCAACATCGGGCATTGTTGACGCTTGTTCAACGAGTGCTCGTATTTTATTATTGTCGAAGTATTATAAAAAAAAAAGACAGCTTTTTAAAAACGAAATAGTCAGCTTATTATCATCCGATATTCTTTCACTTTATTTACAGTTTTGAAAATAATTTTCTGGAGAATTTTCGTTTGGTAGTATTTCTATGCAAACTTTATCTTATTTAACGCCATCTATTCAAGGGACTTTTATCTTATCGAAATCTACCTTCATCCTCGTAATCCTACTTCAATTATTCAAATGAAGCATAGAAAAAATTAAATAAACTAATCTTAGAGGAAAAAAAAAAGCTTTTTCATGTTTAATTGCAGTTGCATCTCTGTGCCTTCAACTCACTTTAAATATGTGGTTGCACTGGAGTCTATTACAAATGGTTAGAAAAGTGTCAGTAAATTAAGTCCACCCTTATTGTAGAATGATAAATTGAACAGTTTTTTAAGACATAACAAAGGCGATCAAAAATTCTGCATTCTGTTCCTCAAGTCGATATTTTTATTTATTTAATTTTGTAATTTCAGCAATAATCGACAAATATAAAAATGGCAAAAATGCTTTTTACTTTTTTTTTTAATTTCGTATATTCATCAATAATCGGCAGTTATTATGATATTGTTTCCTTTTTTGTAAAAGAATAAATTAATATTAATACAGTGACGTTTTACTGAATTAGTAATGTGAATATAACACCATTACCATTCTAAGACACATTTTAAAGATTACAATGTTAATTTTTTGGAATGGAACGTTAAACGATTGGAATTTACAACACAGATGAGAATGAATCATTTTGCGAAGTTTTACAAAAAAAATAAATAAATAAATAAATAAAAATCTATACCACTTCTAGCTTATTTAAAACATGATTTGTGGTGACAAGCAATTTAGGCATTACATTTTTTTCTATTGCATTTGAGAATTATAGTTTAAAATTGTAATACGCTGCAAAAGCATTTTCATAATTTTACCCAATATCTGCATTAGAAACTTAGAAATTAAGTGCCTGTATAGCCTTGCCGAATGTTTTTACTTTTTACTGAGCAAATTCTCGATTTATTGATCTTTGACAAGTTTGGTTTTCCCTTCGGAAAACACGGGATTTTCACCGCACAGCTCAAAATTTCCAGGAACTCACATTGTTTCAGATAGAAATATATACATGTTAGAGTGAAGGACCACAAGAAGTCTTGATTCAGTGATAAATTCTGAGCTCAGCTCCAAGTGAAGGCTGAATTATCTTAATCTTTAAAAAAATTCAGGGTTAAAAGACACTGCTGCCTTCTGGGAAACCCCTTTTAGAAATATTTTATAAACTAAAATATTTCTAAAAGGGGTTTCAGGATTTGAAATGTAGTCTTAGAACCATTTTAGAACTAATATATTCTTGGAACATTAATTGCTCGATTTTAAAATCAATTTGAACCCTATCAGAAAGAACTGTAATATTCTCAGAAAAACATTGCACCAGGTACAATGTAACATTGTACCTGGTGCAATGTTACATCTGTCAATTACTAGTGAAATGGGCAGAACAATAATCAACGCAAGAAATCAACGCCATTGTTGCCAGTGTTATCACTGGCAACAATGGCTGATTTCAGATTGTTGATTTTGTATACTGCTTCAAATTTTGTTAAATTATACTTTCTTCCACATGTCACTAATACAAAATGATTATTTTAATTTTAAAAAATTACAAGCACCAAAAAACAGTTACCATGAGTTGAATGCCACTTATTAACGAAATTATGTGGAAGCTACCGTCATTAAAATACAAGCTAGTTTAGATTTCGTGTGAAGAAAATCACTTCGAGGATAAACAGATTAAGAAAGAGCAAACTCTATTAACAAGTTATTCATTTTTTCCCTGAAGATCAAATTAAGGTATTGAAAGAACTAAATGCATTTGCATTTAGCACTGGAAACAGTAAACCTGAACAATCACAGAAACAAACTAGCGAAAAATAATTACAACCGGGGATTCAATGCCATTAACAGTGTCTCTCTCTCTCTCTCTCTCTCTCTCTCTCTCTCATATAATCGCATCTAAGCATGGATTGTTCGTTGAATCCCAGACTAGACAAATTGCAAAGAAGGATCATAAACATGAAACAAAGCGGAAGAAAACTAAAAACTCATTATTCGGATGTGGCATCACCATTAGTCTCAGTTTCGAGTTATTCTGCTTGTATAAACGTCGAGAAAGAATTATTTCCGTGAAACAAGCATCAAAAGATATAAAAAAATGCATCGATTTTAATTACTTTATTATTGACTAAAACTTCTATCTATTGATATACAAGAGAATAGTAAGAAATTGAAAATTTAAGAAAACAATATGTTAAAGTAGGCTTAACGAGATGTTATGAGTTTTTTGAAGCAAAAATAATGTGTATTGCTATCGATTCGTTTAATTGTAAATGATATTTATAAGAATACACATGAACCATACAATTAACAGCCAATAGTGAACGGACTACAAAAATGCAATAATAAGCTTTGATGAAACATATTTTTCTTGCGTCAATGTATTTTATTATTTTTTCTGTTTCCCTAAGTTCTTTTCATTAGCATATTTACTGAAGTACATTGTTGCTTAATTAGAAACATGTCAATCCTGCAGTTCTTTCCAGTAATGTAATAATAAGTCGGTTGCATAGCAACACTGAACGTCATTTCCTTGAAAACAGATTAAATGATTTCTTCATTGCTCATGAAGATAATGATGATTTTGGTGAAATATGACGCATTCTGCTTCTACATACGACGAAACGATTTATTACATATTTGCAATCTGCATGCATGTCATTTACGTTTATTTTTTTTTTCATATTTCCCGTTATCTGTAGACGAAAATGTATGGATGGGTAATATGGATGGTGTTATATACAGCTAAAAGCTCTGATCATGGCAGGAGGGTAACAGCAACAATAGCCGAGCCTCAGTTAGAACTTCATTGGCTACAGCATTGCCATCCATTACAATGCCTGGGTACCCTATTTAGTTACCTCCGTACGACATGAATGGGCTACAGTGGGGCGATTATTAAGTAAAACCCTCTCTAAAAATTAAAAGGATCCCTATACGACGGCCTAAAGATCGTCCAACTCAGCGTTGGTTCCACTCACTGACGAGCCCCTCCCCACCACTGAGCAGAACTGCTCATATTCTAATGAAAAGCATCCACCGACAGTGCTCCTCACGGGCCGCACCGGAAAACACCCTCTACAGAGACTCAGAATGCTCTTTCAGGGCAAACCCCCCGAAATCCAAGCCCCCCCCTCACCGGATGCAAAAGGAAGAAACCTAAGAGAGCGAAATTCTGCGTCCCATTTTAGTCGCCTCTTACGACATGCAAGGACTACAGCGGCTATTCTTATCCCAGCCACCACATGGGATTGTTATTTACGGCACATGGGGTTGTTATTTACGGTTTTTTTTTCTTTTTTTCGGCTAGATGGGTGAAGCAAAAATATTTTTCATATTCCCCGTTATCTGTAAAGAAAATGTATGGATAGGGTAATATGCAGCTAAAAGCTCTGATCATGGCAGGATGGTAACAGCAAGAGTCGAGCATCAGTTAAAACTTCATTGTTATTTACGTCCTTAATGAAAATAACTGGACTGGCTAGATGGCCGAAGTAAGAATGCTTTCATATTCTCCGTTATCTGTAGTGGACAGTGCAAGGATAGGGTGTTATTGACCTATATAAAGCCCTGATAATGGCGAAAAGGTAACAGCAATTTCCGAGCCTTAGTTAGAACTTCATTGGCTACAGCATTGCCATTCATTACCCTCCAAGGGTATTAATCACCGCATGTCACGGTCGATTCTCTCCACTCAGGGAGATCACGTGAGATGCGACTAAAAATATGATATAGCAGAATCATAGAAATCTATTGGTGTCTAATGAATAATCCAATTTCTAATTACTTATCGCAAAATGTTTAGATATTTTAGTAATTTGAAATGATTATTTTTATTTTGTATAATGTTTTATAAAGCATATTGGAAAATATTTAGAAAAATGTCATAACTTTCTGACTGGGCATTAGAAATATTTCTGAGTCAGGAATGACTTGTTCGAGATTGTGAAGTTGGTCATACAATACGATCGTTAACAATGAGATGCCTTTGAGATAAGCCCAGTGGAGGAACAAATTTAACAGAAAATATGAAAGAGAAAATGCTGCATTATTTTGCGTATCGTGCAGATAAAGAACAAATGCAATCGTGAAATAAACGTAGGAATAAAATCATAAAAAAGATAATGCTCAGTTAGAAATTCCCAGTCAAGTATTAATCATTAAGCAAAGTGCTAATGTAGAGACACCATCTATCACGAGATTGACAGAATGATAAACTTTCGAGTTTATTTCCATAGATAAGTTGAAATGTCATTAATATGCGAACTGAGATCAGTTAATGTAACATATAAACCAAAGTTAAAACAAAATCCAATTGACGAAGCATATTTTGTAAGTTCGAAGGAAACGACATTTTCGATCTGTAAAACGTGATTTAAATCTCGCTGATTCTCCAATATTTAACATTGACTTCCATGTATTCATTAAATTCAGACTTTTAGCTAATCTAGGAATCTAGATTATCTAGAAAACTGAATCTCTCATATTTCTAAAATAGGTTTCTTGTTTTTCCAAATACTAGGCAAACCGCAAAAGCCGTCCTAGATCGCACTGCAGTATGCGCTGCTCCTTGGACTTCATTTATTTTATTTTATCTTTTATTTATTTATTTATTTATTTTATTTTTTGAGAGTAACAAAGTGGAAAAGTGCAGTTAAATGTGGGAAGATCCAAAGCCAGAAATTTAGATTTTGGAATTGTTTCCATGCTAATTCAGATCGAGCTTGCTTTTTGAATTCAAAATAACATATTTCGCCTGAAATTCTGTGCATTTATTTCTCATTCTGTCAATCCATTTGTAAACCTTTTAGACACACTAACATTCAGTGGCACACCCAGGATTTAATCTTTGGGGGGGGGGGGGGAGTTGAACGGATATATTTTAATGCAATGAATTGGCATTAAAATATTTTTATCCGTTCAACTAAAATTCGTTAAATTTCATTCATTAGGTGATTATAAAAATTTATTTAAAGAATAAAAATAAAAGAATAATTAAAGAATTTTCTTTTCTTTTTACAAAGCTCTTGAATTATTTCCATCGTGGTTACATTAATCTCTCTGTGTTTATACAGCAAAGCCAGTCCGTTCAATCGAGATTGTGTCAATGTAGATCTTAATTAGGTTTTTAAAAGGCGTAAGTTAGAAAATGACCTTTCACTGACGCATGTTGTTATCGGAAGCGTTGCAAATATTTTTAATAAGTTATAGATGTTAGGATATATCATTTTGTCACAACTTTGCGAACGGGTTTTCAAATTTCTTATAGCACAACTTGAATTTGGCGTTCAAAATTGCTGGATTTGTATAAGGGAAATCACCGGCATAAGATTCACATAACTGACGAAAATCTTGGTAGAAGAGAAAAAAGATTTTTCAAAATGTTGCAGTGCCGAATGAAACGATTGTGAAGTTGAGTCAATATTTGATCAATAAATGGAATGAAAATAATTCTCCGGAAATACTCTTCTACAGTATCGGCTGGAACATTGGACCTTAATTTTGTTTTGATGTAGTCCTTGGCTTTTTAATGTCAATATTAAAATTACTGGCTTTTATACATGCTCCATCGTACATATCTTTAAATGGAGACTCTGGTGTTTCACGAATGGTATTTAATTGAGCCACAACATGATCAACGAAATTTAGGGCAATTACGAGGTCACTGTCAGATTTTTGCATTATTTTAGACAATGGTAAGGTGTACGCAAATATTTTTTGCAAGCTAAATAAAGATATTATAAAACCAAATTCACACAATTCATTATTCAAAGGTTTTGCATTAGAGGACGAGTCTTTGTCTTCCCAAGAATTGATTGTTTCAAGACCATGAATCACTGCATCATATAATTCCACCATGGTCATGAGATGCGACGCCAAGTTTGCCCGACTAGGTGGGCGTTCCGGCCACCTAGTCGGGCAAACTTGGCGTAGTTTCTGTCTCTTACTATCCGGTGTATATTTATCAATGTTATCAACAAGGACGTCCTGTCTCTTAGGTGTATTGAAGAAATTGTGTACCTTTTCAATTATGCCAATGCATTTTCTTATTTCAGTCAACACAGCATTTCCAACTGCTAAATTCAAACTATGTGATGCACAATGAACATATAAAGCTTGTTTTTATATAGCTGATATGTGAGATTGGACACCTTTAAACTTTCCGCTCATTGATGAGGCACTGTCGTAACCTTGCCCACGTAAATATGACAAATCGATGCCATAATTATTTAAGCTTTCTAATATTTTGTCGGATAAGTTTTTTCCTGTAGTGCTTGTTACAGGAACAAATTGTAAAAATTGTTCACCAACTTTATTGTCATTTTCTTCGTCTACATACCTGGCACACAAGGAAAGATGTTTAGTGGTAGAAATGTCACACGTTTCATCAGCAAGAATTGAAAAACACTTTGCCGAATGAATTTTTTCGCCCAAACGGTTCAAAATGATTTCATTACATGCATTTATAATTTGATTTTTGTATGTTCCAGCTAATGCAGGTAGCGTTTTTGGCAGAATGTTTAAAATGTTCAGCCAAGTTTTTGTCGCCCGCATCGAGTCTCGTTCTTAACAAAGTTCGAAAATTGCCTTCATTGGCGATTGGCTCCTGTTCAAATGAAAATTCTCCATAATCACGATGTTTTCTCAAGGGTATATTTTGCCGACCACATAAAATTACCATTTTTATAATCGGCTCTAATCGTTTCCGATTAACTGCAGTTTGTGATGCACTATCTACATCAATTGGTCGATTGATTGGAATATATTTTCCATCTCGAATATTGTTTAGCCTTTCGTAAGTCATAACAGCCCTTATACGATATTTTGTGTTTTTAAGATTATTAAATTTTTCAATGGCATTCTTCAAATTATTATAACCTTGCGTAACTAACTGCCCAGGTACTTGAGATTTAGATTTTTCAACATTAGCAGGTGCAAAAAACACACAATATTTACAGTACGCAGTATTTTCAACTTGAGAGTACACAAGCCATGTAAATTTTTCAAACCATGTGTATCGAAAACTTCGGTTGTGAATTGCAGCACAGTTTGCAGGAAAATTAAAATTTGGTTCTGGTTTCCACAACTTTTTCCCAATATCTAAATTATCGTCAGAATTAAATGTTTGTTCTTTCAAAAATGTGATGTCGTGAGAATTATTAATAACTAAGGAAGTACTTTCTTCTGTATAATTCGATGGTTTTGTCAGACCTACGACTGGGGAAACCGAATCCAAATCGATATTGACAATATTAATAGCGCCAACATTGCTACTAACATTTGAATCATCGTTTTTTGTTTTTTTTTTTGGTTTTTTTTGAAATAGTTCAATAAAATATTCTGCGTATGTTTTCAGCCATAATTTGAAGCACAAAATCCAAAAACAAAATAAAATCTTTTACAAATGTAACTTTAAAATTTTAACTTTAACTTAACTTCAATGTTATTGAAGAATTTACGTACGGTAAAGTTACTCTTCAGAGATGGAAAGAAGTTTAAAGTTCAAGACATGCTTTTCAACAAACTCAATGCAAAATAGAGTAGAGCATAAGAATAACAGAATAAGAGCTTATCGCACAGGACCTATGACTGAGCATCTGCAACGATTCGCCAATACATGATACCCGTGATCCTCTCTGGCCCGACTCGGACAGCTATAGGACAGCGTTTCTCACCCTTTCTAAGTCCAAGGATATGTAAAATGCCTAAAACAATTCTATGGAGTTAATTTTTATTAAACAAATAAATAATATGATATAATTTCACTATTTACGTTTAATGAGATGGTTCAGTTTCTCTGGCCTTTGTAGAGTTGCTGGATATCTGGCTCAACATTGGCCGATTTCAGTCGAAGATCGGCACACACACTAAGACAATTTCTGTATTTTGCTTTTATTTGAAGGAGCGATGAAAATCCTTTCCCACAAAGACAGGTTGTACAAAACTTCATGAAGATTTTCAGTACTTCTTTAGATAATTCGGGAAATTCACTTTTCACTGAAGACGAGATCCAGAATCGAGCCAAACTAGATCACGGAATTACATTTTAAGCCCACTGTCACTTGACAGCTCAATTAACTGTTCTTTTTTGGATAACGAAAGGTTGTTCTCGTGACTGCAAGCCTGAAATGGATCGTGAACCCACAGAAATTTCTTATAAAAGTTATTCGGAAATATGTTTCCAAATTCTGTTTCAGAGTTTTGAGGTGGACACAAACGCTTTCCCAGTGGTTAAATTCTAAACTAATACGTTTCGGGGGTCTATACAAACTAACGAATTGTATTTACCTTTGAATGAGATCCACTGGTCGAGTGTCCAGCAAGTCAGCAAATCTTTCCTTTCATTCAGCGTATTAATATTATCGCATTGCAACTGATGGGAATTCTGTGTTTCTGTGGATTCGTTACAGACCTCTTTCTCTTCAGAAACTACACACAAACTGTCATTACAAACTCGTTTTGTATTATCACTGTCATCCGAGCTGTTTTTCCATTTAAAGAAGGTACCAATGTACTTATTCATTATTGAAATACCGTATACTTACTCGAATATAACTCTCCCTCGCATATAACTCGTACTCCTGATTTTACTTTTCAAAAAAAAAAAAAGAAATTAAAAATTTCCCATATACCTCGCAAATGAAAAAAAGCTGAAAGACGTTCAGAGTAGGGGATAGTAATTTGCTCCTAGGGTAAACAACATGCCCTCGCAATAACCACTGTATTGCAGAGGCGAGAAAAGCAGGTACTTTTATTATGTCAGTGAACGGTATCAGCAGTCCGTGTAATATATTTCTCAACAAATAGTGCAATTAGAGACAACTGGGATAAAAACGACACTAATTAATGAATCACATGTCCCCTCATACAGAAACTATGCTGTATATATAGACTCAAGCAAAACCATATGTTGCACAGCAAAACACAGTATCTAACTAAAAACTATTGTTATTAATTAGATGTGTGTGTGTGTGAGTTCGCCAGCCCCAAAGCAGCAATAAAGTTCAACCGAAGGTGTTAAAAATCGTAAACGTGTTAAAACTTAGAAATATATATATAGTGAATGTTGTTATGGCAGTTTCACATATGGAATTCGGTTGAAGAGAGTTAGCATTTCAACTCAATTGTCAGCTATGCTTTTATCTTTCAGTCGTAACTTCCTAAAAATATATAAATACTAGGGTTAACTCACAACACCCTTTGTCCAAGTATTACTTAGCACTTCTGGAGATATATTGAGCCTTGGTTGAAGGAGGAAACTCTTCAACAATAAAAATCAATAAACATCAAGCAATTGGTTGAAATGCGGTCATGTGGGCAATACATGTTCACTTCAGATCTGACAAAACAGCAAAGGAAAGTGGAAGCAATAAAACCATATTGTTGTTCACTTAATCCCTCTTTTATTACTCGTTATTATGCCGTTACAAATTAAAATAGTGGCGGAATGTTCATTCCATGAACATTCCGCCACTATTTTATTTTTAAGTATCCATTTTATTTCAATAATTTTTATTTATTCAATTTTAATTTGTTTTGTTTGGATAATTAAAATATATAGATTTATTTGGTTAATTTAAGTCTGCCTGTGGACTACCTGTACCATCGTCGCGGACCACAGGTTGAGAAACACTGCTATAGGGTATTAGCACCTTATGCGACCGCTAATTCACAAGTAGTATAGAAATAGAAGACACGACACAACATAAAAAAAAAAAATTAATTAGGAAAACTATTTCGGAAAATTTTTAGTGTATTTTAACTTTTTCTTCTTCACTCTGGGTGCGCCACTGCTAACATTTCTCTTAAATAAGCGCTTCGATTACTTGTAACTACAAACAAAACTGATGATATTCATCCCTTTCGACTGAACGAGACAAGTGAGCACCGGTAATTGGGAAGACACGTTTAAACATTGAAAATTTGGTAGTTTCCTTAGCGCTGACAAAATATAATTTTCTTACACTATCTTGCCTTTATATTTTTGATTTCTCTTTATATTTTGTCATTTCTTCACTATTTTCAATTCTTTCTTCTTTTTTCCTTTCGATTCGACAGTTTTCTTTCTTTCCGTGTTTTTCAGTTTCCTTTTCGTATGTTTATTACTCCCGTAAAACACAAATAATTCTCGCTGTCCACGTGATTAAACTTGCAGTCAATTATTTCAAAGTATTCTTTCTTATGTATTATGTATAATATACTGTTTCTCGTATTATGAAAAGTCTCTGTGTGTGTGTGAAGCTAAACAGAAAAATGTCATTAACAACGAATTGGGATTTTTGTCAATGCATATCCTAATTTGTTTTGTTGATGTACATCCTAATCGGTGCTAATCCAGGATTTAAAGTCTACAATGGTCCTACACACACGGACGTGCACGCTAGCGCATTAACCTCTAAGGGGATAATTATGTGCAGGATGTTGAAGGTGTTGACTCAGTTGTAGAGTTTTTTTATATTAAGTTTTTATTTTTCTTCACTTTTAGATTGCGTCTTAATCATCTGATATTCTTCAGCGATCTTTCCTTCATCTAAACACGCTTATACTATCTCGTCTCGATCAATTGCATTTACGAGAGTTTAGTTTCTAAAATCCAATACCCGCTAACAAGTCGGTTTTTCCATCTTAACTCCAATTTACATTTGAATCCTCCAACGTCACCAATCGTCAGGGAAAAAGTTTCGGAAAAATTCTCCGCCTTCCGTTGCATACTGCACCGCATCTTCCACCTTTCTCTCTCTCTCTCTTGTACATCACCATCCCGGCGCGAGCTTCTTGTTTTCCGATTGGGTGCCACATTCGGATTCGAGAGACGGAGTGGCTGTTGTGGCAGCTGGAAACGAAGAATGGAAATTCTCCTCGTGCGTGAGTGTCGGATAGAGGAAAAGATAAGGTGGACGTCACCGAAAGCGAAAGATCTATATTTGGTCCGCACGTGTATTTTGTGTTCGCTGCCTTAAACGGAGGAGCAAATTTTAATGCTGTCGAAAGGAAGAGCAAAGTGAGAGAGAGAGAGAGAGAGAGAGAGAGAGAGAGAAAAGCCACGAATTGTTCATTTAAGTGATTACCTATTGAAGATGTGAAGTAGTGTTGTTCCACGTGGTACGGTACTCATGTTGAGTACGATAGTTTCTTGCTTCTTTGAAAGGATGCACAGGGAAGATTGGCAAAGTAAGTTTGGTTTTTTATTTATATAGATAGAAATGAAGATATCTTAGCATGAACACGTTAGTATGGATTGCAATACGAATTAAAAAATACATTGGCATTATATGCCAATCTTCATCATCATCATCATCATCATAATCATCAAATTCCTGACATATACCCTCAAGGGGTGTACAGGATATGATGGTACTACATGAAGAATTTACTTCACTAGTAACTTCCTATTTACAATTTTCTTCCGTCTGTTACTTCTGAAGACTCCAACATTATCATATCTTATATTTCTATCGTCTAAGGCACTTTTTACCTATCAATCCATCTATATCTTACTCTTCCTTTGGGTCATTTTCCTGCCAACCTTGCAGAGAACATTTGTTTTGCTAATCTCTCCTCGCCCATTCTCTTTAAGTGACCATACCACCTGAGATTAGCTCTGCTAATGCATTCCTTGATGCTGACAATGTCAAGTTCTTTCCTAATATCCTCGTTTTTAATATGATATTGCCATTGATCCCATCTGTTCACGCCCTAATCTTTCTCAGGACTCTCATATCTGCGGTCTCTAGTCGTTGGTCAAGTGTTTTACTTCTAATCCAGCTCTCAGATCCATTAAGTTAAAATTGGTTTAAACACTGTCTTGTATACACTGTCTTGTATATGCTAATTTACTGTTTTCGCTAATTTCTCTCTTATTCCATATAAATTTATTCAGTTGAGTTCTTACCATACCAGCTTTGTTGATTCTGTTGTCTATTTCCATATTTAATTTACCATCTTCACTAAAAATCGTGCCTAAGTAGCTGAAATGTTTTAGCTGTTCTACAGGTTCTCCATTCACAACGCAGTTGACATTTTTCGGTGCTTCCGCCTAATTTCATTATCTTTGTCTTGTTATTGCTGACGTTCATACAATATCTATTAGAACAGTTATTCAATTTAGTCAGGAATCTTGCAGACTTGTAGCGGATTTATTTAAAAGTATAACATCCATATGCATAAAGTAAAGAGCTGACATTAACGTCTCCAATTTTGATATCAGGTTTTAATACCATTTTCCTTAATAATGTGATCAATATAGATAATAAATAACAGAGGGGATAATGTACATCCTTGTCTCACACCAGATTTAACATTAAACCATCTTCCTGTACTTCCTTCAATTCTAACTGCTGACTTACAACTCAAATTAAGACTAAGTATTGCTTGATATAATGCCCCATTGACACCATATAACACCATATATTGAATAGCTTCTCTCTTGGCACCTTGTGATATGCCTTTCCCAGATCGACAAAACTTAAATACAGATCTTTGTTATATTCCCATACTTTCTCAACTATTTGTTGTAAAGTGAAGATCTGATCCTGACAGTCTCTATTTGGCCTGAATCCAGCTTGTTTTTCACCAAGCTTTTCTTCCACAATTCTTCTCAACCGTTTCTCAAGTATACTTGAATAGATCTTGCCAGGAACACTCAGTAGGGAAATACCTCTGTAATTCTCATATTCAGTTTTATTTCCCTTTTTATATATAGGTACTATGAGAGCTCTACTGCAATCATCGGGAATTCGATCCTCTGTACAGGAGCTTTCTGAACTATGCAGTGCAGGCACTGTAAGACTCGTATACCACCATACTTCAGAATTTCTGGTCGAATATCATCTACTCCTGCTGCCTTTCCACATTTCAAGCCTTTGATCGCTTTTTCTACTTCAATTTTGGATAAGTATTCCTGACTGTATTCCTGTTGAGTGTTTTTTTTTACCACAGTGCTATCACTGCTTGTTTCATTTAGCAATTTTTCGAAGTAATTACTCCATACTTCCAGGATACCTTTTTCTCCAGATTTAATGTCACCTTTATCATCTCTAATTCTTTTTACAACACTGTATCCTCCATTTTTGAGCTTTTTCAACGACCTCATGCCTTCAACAACAACAACATGCCAATCTTCAACAATCAAATATGAATTTCAGACATCGTCCAGCCAGCTGTATTATTATTATTATTATTATTATTATTATTATTATTATTATTATTATTCAAATAATATAGTGCCTTCAACAACGAAAACCATTCTTCTTCAACTGGGTATTGTTATTCTGAGGAATTTGCAGTTTCTGCATCCTTTGACAATACCATATTATCATTCTTGATAATGTCATAGTCATTTTCCATAGTACTTCTTGTTTGTCCACTTCAATATTTCCGATCAAGAAATTTATTTTTATTTTTTTCGTTTATTTTCGTCAGCAAAATTTGAATGGTAAATTGATTGCAATTATTTTCTCAAGAAGAAAATGATGGGGATGTTCAATTTAGTTCACTGAGTGATAGCAAAAAATAATGCGAAACTGTTGTTACGATAGATAGGTTGTAAATGTAAATTGCAGATATCTAATTTATCTCCAAATGAAATTTTCTGTGTACCGGGATCACAACTTATTGGATTGTTTGTCATGATTGAATAGCACTTGCAAGTGAGTCAAAAAGTAGTATTTTTTTATTGTTTATTTCAGATATGTTGTTTTATCAACTTGTTGGAACATTTTTCCATACGGAGTTTGGTATTAGTTTTATTTGTGTTACAAAGATGTCCTGAACATTTTATTCTGGATTTAGCGAGAAAGCAGACTTTCCAGAACACATAACATAAGCAAAATGACAAAGAATTCCATACTACATTAATTATATAATGTATGCAACAATCGTGTATCGTCATCGATCAAACACAAGCATGGTATCAACTACAATTATATTGTTTACCATTATTATTTAGGTAATTCATTTTTTTAATTCAACAATAACTTCAACAGACAACAATGCCATCTCTTGAACAATGAAAACTATTCCTCTGAGCTACAGTGAGCTCCTTTTTAAGACAAACTGAACCACATCACTTCAAATTAAGATTCTCGAATAAATTTTAAATATAAAAATGTTATTGAATTGCCTAAGGACGCAATCATTTCGTATTTAATCAAGAATCTATTCAGGAGAAGTTTCTTAATTTAAATGACAGAAAGCTTATTTAGAAAAATTAAAGCAAATATTTTTGAATATTAATAGCCTTAAATGAGTTAGCAGCTTAACTGTGTTTAGCCTTAACCTCATTTAATAGTCTACGTGAAGCTGAAACCCTCATTTTTAGCTTTAAAGGAAGCATAAACCTCATTTAATAGTCTCAAAACATTTTGATAAGTGCCCAATTTTTTTGAATCATAGGAATGCCCTGTATATGCCAGTTGCTCCATCTGGTGTTAAAAAATACATGTAAGAATTTAAGAACTCTTGTAAGAATACTTTCGTATTATGAATGATTAAAACATTATTTATTTTTTTTACCGTTCACTTTTCTACTTAGTATATTTTATTCACAATTTTATGCATTATCATTTAGCAATTATAGATTGACATTGTAGTAAATGACCATATTTTTAGGCTCAAAAACGACCAATAACAATTTTTAACTCGTGTTCAGTCGTTGCAGTCTCATAAACTGAAGACCTTCATAAGTATTTTCCCCGTCTTAAAGTTTTTCCTTTGTTATGAGAATGGGAAATTTATGCAAACGAGCAGCCCAAAATGTGTTCTAAACTATGCTGACAAGTGTTTGTCATTTCTTTAACAACAACCATTAATTAACCGCTTGTTATCCTTAGTAACGCAATCTTGCAGCTGATAAGTCTCGAAGTCATTTTCATAAAAAACTCAGATTCATCGTATCCATGGTAACACAAACGTTCACGAGGTTAATTGATAGCAACAAACACTTAAAATATGCTATCCTTGTAACAAGTGTACAGGGTGGGGGGGAATGAATTTTGAAATTTCTAAGCGAATATTGACGCATGAGGTCAGTGAACCATTCACTCTTCACTTGGTTTTTACTCCTCTATCAATTTTCATTTCTCTACCAAGTTTTTATGGGTTATTTCTTTGAGCAAATGTGAGTGCGGAGATAAATTCCGTATCGCCTAGACAATCTTTATGAACAATTGCTTTCCATCGATCCGCAGGTCAGTCTTAAATTGCTCGATCGTAAGAGGCTGTTTTTTCCTTACCGTCAATCTGGATTTAGCGTGTTTCTGTCAAGGCAAATTTGGAATGCGTTTTTATAGGGGAGGGGATCATAATTCCAAGGGTTCGTTAATAGGCAGATTTGTCACTTTTTTTAATCCTAGCAATTTTTTAAGTGAAATACAAGCGCTAATAAAATGATTTTTCATTGTTGTGTGATGCCGTGTGAACTCTTGACGAATCATTTTTATTGCTAATCCTTCGAGCAGCTAAGAGCAAATGATTTTCTGTCAGATGAATGTCAGATGAGCTAAGATTGAGGATGATAACGAACAATGAAAGAGAAACGGATAGTGTCCTAATATTTTAAACCAATTCAGAGCTTTGTGATAAACTGCACACATTCTGTTGTGTTCGCTCGAGTGTGAATCAATTTGCATTTTTCAACTTCCATTCTGTCACATTCATCGATTGCATTCTTTTCTTATGTGTAAGGAATCTGTCGTAAAAAACCTAATGGGAGGATTTCGTAGAGAGATGATTAGCCAAAGGGATTGACCCAATTCATCTACTTATATCAAGAAACTACAGGAGTTACAGAGGAAACTGCATGCATGAATTGTACGTACCTAATGTATACCTACAGGCTCTGCACAGAAAAAAATATTTGGGGAAGACATTTATAATTTAGTCTAATCATAAATTAAGGACACTGATTTCTTCTGAACTTCGTACGGAAGCGTACTTTACTTTTCGACGTTCATCTAGTACTGTGATTTAAAAAAATAGCCTGTCAAAAGAGTAAAAACTTACCAGATATTAGCTGAACGTTCTTACGCTAAGGTAATATTTTTTTCCTCGGAAAATGGTTTCTCTTCCCCCAACAAATATAGATGTGGACTGGTGAATACATGCAGTTATATACAAGTTAATCATTAAATGATTAACCAGAACCAAAAAATAAATTAATAAACTAACCCAAGGAATAACCCGTATGGACTCCTCAGATATTTCAAAAAATATGAAATAAAATAAGTTAGTACAAAAATGCAAAATGTTCCAGTATTACAACAGTATTCTTTGCAGAGTTTGAGTATTATTATAATACTCCAGTAGCACAAGAGGTATTCTACCGTGGTACTTTTATATTAAGTAATATGGTAAGAGCAGGTGTGTACTTAATACAATCCCGGGGTACTTACTACAAAGTACCAAGATATTTGTTGGCAAGTCCTACAGAATTATATTAAGATTATAAGCGTACCATGGTACACGTAATATACTGATACTCTTAATATTAATACTATTTAATGCTATTCTTATAGTACTACAATAGTACTATTAAGAATATGTATTGAGAGATATTTTTGCTTACACGAATACGAAATCGCGTTTTTGTGTAGTCTTCAACTTTATTTCATTTCTTTATTCCAATCATTGTCTTGATAATTTCTAGCGAGTCCGATCGATCTGATCTTAATTCATCTCGATCTTTATGACGTAATCCTTCATTCGTGTTTGTATCTTTCTTTATCCCATGTTTGTATATCCTTGATCTTTGAAGAAGCGTTATCTTTATACTAAACTGCATTCATTCCGATTGATTGATTGATTAATCGCACTGAATTTAAGGCGTAAACTCAATATAAGACCTGTTATGGATATTTTACTTTGGAATCTTATAAGCGCAGTTAAAGCTGCACCTAAGCAAGAATAGCTAAACCTATTCTTGCTAAAAGAAAGAGAAAACCTCAGAGAAAAGAAGAAAACAATAAATGATAAAATAAACAGGAGAGAAAATTTTCGATTACAACATGAACTTAATTTGGGGCGAATTAAAAGAATCAATGCAAGAAAATTTCTGATTTACGACACTTAAAAGTCTTCTACAAAAATATTTTTGCATCGATGTTATCGCTCTTGGTTTGCCCAGCAGGCTAAAAATAATCAAAAATAAACGCAGATCAATATAGCCTATTTCTACCTGACGTGTACGTAATGATCAACATGCACATTAAAATGAGGTTGGAACAGGAAAATATTGGCTGACGGTTTCGCCTGCGAAAATCGACTGACGTTGTTGTTGTCCGACAGAATTCATCGTTATGAATTTCCATTTGGCTGCGCATTCTTACTGTGTGTCCGAAAACGCCAAACATGAATCCCTCATTGTCCCAGCTACACACCAACGGTGACGCGGATTCGAACTGATAATTGTCCTACTGTCTCGATGACATTTCCGCTGAACACTTCACAAAGGAGAGTGTTCGCTCGTGCTGGTTGCAGTAAATAACATGCTTAACTGGTGTACCTTTTCTCTATTGCAATCGTCAACAGATTGTAACTCATGCGACGTTACAAGAGACGTCCTAAAAATCAAAAACTACACCACAGCGTCAACTATTAAAATATTTACATCTGTAATTACAAAGTTCATTTCTCTTCTAATTGTACCATTGTAAAGAAGGCGAACTGTCATCCAGAATTTCTCCAGAAAAATATCCAGAATTTTTAGGAGATCTACAGAAATTTTAGCGCTGGCAATTGTTGGTAACGGATATACTGTAGTCTGCTATAACTTTAGTTCATCTCATCTTCCTTACCCCTATTTTACCTTGCGTTGTCGAGGGTTTATGAATCATCGGACGTAAACGTTCTCAGAATAAGGTGGTCTGCCCTATGCCTCGGTGTATCCCATGTCCGTCGTGGTGTTGAGCTCTCAAGGCCAGTCTGCCTTCTTTCCGGAATGAAAAACCCGAGATAAACTGGGGAGAAAACCCTACTGTCCACGCCCAAGACCGGCTAACTTGGCTATGGCTGAGAAAGATCCTTAAGCTCCTGACGTCAGCGACGGGAATCGAACCCAGGACACTCCCTTCCCATGCATATGGTTGCGAGGCGAATAGACACTCGGCTAACCGCGCGTACCTTAACTTTAGTAAAGTGCATTAAGTTCAGTTATATTTACATAATAATGCGCTTTTATACAAACATTTTTAACATTAGGATGTTTTTTTCATCCTAATGTTGAAAATGAAATTAATGTTTTCTCTGCTGTTGATCGAGAATTTATGACGTCACCAGCCAGATAGAATGGCCATTTGGGAACGAAAAATGAAAAGAAACAGAAAGAGATGCAACGAGCTAATAGACAATGAAAAAAGTATTATCTGCAGATCGCATTTGTGACTTCCCAGAGGTAATAATCTGTCAGGAGATAAGCCACGTGTGCACCGAAATTGATTAAGAAACCTGCGAGGAGTGCAGTTCTGAATTGGGTTAATTATACGACATTTTAATAGAGTACCAAAGTGAAGAGAAACAATAATACAATAAGTTACATAATAGTGTCAGAGTGTTATTTAAAACGAAATGATACGCAAAACATGGTAATTTCAGTTTTAATAATCATCATTACCACTCCATTGTTAAGAGATGATTAATTGTTGGTAACATGAAAGTTACACGAGCTTTTAGATTTTTTTGTTTGTTTGTTTTATGTTGAAAAGTTACTTTCATTTAGGCTGTTAGATTTATGAAGTGTTTTCATTTGAAGTTACTGTCAAGTCTGTGCAGTCATCATCTTACCGAAGCCTCGTAAATCCTCATTTCTTTTGCCCGTAAAGAAACGCTGTTTCTTTACGGGCAAAATTTATCGCTACATCTAAATACATTCGTGCAGTTGTTATTAACTGTAGAATGGCTTTAACGACGCTCGCCGTCTAAGTGGTTTAAACTTTTGAAAAAAATGCCTTTTTTTAGGGGAATTACTTAGCTCGTACTCATAAACCTAAATATGTATAATTCAACTTTGTACTGCTTTCACCCGAAAGACCCAGAAAGCAATGAGATCATTTTTAATTTAATGTATATAAAGAAAAGAGGGATAAAAGTCTAAGGAAAAAACTTAGAACTTCATGTTTATTTCCAAACATGGAAAAAAGCAGGATATTCCTTGATAGAGTAATATATACACGTTATGAGAGCCAAGGTTGCGCTTTAATAAATTAGAATGTGGCAGCCGTCGTCTTCTGGAAGAAAGCCAACAGTTCGATACGCGTAAGACGAGATGGTCGTCATACAACAAAAGCCATTGGGAAATATCTGTGATTAATTATCAATAGAAAAAAACAAATTTTTAGATAAGTTTCTTCCCCTTTTTTTTGATGTTATTGACCGTACTCGTAGTGAGCGATGTTCTGATGGTGATGATGATGTTTATGTGTGTGTGTGTGGGGGGGGGGGGGGGTATTACCATTATCAAATTTTGGGAATTTAAATTCAGCAATACCGTACGTAAACGAACACAAAATTCATCCCGTGATTTCTCCAATTTAGCTGTTTGATCTTTCAGTGAAGTATTTTATCGCCCACCCACTGATAGTTCAAATTAGTTTTTGACACTTTTTCAAGAAATTGTCCTTTTCTGCCTTCTTATAACCTCACTGATTTCCGTCTAAAACAATAATTAATGCACTTAGAATAGCCTACGCCTCCATTACGTTTTCTTGGATAAAAACAAAGACAAGTTCTCAAAACGGATCACTGAACTCAGTTGTCGCTGAATGTAACGGGAACAATCCCACCGAGAACGATTATCTGACTTCTTTTGTAAAAGATATTTTTTTTTAATTTGCTTTCAGAACGTCCCATTTACATTCAATCGACTGTTTTTTTCGCTTGTTTAGAATAGATCATTCTGTTGAGTGGATAACTCCAGAATTATCGTATTGTGATTATTAGCTTTGTTCGTTATGGGGGTTTTCGGTTACATTATTGTCTAAATGAAACATTCAGTAGGATAATAATAATGATGCTGCCATATTCGTCTTCAATGATTAAAGTCAGTTTCGTCACTATGAACTGGAAATATCGATGATAACATTTCATTTGACCAATCGCTTATCGCTAATTCGTACTTATTATGCTATGAGCATCGAATATTCTAATCGCAAACATTTCATTTGTTGTTTATTTTTTAACGTATCATCACCAGATCGTCTTTATACTGGTCCTCTTCTTTCATCGATATTTAGAGAAAAGATAATACGTTTCTACAAATAAAGATATGTTTATTTTATTTTTATATTACTGACCGAATTGATTTGGCCTATTTTGTATATTGGCATAAAAATACACAAAAAAAAAAAAAAGCTCAGAGCAAATGAAAATTAATCGACACATTTTAAATATCATTGAAAATATCAACTTTAATCAAAATTTTTTTAGAGTGATTCTCTTATAGAATAAGATTGATGAGTAGGCAGAACTAATTCAGGGATTTCGTTTCACACAAATCTACTGATCCAGCATAACGAATTTCTAATATACGGCATTTTGTTTGTTTGTGAATGTTGCAGATTTAATTTATTTATATCCCTGATACATTAGATATCATGTTCAGCAGATCAATTTTAAAACAATGGACACACGAGATTTCTGTGTTTTCTATGCAACTAACTAAGGTTCACAATTTATTTTTTAAATATACTTCATACCTGCTATATCATAAAAGTGTAAATTATATTTTATTTTAATTTTTAATTAATATATTAAATAAAACTTAAAGCTTTAAAATTAAAAAGAATAAACTTAATACACCTTTCATCATTTCGTATTAAACTATTACAATTAATTCGAAACATGTTTGATGCAATTTGGAGGATCAATCGACCGTGAGATGCGGTGATTGATTCATTCAATCCAATACCCTTGGAGAGTAAGGGATGGCAATTCTGTAGCCAATGAAGTTCTAACTGAGGCTCGGCTATTGCTGTTACCCTCCTGCCATGATCAGAGCCTTAATTGCTCAAGAACACCTTATCCCTACACTGTCCTCTACAGATAACGGGGAAGATGAAAAGCATTCTTGCTTCGCCCCTTTAAGCCAGTCCTTATAAGGACTATATAAGGATGCAATTTGGAGTACAATATGGTTTTGGAACCTTTGAAAAAGTCCTTTTGAGGACTTCCTGGGTAAAAAATGGCAATGCTGTAGCCAATGAAGTTTTAACTGAGGCTCGGCTATTGCTGTTACCCAGCCATGGCTAGAGCTTTTAACTCAATAACATCTCATCCACACAGATTTTCTTCATTCAGATGACGGGATAAAGAGTCAAGGACTCAGTCCATCGACCAGTTCTTTTAAGAACTTTAAGATGCAATTGGGAGTCTTCTGATAACATAACACCCCGGGACGGTAATGGATGGCAACGCTGTAGCCAATGAAGTTCTAACTGAGGCTCGGCTATTGCAGTTACCCTCCTGCCATGATCAGAGCTTTAATAGCTCAATAACAACTTATCCCTACACTGTCATCTACAGATAACGGGGAAGATGAAAAGCATTCCTTCCCCTTTAAGCCAGTCCTTATACGGACTTGATGCAATTGAAATTATCTGTTACAATAAATTATTCCTAACAGATATCATATTCAAGCGATCTATTCTATCCCTCTCGGCCGTCTAGGACGGGTTGAGTCCACTCCTAATGAGGGGATACTGGCGTATTAATGCACCCGGATCGCCACTCTTCTGCTGCATCCCCCTAAGGGCGATATTCATGACTGTATCCGTGTGTGTGTTCACGGAGACGGTTTGCCTGCTTACGGAATGAAAAACCACAGATAAACTGGAGGGGGGCCGGCACCCTTCTCTCAATGCCCAAGACCGGCTAACTTGGCTATTCGACGGGAATCGAATCTAGGACACTCCTTCCCCAGGCAAATGGATGCGAAGCGCATAGCCACTAAGCTAACAGAGCGGACATTCAAGCAATATATATTACAAATTACAACGGATTGCTCGCAAAATGAAGTATCACGTACGAACTGCATGTTGTATTATTATTATTGTTAATTATTGAAATTAAATTTTGATAGTAAAATGTTATATCACATTCTTCCATTTTTTTGCCAAATAAGAAGCTGATATATGAAACCAGAAGAAAGTATATTCTGCTGTACATGAAAAAGCGGATTAAAACATGACTCATGAAACAAAAGGACGTCGCAAATAAGTGAATTCAACATACTAGAAATATATTAAATTTATTTGGATTTCGACCTACAGTTTGTCACCAAAAGAAGTCGTTACTAACCACAATCATTCCTGATCATACTCTTGCGAAATTCTGGTTTGATACTAGTATGAAACATTCACTTGTTAAAGCGTTGTAAGACCACAATCAGTTATTTCATCTTCTTTTTACTTAATTCCATTTCTTAACAATATGTTATGTGATAGTGAGAGATATGTTTACTAGGAACCTTTGAAGTATTCGTATAATCGTAAACATCCAATTTTAAAGATGTTTAAAAATCACCTTGTCGCGATCAAATTCACATAATCTCAAACCCACACATTTTTTTTTTTTTTTTTTACTCCAAATGAGTGCAAAAGTTACGACATGTTTAACGCCAAAGACGTCATTGATTGCCTAATGCATCTCTTTTCAGAGACGATTCGATAAAAATCCTGAAATTCATTCTGTTTCCTCAACACATTATAGAACTGTGTCCATTTCTTTGTTCTGTTTCTCTGGCACTAACTTCGGATAGAACAAAGTGAGTGCTTCAGGAATAAAACGAACTTTCCTATCCTTTTGCATAGCAAATATAAGATGGGGAGGATTGATGTCCTCGGAAATTATCTTCGAGTGTTTGCCAGACTTCATTAAGAATGCTCTGAAACATAAATAAAAGTTTAGAAACAGAGGGATAGAAAGATAATCGAAAACTCATCAGCTTCGATACTCCGTAGCAATAATTCGAAATAGAATATTTATGAAAAGAGCTTGATAAAATTCTCCTATTCTTTCAGTCTTTCCTTCTGATAAATGCCGTTATCGATATTCCCATTTTACGCTTTACGCAAAACACTTTGCTTATCGATGGAATGAATTTTAGCAAAAACACTTTGAACCTTCTTTATAATATGTTTCAGAGATGGCTTTAGGTTGTCGGTAGTTCATTCTGCGATTAATGATTTTTATTTTCTTTTGTTAAGCTATCTATCAGATGAGAAACACTTGAACTCATACTCCATTTCGATAGTGTGTTTGAATAGTAATTTGTAAGAAAAATTTCTCATTTTGGCTAGATGGGTGAAGCAAAAATGCTTTTCATATTCCTCGTTATCTGTAGAAGAAAGTGTATGAATAGAGTAATATAGGGCTATAAGCTCTGATCATGGCAAGAGAGTAACAGCAATAGCCGAGCCTCAGTTAAAAATTCATTGACTACAGCATTACCCTCCCTGGGTACCCATTTTAGTTACCTCGTACGACATGCATGGGCTGCAGTGGATCTATTCTTTCCCGGCCACCACACGGGGCTGTTCTAGTCACATAATTATAATTATGCGAGAAATATAAGGGTTCTTATTAATAAATTATGGAAGGCGTGTAATGACTTTTGCGTGAATTTTGTGATGCATACCATTTTTACTCATCTTATTCTTTAAAAATAATTATATTTTTAATCCAATTAATAATACAACTTATATTTTACTGAAACTAACGTTCCTTTAAATAAATAAAATATTTAAAAAATTCAAAAAGAAACAAACAGATATTCTTATAAACATTTCATAACACATTACAATAAAATTATGAAAACAGTTATTTAATTTAATTCAATGTATTAACGGTATTCAATAATAAAACCAATTATTAGTTAATTTTATACTTTAGCTGAGCTTGGAAAACATGAAATAATTTTAATAATATTTTATTTCAATAAGTTTATTTAAGTTTGTTTTTATGCACCGTGTAAAATATCAGTAAGTTGGAAACAAAGATATGTAAATTCCATTTTTAGTAATTCCTTATATGTATAGATAAACAATAAATGAAGGCAATGTTCCCTAAAATTGCCGTTGACTTTTGTTTATAATGAACTTAAATAAAGCATGGAGTGGCTACACTTAGTGTGTACGATCGTAATATTGAACGGTATGTTTTACTTTAATCGCCAATTTAGTTATTCAGAGAAATTCATGATATTACTATATACAAAGCAAACAGACATCCCGTGAGTCATATGGTGAAGATTTAAGGCAGACTTCGTAAAGGAAGATCCACAAAGAAAACGCGAAGGTAACAAAGCTGGAATTAATAACCCAGGTGTTTTGATGGTATTCAGGGATTTAGGTGAGAAGTGAAAGATACTATGCGAAGAAGGTTACACATTTTGTTGTCTGAGGAAGTTCAAAATATTCCACTGTGAAAAACATACAGTAGTCCTTCTGCTGTCTCCATGATATTGAGCTATGAATTACTGAAAAAGAGAGCCAAAAGGCTTCACTTCGGAGATGCCAAATTTATCAAATTAAGTGGCCATTGAATCCAACATTATTGCAAAGCCGAGTAGAGAAACTAGAAGAGTTTCATGCCAAATATAGAAACTATAAAAGTTTCGGCGGATCCAATCGTAAGCAAACCTTTCATGACCGGGGCGACTCCTAGTAAAGGTGGGGTAAGCCTGATCCCTATCCTTAGTATTTCCCATAATGTAAAACACATCTCATAGAGTACACCTATGATGTTAAACATTTTTAACTGTCAAGGAAGATATATATCATCCCCGCCTTGACAACCCCACAGTGATTTAAGATTTCGAAAATTGCTTCCACGTGTATTATCCCATTAGGTCAATATTTTCCATCAAACAACTTTGTCTTTTAACTCACCAATATTCTCAGAAACGAAATATTTATTAAATTCTTTTTGCAACCACATCTGAATTCAAAACTGATCCAGATGAACAGGTGGATTAATTTAATTCATTTCTATTATCCTTATATCTTTCCACATTTCTATATTTTTTCCCGGATGAATCTTTGCATTCCTAGTTAACTCTGAAACTCTTCTAGTTTCTCTATTCGGCTTTGAAATAATGTTGGATTCAATATCCATTTAATTTGTATAATTAAATGGATATTGAAGCTATGAATCCCACTACAAACCCCTCCGACTGAATGGACAAATGCAAGAAATCGCGATGCCTTATATCTTTGTGCACAATCGCAAATATGAATTTTTGTGGTGGAGGTGTAATGGTCTTTAGATGTCTTTCCCTTATGTATTCTCAGCTCTGGTTGTTCTACATGGAAGGATGATCCACTATGGATATGCAACATTTCTCGGTAATGAATGCATCCCTCACTGTGGAAATTTTCAGGAATAGATCCATGCACCGCCCCCTTTCAACAGGATAGCACCAAGTCATACTACAAGTGATGGTGACACAAGGTTGGAGTGAAATTTTGTCAAGAAACTCAGCTGGCCCGCAAAGAATCCTAATTCCAGATCTCAACCCAATAGAACATTGGATTGAGACGAAATGAAGCATCGGGTATAAGGTACACTATTACCTGTACGAACGTATGTTATAATATTAGAATCATGGATGAGAAGATAAAAGAAACTTATGCACAGTAGATTTGAAAATCTGTGGGTTGTAAATTTTATGAAAAACAAAAGAGAAGAGGCTGCTTGTAGACGAGAGCAGTGGAGGATGAATTTGTGCTGCGAGTTTGAAACTGAAGTGACTACAAATGGGTGTTGACTAATTGCTGCGTTCGTTTCAATTGATTTGGTAGAGAGTGGAAGGAACTGTCGATGCAAATTCAGATGGACAGCGAATTTCTGTTTCTGCTACTAAATAGAAACAGAAATATGTGTGAAAGTTAGCACGTGTTGGTGACAGATGGGTCATCACTCACTCTAACTGCTCTCTTCTGTAGTGGTACATGCTGACAAAGAATTCTGCAAAACACGTGACTCAGATTATCGCTGAATAGTTTTTCTTCTTATTTTAGGTTTCTCTGTGCTGTCTCCAGATATTTATTTCAACACAGTGTACTTGTACCATTTGTTCTGATCTGAATTTGTTTTCTTTAACCAAATTCCCATCTTCAAATAAAGATCGAGACGGGAAAGTTATTATTAGAAGAATATTTATTATTATCTGCAGTTTTTTATATTATTATTATTATTATTATTATTATTATTATTATTATTATTATTATTATTATTATTATTATTATTATTATTATTATTATTATTATTGTAGTAATCATTTTGATTCGGAATATCTTTTGTGAGTATTTCTTTTTTTTTCCTTCATAACTCTATTACTCAATAATATCAATATTTCTAAAATATTGTTTACTTATCTATCACATTAACATCGGAAACATATTATGAATATGTTTATGTTTAATAATTATCTTTACTAATACTTCTATCTTTCGTTCGGTTAGGTGTATTCTGATTTATTTCCATTGGTGTCTTTTATGTTAAGTTTTCATCCATATTTTTATGTGCTTTATTATTTATTACATTTCTATAAACATTTCTTATTTTGACATGTCGTATTCTATCCGTTATCGTAAATCTTTTAATTTCTGACAATAAATAATTTCAATTAAGCTGCTCATATTCGACTTTCATGTTTTTGTTTTTTTTCTCTATCCACTTTAATGATGTTCCTTTATTCATTTGCGTTTTGTTGTTTTTCGTCTTATAGTACCATAGATGATTGCTTGGAAACGAGATAAATTATTATCCACGTCATTAGTAATATAATGTAATATATTTAAATTGTATTCAATACTTCGTATAAAGGATACTTGAAGATGTCTTTGAAGATTTCTCAGTTTTATACGTTTATTTAATTATCTGTAAAAAGGTATTGTTCATAATAAAGATTCTGCTGAATAACTCCCTCTGTAACGACTTCCTTTGATCTGAAAGGTGTAAGTTCTAGACCCCTCTTATAAGAAAGACTCCTTAAAAATTATTTTAACCGCAGGTGAGTTAACCGAGTTAATACAGAAATATAAGGGTTTTTTCATATTAGAAATTCAGCATTTTAACCGCACAGCAAGATAACTGACCGGAGAGCCCAGACATACGCTTCCCTCACCCCACCCAAACACACTAATATTGGATTAGCGCGAGAGCGCAGCGACAACACGTTGCTCAACACGAAAGAAAAAAAAAACTTTTTCTATTGATTGCCTCCTTCGAAGTTCTTTCTTTAAGAAAAAAGAATACAAAGACTCCACTTTTAATTTCAGTTTGTCATAGAGCGCCAAAAAAGCAGTCACTGTGATGGCGGCATCTGTTCCGAAAATGATTATAGAGGATCAACTAAGGATTACTCAGCGCGGACATCTCTTTACGTAGTTACCTAGTTACGTAGAACGGTTTAGTCTACACTAAGAAGTGGAAAAGTGATCGATGCAAGCAGATGGGCAATGAAACAGCTTGAAACCAGTCTTTATCTATCTTCCACTCTCCTGCAACTTTGTGCATCCTAGCTGAAGGATTAGTCTTCCTGACGGAATTTAACTTTATTTTAAGGCGAGTGCAATTAATGCAATTAACCATTATATGATCACTTTTCCAATCTTCAGTCCATCACACACACACACACACACACACACACACACACACACACACACACACACACACACACACTACAACGACCTATGACAGCGTCGATTTGTGGGAATGAGCGAGCCTTTATAGCTTATTCAGAATCCCTAGTTTTAAGTGTTTTAAGTAAAATACTTAAAATTACGTATTTTACTTAACCTTAAAGGGTACGTTTCTCGATATATATATATATTTTTATTATTTTGATAACTTTTTTATCCTTTGTGCTTTCTTCGCCGAATTCTGGATGTGAAATTTGGGTCTATTCTATAATTACGTTTTCAATAACTGAAAAATATAACATTTTAAAGAAATTGTATCTCCTGACATGTTTCGACTGACTTTTCAACCTGTTTGTTCGACCTGTTTGCATTAAAAGTTTAAATTTAAATAGTTCAAACTACGTAGTCAGATTTCAACGCTAAATTTCAGATTCATTCGTATCTTAAATTGGAACGATTCTCAGAAATCGTTTCGTGACCTTTACGTGCATCTACCGGGCTGCGCTTGCAAAAAAAAACAAAAGCTAAAAATAACAAAAACTTATTAATAAACACAATTGTTCCAGAAGTTTTTAATTTATTATTATTATTATTATTATTATTATTATTATTATTATTATTATTATTATTATTATTATTATTATTATTATTAAATTAGTAATTATGAGTTTTCGTGAGCATCAATTAAGCGTATTCCTTCAGAAATATTTCCAAAAAAAAAAAAAAACGTTATTTGCACTCGATGTTGTTAATTCTAAGAAACGTGTTCGCTGTTCTTCCTCTAAACTCATCTTATTTGTTGCGTTCAGTAGTTTTTCCCCCCATTTTTTACATAGAAGCTAATATCTCATTTAAAGTTTTTAAGACATTTTCTCTCTAAATTGCATCTGAATATTCCTCTAATATGGTTTAAATGAACGCCTTATCGCATTTTGTAAGAATGCCAAAGGGGTTCCGAAAGTGTCTCATTACCTTCATCGATAAATGATTCGTTATATTATTTTAATGCGTTGTTTACGTACATTTTCCTCAGAAGATTTTCTTAATGGAAATCTTCATCTGAAGTCATTACGATGTTGTTTAAGAGTCCACTGTAACTTTAAAAAAAATAATAAAAGTAAAAAAAAAAAACGTAATTTGAAAGATAAGAAAATCTTCTTTCTAAGACAGCCAAAGAATACACTCCACTGATTTATTTCAAGAATCCTTTATGAGGC
The DNA here is from genome assembly GCF_054136105.1 of Typopeltis vanoorti. Classification (NCBI taxonomy): domain Eukaryota; kingdom Metazoa; phylum Arthropoda; class Arachnida; order Uropygi; family Thelyphonidae; genus Typopeltis; species Typopeltis vanoorti. The sequence goes on along the minus strand of NC_143561.1, from coordinate 45,630,315 downwards.
ATTTGTAATAAATAAAGTCCGAAGGGTCTAAGGCCTGGTTTGAGTAAAACGTGCTTGAAATATAGGATTCTCAGAGTTTGCAACGTTGGTGACCTTACATCTATTAGTACCATTTGTGGAAACAATTTTATTAATTAATTAATTAATTAATTTTTAATTTCTTGAAACTTTGATTTTGAATTTCAATACATACCAGGAGACACATTTTGTTTACAATTTTCAATTATAGAGAAATTAATCATATAATGCACACCTGCCACAATACGGCGACAAAAATATATAAGCAAAAAAATAATCAAAAATACATATAAAAAAGTTCTCGTAACCCTCAAATACCCATTCTTAAATACACACTGATATTTGGGTGATAGCTAGCCCCATCATCTCCGTATGTATCAAGTTTACTCAGTTGATAAACTCTCATTACGTGTTTTTCGTCTCCTTGTCGGGATTTGAACCTAGGCTTTTCTACCCCCAAAGGGCACTGAGTGAGCTACTTAGGCTCACTCACATAGATCTGTGCTGTTATGTCACTAGTTGTGTGTATTGTATGTCGGATGGACTGAAGGATGAAAAACGTGATCAGCAATCAGCAAAGAAACGTTTCTCCTGTATTGAGCAATATTGTTATTTCTGTGTCATTGGAGGACAAAAGGATTGAAATATTTGTGAAGAAAACTTGTTTTGATCCTGCTAACGCGCTAATCCAATGCTGGTGACAAAATAGTTAACCGAAGCAATTCTTTGGCCTCATTGCAGCATTGCTGAGTTAGGGCCACATAAGCAGTGTGTGATTATGGCGTATGGGAATTTACAAATTGACTCGGTCAAGAATCCATAGAGAATAGATCTCAGTGGAAGTAGGAAGAAATTGGCAGTTGCTACAGAAGTACATTGAGGAATCAAAGCAATAATTTTCTCGTCAGTGATGGTATTAAACCAGTTTGTGAATATGCAAAAATATGAAATACATTTCTCTTCTAACAAAAGGATGAAAAACATTAATGAAACTTTTCAGCCAACCTACCTTTTACATTTATAACACGATTTAGGCAGCAGTAGGTGCGAATATTTATTCTCTACGTAAAACGAACTGATATTTTGTCTCATTTTAAATAATGGGAAAAGAAGCTATTTACAGTATAGAAAAGTAAGGTAACAGTTATTGTCTAACTCATAATATACTATAGACTGGCGTAGTTAGTCCGAATGAATAGCATTAGCACTGACAGAAGAGTGAAATTTGGGTTAAATAAGGTGATTGTCATTGGGAAAGAGGAGGATGCCGAAGGAACAAATAATAAAAAGATCAAAAATGATTATTTACATTAACAAATTATTTGTTGTTATTCTTTAGAATTTGATGGGGGTTGAGTAAAAATTAAATATCTAAGTAATGCCTTGAATGTACTTAAAATTGCAAGAATATTCCACAATAAATGCAGTAAAGTTTGATGGAAAAGATGTAGTTAGAAAAGATACTGAAGAAAAAACAAAATTGACTGTCAAGAAAATAGAAAGAGAGATAGAAAATTTGTTTGCTGGTCTATTCGAAAGGAACAATCTCCCAAAATGGTCCTTCTTAGCAGCCAAGATCGAGTTGATATTATAAGGAATTTTTCTTTCCTCATATATTACTTCCACATGATCACAATTCCGCATGATGGGAGGCAATGGTTGTTCCCCTCCATTTCCCTCCGGGAGGAACAATTCAATTTCTGTGTAAAATCAACGGTTGAGCATCGCAATCAACCATTGACAAAGTTAACTTCGCATCAAAAATGGTCGCAAAGAATGTCATGAAAAATATTTATTGGACGTGATTTAAAAAAAAAAAATACTATAAAGTGTCGAGTACCACACAAACTCGATCACATGACCCACACAATTTCTTTCCGTTTTTTCCCGTATTTCTGAGGCTACCAACATTATTGTAAAAGAGAAAGTATCGTAAGAAAGTTACACCGAATCTCCACACATGCTTTCTTCTTAAAAGTTGACCTACTTCAATGTTTCTATCAAGCACGCGCCAGCACTCTTCACTCTCACATGCACTCTGGTTTCAAAGATTTTTCGATTTTTATGCAACATTTGTCTTCAGATAAGGTGAGTGCGAACCTTTTTAATTTGCCTTTCTCTCGCCAATCCCGCCTACTTTTAATGGTTAAGGACACCTCGGCTGTTTCCGCTCATATTATAATCACGCTAACGTAGCTCTTTTAAATGCCCGGAAAACGCGTTTCAAAGAACCCTCCCTATTACAGTTTTTTTTTTGTTTTGTTTGTTTGTTCTACACTAGGGAACAACGCGGTTTGCTTTTACGTAGCGAAACCTCAGTTTACAGCCGTAACTTCAGTTTACATTAAGCAATTAGTGGGTTCAAAGGTTGGTTTAATAACGAACTTCCGGGTTGCACAAACTTCCATTACGGTAAATGTACATGTAGATTCTCGTATCTCTTCCAGCAGTTTAATTACGGCTCATTTAGCTGGGACATTATTAACTTCCCTACCATATGACAGGGTGTAATTAGCGTAAACTGAAGTGACAAATGTTGTTTTCTGGAGTGGCTTTCGCCGAGTTATCTGATCGATTTGTGCAGTTATTTCTCAGTGGTTTTATGTCGTGTCATCGCCAGATGATCTCAGTCGCGTATAGACGAATAAATCTTTGGTTTCGTTACAGTTTCGATTAGCCCAGTGTTTCTCAACCTGTGGTCCGCAGGCAGAGTTAAAATAATTAAATAAATATATTTTTTTTAATTATCCAAACAAATTAAAATTGAATAAGTAAAGAAAATTATTGAAATCAAATGGAGAAAAAAAACTACAAATAGCGTCATAATGTTGAAAGGTGAAAGTAATAAAACGATATTGTTGTTCACTCACCCCCTCTTTTATTACTCGTCATTCTGGCACTACAATAATTTGTAGCAGCAGAATGACGAATAGTAAGATAGGTGAAGTGAACAACAATATAGTTTTATTGCTTCCGCCTTCCCTTGTTGTTTTGTCAGATTTGAAGTGAACATGTGTTAACAACATTTCAAACAATTGCTTGTTGTTAATTGATTTTTATTACTGAAGGCTTTCCTCCTTCAACCAAGGCTCAGTATACCTTCAGAAGTGCTAAGTGATACTTGGACGAAGTGTGTTGTGTGTTAACCCCAGTATTTATAAATTTATATGTTTTTCCAAACGGTTTTTTAATAATGGAAAAGTGGCTTAGAACTAGGACTTTGAAAAGAAGAGCAAATGAAACAGGTAATGCTAACCCTAATTGCAATACACGTTGTAACGGCCAGTAAATCTGATATTATTAAAGTAGAAGAAGAAACAAGTAGTTCAAAGTAAAACTACAGTAGGAAATATAACAGTTCATATTAGGAATTCGGGTTTACTTGGTGTGGAGATGAAAGTGAACAGAAACCTCAGTGTGATTTGTGTGATGAAGTGTTGTCTACTGAGTGCATGAAACCTGCGAAACTTCGACATTTAGAAACTAAACACTGTGATGTGAAAAATAAGCAAATTGAAAACAATGAAGAAAAAAAGCCAATTTCAGCAATGCTTAGCGACATTAAATCAAGGAAAAGATGTAGTTTCGGCCGTGGGTTCGATTAATAGCAAGGCACTGTAAGCATCTATCTCTTGAGTTTGAGCATAGCGAAAACAGGGAAACCTCATTCTATCAGGGAAATTTTCCTATTTCCAGCTATAAAAGATGTGTTAAAAACTATGTTTGGCAACAAGTTACTAAAAGATGTTGATTTGACTCCTCTTTCAATGACACTGTAGGTCGCAGAATTAATGATAGATGGGATGGTTCGGATGGCAGGTGACGTAGAATCTCAGTAAATCGAAAGAGTTAAGAAACGCCCTTATTATGCGTTACAAATAGACGAGACTACTGATTTTACAAGTGATGCTCAGTTAATATGCTACGTAAGATATGCACATGATAACAACATTCAGGAAGATATTCTGTTTTGTAGAACTTTGTCATCCCGAACAACTGGAGAAGAAATATTGTACCCTCTCAATAATTACATAATACACAAAGGGATCCAGTGGGGAAAATGAATGGGCTTCTGTTCGGATGGAGCTCGCACCCTTACAGGCAGGCATAGTTGGGGGTTGTTTCTAGGGTCAAGGATGTAGCTCTGGATATGAATCGGGTATATTGTTTCATACATAGGGAAAGGTTGGCCTCCAAAGGAATGGCACCAGAATTTAAAACTGTGCTATACAAGCTGTAAAGCTAGTTAATTTTGTTAAAGCTTGACCATTAAATAACAGGTTATTTACAGTACTCGACGACGAAATGGGCAGTGAATATATACAACTTTGCTTCATTCTGAAATTCGCTGGATTTCCAGGGACAAAGTACTAACAAGCTTATTTCAATTAAGGGACGAAGTTTTATTGTTTGTAAATGAACATAATTCTAATTTTGCATCACTCCTTGTTAACGAAGCATGGTTATCAACACCATCCTATCTTTCAGAGATTTTTTTTTGAAATTAAATGAACTAAATCTTTCCCCTAAGGGAAATTCTTTAACTGTTCTTGATGCCTACAATAAAATAAATTCGAAAAAAAAAAAAAAAAAAAAACTGGTGTTGTGCATTAGTCCTATAAAAGACAGACAATTTGAACCTTTTCCAACATTGGAATCCTTTTTAGTGAAAATGATATTTTTGTTGATTCTGAGTTCTGGAAAGGGTTTGTGACCACCTCAAAACTCTGAAACAGAATTTTGAAACATATTTTCCGGATAACTTTTATAAGAAATTTCTGTGGGTTCGAGATCTATATCAGGCTTATAGTAACGAGAACGACCTTTCGTTATCGAAAAAAGAACAGTTAATTGAGCTTACGAGTGACAACGGGCTTTAAATGTAATTCAGTGATCTTGGTTTGGCTCGATTTTGGATCTGGCCTTCAGTGAGAAGTGAATTTCCCGAATTATCTGAAGAAGTACTGAAATTCGTCATGCAGTTTTCTACAACCTATCTTTGAGAAAGGATTTTCATCGCTCCTTCAAATAAAAACAAAATACAGAAATTGTCTTAGTCTGTGTGCCGATCTTCGACTGAAATTGGCCAATAGGCCAATATTGAGCCAGATATACAGCAACTCTACAAAGGACAGAGAAGCTGAACCATCTCATTAAAATTAAGTAAGTAGTAATATAATTACATCCTATTATTTGTTTGGACTACAGTTTCCGATTATTCTCGTTACTTGGTTTTGGAATTAATCCATCTCCAAAATCGTACAAAATTGGGGATGAAACGAAAGTTGTGCAAAGTGACATCACAGTGATGCTCAGCTTTGCTGGCGAGGCGAGAAGGATAACTTCCCGCGTCCCGTTTAGCGAAGTTCTGTATCTCGTACGGTCACTTGGATTGTACAGAAACACACATTACAACGTAACGAATACAAGCAGCACACAGGACGGATATAAATAAAACCTCCACGCGATTAATGAATATCTGCGATGACCACTGTTTTGCCTCTGGATAAAACAGGACGGATATAATTAAAACCACCATCGTAACACGATTAGTACAAATCACATGCGTAAGATATATATGGCATACGGTCGCTGGCGGGAAAATGCGCCAGCGATCGTCTGCCATATGTGGATGGCACTTTGCGGCTGAGATCGTGGGTTGGACTATTTATAGGTATCAGGAATAACTTCACATAATGGGGATGTCTTAAATTTTTTTGCTGATCAATGAAAAATATCGGCCGGATGTGTGTGTGTGTGTGTGTGTGTGTGTGTGTGTGTGTGTGTGTGTGTGTGTGTGTGTGTGTGTGTGTGTGTGTGTGTGTGTGTGTGTGTGTGTGTGTGTGTGTGTGTGTGTGTGTGTGTGTGTGTGTGTGTGTGTGTGTGTGTGTGGATGGGGACTGCATTAATGGCTTTGGGATATTCTGAGCGAACGTTTTGAGTACATGCAGGGGATGGTTCGGACAGGACAAGGGATGTCATCCATGATGGAATCCATGGATGTCAAGTTCGTATTCAGTATTATGATGAATGGAGTATGATAAGAACAACATTTTCCCCTTGTCTCACAACGCACTTAGCGAATGAAACAGTTTACATGTCGCAGGTCGAATCAGAGAGTGCTTGAAGATACAAGTTGTTGTGGGGCTAGCTTCGTGAGTATGGGTAGATGAATGGAGATGACATATAAAATATAAAAGTTGCTGTGGGTGATTAAATGGGGATTAAATATAAACTTTGTTGTGGGCAGATGAATGAAGGTATCAGTAGGATAGCGCTGCCATTCCCCATTCATTTGTCAATAGTACCAACGGCGCTAAAAATGTTGTCGTGGGGATGAGCTTAATGAGTGTGGACAGATGAAAGGGGATTACATATAAAATATAAAAGTTGCTGTGGGTGGATAGATAAATGGGGATGTCAGCAGGTCGGCACTGAAATACCCATTCATTTGTCCACAGCAAATTGGAAAGGGATGCCTTTATTTGTTTAGTAAAAATTAAAACTTTGTTCAGTGATGATGCACTTTTAATCGTTTACGTCCAACTTAATTATGTTTCCATATGTATTTGCAAATGTTTATGTATATGTAAAATGTTGTATGTAAATATGTAAAATGTTGTATGTAAATATGTAAAATGTTGTATGTAAATATGTAAATGTAATATACAAGGTGTTATTAAAAAGTTTAGAGACTAGCTCTGTTTACGAGAAATTACTTTATTTATCTACGTTTACACACTATCACCTTCAAAATACTCCCTTTGCATATCAATACAGCGCTCCCAGCATTCTTGCCACTTCTAGAATGTGTCCTGGAAGACTTCTTTTCAAAGCATATCAAGCACCTTCTGCGATTCACACTGGATCTCCGCAATGGTGTCAAAACGGTGACCTTTGAGCTAGATCTTCATCTTCGGGAAGAGGGCGAAGTCTGCAGGAGCGAAATCTGGCGAGTAGGGTGGGTGCGGAAGTAAGATCATGTTGTTTCTGGTGAGATACTCATGTGTGAGGAGTGAGGAGAGCTCGGTAACAGGGTGCATTATCGTCGTGGAGCATCCAGATTTTCGCGCACCACAGATCTGGTCGCTTTCGCCGAATGTCCTCCCTCAGACGCCTTAAAACCTGACAGTAGAACTCGCTATTGACGGTCTGGCCCCTAAGAACGAATTCTCGATGCATAATGCCGCGAATATCGAAAAAGACGATGAGCATGCACTTGGTCAAGCTGCGGACCTGCCTTGCCTTTTGTGGTAGTGGAGATGATGGGCTCTTCCACTGTGAAGACTGTTGCTTCGTCTCAGAGTCGTACCCGTACACCCAAGTTTCGTCACTGGTAATGATCCTGGAATTTCACGTTTTTTCAAACGTGAATTTCACGTTTGCTCTTTGTTCTAACTTGCTGTCCGTGTGAAATCGCATGGTAACGCAGGTGGTCAGAATGGCTTCAGTTGCACAGCTCCCGATTTACACAGGACAATGTCTTTTGGCACACTGACTTATGAAGGTAGGTGCTCCCTGTGACTGTGCTGCCATCTGTTGGCGTGTTACAAACTTAATCTTGAAATGTTTTGATACCACCTCGTATATATGTTGTAAATGTATATGTAAATGTTGGTAATCCCCACATACATTTAAAACAAGTTACATAACTTAGTGGTCTGTAGAATTGTTTTAGGCATTTTACTGGTCCTTGGGCTTAGAAAGGTTGAGAAACACTGGCTTGGCTCATTCCACTCAACTAATTGAGAACTGCACTTCCTCGCTTCTAATTCAAAATTCATTCATAAATATCGGGTTTCAGAAGTCTGACTAATGATGCATTTATTACTTTGAATGAGGGCCACCGAGAGGGGTTTGATATCTGAGACTTTTGTCACGGGCCCGGCATCGAAAAGAGCCCGACGGTTAGGCCCAGACGTGTCACATAACTGTGTTTATAATGCGTGGTTTTAATTCTCGTAATAATACAAATGATAAAGGATAATGGCATATCGAGAATGATAACTATGTTTCGTTTTAGACAGACGGCTACGCTCTTTAGCTCGCCATGAGTGTCCGGAAGACACTGATTCTCTCGGCGCGGATCGCTGTAATTACAGCGGGTGATGACGTCAATAAGCATTCGTGCAAGGTTGTTGTAGTCGGTTGCGCTAGCGCTAGCTAGTAATTGCATTCACAGAAATGTTCCCTGCTAGAACGCTTCGCTCTTGTTAGTATTTTGATAGACGAAGGTTTTGTTATTGTTTGTAAAGTATGCAACTGTGTAGTGTAGGCCGGGCGCTAAAAAATAAAAGTAACCATTCTTATCAATTTGATTTTTTTAATTATTAAAAGTATGTGTTTAATAATAAAAAGTTTACCAACAGAAATGTATCATTATAAATCTGTAAATCAAAAACGAAAGGAAAAAAGGGATCGTGAGAAGGCCCAAAGAATTTGAAAACAAGCATTTTTTTCTACTTTAAATTATTTTCACTAATATTAAATTTTCAAACAATGAATCATCAAGAAATTTCTGGTTCGCGCAATAATATAATAAATAAATATTCGAAAGACTTAACATCATCTCTGAAAGACGAAATCTATCACATAAAAAAGATTTATAACGCCACGTTTAAAGATGTTACCAGGACTAGATTTATTAAATAACATTTATAAATTTCAACTTCACAGTGTTTTTCCCAAAATATGTACTTCAATCAGATTTTGCACAATACCAGTAACAGTTGCCGAAGGTGAAAGAGCGTTTAGTAAACTTTCAGCAATAAAGTGCTTCAGTCGATCATCAATGCTCCAGGAAAGATTAAACGGCCTAGCTTTGCTATCAATAGAACATGACCTGGCAATGAAAATTGATTATGACCAGATGATTAAAGATTTCGCTAACCATAAAATGAGGAAGTGGATGAGGCAATAAAAATTAAAAAATTCTCTTTTTATTTAATGTTTGTGTTTTGTATGGTATGTAATGTATCGAATTTTGAATTTATTGTACACTTTTTTAAATAAATGTTTAATGTTTTATATGACTTTTTTTTTTATTAAACAAAAGCGATGCACTTTTTTTAAGACCACAGACTTGTCAAGGGCCCGAAAATTTCTCTCAGCGGCCTTGCTTTGAATTATTAAACATTCAAAAGCTTTTGAATGGATTGGGAAACCAAGGCACTATCGAAATTGCCACTTAGATTGCCCATGTTAATGGTGACCGAGACCTGACTTCCATTTATGTTTTTTACTACAATGCAGTTTTCTTAGAAGCCACAATCTAACAAAAATGAAATCTCGGAGACTGTATTCAGCTCATCTCTATCTCCAGAAACACGTTAAGGTCATTTCTACCCGTCAAATGATTTCCCCATGATCTCTTATTGATGTCATCTTACCGCAAAGTTAGAACTGTTCGGTTTTGTTTCTAAGCTCTACTTATATAGCAATAAAATAAAAAATAGTAAAATAAAAATAAAATATTTTTTTAATATTTTTATTGTAAATACAAAATTTATTTAAAAATTCGAATGAAATTTAATAAACCAAATTAGCAAAATTTGAATTAGAGTTATCTAGGAATGCAAAGATTCATCCGAAAAAAATTTACAGATAGGTGGAAAGAGATAAGGATGATGGAAATGATTTACATTAATCCATCTGTTCATCTGGATCAGTTTTGAATTCAGATGTGGTTGCAAAAAGAATTTAATAAATATTTCGTTTCTGAGAATACTGGTGGGTTGAAAGACAAAGCTGTTTCCGTTGACCGTTGCAGCATTAATGATGTATTTAATTTTTGTTTTTGTTTTATTTATCGACTTCAAGAACTGCAAAATGCTCACTGCAGAGTTAATGGGAAAACAATCTCACCTCTGTTTTCTGTTGTTGAGCGACTACATACACGAGTACAATTTATAGAATGTTAAAGGATTACTTCAAGAAATAAAATGAGTGGCCATTTCTTGTTGCTGGGCAACACATGAGTATAATTCACAACGTTTAAACGATTGCTGAAAAAAAAAGGCACCACATTTCCATTTCCTGTTGGTCGGCAACAATTTACTGTAACAATAGAGAAGCGTTGCCATGCTGACGCACGCGTTTGTCTATTTCCTGTCTCTGGTCAACCAAGTGTATGTTAACAATGATAAATTACTGCAGTCCAGAGTTCTGTTCCAGAAGAAAAATGGAGGACTTCTTGAGATTCTGGTTTTTCCTCTACTTTCCCATAATCATATATCTTTTTGCAACGTTTCAAATAAGTAAAAGAAGTCATAGATGCAATTATTGCTTTTTCGTGAACTCAGTTTTCAACAAAATCAAACAAACAAAAAAAAATCCATTTAAACAAATGACTACCTAGAAATCTGCCCATCAACATATACCACAAAAATTCCTAATGACTACCTGATTGATTTATCGATCAGCAGTCTGTAAATTCATGTGTGCTGATCTGCAACCTCCAGCAGATATCTGAAGGTTACAAGAGGATGCAGCATCTTTTGAAAGAAAAAGATGACCATTTGAACATCGACTTATAAGATCCCTTTTATTGATTTTAAAACTTTCAATGACTGACTTAAATTTAATTTTTTTAAATTCTAAATGGCTTATGTTTTATAAAAAAATTTATTAATTTATATACAATTAAATAGAGCATTTATAAACACAATAAATTTTATTTTTATTTAAATAAAAAATTAAGTGATTTGAAATATTTGAGACCTAAATAAAATTTATATCATTCTATTTAAAATAAGAAAGAAATAATTTTGTTTAAAAATTTGAATTTTCTGGAGAAATTATTTTTGCTTGTTCCACTTGTGAAGGAATTAATACTTTTTAGTTTATTTTTATTATGAGACAAATATTTTAAACCTCTTACTAGTTTATAAAATGTACGTCGCGTAATCTTGTGTAATTGATATCGCAGACGAATATTACCAGTAACGTCATATTCATCTTAGACGTCACTTTCGCAAGTTAAAAACTTTCAGTTGATGCTGACTTAAATTGCGTCTTTTCAAGTCATATAAAGATTTCTGCGAACTTCTCCTCTTACAATTCCTTTTAATCAAGTCATCGTCTTGCGTTCTTAATATCGAAGATCTTTCACATGATCTCCTTTCTCCATTTAATACTGCAAGCACCTGATTTCTAATGAAACTTAAACGTTTTCCGATTCTGTCAATTAACGGTTTGCTGTGGTCGTTCGCGAGGGCCTCCGTCTTAATATTGATTGGACTACTGACCATGAAGGCAAAATCCAAGGCGATATGTCTTAACGACGAAACGCATGTTAGGTGCTATGAGTGGAAGATGATCCACGCCAGAAAATGAAGATGGCTGATGGAAGATTTAACCACTTACTTTGGTTGATGATAACACGGCATCGTCCACTAGTTGGTCTTTTAATTTCACGAAATAAAATGGGTGCGTGCACTACCCAGAAATAAATTGTTATTTTCAATTATTTCCGCATGTGATGAAACAAAGATGAATTTACTTTTACGTATTTATGTTGAAATATGTTTTATAAATTTTTAGTCCAAACCCTAAACAAGCACTCAGGATATACGTGAGTGTTTTTTTTTTTTTTTTTTTTTTTTTTTTTGAAAAAAAAAAAAAAAAAACCCACATGCTCTATACTATAAAGACTATAGGATTAAGTTCAAGAGACCAGGCTGACCAGTCCATAGGTACGATGGTCTCATCTTGAAGATGTTAGTACATGAGGATGCTCGATGAGAACGAGGATTATTGTGTGGTAGGGATAAGGACGAACATAAATCTTCTTATTGGATAAAGCACTCACCAATCGTACAAGGGTACAACATCTCTTCATCATTAAATTGTAGCAATCGTGGTTCTGCTAGGAAGTACGTCCATCAACGTTCAGTTGACGTGGAGCCTGACCCATTTCAAACGTTCTCTCCTATAACGTGGGACAGGGGAACACAGAGTACCGTTATCCTAGTACACAGACGCCTTCGTTAAGTTCAGCCTTCTCCGCATAGTGTAAGCAGATTGTTCTGTAGCCAATGAGGCCAGATCGCAGCCGGTTCGGAGAGAAAGACACCACACACGAAATGGAAAACAACTCCACAACGACCAATTTTATTCAGTTGTTCATTTGCATAAACCTCTGTAAAATGAAATATGTTTTATTTCCTTTTTTCCTCTAGTTATTTGACTGTTTTTCTTATTTATGGAAAAGCGGTTAGCATAGTAGCTGTGCGCTTCGCAACCATATGCCTAGGGAAGGAGTATCCTAGGTTCGATTCCCGTCGACGACGTGAGGAGCTGAAGGATCTTCCTCAGCCATAACCAAGTTAGCCGGTCTTGGGCGTGGACAGTACGGTTTCCCCCTCAGTTTATCCTGGGGATTTTCATCCCACAAAGCAGGCAAATCGACTTTGAGAACTCAACACTGCGGACATAGGATACACCGGGGCGTAGGGCTGACCATCTTATCCTGTGAACGGTTTGAGGTCCGATGATTAATAAAAAGCGCTCGACACCTGAAGGTAAAAGAGGGGGAAAGGAAGATGAGATGAGTATAGAACAGAGGCGAATGCTGGTCTTGAAATTCACGCTTGCTCTTGTTATCATTCAGGGAGTGAGAGATGTGATTGAAATCTGATTATCGGAATAATGAATTACAGGTAACCCTCGTATAACGCGGATGTTAGGTTCGATAGAAATGCCGCGTTATATAAATCGCATTATACGAGACTCAAATCACATACAAAAAGTAGGGTTATTTTCCGAAATCGTTTTTTTTAAAAAAAAAAAAAAATTATATGAACAATAATGAAATATCCAACAAAAAATATTTTTATTAATTCGGGTAATTCCTGTAAGTTAAGAAAACATATAAATTATAACACAAATACATAGTATAAAATTATAAAAATTACAAATTGTAATTAAGCTTCATTGCACGTAATGCATAAATGTTTTAGGCAAAATAAAAATAAGTGCATATTTTAATCTTTTATAGCACGAGGATTTGAGGATCGGTTAATAAACCTTAGTTTTGTTATGTAATCACCTGATGCATTACTACAAAACAGTAGAGTACTTCTGTCTTTGGAAACTTTGAATCCAGTAGCTGATCTTTCATTTTTCGAAATATAGGTGCGTTTTGGCATTTTTTTCCAATATAACCCGGATTCATCAGCATTGAACACCTGGTCTGCATAATAAATGTTTATAAACGTTGAAAGTTTTTTGTTTAATAAGATTTCCATCCAAAGGAATTTTCTTTCGAGTGCATCTTCTTTCCAAATCATTAGAGATTTCTTCATTTTTCTCTTAGAAAATTGCTTACACGAGCAACGAGCTTTGCACTTACCGTTGACCCAGCAATAAACACTTTCTCGGATTTCATGTTCCTTGTGTTTGATTGTTTGAATTCTTGATTCATTTAAATTCAAAGTCCTTACAACTGGTTTTTCTCCATTTTTCAACCGATCCATAATTTTATTTTTTTTTCTTCGAGAGAAATTTTCTTTGGGACGAATTTTCTTTTCAATATTCATTTTTTCCCCTTTCAATGCAATTTGTGGCCATTACTATAAAAATAATTTTTTTACATAAAAAAGCATTACATATTAATTATGTATGTAACTCACCAGAAAGACAATTTTCAACAATAAACACTTTATACGGTATAGAATTGACGTACATACGTGTTAAAGAGTGTTTCCCCTAATATAAATTCGCTACTTATAACTACTGCGCGATACGGGCAGACACAAATTTAACAAAGATAAAATTTGATTTTTAATTCGAGCGGTGAAAAAGATATGAAAAGATAAAGGGTTACTACAATTTCTAGACTGTATTTTTGTCAAAACCGCGTTGTATAAGTACCACGTTATACGTGGATTACCTGTACTGACCATATAAAACTATATATTTAGAAATTTATGTACATTTAGTTATACAAATACAACATTTATTTTACAAATGATATTCTACATTTTTCAATTTAGCTACTTGAATACAAATTTACTATTTCTAGATATACACAAAGCTTTCGACTCTGTATCACATAAAATTTTAATAAAAAAAATTAGAAGTCTTAGGAATACGAGGTACTGGTTCAAAAATTACTTAAATGTCAGATCACAAATTGTAAAAATAAGCAACAGCTATAGCAGCTCCAAAACAGTAGACAGCTTAATATTTACATCAATCACTTCTGCAATCTTAAATTAAACAGTAAAATAAATGCAGATGATACAGTACTAATTTTTTCCACAGACACAGCCGAACAAATGAAAACCTTCGGGAATGCTGATCTTTTGAAAGTAACAAATTGATTCCAGTCAAACAAACTCAGTCTGAATGTCTCAGAAACTAAATACATAAATTTAAACTTGCAAAATACAACTGGCAAAATGAACTTCACTGCACAATTTTGCATGATTGGAATTGCATGACAAATTCAAATTGCTACTGCGAGAAAATAGAAAAAGTCAGTGTAATAACTTACTTGGGATTAAAAATTGATAGTAGTTTAAGCTAGAAACCACATATTACCGATGTCGTAAACAAAGTAAGGATTATGTTAAACAGACTTTACTACCTAAACAGATTTTAAATTTAAATATGCTAAAAATATTATATTCTACCGGGATTCAAAGCACACTGCAATATGATATATTAAGATGGGAAGGAATCTATCGCACTACACTGAAACCTTTAGTCTCCACTCAGCATAAAGGAATTAAAATCTTAACTAGAAACAAATATAAAGATACTACAATGTGTAATAAATACACCATACTAAACATATTATCCCTTAGATATTTATACGTCTATAAGGTACTATTATTCATAAGGTTGTTCGAAGAGTCAATCGACCGTGAGATGCGGTGATTGATTCATTAATGCCCTTGGGGGTGATGGATAGCAACGCAAAGCTGTACCAATGAAGTTTAACTGAGGTTCGGCTGTTGCTCTTATCCCCTTGGGCGATGAGTTTTTGAGTTCGCTCTCTTAAGGTTTTTGCCTTAAGGGAGCACTTTGAGTCTCCGGGGAAGGTGTTCTCCGGCACGGCCCGCTGAGGGGCTTTGTCGGTGAATTATTTTCCTCGGAATATGAGCGGTTCTGCTCGGTACTCGAGTTTCACTGAGTAGAACCAACGCTGAGATTTGGACGGTCTTTCGCCCACGAATGAGTGGCCTAGAGATCGTCCGATATTTTTGAGATATCACCTTTACTTACACATTCGGTGATTGATTCATTAATGCCCTTGGGGGTGATGGATAGCAACGCAAAGCTGTACCAATGAAGTTTAACTGAGGTTCGGCTGTTGCTCTTACCCACTTGGGCGATGAGTTTTTGAGTTCGCTCTCTTAGGGTTTTTGCCTTAAGGGAGCACTTTGAGTATCCGGGGAAGGTGTTCTCCGGCACGGCCCGCTGAGGGGCTTTGTCGGTGAATTATTTTCCTCGGAATTTGAGCGGTTCTGCTCAGTGGTCGGGGAGCCCGTCACTGAGTGGAACCAACGCTGAGATTAGGACGGTCTTTCGCCCACTATGGAGTGGCCTAGAGATCGTCCGTATTTTTGAGATTTCACCTTTACTTACATAGTCGGTGATTGATTCATTAATGCCCTTGGGGGTGATGGATAGCAACGCAAAGCTGTACCAATGAAGTTTAACTGAGGTTCGGCTGTTGCTCTTACCCACTTGGGCGATGAGTTTTTGAGTTCGCTCTCTTAGGGTTTTTGCCTTAAGGGAGCACTTTGAGTCTCCGGGGAAGGTGTTCTCCGGCACGGCCCGCTGAGGGGCTTTGTCGGTGAATTATTTTCCTCGGAATTTGAGCGGTTCTGCTCAGTGGTCGGGGAGCCCGTCACTGAGTGGAACCAACGCTGAGATTAGGACGGTCTTTCGCCCACTATGGAGTGGCCTAGAGATCGTCCGTATTTTTGAGATTTCACCTTTACTTAAATAGTCGGTGATTGATTCATTAATGCCCTTGGGGGTGATGGATAGCAACGCAAAGCTGTACCAATGAAGTTTAACTGAGGTTCTGCTGTTGCTCTTACCCACTTGGGCGATGAGTTTTTGAGTTCGCTCTCTTAAGGTTTTTGCCTTAAGGGAGCACTTTGAGTCTCCGGGGAGAGTGTTCTCCGGCACGGCCCGCTGAGGGGCTTTGTCGGTGAATTATTTTCCTCGGAATTTGAGCGGTTCTGCTCGGTAATCGAGTTTCACTGAGTAGAACCAACGCTGAGATTAGGACGGTCTTTCGCCCACTATGTAGTGGCCTAGAGATCGTCCGTATTTTTGAGATTTCACCTTTACTTACATAGTCGGTGATTGATTCATTAATGCCCTTGGGGGTGATGGATAGCAACGCAAAGCTGTACCAATGAAGTTTAACTGAGGTTCGGCTGTTGCTCTAACCCACTTGGGCGATGAGTTTTTGAGTTCGCTCTCTTAAGGTTTTTGCCTTAAGGGAGCACTTTGAGTCTCCGGGGAAGGTGTTCTCCGGCACGGCCCGCTGAGGGGCTTTGTCGGTGAATTATTTTCCTCGGAATTTGAGCGGTTCTGCTCAGTGGTCGGGGAGCCCGTCACTGAGTGGAACCAACGCTGAGATTAGGACGGTCTTTCGCCCACTATGGAGTGGCCTAGAGATCGTCCGTATTTTTGAGATTTCACCTTTACTTACATAGTCGGTGATTGATTTTATATGAGATGCCCATATAGGGTAACGGATGGCAATGCTGAACCAATGAAGTTTAACTGAGGTTCGGCTGTTGCTGTTATCCTGGGTTAATGAGTTCGCTCACTTAGGTTTTGCCCTAAGGGAGCAATTGAGTTACCGGGGAAAGTGTTCTCCGGCACGGCCCGCTGAGGGGTACTTGCCGGTGAATTATTTTCTTCGGAATGAGCGGTTCTGCTCGGTACTCGAGTTTCACTGAGTAGAACCAACGCTGAGATTTGGACGGTCTTTCGCCCACGAATGAGTGGCCTAGAGATCGTCCGATATTTTTGAGATATCACCTTTACTTACACATACGGTGATTAATGATTAATACCCTTGGAGGGTAATGAATGGCAATGCTGTACCAATGAAGTTTAACTGAGGTTTGGCTGTTGCTGTTACCCCCCTTGGGCGCCGAGATTCTAGAGTTTTGAGTTCGCTCTCTTAAGGTTTTTGCCTTAAGGGAGCAATTTGAGTCTCCGGGAAAGGTGTTCTCCGGCACGGCCCGCTGAGGGGCTTTGTCGGTGAATGATTTTCTTCGGAATTTGAGCGGTTCTGCTCTGTTCAAAATAATTGTAAAAATTATTGCTTTTTAGCATATTTGTATTCAAAGCTCATAAAAATTTTAATGCTATTAAACTGCTTTATTTTGTTCCTAATTAATTGTTATGCAGCTTTCTCTGTATTATTAGCATACCTCCTGCGATTTTATTATATAATTATATTATAATAATATGTAATAAATGTATTATATGAACATATATGTATATAATGAAAATGAATTACATAAATTTTTGAACTTTATACATATCGTAACCTGGATGAGCTGTTTCTCTTAGGTCACACATATTATTGTTCAACATTTTGTACTATTATAGGAAGATTACAAATAAATTTTACTACTTAAAAAAAAAAAATCTACCTGGTCAATAATATCGTCATAAAAAGTTGGTTGTAACTTAATTTTCGTAAGCAACACGCACACTTGTAAAGGCTGCTGAAGCTCACTGGCTAGAGCTACATTGACTGCAACAGAGTGAGACGCGTAAAATGGCTATGCGCGCGCATGAAATCACAGTGCCACTGCGAGGACCTATAAGCTCCCACAACCGAGCAAGCCAAGGTAGCTTTGACTAGACGAGCAAGCATCGGCCTTCGATACACAACGCAAAGCTCAATTAATGCCGGGCAAGCTTAAGACATCTGTCTACAAAAATAAAAGCCTAAATGGGATGCTTATAAATTATTTATTAACAAATTTATTTGTTAATAAATGCATGCATTTATTAACAAATAAATAGTAGTTCTTTCTCAATTAATGAGCTTGCAGCAAGCATGGAGAATTCGCCACTGGTATAGAATGCCCCACATATTTCAGGAGATCTAAGAATGTAGTACGGGGTATATAAATATTAGTATATATTCAGGTTTGAGGTTTAAATTTTAATGATTAAATGGATTCGAATCACTCTAGGCTAAGGACTCTAAATAGAAGGTACGCTTACTTTCCGCCATTTTGGATCTAGGGTCGCCCACAGTCGCATTCATTCGAGCTCTTGATTTTTTCCACTTTATAGCGAAATGGGTGGTTGTGCTGCTCCAAATTGTATATATATATATGTACATAAATAAGTAATAAATTATTATTGACCTGCTTGCTTTTTAAAAGTTCATATTGAAATATAAGAAAATCTTATGAACTTGCATACAGTACATATATTGGAAATACTGTTATTCTGTTACACAGATCCCTCACCCGTACTTGCCGCCATTTTGGAGCTATCTTGGCGGCTAGAGCTTGTGTCATTTATCCGTAAATGAAGTGTAACGTTCATAAGCATTCATTTTCGTGAATTCGTAAAGAAAAGATTTTCCATGTCCTTTATTATTGGTTGTACTGCTTTATATGAATTAGCGATTTTGATAAAATACTGTTATTAATTTTAGAAATTCTTCATTGTCTAAATCGTTACTTTAAAATATGGAACTGAAAGTCATGGGATTCCATGGAGATGTCATGTGATAATATTAATAATAAAACAAAACAAAACTAGACATATGACTGGTAATTATCTTTGAAACAATGATAATTTATAAGTAATTTATGTTTACATACATACAAAGAGACATACGGGGGGAATCTGTGTAACAGAATAACAGTATTTCCAATATATGTACTGTATGCAAGTTCATAAGATTTTTCTTATATTCTTATATATATATATATACACATACATACAATTTGGAGCAGAACAACCTCCCATTTCGCTATAAAGTCGAAAAAATCAAGAGCTCGAACGAATGCGACTGTGGGCGACCCTAGATCCAAAATGGTGGCAAGTAAGCGTATCTTCTATTTAATGACCTTACTCTAGACCAGGGGTCGCTAAACTTCTTTGACGGTCGATCTCTTCAAGAGTTTCTTGACTTTTTATCGATCTCCCTCTATTTTACCATTATGTAATTTTAATATTATCTAATATGTATGTTGATGAATTTTAGAACATTAACGCTCACTTGTATGTCGAAGCGCAAAAATGAGACTGAGTTCGAATACGTGTAAGTATAAGTAAATAAGCAAACGCGCACGTGTTGCAATGTCGCTCCTGCCGCGCTGGCCGGGCGGGAACCACTACATCCGTTTATTGGTAAATACGTCATTTTGGACTACTTGATTCGCCTCCATAACTATTTTCATGACCTTGCTCCATCTTACAGGTCTTATTCTTGTCACTGTTTCCACGATTCACTCTTAATTGCGTTGTCATTCAGGATGGAGGTAATTCAAATGAACCGAATTAAATGTTACCCGTACAATGATGTCTTATATTTTTCTATCGACCCACAATCGACCTCTGAGCCCGAATCGACCCCTAATAAAGTTATATCGACCCCGAAGGGTCGATATCGACCACTTTGGCGACCACTGCTCTAGGGGTTATTAAATCCATCTGATTTTGATAATTTATATTTATTTCTGTTAAAATTAGCAAAGCTTATTTAACTGAAATAAACAATTCTTATTTATTTCAGATAAATAAGTAATGTTATATTTTTGTTTCTATATATATAAAATAAATAAATTAATTTCTATAATTATATTGTATTTTATAGATAATATCATTTACTTTATGTTGCTTCAAAATTTTGATAAAATGCTTTAAATATTTAGTAAAAGTTAAAAACACCTTTATTTATTTCATATCAAATAACTATAAAAATGTAGGAATTCAGAAGGGGAGACGTTAAAACCATAGTTCTTTGGGTCAATCTTTAACTGGGCGTGAAATGGTTTAATTTATGAAACAAATGTTTGCATTTAAAATTAAATATTTTAAAAATATTAATAAGCTGAAGTAGCTCGTTGAACGTCTTACCATTAGCTACTTTAGTCCTAAATTCTTGATGACAGATTGGTTGCCATTTTTCCATCTTTCAGACTTCAATAAACGAATGCTGAACTGCAATTTCTGTTATATCGTGAGGCCACGGCCTATGGTTCATTTATATTTTCAAATGCGGGATCTAAAAGTGGAGTTTCTGAATGATAATAAAAACCAACTTGTGTTTGCCAAAGATCGATTAACAAGGAAATTCGCACAATAAAAAATTCCTCTAGGCTTGAATCCAATCTATAACGGCTTTTCGTTGGGAAGCGTAGTTATAGACGAAAATATTTATTTTTCTAAAACATTACGAAAATAAATATTTTAGAAATGATTCGAGCTTTGATCAGACAATTGGTTGCTATGGTAATTTCTCTACTCCATATAAATCAGACAACAAATGTAATGTCCCTATTTTCACACGTACAGACACAGTTATTTTAACAAAAAAATTTCGTAACATTTACTAGTATTTAAATATCACTGAAATATCGTTTTCATTATGATCATAAAGCTGCAGTCCTTTAAATTGGAGCCAGAAATGTTCCATGAAATATTTTGACTTACACAACGTTACACCTAGTAGCAAAATAATTCCAGAACGTCGTGTGTCAAAGTCGAGTCACGCAAAAAAACGCCATTATTTTTAACCTCCAGGTCATACCGATGTGTGAGAGCTAGACGATATGTGAAATTTATGAAGCTCTCGTCTTATATTCGTTTTTTTTTTTATAAAATTCATGTAGGAAACTCTAAGATAAAATGAATATCATTTTTTTTTTTTCAATTGTGGTTTGATTTTTAATGAGAGAAACCTAGTTAGCGACAGTTTTTTACTCATAACATGCTTTCCATTATTATTTTATTTATTTTAGTCAGAAATGGCTTTTCATAGATATTTATAGCATTTTAAGGACAACTTTAAGGAGTTTTCTTTTTGCAGCATTTCAAACGTCTCTGAAGAAGTTTTACTGAGTTTAAAACACAAAATCAGATAAAAAAAAATCTGCTTTTTTTTGCACATCAGTCATTTCAAAATTCCGAAAACAGCAAACTGTCTGAGTTAAAGTTCATCTCCAAGAAAGTACCGCAGACTGCTGCAATGGCAACGCTCAGCAAACTAACTTATAATGAAGTAGTACTACCACATCTAAGACGAAACTGCTTTGTGTATGTTTGTTTGATTTATTAAATTTAATGCTATATTGAAAACGATTTGATTAGAAGGCCATCAAATATTTTAAGCTTCTCATATATTTAGTGTGAAGATTTATTGAATTTGTCAACGTGGATTGAACGAAGCGCGTAAGGTTTTCTAGAAAGCTAATTAAAATAAGGCAGTGCAAATAAGGGAAAAAAGCTTTTTGTTTACAAAAAGTAATCAAAGATTTACGTTATTAGGCCAATCATTTATAATTAAGGAAAATGGTTTGTAATTCATGCAGTCCAAACGTATTATGATATGTGTCAAAACCTATCAATAAGTCATACTTTTTGTTGCCATCCATTTTCTTGTTATTGAAATTATTTCTTAAAAATACCGTTAGATGGATCACAGTTATTTGAAATTAGCAACGTTTTTGAATAATATTCTTTTTTTTTTTTTTTTTTTTTTTTTTTGCCATTGTTTCAAACAGCTGTTTGAAAGAAGAGCGTACACATTTTTATATGGTTCCGCTTTTAGGGATAGGCGCATCTCTAGATGACAAAAACGCAATAAAAATCAAAATAGAAAGGACTTGCTGTTGTACAGGAAATGAAAAACGAATAAAAGGCGTCACGATTCATCAGTACAATCAGTTCAAAGAGACAGGAAGTTGGGATATTGGATCAAAAAAGAAAAACAAAATTCGCTTTCCTAACGATTAATTGCATTAAGCTAAAAGGACATATTATTCTTTTCAAAGAGAAAAAAAAAATAGAAAAGAATTTCTTTAAAAAATCATTTAAATTTCGACTGAAATACATTGCTGAAATATATACTGTTGTTTACTGTCCTAGGAAGACGATCTCCACTCAAGAAATCAGATTATCCAACTCTAAGACGCATTTTGATAAATAAAATTATATCAATCCAGTGAAAAAATATAAGGGACATCATTATTTGTAAGGTATTATTCAATAAACCCGATATTATGTTAACCAATGCATAAATTATAAAATAATTGAAGTCATTTTAGTTTGCGTTGTGGAATGTATTTGGTTGGGGAAAAAAAGTGTTAACGTCACCACACAAAAGTTATTTTTAAATTGCCAATGAAATTAACCGAGCATTTTCATTAACGCAATGAATGATGTAATCAAACGTCTTTTGCTTATTGCGCATGCGTTCTTAGAACTCTGTTGGTTCGAACAAAATTGCATTGTTTACATATGACACCCTTTATTATGATGATAACTGTAAGGCTAATGAGATTCCTCATGCAGCTTCTGAAACTGTACGAGCGAAACATAGCATTTCTAAGATTATTTCACAATTTGGCATGTACATAAAATGTATTTGTCTCTGAAGGCGCAAAATTTCCGTTTATGACGTCACAGAAGATGCATTGTGATAATAATAATAATAATTATTATTATTATTATACGAGTATCTCTATGGAGTGAGAAGGCTCACTGTCGGAGATCCACACTAACCTTTACACACACATACCTATCCTTAAACTCATTCACTGTCAAGGCACTCTCAAGAAATTCCAGCAAACAACTCACTCATTTCGCACTCCCCACGCAAAAAAAAATTTAGTCCGTACATAGTTTTCCATTCGATATTCTGTCAAATGCCTTTGCACAGTCCAGCAGTATTGTGTTAGCCATTTCCCTTACGTAATTCTTCTAACCGACTTTTCCAATACTTTAACCACCACTCCCGAAATGCTAATTGCTCTGTAATTTGCTACTTGGAGCCACCTTTATGCAATGGAACTATTTTACCCTCTTCCCACCTTTATATTAAAAGACTTCGTCAGTGGCACTACAAATTCTCTCGAACATTCACACGACACTCCTTTTCGTCTACCTCAATTCTTATATCAGTCGCAGTCACATCGGCAACTGCGGAATCTCTACCTGGATGGCACACCTTTGCAAAGTGATCACTCAGCATCTCAACTATTTCTTCTGCTTCTATCACCTTTCACCCTACACCATATTAAATTAATTATTTAATTAATTTATTTATTACTTATTTATTACGAAAAAATTATTTTGGATTTATTGTGGCATTTTCTCGCTAATTTTTTCTCATTATCTGATTTGAATATTGTTACCACACTAGTCACCCTTCTTGTCTGCATTTTGTGCTGCTGATGAGTATGCTGATCACTTTATTGTGTATATTTCTTACACAATGTTTTTTTTTGTTGTTGTTGTTACTGCAGTCCCTGCTTTATGTGTACTCACATAACTTCCACTTCGTTTATCCTCCTAACTGTGGGTATACAATACTGCTTTTGCTGATAATGCTTATCTGAAACAATCCCTAAGCTCTTATCATGCAGTACAGACATATGTGGAACGCATGTCTGTAGTGGATGGGAAGTGTTAGGGCTTGTTACGTGAAACGTATGTTTGTAGTAAGTCTATCATAATTACTATTCGATGCATAGCATCCGCTTTAGTAATAAGTTACTAAAGAAAAGAAAAAATCATTATTACCTTATAAATGTAAAATTAGCTATTTTTCAAACAAATGGCATAAAATATCTGTATATTTCAACAATATACTAAATGTTTTCTATGACAGAGTGACTATAGCGCCACCAAGTGTAATAAGACCAAATGGAAAGTGACACCACAAAGTCGGTAATCCGTATAATGTAAAAATGTCTTAATCTGTCCTGTCGCACCTTATCAAGATTTAATCTGGGACTTACCTTCGATATAGAGCAATTATCAAGCGAAATTATACATGAAGTCAGAACAAAAGCCTTTTATAATGAATGGACAACAACATTGACTATTTAATATAAGTTACATTCACATTAGTATTTTAAAAAAAGGGAGAAAAAATGATTATTACATTATTTTAATCATTATTTGAAACCCATTATTTCAACACCAGGTGGCGTTTCCTGTCTGTCAAAAGATAGCGATCTTTTCGAAATATTCTTTTAGAAAATAGCTGTGATTGAAATTTTAGAATTCCTAATCTACATCATGTGAGAATTTTTCTTCCCTTACAAATACTAATAACAACTTCTTGCTTCTTGTAATGTACGAAAGAACAGGATATTTCTTGAGGTATTGTTCTTGTCAGCTAACTTCTGGAGAAATGATGGATGACGGTGTACAAAGCAGAAAGAGATTCCTCTTTCATTTTTTACCAGCAAGTAATCATGATGCTAAGATTTTTTTTTATTCTTTATTTTTTTATATTATTAACAGTGTCCATTCTTAGCATTTTTTCATATCATAAACATATTTTTAATTACATTCCCTCTCTCAAAATATCCATCAGTATTTCTTTTCATATTTCTTATATATCACATATACCAGTCATAGGTATTTGTCTCTAAAAATTGATAAAATTGATTAAATAGCCTATTTTTATTGCTGCATAACACGAGGATGTATTAAGTGTCTGGATGGATTTGCTTTTATAACTGAGACACCGTTCACTTAAAAAAAAAATCGACTTTATTATCGAATCTAATTAAAGATCGTTCTCGTGGTAAAGTGATAATTTTGACGCTTCGCTTATTTAGTGCAGAGCTTCAATTGTGATGATGGTTTCCTTTGCACCTGATTGCTAAAATTAACAAACCAGGGCTTGTAAATTTGTCAATTAAAGAAAATAGACTGTTTTAAATGGGAGAAAGAACAGTGATAATGATGTATACATTATTCCAGTGTATATCGGAAATGTCTTGATAAATAGTTTTAAAATTGACACAACCATAACTAAATATATAAACTCAGTTTTCGATTTCAGGCAAAGTTCTTTTCCATGTTTACTTTAACAGAATAGACACTATACTCCTTAACGAAAATGGATTGTTGGATTTTTTCACAAACAATTTTAATCCACATCATTCACAAAAATCCTTTGCATTTATATAGCAGCCGTTATTCCAACAATACATTTCTTTCCAGAAATATTTTCATTAAACAAAACTAAACACATGGAATGAGAAAAGGAAAGAGAGAGATAAAATCATTAACTTATTAGAAAAGTATATAAAATAAAATATTAATTTAAAAAATACTTTAAATATTTGAAATATTTTAAATTATATGCAAACATTTTAAAGAAATATGTATATGTTTTAAGACACCAATTAATTCTAGTATTAAATTTAATATAAATTTCATAGGAACAACATCAATATATATATATATATATTGATATATATATACATATATATATATATATACACATATATATATATATATATACACATATATATATGTATATATATGCTATGTCACTCAAACATGCAGTTTTTTTTTTCTTCTATAGATGGTTGTACTAATTTTCCAATATATATGTATATATATGCTATGTCACTCAAACATGCAGTTTTTTTTTCTTCTATAGATGGTTGTACTAATTTTCCAATATATATGTATATATATGCTATGTCACTCAAACATGCAGTTTTTTTTTTCTTCTATAGATGGTCGTACTAATTTTCCAATACATTTTGAGGTATTTCTTTCCTGTTAAACAGTGGGATTCTTAGAGTAAGTCATGATGGCGACAGTGTAATAAGCTATTCTAGCTTTTCTGAATAATTAATTATATACTTAAAATACCTGTCCTTAAACACACACACACACACACACACACACACACACATTAGACATAAAAAATCGCTAATGTGTCCATGTTGATACTCTAATATATCAAGATAAAATAAGGAATCGTGACGTGATTGGTTGGTGACGTCATTGTGTGTGACGACAGGGGTCTGGAATGTTTGGAATTTCCCTGTGGTCATATGTGTCACTGGCTTCAGTTCTTGTGTTTTGGTTCGTGTATGGGATTATGGGTGACGGTACAGATAAGGATTCGTATTGTGATTGGTGGTGCACTAGCGACAAGATGAAGATCAAGATAAGATAAGGAATCGTGTCGTGGGTGTGTGTTGTTTTCAGAAGTAGATAAGTGACGTCATTTGTTATTTGTAATTAAGTGACGTCATTTGTTATTTGTAAATAAGTGACGTTGTTGTTTTGAATGGAAAAGGGAGATATATTAGTGGATAAGGAATCGTGTCGTGATTGGTTGTTCACTTCTGACAAGATCAAGATCAAGATAAGATAAGGAATCGTGACGTGAATGTTTGTAGTGGATGTAGGAAAATCGTGACGTGGATGTAGATAAGTGACGTCATATGTTAGTTGTAAAGAAGTGACGTTATTGTTTTGAATGGAAAGGGAAATACATTAGTGTATAAGTAATTGTGTTGTCATTGGTGGACACTTCTGACAAGATCAAGATCAAGATAAGATAAGAATCGTGACGTTATGTGTTTGGATATTCACAGTTTCAAGGTTTTCTGAATAATTAATTATATGCTATGTCACTCAAACATACAGTTTTTTTTTCTTCTATAGATGGTTGTACTAATTTTCCAATACATTTTGAGGTATTTCTTTCCTGTTAAACGGTGGGATTCTTAGAGTAAGTCATGATGGCGACAGTGTAATAACCTATTCGAGCTTTTCTGTATAATTAATTATATACTTAAAATACCTGTCCTTAAACACACACACACACACATTAGACATAAAAAATCGCTAATGTGTCCATGTTGATACTCTAATATATACCCTATGATTATTCTTATGGGAAAAAAAAAAACTATTCAGTATTAGAATTACGCTTACCAAAAAACATATGAACAGTGATTATTGTTAAATCACTGTTCAAGTTATGTTATGTTATTCAAGTTATGTTCAAGTTAAAAAAAAAAACTTACATTTCTTTCCAGAATGGGAACATCTTGGTACTATCTAGGTTTTCTGAATATTCCAAATTGTTGATTAACATATATTCACAGAACACAAACACAAGTCTGAAAACACATTTCACTTTTTCATTATAGGTTACTGTGGCTAACATATATTCACACCACAAAACACACAAAACATAGGAGTTGAAAGATATTTCTGTAAATAACCAGAAAAGCTAGTGGACTACTTAATTTACTTTAGTATCCGATTGGTTCTCTGTATTAATTCTTTCCCACTGTTGCCCAACCTTGGTGGGAAAGTCTATGCGCAGTTTTGTTTAGGGTAAGTGTTATTTCCGGTTTTGAATTCCGATTGCTGTTAGAGTATGAAATTCTGACAAGTGAAATTATTATTTTTTTTTTCAAATTGATTGTTTATTTTCTGTATTTTACCTTTAAAGGTCATATTCTAACTGAATAACTGAGCAGAATTAATAAATATATAAAGTATATGTGAATTTATTTTTATTATTACTTCCATCAGCTCCTGTATCATCAAGTATTAGTTCCCCATCTTTGCATTTCAGAATATAACACTCTCCGAGGTCCATTTCGTAGTCAACTCTTCTTTGCAAGTAGCTGAGGATATCAGACCACTTCCTGCGTAATTTTTCCAAAATGGTCCTGGATAAATACATCACAATGTACGTGTCTTCTAAAATAATAATCGGTTTCCATCCTTTTAGAGCTAGGTGAAGAGTTTTGTCTCGTGCTATTTTCCTGAAGAAATAAAATTTCAATGACTTTTGTGGCTCAACCATTATTTTACTTTACTTTATTTTCCTGGATACCAATAACCACAACACAATACGATAACTTCACAGGATGAACGAATTGTCATAACTGCAAAGACACTTGACTCGTTTATTTTCCCTTATAGTACTGTTCACTTGACCCTTAACCCTGACCGTTCCTTCCAAAATGAAATTTTTGCGCAGATGATTCATGGACATGTTTCTACATGGTGTTGATTAAACCATGACAACAATGACGGATGTGTGTCACCCTGGGAAAATTCCAAGATATCTTATCTCAAACACATTACCCAAAATTCCATAGCCAAACAAAACATGACAACAATGTCGTTATGTGTCTGAATATTTCTGGGGAACATATGTCTCTCATTCTGTGATATCACAGAGGGTGACAGATGTCTTCCCTGCAATGGGAAGACATCTGTCACCCATTGTCACCCATCTTCCCCCACCTAACCCCATCACCCTAGTCTCTCACCTACCCCTCTCCTCCAGAAGATGTCTGCTCAGCCTAGTGGAGATGAGTTAGCTCATCGTTTATGGATATCTTTTAGTGATGTCACCTCCAATTGATACTGATAACTTTTTTGGGAAAAAAAAATTTAAAAAACGCGTTTTTTATGATAACTTTTTTTTGGAAAATTAAAAAAATCCGTTTTTTTATTTTTTTTCGGAAATAACACTTACCCTAAACAAAACAGCACATAGACTTTCCCACCAAGGTTGGGCAACAGAAGGAAAGAATTAATACAGAGAACCAATCGGATACTACAGTAAATTAAGTAGTCCACTAGCTTTTCTGGTTATTTACAGAAATATCTTTCAACTCCTATGTTTTGTGTGTTTTGTGGTGTGAATATATGTTAGCCACAGTAACCTATAATGAAAATGAAATGTCTTTTCCGACTTGTGTTTGTGTTCTGTGAATATATGTTAATCAACAATTTGGAATATTCAGAAAACCTAGATAGTACCAAGATGTTCCCATTCTGGAAAGAAATGTAAGTTTTTTTTTTTTTTAACTTGAACATAACTTGAATAACATAACATAACTTGAACAGTGATTTAACAATAATCACTGTTCATATGTTTTTTGGTAAGCGTAATTCTAGTACTGAATAGTTTTTTTTTTCCCATAAGAATAATCATAGGGTATATATTAGAGTATCAACATGGACACATTAGCGATTTTTTATGTCTAATGTGTGTGTGTGTGTTTAAGGACAGGTATTTTAAGTATATAATTAATTATACAGAAAAGCTCGAATAGGTTATTACACTGTCGCCATCATGACTTACTCTAAGAATCCCACCGTTTAACAGGAAAGAAATACCTCAAAATGTATTGGAAAATTAGTAAAACCATCTATAGAAGAAAAAAAAACTGCATGTTTGAGTGACATAGCATATAATTAATTATTCAGAAAACCTCGAAACTGTGAATATCCAAACACATAACGTCATGATTCTTATCTTATCTTGCTCTTGTCAGAAGTGTCCACCAATGACAAAACGATTACTTATACACTAATATATTTCCATTTCCATTCAAAACAATAACGTCACTTCTTTACAACTAACAAATGACGTCACTTATCTACATCCACGTCACGATTTTCCTACATCCACTACAAACATTCACGTCACGATTCCTTATCTTATCTTGATCTTGATCTTGTCAGAAGTGAACAACCAATCACGACACGATTCCTTATCCACTAATATATCTCCCTTTTCCATTCAAAACAACAACATCACTTATTTACAAATAACAAATGACGTCACTTATTTACAAATAACAAATGACGTCACTTATCTACTTCTGAAAACAACATACACCCATGACACGATTCCTTATCTTATCTTGATCTTCATCTTGTCGCTAGTGCACCACCAATCACAACACGAATCCTTATCTCTACCATCACCAATAATCCCATACGCGAACCAAAACACAAGAACTGAAGCCAGTGACACATATGACCACAGGGAAATTCCAAACATTCCAGACCCATGTCCTCACACACAATGACGTCACCAACCAATCACGTCACGATTCCTTATCTTATCTTGATCTTGATCTGGTCACTAGTGGCCGCACTACTATTTATATATATATAAAATTAATTGAACTGACCGATAACAAAAACCTTTAATAAAGCACGACTAGTTTCATCGGTGCTCCAACTTCTTCAAGTGAGAAAGAAAAACATAAGACTTATAAAATTAACAAGGTAAAAAACATGGACTTTCCAGCTTAATAAAAAAGAAGTAGAATAGTATAGTTCGCCCACCGTTTGTAGATCTCTCCTTGGCATTTTGCCAAGAATAGTCGATTCATGCTGAAGGGATAGAAAGAAATGAAGGATGTACGAATTGGTCGCCAACATGCGAAATCACAATGCTTTCTTGTCTGTCGCTGTACTAGTACTAGCTTTTTTTTTTGTTGTCGCTTTTTTGCATTATTTTTTTAGTATCAATTTGTATGATGGATCCAGTATAGTCAACAAGTTCTGTTGTTGTTTAACAACAGAACTTGTTAACTGTAGTTTCAATAGCTCTTGCAAAAGAATATTGAATAATGTGCTGACATTCTGCGAAAAAGAATCGTCTCCTTGTTCCCCTTTCTCAAGTCATAAAACGTGCAAGTGCAATTGCTGGCGTATCGGGGTCGACTGATAAAAGAATTCGTAGGGAATCAAAAGGTGAGGGTAAGCCAAAATTTAAATCTCCTAAAAAAGCGCCCGAGTAAAGAAAACCATCGAAACCGTAGCTTTGAATGATTTTGATGCAAACGTTATAAGAACTATTCACGAATTTTACGTAATCGAGAAAAGTGTGCCAACTGTTCCTAAATTGATTCCTGTGCTTAAAGAAAAAAATTAATATTCCTTGGAAAAGAGAAACTTTAAGGAAAATACTTCATGAAATCGGATTTTGTTTTAAAAAGTCCCAGAATAAAAGGAAACCTATCATGTAGCGAAGTGACATTGTTTTATCTAGAACGCAGTATTTGAGAGCAATAAGACGTTTCAGGGAGGAGAAAAGACCGATTGTGTATCTAGATGAAACTTGGATTGATGGTAATTTACCTTATGGAAAATGTTGGCAGTCTAAAGAAGAATGTGGAGTGCTACAAACCGGAAATGCCTCGCTGCGCATAATAATTTTGTGTGCAGGTGGAGAAATTTTTTTTTTTACCGAATTCAAACTTACTATACAAAGCCAATTACCATAGGCAAATGAATTCTACGATCTTCGAAAAGTGGGCAGAAGAAAAACTGATTCCAAACCTTCCTAAAAATGCTGTTGTTATAATTGATAACGCTTCATATCACTCTATTCGATTAAACAAAGTTCCAAATTAGTCTAATAAGAAGCAAGTTCTTATGGATTGGCTCTCTGCAAATATCATTTCTCATTTCCCAGATATGCGAAAAATTGAATTGCTTAATTTGGTCAAAAGAAACTCGCCCACAACTAAACTATTTAAATTTGACATAATGCTCAAAGAACATAGATTTCTCGCTTTGAGGCTACCACCATAGCATTAATATCATTGCGATATTAATGCTATTGAGTATGTTTGGGCAGAAGTGAAAAGTTTCATTCGCCATCGCAACGTAACTGTAGATATTGACATGTCGAAACTTTTTAAGCTTTCAGAACAGGCGATTGAAAGTATTACAGTTCAAAACTGGGGAAAATATTGCTTTCATGTCACCTCATTGGAAAATATGTATTGGGACAGAGACGGAATTATCGAAGAATTATGCGAACCTTTGGTGATCAATTTAAGTGAAAGTGATGGCGATTCGGACACCGATTCAGATGACTATGAAGATTAAAAGGATTCGATAATGGTATTTTTAACCGACCTTTTTTGCATGGGTTTGTTAAAAGAGTCACAACAAGTCATAAATAATTAATCGGTTTAGGACATTAAAGTGTCTCAGTTCTCTCAACTGTATGTTTAAAATATCGAAGTCCATTTGAAAAAATTTCTGTTTTTCATTATAATTATTTTTATTTTATGGAAAACTTTCTTAAAAATAAACTTAGTTAAATTTTTGTTTTATGCTATCTTTTTTAATTTTGTTAATACTCTACGCACATTTTTCCAACAAACCAGGGCTTGTAAATAGTAGACTGTTATACAGACAAAATAGTTACACTTTAAAAACTACAATGTTCGTAAAAGAAAAGCTAAATTTTCCGACCTGTAATAATAAACAAACACATCCCAGTAGACAGATTGATTACCGTATTATCGGAATGGATTCCCCTTTTTCTGACATGCGCAGAAGTGTCGAGGGACCTCTAATCGGTGGGCGAACTATAACAGTCATATTTGAATAGGTGACCGCGTGCTACCTTTGGCATGAGTTGAATGTGTGCGACAGCTAATTTTAGAGCGCCAGTACTGGATTACTGCGCTATGGGAATCAGGCAAATTGTAGCTTAGATTGTTGTTCAAATGTGAATGATCCAGAACTATTTCTTTTGATTCGATAATTCTTCTTTCAAATTCATCCTTGCATATAGTTGTGCGTTCCCAATCAACTTGCTGTGGCCGTTCTTCAAGGTTAGAGTTTGCCAAGAAGAGGGCATGACTAGAAAGGGCGCTCGCTCGTGTTCTACTGTAAGAGATGTCAGGTCTATGTTCCTCAAGACGAAGTGAAACAGATTTATCTGTCTGGCCAAAATAAGGTCGACCACAGTCGCACAAAACTTTATAAACACCAGGAAAACGCAGTTGGTTGTGGTTTGGTTTTGGCCGACTCAGAAAAGGACAAAGTTTTGGCAGAGTGGTATAGTCGGTCTTTATGTTGAATTTCTTCAAAATCCTGGATAGTTTTGTGGTAAGAGAGCTGATAAATGGTAACTGTATATGAGTGATAGGGTTGGAATCATCTTCTTGTCGAGGATGTTGGCGTGGTCTCAAACGTTTAGTGATGTTACGAGACGAATATCCATTATTTCAGAAGGTGCTTTTCAGGAAGTTAGAAGACCTTCAAACTTTCTGTTCGAAGGTCTTCTTCTGTGGAAGTGAGATATCTTGCTCAATGGGAAAGGGTGGAGATGATGTCCAGTTTCTGAGGAGGGAATGATGAGAAGAGACATGTAAATATCTATTAGTGTGGGTGGTTTTCGAAAAATTGAAAATTTAAGACAGTCAGGTAATCTGCTGATCTTTAGATCCAAGAAGAGGAGAATACTGTTAATCTCTAGTTCTGATGTGAATTTGATGTTATGATGTTGATTATTTAAATGGTTTAGGAAGTTTTGCAGTTCCTCTAAGCTATGTCCCCAGATAAGGAAGACGTCATCAATGTGTGTAACCACAGTTTAGGTTTTAAAGTAGCTGAAGGAATAGCTTTCTCTTCAAAATCTTCTAGAAAAATATTAGCTAAGACTGGGGATAAAGGGCTGCTCATGGCTAACCCGCTAGTTTGTTTGTATATTTTATCTTCATAGCAGAAATAGCCGGAATTGATTCAGTGAGTTAGAAGAGCAAACATTTTTTTAGAAATCTTGTCCTTAAGAAGAGTCAGAACTTCAACTATAGGTACATTCGTAAACAGAGACACGATGTCAAAGCTCACCATTCTGTCAGAGTCTATAAGATTCATATGTTTTATTTTTGAGATGAAATCTTCAGAGTTTTTGATGAAAGAGGAGGAATTGCCAACTAAATCTTTTAAAGAAGCTGCAAGATATTTAGACAGATTGTACGTAGGGGAGTCAACTAAACTGTGGTTACGATACATTGATGACGTCTTCCTTATCTGGGGACATAGTTTAGAGGAACTGTAAAACTTCCTAAACCATTTAAATAATCAACATCAGAACATAACAGTCGCACACATTCAACTCATGCCAACGGTAGCACGCGGTCACCTATTCAAATATGGCTGTTACTGTTCTATTTAATTTTATTAAGCTGGAAAGTCCATGTTTTTTACCTTGTTATTTTTATAAGTCTTATGTTTTTCTTTCTCACCTGAAGAAGTCGGACCACCGATGACACTAGTCGTGATTTATTAAAGGTTTTTGTTATACTTTCTAGGGTTCTAGTAAGTTAAATTAATTTTATAAATGTATACATCCCGAGTAAATCCTAATTTCAATAATATATATATATATATATATATATATATATATATATATATATATATATATATATATATATATATATATATATATATATATATTATTGAAATTAGGATTTACTTATATTTCAATAATATTTCAATATATATTTCATACATATTTCACATATATATATTTATATATATTTATTTATATATGGATTTTAAGACATCTTTATTGGTAATTTTTTCTGTCCATGATATCTTTAGCATTCTTCTGTATAGCCACATCTCAAAGGCTTCGATTTTCTTGATGGTTGTCGCCTTCAATGTCCGTGTTTCAACTCCATAGAGCAGAATAGACCACACGCAGAATTTCAGCATTCGGCATCTGACTTCCATGTTTAGGTTTTTATTGCAGAATAGTGTTCTCATTTTCATGAAGGACTGCCCTGCAACTTCAATCCTTGTCTTTATATCTATTTCTGGATCCCACCGTTTATTAAGCCAGTAACCAAGATATTTATATCTTGACACTTGATCGATATTTATCCCATTGAGTGTCAGTTCATTGATGAGGCTGGATGTTTGCTGATGATCATGTATTTTGTCTTGTTGATGTTTATATTTATTCCCATTCTTTGGCTTTCTATGTATACTCTATCAATGAGTTTTTGGAGATCCATAATGTTATCTGCAATTAGCACGGTGTCATCTTATCGTAGGTTGTTAACAATCTTTCCATTTATTGGAATTCCCTCTGGACTTTC
Organism: Typopeltis vanoorti; assembly: GCF_054136105.1. Taxonomy (NCBI): domain Eukaryota; kingdom Metazoa; phylum Arthropoda; class Arachnida; order Uropygi; family Thelyphonidae; genus Typopeltis; species Typopeltis vanoorti. The sequence continues at coordinate 45,595,621 of NC_143561.1, read as the reverse complement.
TTCCTATGCTTTTTTAAAGATTACCTCTGCGTATATGTTGAACAGGAGTGAAAGCACACATCCTTGTCTCACTCCTCTTTTGATGTTAATATCACTGGTGGTAATATTGTCTAATTGAACGGTAGCTGACTGATTCCAATACAGATTTGTTATTACTTATGTCTTGTTCGTCTAGCCTTATTTGTTGAAGGACTTCTATTAAGTTAGTATGTCTGACTTTGTCGAATGCGTTTTCAAAATCTATGAAACACATAAAGACAGATTTCTGTTTTTCTATGCATTTTTGTATCAATATTTGGGTACAGAAAATAGCCTCTCTAGTACCTAAACCATTCGGAAAGCCGAATTGTGTTTCACTTAGAGTTTCTTCAGTTTTTCTATAAATGTGATTCTGAATTACTTTCAAAAATATTTTTAATGTTTGGCTCATTAGTCTGGTAAGTCGGAAGTCACCACAAGAATTCGCTTTGGGTTTCTTTGGGACAGTGATAAATGTAGATTTGAGCCAATCTGATGGAATTTCATCACTTTCATATATTTTATTAAATAGTTTTTCAAGAAGTTTGATGTTATCTGGTTCTATTGATTTTAAAAATTCTGTTTGTACACCATCTGGTCCACTGACGTTTCCTGTTTTACTTGTTCGTATAGCATTCTCTATTTCGCATTTCATGATTGCTGGTCCTTGAATGTTATCTTTTATATTTATAGGCTTCTGTCTAGTATCATTGAAAAGTTCTGTTACATATTTTATCCAAATCTGTGCTTTATTCTCTTCTTCTAGAACTAATTTTCCATTTTCGTCTTTTAGAGACACTATTTGCTTTTTCCTGAGTTTTCCGGAAGTTTCTTTGATTTTCTTATACAGATTGAAATTATCATGTTTCTTCTGAAGCAGTTCAATTTCAGTACATAAATTTTTCATCCAATTTTCCTTGGCTTCTTTTATTTTTTTCTTGATGATGTTATGTGTTTCTGTATATCTGGCTAGTCTTTGTTTTTGTACATTCTTCTTTTATCAATAACAGAAAGAATCTCATCTGTCATCCATTTTCCTGTTGTTTTATATTATTCACATAACCTACTTCTTCAATACTTGTTGTTACGATGGCATTTTTTAAGCCATACCAAAAAGATTCCACTATTTTATTTTCTTTTTGGCACTTTTATTTATGTTCGGGTATTTCAGTTTTTCTACATCAACTTTCGTTTTCTTATTTTGTGATTTTTAGCTGATTTTAATCTAAGACGTACTTCTGTAACTATGGGATTGTGGTCTGATGAGATATCTACTTCAGGATAAGTCTATGCACTCTTTATTTTACTGTGGAATCTTTTATTTATCAGTATGTAATCAATTGGATTTCTGATAATGTTATGTCGGTTATCTTCAGGCGATTTCCAAGTGTACAGTCTTCTGGGTGGAAGTTTAAACCAGGTATTTGCTATTGTTAGATCTTCTTCCTGACAGAACCGGACTAGGCGATCTCCTCTGTCATTTCTGGTGCCTAAGCCATGTCTCCAACAATTTCTCCATCACTCCCTCTTCCCACTTTTGCATTGAAGTCACCATTCACTATGTTTATATCACGTTTCTTTCTTAGGTTTTTAACCTCTTTTAGGTGTTCATAAAACTCTTCAACATCTTCTTCACTTTTGTCAGCTGTGGGTGGAGAAGCTTGGATGATATTTATGTTAGTGGGGTTTCCTTTAAGTTGTAACCGCATTATCCTTTCAGAAAATGGAATCCAATTTATTACTGATTTATTGATTTCTTCATCTACTATTACAGCTGCACCATGTCGAAGTTTGTTCTCATCATTCACAGAGTAATACATTGTCGTATTATCTTGTTGATACTTTCCAGATCCTGGCCATCTTGTCTAGCAAATTCCGAAAATCCGGATGCCCACCCTCTTCATTTCTCGTGTGGCATTTCTTAATTTGCCAGCTTCATACAGAGTTCTGACATTCCAAGTTGCGATTTTAAAAGTGGACACCATTTTGAGCCCGGAGATTCTTCGTACCCCTGTCCCGTTTAAGGGACGCCGGGAACTTGGGGCCAATTGTAAGGGTTTGCTCGCCATGGTGGTTGTTCTGGAGATAAGGTAGAGCAGTAGTTTCTCCGTTTGCTTTCTGCTCCGCAGTTTACAGACGTACACAATATAAACATATTGCCATCTGCAAATCTCTGATCACAAGCTTTTCCATCATCATTTGGCTTCAAACTTGTGTCAGTACTGACAATGCTGCTTCCCAAAGTCAGGGGCAGTGACCCCAGCAGGGGTTTATTTAATGGCGGCACTACTCGACATGTCACCGATTTGTCATTGGGCTTTGTGAAGTTTTAAGTGAGACAGAATTGCCACTTCTGCTCCCCCACGCCCTCATAGCTCAGTCGCTGTTGGTCCACGGCTGCTTATTCGCCAGATTTCTCTGCTTATATCGCAGCTAGCCTCCGTATCTGAAGGCTGTTCACCCATCCGCTACCTGGGGACGCACCCGGTAGTAGTCAGCTCAATATATATGCTAGGATATCATTATTATATATATATATATATATATATATATATATATATATATATATATATATATATATATATATATATATATATATATATATATATATATACGAAAGAATGATCATTAATTCGGTCAACATACATATTTTTATGAAGAACTGAATGACTAGAACCGAGATTTAAGTAAAAAAGGTTTTAATATAAAAACACTTGCCTGTAACAGCCTTCATCAGGTGACATTATAAAAGTAAGAAAAAACACTAAACACTGAAGGTTAAAAGACTATGAACAACATAGAGAGTCGCTATACATAATTAGCATGAAAACGTTGTAGTTGTATTTAACGCTGTTCTTTCGTTTGTTGTATTGTTGGGAAAGTGCGTGCTAGTAGCATCTCGTGAACAAGTACATGATTACAGCTGAATGACAATCTGGGAGGTTGTAGCTAAAGTTATTATTTAGATGAACAGCATTGAAGATGATTTCTCTAGATTCCACGATTTTCTCTAGTTCGTCACTGCAACGGAAGATGTTAGTAGATTTTTCCATTGTCAAGTGCATTATCAAGTCATATCCTTTTCATCATTAGTATTAGCTGAGAAAAGGATATGACTTGATAATGCACTGGCTCGCTGTCTCTTGTAAGTAATGTCCCTCATGTGTTCTTCCATAGGAAATTCGACAGATTTGTCTGCCCAAAATAAACAATATCACAATCACACAATATTTTATATACACCAGGATATTTGAGTTGATGATGACAAGGTTTTGGGTGGCTTATTAAGAAACGGATCTTTGGAAGTGGAGTGAACAAGGTTCTGATATTGTATTTTCTTAGAACGTTTGCTAATTTATGTGAAACTGTACTTATGTAAGGAATAGATATATTGCCTTTGAATCTATTTGTTACTTCTGAGTGATGTCTAGGAGGAGTAAGAAGGAATCTTTCAACTATTCTCTTGGAATATCCATTAACCTCGAAAGAAGTTTTGAGATGGTTTATTTCTGTAAGAAGTTCATTTTGGTCATCCAGAAGAAAACGGGCTCTATGTCCCAAGGTGGAAATTATTCCAAGCTTATGAGGAGGTAAGTGATGGGATTGACTATGCAGATATCTGTTCGTATGTGTGGACTTTCTATATATCGATATTTTGAGTTTACCAGAAGAGCCAGTCAGTTTGACATCAAGAAAAGGCAAGGAATTATCCGTTTCAAGCTCGGCAGTAAATTAATACTCTGATGTCGAATACTGAGATGTTCGAGGAAAACCATAAGGGAATCATGTCCATGGCTCCAAATAATGAAGACATCATCTACATAACGTTTCCAAACTTTAGGTGTTAAAATAAAGGTAGAGATATCCTTGGTTTTCAAAATCCTCTAAGTAAATATTTGCGAGTACAGGGGATAAAGGATTACCCATAGCCAGTCCATGAAGATTATCAGAATAAAATGCTTGAATTACTACATAATGATACCTACTCAATACTCGAGAGAGATCCAATTCGTGAACTTCAAAATCGTACAAACAACTTATTAAAAACAACAACTGAATTATCCCGAAACGTTCGCTTATCTCTACGCTCTCTCCATCCGTTAATTCCTCGCATATATGGTGTTCCTAAAATCCATAAAGAGAACACCCCACTACGCCCAATTGTAGAATGTAACAATTCTCCGACGTACAACCTTTCAAAATATCTAGCCAAATACCTAAAACGTTTTTCAGGCAAGCCACCATCCTTTATCAAGCACATTACAGAATTTGTTACGTACATCAAGGATACTACAGTTAATGAAGATGACATCATGGCTAGCTTGGACATAACTTCTCTGTTCACTAATGTCCCGACAGATGAAGTCCTAACATTACTCAAGGACAAGTTATCCCAAAAAATGTTAGCCTTGCTTACACATTGCATCAGGTCTGGTTACTTCAAATTTCAAGATACTATATAGCAAAATCATGGGCTGGCTATGGGTAATCCTTTATCCCCTGTACTCATTATTATTTATACATATTATATATATGTATAAATATTGATATATATATATATATATATATATAACTAGGATATTATTATTTGTCATTATTTGGCATTCTCTTTGTAGATAGAAAGAAAATGCGAAAGTTATATTACAGCTATTTTGATGAAATTTGGTATTTCTAATTATCGCGATGTTTCGATATTTTAATTTAAATCATGAATTTTGAGTTTCTTTTTCTCTATAATTGCTGAAGATTATGTTTTGAATACATTAATTTCTGAAGGCATATCTGGTACTTTTACTTTTCGGTTTTGGGTAGATAGAGTGGTTTATATTATTACAAATAGGCCATGATTAACACAAAAGCTTTCGTTGTTTCGTTATATGGACTCTTGGGTTGTAAGTTTAAGAATATTCTGCCTGTGAGGTATACTAATGTAATCAGCACCGTTATAACTTATATAAATACCTTTATAGGGTATTTTAATATAGCACAGTAAATAAACTTAATTATTAACAATATGAATTATTCCGAGTAAAATTCAGTTTAATCTTTTGACACACTCTTTCCTTTTTTATATGACATTATTACAATAAAGGCAGTGATCGTTTAAATATAAATATAAATATCCACAGAGACACAAATATTCCCTATATTCTCTCTTATCTACAATCCTTAGCTGCCAAATTTTTTCTAAAGACGTCCACACATCCCAACGATTTGGTTCAACAAGCTGCAGCATACGAGCCAACGGACATATTTAAATATAGAAGACCAAAAACTATATTAGCCTCCTATAGCGATACATAATCTCCATGCCCATTCAGGGCGAGCAAACTGCTCGTAAATTTTACCCTCACTGTAACCACGACAGATAGCGGGGAATATGAAAAGCATCTTGCTTCACCCCTAAAGACATAAATGTCAATTGTCAATTGTCAAATATAAATATATTTTCGAAATTGGTGGTTGATTAATCGACCGTGACATGCGGTAATTAATATGCTTGGAGAGTAATGGATGGCAATGCTGTAGCCAATGAAGTTCTAACTGAGGCTCGGCTATTGCTGTTACCCTTCTGCCATGATCAGAGCTTTAATAGCTCAATAACATCTTATCCCTACACTGTCCTGTACAGATAACGGGGAAGATGAAAAGCATTATTGCTTCGCCCCTTTAAGCCAATCCTTATAAGGACTATAAGGACTAAATATAAATAAATATATATACATATAAAAGGTCTTCAGGGTAACGGATGGCAATGCTGTCCAATGAAGTTTTCAATTAGGCTCATCTATTGCCGTTACTCAGCCATGACCAGAGCTTATAGCTAAATAATACCCCATCTAGACATTTTCTTCAATCAGACGAAGGGATAAAGAGTCAAGGACTCAGTGTACATCTCGCAATAAAAATAAATAAATTAAATTAAATTAAAAATAAATACAAATTTTGTGTGTGTGTGTGTGTGTGTGTGTGTGTGTGTGTGTGTGTGTGTGTGTGTGTGTGTGTGTGTGTGTGTGTGTGTGTAATAACGGTGCAAGGGTAATGGATGGCAATGCTGTAGCCAATGAAGTTTTAACTGAGGTTGAGCTATTGTTCTTACCGCCAAGACCAGAGCTTATAGCTCAATAACACCCCATCCATATATTGTCTTCTATAGATAAAGGGGAATATGAAAAGCATTCTTGCATCAAACATCTAACCAAATATATATAATGTGAATAAAATGCGAAATATCCTTTCAGTTTCGTTTATACCCCTCCTCAAATGTTGTCGAGTGCGAAATTATCTTGATTTTAATAGCATAATCGAAAATATGTTCAAGATTTGAAAAATTACGTTGTGATATATGTTAAAAGATTCATTCTTGCAATATTCAGTGTATTTGAAATATATTACTGGCTATCCATGCCTGTGATAGACAGGGGGTGGTTTTTGAATGTTTCGTCTCCTGAGTGTGAAACCATTCCTATTTATCGAAGACTGAAGGAGTTGGAAAAATTTCCGTGTTCTGTTTGTTGAGCAGGTTTCTAGATTAAACTACGTTAGCCAATCCACAGTTTCTTCAGTATAAATTTATTTAATTAGATCCACGTCACGTGAGCTAATAATTTAATTTTAATTTAATTAATTTCTGGATTTCCGTCGTGATTGTATGCAGAAATCAGGAGGTCAAGATATGCTTAAGATATACATATAGACCCATTCCATCCTCTGTCTAACACCCCAAAAATAACGAAAAGGTTCCACACATATGAAACCTTTTCGTTAGTTTTTGTGAAACATTCAAAACCTATACGAAAAGCTTCTGTATTTCATGTTTACAGCTAGTTATATGTTAGTTTTCGGGTCTAGAATATGTCTTTAAAGTTTATGGCAAGTGTGTGGAATCATTCTGCATACTCCTCTTCAAGATGACAGCATGGGTGCAAAGTGCTTACCACACCAATGGTTTGAATACCACTTTGGAATTGATGTTTGTAAATGGCTTTTAGGCTGGAGATAAATTTCATCAAACTCTGAATAGCGCTTGATCGGAACATTTTTCCCCTCTCTGTTAACGGACGACATTATTCCATTTCATATCTCACAACAGTTGCGATTAGTTATCTTTCTTTTAATTTTTTATTTTAAAATAAATGTTATCAAATATTTATACGTAACAATTAGATACCAATAAAAATAATTTTTATATTTAAAACGGTGAATTTATTTAAAGACCTCTTTTTTTAAAAAATAGTAATACATAATAGAATATTAACTTACATTTGACATTATTTTTCATGATGCATTCAGCATTGTTTATTAACATTTTCAGAAAAAGTTAACAATATTTTTATAAACTGACATCCTAATGCTGCATAATTTCTCCATAACAGGGACAATCATACTCCAGTAAATTTGGATGATATAATCATTCGTGTATCTAATCACAATAAACCATAGCTTCCCACTCTATTAAAAAAGAATAATACTAAATAATTCTCATCGAATTAATCAAGAAAGTGAACTTTGCCTTTTAAGCCACTTTAGCAACAAATGACTAAAGTTAAATGTTGCAAGAAATATTGTAAATAATCAAAACAAAGCTAAAGACACTGTTCTCAAAAATTGGTATTTGTTTTTTCAAATACAAATTTGTGTTAATTCTGCGCACGATGACAGAATAAACATCGTAGTTACAAAATAGTAACGCATATTATCTGAAACACACACACACACACACACGTATAAATCGATTATTTTTTAAACTTTCATTTTAAATGTTAAGAAAATTAATAATTTCATTAGCTGAATTTCAGTCCTAGACAATGAAAAATTTTAAATCATTTAATTTTTAAATATTTTCTAAATCCATGCTCAATATTATATATATTGTTAGAAATAGTGACGATCTGTAGTGAGGTAAAATATATATCAAACTTGACTCTCATTTTTTTTTTTTGGCTATATAATGTTGGAATAATACTGTTTTAATTTTTTTGCTGATAATCCATAATAATTAAGCCGATATTAATTACTCAAATAATATTACGTAATAAAATCCCTTGCATTTAATAAACACGTTTATATTTTTTTATTAATATTAATGTTTTTCAAATAATTAAAGTATAACTTATAAATTTATTCAAACATCTCTTTTTTTTAAAATAATTTTTGTTATTATTACCTCTTGCAGAGTTTGCGTTTATGTATTTGTGCAAGTTGTGTTATGCAATCATAATTATCTCTCTCTAAAAAATCTGCCGAGTTTAAAATTTAAAAATGAAATCAAAATACAAATAGGACTAAAGGGTATAAAGAAACGTATGATGCGTACGATAGGATTCTATAGATGAAAATATAATTTAGTTAACGAAGTTACTATAAATGTCAGTTTGTTTTCTGTCAATTCAAAGTTATGTCCTCAGTAAAATTATATTCTATCTTTCAAATATTTTCATTATTAGGTGGTCGAAGTTTTTTATGTTGTCTGAGACAGTCTCTGATTCTTTGTTATCTTCCTTCCGCTACTTCTACTATCCGTTACACATCTTTTTGACACGATTTACTTTCATATTCAATTTCAGAGAATTTCGAACTCTTAGAATTTCCTTCACATGTCCTGTAAAATTAATTATTCCTTTTATCAATCACGGTCTTAAAGCCACAACCATGATCACAAATTACCATCCTTCGTACACTGGACTTCTTATCTTCTATTTAAAACACAGCCTAGTGTTAACTTCTTCTTCGAAAAGCAGCATCTATAGAGTTGCTCCGAGGCAATCTGGAGGTGATAATGCAAATAGCTTGAATGAATTCGACGAAAGCCCTACATTTCTATGTACCCATTCTTTCTGGTGAATTGTACACTGTTTGTGACTATTATTATATTATATTAATTTCATTAATAACTGAAATGATTATTTAAAAACTATATTGAAGAGACATATTGTAGATCGATATGCTTATTATATAGAAATGTATATAGTGGAAAAAAAAAGCAAATAAAAGGCGATCTGCCAATTAAAGATGTAATATAATTAATAATAATAAATAATAATTATATATAATAAATTATATATACATATATAAATTTATTTTGCTCTTATATTTCTATAAATATTAAATATATCTGTTTCTTTCGTAGAATTGCAGTAATTATAAACTTAATATTAGTTTTTATCATCGCATTATATACTTTTTGAGAGTACATATCAGGAATTTAACACTTCGTAATGATGTCGGAGTTTTTAAACCTTGACAAAGTTATTGCAATTTTGGGTTGAAAAAATAGTTTCTTGGAGGAACAAGAGATTTCTAGCGGTGTGTGGTATAATGAGAATTCCACTTTAGCATTCTTATGAAGGTGGGAATAATTATAAGCCTCTTACAATAGTTAAATATTAATCTTTTCTTCTTTTTCACATGACATATTTTATTTTTGTTCTTGTTTTCATGTCCACATATTCCTTCTTGATACGTTTTTTCTTCTATTTCTCTGTGTAAGGGTTGTCATGGAGACGAGGAGTTTAATGACAGCGCTAACCATAAGTTAAATAATGGGGTGTCCCCATTATGTTCATTTTGCTGCTGACAGCCAAAGACAACGCTTTCTTTACACGCATCTGACCACTTCCAGAATCGCAAGAATATTTATATGATTACTGCTGAGCCGTAAACTTTCGGATAAGAGACTGCACCATTTATGTAACGACTGTAAACAAGAATTGTTAACAGTTAGTATTGTACTGTTCTAGTGAACATCACTTAAAAGGAATCTGTAATAACTTTCACGTTTTTGTTATTCTGTTCTTAAAATGCTATACTAGAGGAGAGTGGAAGGAAATTATTGATACTTGCCATGTTCATGCTCAAGAACAATCGAGTATAAAATCACTAGCAAACGCACATTCTTCTTATTTTCCATTACTTCGCAAGCCGATGTTATTTTTAGTTAATTAAGCCAATTTTGTTTTATTAATTTCCTTGTATTGCTGAATATCACATCCGTTAGGTAGCACTATATATAACATACAAATTTCTTTTTTTTTGGGGGGGGGAGATGGACTGAGTCCTTGACTCTTTATCCGTTCATCTGATTGAGGGAAATGTGTGGATGAGGTATTATTGAGCTGAAAGCTCTAGTCATGGCTGGGTGACGGCAATACCCTAGCGTCAATTAAAACTTCATTCTTTACAGCATTGCCATTGAGATCCGTTATCTTGGATCTCTTTATAACGCCACCAATTTCTTAAGAAAGCCGTAATTTGCTCTGCACTCTTACAGAAAAAGGAAGTCAAAATTGCAGATCAAACACTACTGCGAAGTCCAAAATCCTCTCTCTTTCCTGGTTCATTCTTCCCACTCCAAGGCCGCCATTCACCCTTTCACCGTTCCTATTCTGTCTCCCAATGTGTCCGTTCAAGTCTCCTCCGACAATCACCATCTCGTTTTCTTCCAGTTCCCTCATTTCTTTAATCGCTTCATTGTACTCCAAATATTTGTCAATATTCATTTACAAAAATTCGGAACACTTTATTATTATTTTTAAATTTATATTTCTTCAGTTCTTGAAAGACTACAGGACATTTCCAGATGGACGTTGCTTCATTCAAATGTGTTTATTCTTCATGGCAGATCTTCCTGTCTTTTCAAGCGATATCCAAACGTGCATTTCAGAATTCTTCTGTTGCTTGGAAAATTCAATTTTCACATCCAACGAACAGTGCTAAATACAAATGCTTCAAAATTTTATATTCGTTTAAAACTATTTGAATGTATTTGAGTTTTGGAAATGTTGTCAGTTTCTCCCTACTAGACTTTTAAAATGCGAACGTAACGTAAACATGATTTATACACAGCTTGAAATATTTGGCATAGTAACTCGACCATCATTCGATTCATTTTCGAAATTAATTGTAGTTTCTCGCTACTCATCTTTTTTTTTTTTTTTAAGTTGCCAAAAAAAGAAAAAGAATCTTTCTTTGCATTTTTGTTTTTATTTCGCTACTTTTCAGCTAACTGTTTAGAGTTTGAAGGACGTCTTAAAGTTTTTGGGCAGCAACTTCCGTTCTGGCTTTCGGCCATAAATGTAGCTTAATATTCATCGGAATTCTGAAACGTTATTTGACCTCAAACGACATGACAAATAATGTTTAATATTGCTCAACACTCACATAAATAATTCATATCAGATAAGCCAATGAAAAAACAGATAAGTTGCAATGAGAAACGAAAATTCGGAGAACAAATATCCCATCAGGCTCCATTTATTCCAACTATGTAAAGAACGTAATGTAATACCAAACAGGAGAAAATTCCTAACGAATAAAACTGGACGTTTAAAGATATTTTTCTATCTTTCGATATGGAGAAATATCTGAAAATCGTGATGACAATAAATAAAGAAAAATTAACAGATTTTAATTTCAATTTCTAAAAACAATTTGAATCATAAATAATATCAAATAATTATAAAATATACATTTAAATATTATAAGCAAATAAACATGGAACGTAAACATTGATACGAAAGCAAATTAGTTCCTACTAGACTGTACCGAGTTTTTTCATTTGTGCGTGTTACAACAATTACTGTTGATTTCATTCGTGGAAATAATAATTCATATTCTCTGGTAGTAAACAATCGATTTATAATGTGATTCCCATCCATAATTTAAATCAGTAGGTCGAAGCCTTTTAGACTATTCTGATATTATATTAACGTTTCTGATAATTTCATTAATGAATTTAAATAATACTAACGTATTTGAATATGTAATTCTAGTATAACTCGTTATCACTTAAGTTTGTCATGTAAACTAGTTATAACTAAAATGCATTTATAACTTCAATCGATAAAGGGCTTACTGTAGGTATCCATTTGGCTGGAGCCACAATTTTGAACACAACAGAGCTGACTACTTTTTCAAAATGTGCTTTATCCTGGGTGTTTAATCAGTGGAAAAATAATCTCCATGAAAGAACGAACAATGAACTCAGCTTACCGAATCGAATCGACGTAATACAAATAAGTAGTTAGGATTAGTAACATCGCTTCTTATCTAGTGAAACCGGGAAATGCGCTTAACATCGGTGATAGCAAAAGGTGGAGACGGACTGTTTACTTACTTCTAAGAAAATAGGACCAAAAGAGTTTTTCATACTTCATTTCGGAATGGTAGATTTATCATTTATTTATAAAACTTGAGGATAGTCTTTAGAGAGATAAACCATAGAATCAGTAAATCTGCCTAATAATACGAAGCACGTGAAAAGAATATATTGAAAGATTAAATGAAGGATGCAGTCAGAAGTATAAACTAATAAATTGTTGATTACGTTAAAATAATGAGTAATAGATATCCAAGTGAGTTTAACTCAGTGTAGCTCTGGATTGGCTTCTGAGTTACAGATTGATGTACTAAACTCAATCATGCATTCCGAGAGTCCCCATTTTTCACGATAACGTATCCGCACCGTACTCTAGAAGCAAATAGTGTTCAGCTGTTGTAGAAATAATCTCCTTTTCTCTTCGGTTCAAAACGTGGTCCTAATACATGCAAAGTTGCAATCTCACCATCGATCCGTCTACGATTTCTCATTAATCATCCTTTAATGTGCACATCATTAAGACTCTCTAATCTTATTAAGCGAAACAAAGAAACGAGTATTGCACTTAACCTCCCCCCTCTAAACTTTCCCCCTAAATGCAGAATCATTAAACACAGAGCTGGGCACTCCCAACTAATTAAAGAAACCAAATACAGTACTATGTTATACACAGATATTTTATTGTTTATATTCCTTATACGTTTAAGTGCACGAGATACTCGAGAATTGAAATTGCTAAAGGTGGTCATTCGAAAGTTTTATGCTAGCTGCTGATTATTTAATTTAATTTTTTAAAAGTCCACGTTTATCTTGCGATTTGACTAAACGCATTGGAACATGCAATTAATTTTTTTCCTTCTCTAATCGTACCAATGAGATAACCACCACGAAGAGAATTCACTTAAGCAACTGTTTATTTTTGAGCACATAATCTCGCACTTCTTTCCTTTCATCATCTTATTTTCTGCCTCCCTAAACTTACTTCATTAGGAAATTCCACTCTGCGGTTTTAATATTTTTACATACTGTACCACTTTTTTTCTTTGGAAGGATGTCTTCCAATATTTCCAGCGAGTCTTACTTATTGTAAGATTCTCCTTACAAGTAATTTTTTCGTAGTTTATTTTTTTTTTTTTCAATATTGCACTAAGAATTGAAGTTAATTTTATGACGTCACAGCTTCATAGCGTGTTATTTTCTTTCCTTTATTCCAGAAGCCTGCACGCAATGCTGGACCTGTCGCAGATATCCTGTACACTAAGGATAATGATAACTGTTTTCTATCTGCTTCTCGTGAAAGTTTAAAATGTTTCCAGGCTTGTGTTCTTTATACGGGATTTGATGGCCAGAGATCTCTGAGGAAGACTTCATTTTGGCGAATTTAGTTGTGAGTACTCAACTCACAACTAAAGCCAAGAAAAGCTTGTTAAGGAAGCCATAACAACATTCAATCTATCATACAGAATTAAGAAAAAAATATCATAATGGCTTTCTAAAAAGATAAAATTTCATATAAATACATTTATAAGAAATTTTATAATAAAATTTACTAAATAAATTAAGCTACTTCCTATCATAATATTAATACACCTAAAATATATTATTATAATAAGGATATTTATTTTTTGAGTTTCCAGGCGGTGGATGGTTGATCGACCGTGAGAAGCAGTAATCAATACCTTTGGAGGGTAATGTATGGCAATGCTGTAGCTAATGAAGTTCTAACTGAGGCTCGGCTATTGCTGTTACCCTCCTGCCATGATCAGAGCTTTAATAGCTCAATAACATCCTATCCCTTCACTGTCCTCTAAAGATAACGGGGAAGATGAAAAGCATTTTTGCTTTGCCCCTTTAAGCCAGTCCTTAAAGGAGGAAATTACCTTTAAAACAGAAAACAGAACTTTTAGCTCAATAACACCCCATCCACACAGATCTTCTTCATTCAGATGATGGGATAAAGAGTCAAGGACTCAGTCCATGTCCCAGTTCTTTTAAGATAAGTTTTATATTTTGATCTGATTGGAGATAGGCCAAGAGGTCTTGGGAGGAAAATCGACCGTGAGATGCGTTGATTAATACCCTAGAAGGGTAATGGATGGCAATACTGTAGCTAATGAAGTTCTAACTGAGGCTCGGCTATTGCTGTTACCCTCCTGCCATGATCAGAGCTTTAATAGCTCAATAACACGCTATCCCTACACTGTCCTCTACAGATAACGGGGAAGATGAAAAGCATTATTGCTTCGCCCCGACTGTAAGTTTTATATTTTGTATGCACTTTGCTCATGATGTGGATATAGTGGATTTGTGCTGATACAGAGTGTTAAGAGATTCAAACTTAAAATGACTTGACGACAATTTCCTGATACTCCTTAACCTGTTTAAAAATATTACAATCGTATCACCTGTGTGCGATCAGGAGGCATTCTTTATATATATTTAACTTCAGACACAGGCTTATGGATTTATAGTTTAGAAATTACCTTTAAAACAGAAAAATAAAATCACACGCGTCAGACTAACTCTAAGAAAAGACTCAGTACTTCCATTCTCTGTCTCCTCTTTAACATCTACATCTATTATCATAAATATAAAATATAAATATAATCATAAAGCAGGCAACATATGCCATACAGAGATGGTGCTATTCGAAGCAAATCTCTTCAAGACACAGGATAAAACGATTCCTTGGGATTTACCCTCTTGTGAATCTGAAATTGAATAACTACGTAAACAAGCTAGAAATAAAAATAAAAACTACTTCTACGCGTTCAAAAACACTAATCTACAACTCATTATACGGAAACATCTCAACATATACTATGACATGCATTGTGCACGTACTGTAGGCTGCACTGAATAATATCATTATGTAAATGATAAAGCTGATTTTGTCGGAGCAAGAGATTACATTAACTTCATTCGCATCACAATGAACAGAACATAATATGTTAAAAAAAACAACTAGGCATTTAATAGAGGTATGCTAATATCCTCCATCTCCAGACGTATCTCTACTTCTGGTGTACGATGAACGTGGAATTGTCATCCATAAAAAATGAATTCTTTGCTTACAACACCACGGAACAATCGAAACTGACGTTGAAAAACTTTGCTTGCGATGTCGTTCACCCGTCATAGACCCTTTTTGCTGCACTTGTAGCTCGGTGCCTCCATTAAGCATAATACGTCCCCACACCATCACCCTAGCACCGCCTTACCTTATCCTTTTCAAGAACATGCTCGCGATGGTAAGCAGTACCACTTTCACGCCAGATCAAGTGTCGTCTAGAATCTAAAACTAAAACAACTCTCTTATCTGTAAAGAGTATATTACAGTCTTGGAGTCTTGTTCAATTTTATGGATAGAACGCCACCTAAAACATGCTCTACAATGAGATATGGCTAAAGAGTCTCCGATTATAGACCTTTGGGCATATAGGACTACTTATCGCAGACGACCAACAGTTTGTCGAGATATCGGCGTACCAGTGCATGAATGGAGCCGACTTGCAAGCTGACCTGCCGTGATGAGTCGATTACGTTTTGCTGCTGTAACAAAAAAAAAAATCTCCCTTCATTCTCCACGGTAAAGCGAGAATGACCTCGTAGCAAACCTCCACAACACAATATATGGTTTTAGACATTAGAAGAGATCCAAGTTTGCGAATTTATTTCTTCGTGAAAAGAACTTCCTTCAACACAATTCACTTACCGCAGCCTTTTACACTGTTCAGTGCTACCACGTGATCCCTCGTGCACGATTCAAAAATCTGAATGTGTACACGCTTTCTATTAGAAATCATCAGTTATACAAATTGCCACAAGCTGATTCGATTAAATTTGCGAGTTGTTAATCTTTATAAATGTTGTTCGTCCTTCGGTTTGGGACATCAGTGTATTTTAGTTATTCTATAGAATAATGGGTCATTTTAGTTAAGAGTATGAAATAATGTTTTTATTTTATACTTCATTTAGATAATGTATGAAATACTAGGTATTATGTAGCCTAACTGAGTGATTTTGTTTAAGTGTACAAAAATAAAAATTGGTTGGCAACATGATGCAACGATTTGTTATATATATATATATATATATATATATATATACATACACACACACTCGTATATATGAAATAAATAAATAAATGTATCCTAAATCGTTATTGAGCATTCCCTATTGGCTCCAATCAAGTCATTAGTCAAAACGCAGAAATGTTAATTAATATCCTCATTTTCAACTTTATTAAATTCAACTACTTAAGCTTAGTCGCTAAAATATTTCCTGCACTGCCAAATATAGCTTCGTTTTTTTTTTTTAAATTTCATGTTGTAAATAAATGTATTTATTTCCACATGAACAAGAACGCCACTTCGATTAGTACTGAACATTTATTTTCACACATAAAGAGTTTGTATTCTGACATCTTTGCTTATATACACATTTCATAAAACTCCACCTGTACCATATGTGTGTGCTGTGGGTACCGTTCAAAGAGACACTGTTCCTTGCGACCCAGGGAAAATAAATTTTCCCTCACAAACACCTAAACGTTTTGGAATCAATATGCAATTAATCTTTTCAAAAATACAGCCAGCCCCCTTTTTCATCCTTGGATCAATTTTTATCAACAAGTTGTATAGCATTTACGCACAACAGAAATAATAATATGAGAACATGTGTTTACCTCAGCTAAACAAACTGTGTGATAATTTATTATTAGGTTCTTGTCCATGGACTCCGTCCAGAGAACCAACACTGCCATCAAAAGCTTATAAGATCTGTAAATGTTCTAATCAGTAAAACTGCCGAATATATTATAGGTAATTTTATTTTATTATTGATTTATTTTATTATTGATTCCAAAACATTTAGGTGTTTGTGAGGAAATATTTATTTTCCCTGGGTCGCAAGGAACAGTGTCCTCTTAAACGATCTTAAACGCCTGTTCCAGCCTTAGAATGACTTCTAAGGCCGGAACAAGCCATGCTAGGCCTAAATCCTTGATATGCATGATGATGATGAATTTTATTTTATTTTTTTATCAATGTAAGCTATAATGATCTTTTTTGTGTGATTTAATTTAAATTAAACGAAATTATCTTTTCATAGCTTGTTTTAGAAACAAGCATTTAAACGAATATTATGACATTTTTTTGAATATTAAGATAATCCCAAATTAAAGAGAACTAGAACATTGTGTATTTGTACGTGCTTTCATAGTAAATAGCAACAGAGAAATAAAATATCCAGTGGTTTGCTTTCTTGTTATTAGTGAATTTCGTGTTTCGCTTATGATCCAGACTTAACTTATAAAAATCCCTTTTGTCTAAATGAAATTCTCTCTCTCTCTCTCTCTCTCTCTCTCTCTAACTCTCTCTCTGTTGTAACTATTCTAGAAATTGTATTACGAATAATCTGATACACACACACACGCGTCTATGTATACTAAAGGAGTGATTTTTTTTAGCAACCCCCCCCCCATCTCCATGCTGAACACAGAAATAGGTATTTCGTAATATTAGTGGCATGGAATCAGAACGCTGGTGAACTTCTGCAATTTCTTATAAAGAAATAACTGAAAGAGTAAAAAAATTCCCAACATTCGGTTGGAAAACTAAACCGTGCATTTTGACTTGTAAATAAATAAAAAGAGATAAAATCTTTACATTGTAGTACTCTAAAATATTCTACAATAATAATCTAATAGAAAATAATAAGGACTGCTTATTATTTATTAGAAATTTTGCTTATTAGAAAACAATAAGGACTGCAGTGAAGAAATCTTCTTCAAGGAAATATTGCAAGAATGTGTTTGCTGCACGTTTTTGTATATTGTATTTCTTCATAGCTTTCCTCTTGCTTTATTGATATATTGTACGGATACTAAAACTCAGGGCATCAAAAAGTAAAATAAAATAAAATAGCAACTTTTGAAATTCTTTTAGTGAAATTAAAATTATTTTTTCTTGGCTTACTTGTACCTATCGAGGTACGTATTTTTTTTATCCTTACCATTTTCATCAAACTTCAGATATGTACCCTCAAGGGATGTACAGGATACTATGATAACACTACTACATGAAAGGTTTACATAATTAAAATCGTCCTATTCATAATTTTCCTCCAAATTAATCTGTTATGTGTCAAAACTCCAATACACTCATATATTATATTTTGGTCTTCAAAGGATTTTTAATCCATCGATACACAAAAATCATGGTCTTCCTTTGTGTCTTTTTCCTGTTATCTTGCATCAAAAAATTCATTAATATTCTAACCTTTCCTCTGTCGTTTCTTCATGTGATCATACAGCATTCATTTAGCTCTGCTCACACATTCTTAAATGCCAACAAGGTTACATCAAGTCCCTTTCTTATTATTTTTATTTTATATTGTAACTTTTTTTCTCCCATTTCTTCTAGTTACCATACTGCAATCAATTACCTCTGTTCACGTATTCTTAAATGCTAACACGGTTACATCAAGTTCCTTTCTTAAAATATTTTTAATATCAATTCTGTCATTGTCACCTTCTGTTCATTATCCTAAATGTCACTTCTATTATTCTATATATTCTAAATCTAAATGTCATTATCACCTTCTATTCATTATTCTATCTAAATGTCACCTTCTATTCATTATTTTAAATTTCCGTAAGCCAGATAGCACCACCTGGACTGAAGTCATTTCAGATCCACGTAAGTCCTTATAAGGACTGGTTTAAAACGGCAAAGCAAGAATGCTTTTCATCTTCCCCGTTATCTGTAGAGGACAGGTAGGGATAAGGTGTTATTGAGCTATTAAAGCTCTGATCATGGCAGGAGGGTAACAGCAATAGCCGAGCCTCAGTTAGAGCTTCACTGGCTTCAGCATTGCCATCCATTACCCTCCAAGGGTATTGGATTGAATGAATCAGTCACCGCATCTCAGGGTCGATTGATTTATTCGTATCATTTCAGATCCACGTAACCTTATAAGGACTGGCTTAAAGGGGCGAAGCAAGAATGCTTTTCATCTTCCCCGTTATCTGTAGCGGACAGTGTAGGGATAAGGTGTTATTGAGCTATTAAAGCTCTGATCATGGCAGGAGGGTAACAGCAACAGCCGAACCTCAGTTAAACTTCATTGGTTACAGCATTGCCATCCATTACCCTCCAAGGGTATTGGATTGAATGAATCAATCACCGACTATGTAAGTAAAGGTGAAATCTCAAAAATACGGACGATCTCTAGGCCACTCCATAGTGGGCGAAAGACCGTCCTAATCTCAGCGTTGGTTCCACTCAGTGACGGGCTCCCCGACCACTGAGCAGAACCGCTCAAATTCCGAGGAAAATAATTCACCGACAAAGCCCCTCAGCGGGCCGTGCCGGAGAACACCTTCCCCGGAGACTCAAAGTGCTCCCTTAAGGCAAAAACCCTAAGAGAGCGAACTCAAAAACTCATCGCCCAAGTGGGTAAGAGCAACAGCCGAACCTCAGTTAAACTTCATTGGTACAGCTTTGCGTTGCTATCCATCACCCCCAAGGGCATTAATGAATCAATCACCGCATCTCACGGTCGATTGACCCCATTCAATCAGCTCCAGATCCACGTAACACTTCTCAAACTATTATTTTAATATTCATATACAAAATAATAAAATGGTGTATCAAGATATTCTAATTTAATTCTGGAATTTGGAAAGATTTTAATCTTAAATTTAAATTTTGAAAATTTAAATATAGTTTAAATAATATACTTTAATTAATAAGGAATTATATTTTGATTCTCCTCACATTATGCCATTAGTCTGAATAAAGTAGTTATTTGTCTAGGAAGATTATTATATCATGGATAAGAATTATTTTAAATGAAAGTTGGACATTCACTCATTTTTGTTCTCTTTCTTTAGACTATCTACATGCATTTTGCAGGGATGGTTTAGTAATATAAAAGTTTTCCAGCATATGTACTGTTTTTCATCAGAGGAACATATTTAGTCGTTCGTAACACTAGGGATGAGATTCTTTAAGAAAACTCCTGAACGAAGCTTCAAACAGACCGAAAGGAAAATCAACGAATATAACGATGTCTCATGAGTATTAAATGAATATTTTATAATATGAATGTCGGAAATATTTAAAATAAAAACAAAAAATAATAATATAAGTACACTTTTTAAATAATAATAATAATTTCCCAAAATATTAGAACGAATATTTAAAACGAAAAAGACATTTTCGTTTTAAAAAACGACACAATAAAAAAATAAAAAGGTTTCCTTTATGGAACTGTTTTGCATTGAAAAATATAATCCCAAATAATAAAATTCCATAAGAAGATTGCCGTTTATTTGGAAAATGATAAAACAACATCCACTTTTTATTTAAAATAATAAGTTTCAAATTATTATTATTAAAATTTAATAAGAATATTAAAATGTTGATCATTACTCAAATAAATTACACTAGATTAATCTAATCTAGTGTAATTTAGTTAATCTATACTATTAATGCTGTAATAAACTATTACAGCATTAATAGTATAGTTTAATCTATACGAAAAATTAAACCACATATTACACTAAATTAACCATTATTAAAGCCATTAAAGTGAATTAGTATTAAAATTACAAAGGAATTTTGCGACTATTAAATTTTATTATTAGACGACTGAATTTTATGAGTTCAGTGATAAGGAAAGATTGGGTTATTAGTCTTTGACTCCTTGGTTTTTGTAGAGGGATCCTCGTGGATTCCTTAGGGCACCGTGGCTTTATCTCAATCGATGGCATGATCTGTGTTTGAAGAATGAGTATCAAATCTCAAATTTTCTTTTGTATGCCACATCACAAAGATATTCTTATTTCAAGTCTTACCTAAGTAAGTTAAATCACAACAACAGAAATTTTTGTAAATACTCGGATTTTTACAGGAGTTATTGTTTTGGAGATAGAATGAGGCTATTTATGGTTTGGATGGGTTGGAACGTCAATATGAAATTGTGATTTTCGAGTAGAACACCAATTTTGATGGTAAGATTTCCGATCTATAGGATCGAAACAATTGGGACTTCACCATTATTTTCTAACATAAATCAAGTCAACGACTGAGATAAAGTCATCTTGCCCTATCTTAAAGAAAACTTTATTTCGTGCCCTATCATAGAATCCACAATCATCATTCACTCCCCAGAGTTCGTTAACAAGGAGTCATGCGATGTTTGGAAGTCATTAACTATTTTTGTAAACATGAATGCGTTCGACGTTTCAAACCTCATCTTCAAACTGTTCTACAATGCTGATGACGTGCACCACATCACTGGCTCCTCGTTCTGTGATTGGTAATACTCAAATGGTTTATCTAAATTATTATTTGTATTTGACTTGTAATCCTTACTTAAATAACTACCCTGAAGCCAATCCATTGTGACGAAAGTAATCGGTACTTTTCGTATGATTTTATAATTTCCCTTTCGCTGCTGAAGATTGCAATACTGCAGCATAAAGGCATTTCCGAAATGTACTCAATGGAGACAGATTAGTGTATGACATCTGAAATTACACCTGTGAATGACGAAGGACATTACGGATCACCCTAAATGCATGCTTGTCATCTGGAAGTGCCGTTGAAAATGTCGATTTCGTCACTCGTATACAGAAAACTGCAATCCACCGGCAGCACTCTTCCTAAGAAGGAGGAGGATCAATAATCAATTAATATCACCGTTATATCACTCCAGGATATTCTGTGGAAGAAACATAATCTATCTGTCATTTTTTTAAATTTATCTGTTTATATGTCAGCATTCCTCCTCTCTGTCTCTTTCTGAAGTTTTCCATCCGAAATTTTCCTCTTCTGAGCAGATAAGACCTGGGGATACTTGATTCTTGGTTATCTTTGTCTACGATATGTGGATGACATTTTTGTCATTTGGCCAGGATTAATTCATCAGAAAACAGATGAATTAATTGTTTTTAAAGAATATATTAACAGAATATTCCTAAATATAAAATTCACTTTGGAAATAGAAGAACATAAACAATTACCTTTCCTGGATATCCTCATAAAAAAAAATATGAAGAAGAAAAATGTTTAATCTTTCCGTTTACAGAAAATCGATAACTACAGGAAGATTTCTTAATGCAGAATCACTCTACCACCACCCCTCACAAAAAATAGGTATAATAAAAACTTTGAGAGACAGAGCATATAAGATATCCAGCACGAAAAAAATGCGAAATGAGGAATTACCCTACTTAACGCAGAACCTCACATTTAATGGATTTGAGCCAAAAACATTCAAGAAAATCCTGAACACAGCTTCCACAACCAACGTAGAAAAACAAGATTTTCAGAACGCAATCTCAAAAATGTCACAGACAGATTAGCGATATTGCTCCACAAGTACCATTAAAAGTAGATTTTCTCCCTTTAGAATAAAATATCAAGATTCCTACATCCACCGAAACCTTCGCACCGTCCCATAAAATAATATCGAAATCTATTGTTCTTGTGGTATTTGTTACGCAGGCCTGACGGGAAGGTCAAAAGAAATTCGTATGGCAGAACATAAAAAAAAGTAGAAAAATGAAGAGGACAAAAATCAGGCCTAGCTTTCCACACAACTCACACAGGCAATAAAGTACTTTTGGAAAAAATGACCATGTCATATATTGATAAAAACTGTTTCACAAGGAAATTCAAGGAAGCGGCAAAAGTGCTTAGAATTTCTACACAGTGCAACAAAACGAAGGTTTGATATTACACCAAGTGTGGTTGGCATTCATAAAAAATCTTACTTCCTCAGATCTCGGACATAACACACGTGAAGCACAGAACGCGACAACAAATAACAATGTTCCAACAACTATTCAGTAACGAAATTTTCAATTTTTTCAATGTTGCAGTCAGAAACACCTAATGGACTAGGAATTTAATCTTTTTTGTTGTGTTTAACTTTTTATACACCAATGGCCCTGATGATGTAAGTCATACGACTAACAAAATTTGTCAGGTTTTCACGTATCCTGTTCGTATTTAATAAACATGTGGTTCAATACCGGAATCTATCTCTCGAACTATTGAACCACAGAAACCTTCGCACACATATGGACACACAACAAGAGAAATTACGTATTAAACATCAGAATTATGCCAACCGTTTTATTTTTTTGATCCGATGCAGATAATGAGAATATTTCAAAGTCCATTAGAATTAAACGTGCATTCTCCTCCACTAAAGCAAAAAAAAAAAAATCTCCCATATGGCAATCACTAGATCTGAACTCGGAACGATAAGCTATACACAGTGAATTAGCCATTTCACTACCGTCAGACGTTTGGAATAATATCGACAAAATCACATACAATAAAGATACATCGATTGCCGAACAGAAAAATATAATTCAATAAGGAAATTCAATTTACTTCAACAAGAAAAAGAAAAACAACAAAAGCATCTTGATCACTCTAAAGTAGTGTTTGACCTTTTCTTCACGAGTCCTGTCAAAAGCAGAAAACAATTTTAACGTAGTTTTATTTATTCCTTCTTTATAAAACTTGCTGCCAAATAAATGATTTACATCCCATATTGTTTCATAGCCGAATAAGAAACTCAAAGAGTTTCATGCCGAATATAGAAACTATATAAAGTTCGGCTAGTCCAAGCGTAAGCAAATTAATTAACCTGGATGGTGCAACACATAACCCATTTGGTAGTGCAACACTGAGGCAACTCATATCAAGGGTGGAGCAAGCTTCGCTCACTGTTCTTGGTATTTACCAAGAACAGTGTTGCACTATCCAGGTATTTGCTTATGCTTGGACTCGCCGAACTTTATATAGTTTCTATATTCGGCATGAAACTCTTTGAGTTTCTTATTCGGCTATGAAACAATATGGGATGTAATATCCCTTAACTTAAATAAGTTATGTCTCCGAATTGAAGCCTTTGGCTCTTCATATAATTAGTAATTTTTTTTTCATTCTGTATGGTATTATTTCTTAATTCGCTTATTTTCTCTTTTAAGAAAGTAGTTTCTGTTTTATTGTTATAAGAATATAGTTGTTCGATAATCCATTTGCTTCAGTATATGAGAATTACTTGTTGACTTCACCATAGCCCATTCTCGAAGTCAAATTACACAAAATACCAAAGTTTTTTCTGCGCTTATGGGCAACATCTTTTGCATTATTAGGATAAAAAAAGGAAGAAACTGCTTAGAAAAAATAATAAAGTTTAATAATAAAATACAAATGAATGTTTAAACTTTCTCAACTTCACCCTTTTCAGAATATAAAAAGGAGCACCATTTAAACAATACCATAATTCTCCAAACGAATATATTAATAATAAGACTAGTTATTATTATTATTATTATCGTTATCTTACAAAACTTTTGATAGTGAAGTGCAAAAACAACAATGCGGAGTGATTAATTTTTGTTCGATTAAAAAAAGATCCTTGTCTACGGGATCCCACATGGATACTTTTCTGCACAAACTCATTGTATAGAATAAGGTGGCATACTGAACCTTATGCTTCTGGTTCCATCTTTTTTGACATGCGAAACTCAGCTAGAACGAAGCTTGTTATTAGTTTAACGCCATCTGAAAAAAAAAGGTCAGATGATGTCTACTGCGACAAGGCACACATCAGTCTATTGTAACAGTTAAGATGCTTTGAACGTTCTATGGCAATTGCTTGCGCAAGCATTGATTTATGTAGAAAAATAATCTGAGGATGCGCTTCCTGCACATTCGAGTGTTACTTGATTCTATAGCCTGTAATTAAATTAGAAGAATAGGAAACCCTATTTTAAGACATTTACAAGCTACGTTGTAAATGGTAAGGGATACGGCTAAATATTGTTCTGGTTCAGGACAAAGGTTTCCTGGATTTCGTTCAATAAATTTAAGCAAAAATTATAGAATTAAAATGAAAACAGAAGGTTTTATTAAATTTAAAGTAAAAATATGAATTTAAAATTTACACATTTTGACATCTATATTCAGATTAATACACCAAAATGAAGATTCAATATTTTATATTCATATACCCACACTTTATACTCAAAACTCGTATTGCCAATGGCAATGCTGTAGCCAATGAAGTTCTAACTGAGGCTCGGCTATTGCTGTTACCCTCCTGCCATGATCAGAGCTTTAATAGCTCAATAACACCTTATCCCTGCACTGTCCTCTACAGATAACGGGGAAGATGAAAAGCATTCTTGCTTCGCCCCTTTAAGGCAGTCCTTATAAGGACATAACTCGTATATAAATTTAAAACCAATTTTTAAGTGCTCATAATGTTTATTTTCAGTATATTGAGGAAACGTTAATAAAAAATTTTCAGTATATTGAGGAAACGTTAATAAAAAAACAAAAAAAGCCAAATGTGCACAGCAGAAATGAGTGATTATTCAAAATCAATAATTTTGTACACCAAAAATTCACACGTGAAGATGAATTACTTACCACAAATTACCACGTATTTGGCATACTGTTTTAGATCCTGATATAAAAGGGTTCATTCACATTAGCTTTCCTCTGCAGAGCTCGATCTGTAAACATGGGTGCAAATATCCGTATTATAAGGTGACATCATCTTCCATCCGTACTGTTTTCCGTATATATGACGCACTACACTTAATGGTCGCTTCAAGATAGAGTTTGCGGCTTTCATGGCTTATCTACTTTTGTAACAAAACATTGGAAAAGAGAGAGGGGGGAAATTCAATAGCAAGAAAATCGGGAAAAAATGCGCGAGATCTCAGAATGTGATGTATGATTGGTTAGATCGACTTGCTGAGTCTGATTTTTTAAGATATTCTGAAAACGACACCTGCGGACCACAGATATCTCTGTGAATGATGCGAAAAATTGTCTTGTAGTCATTAGGAAGAGATCGGGGAATAGCATAGGGGAAAGAAATCTATTATGACAGTAGATATCTAGTGAAAATAATTTAGGTTTATCTTCATCTGTCCACTGTTTGCAAAAGCAAAGAAAAGGTATCTCCACATTGCATCAGTTTCGGTGTGCTGAAGGTGTGCTAGTCAGGAAAAATACTGCACATAAGAATTAGTGCAGTGAACTACTACATATTAGAATTGTGTGAATTGTTCACTACTACAGTTTAAATCATTTAAAATTATTTTGCTTATGCACTTCATGTTAAATTATTAAGGTATTTTGCTAGGACATGTTAACTATATCCTCTTACCTATCTATGCTGAGTACGTTCAACATTTGCTAGAACACTATCAAAATAAACACAAAGATAAAACTATCTGTAATGATAATTAATTTCTGCCTGCATATTATTATTATTATTATTATTATTATTATTATTATTATTTATTTAATTATTTATTTAATTAATGAGTTTAAACGGATACAAGTTATAAATCGTCGGTTAGCACATTAGCATCACATTTTCCAGCTTTGTCATCGCCGGTACATTAACTTCGATCTATTGTTTAAATTCATAGACAAAACATGTATGGAATTTTGCGAATTGTACGTTCGACTTTTCTGAGTATGCAGGATTAAGCGACGAGTTTCTAGCATAGCAAACCCTAATTACCTTCGCAAACGTTTGACTAATTTGAAATAGTTGAAAAAAAAAAGCGTACGAAATATGAATTTCTAACCGACTAGAGTCGAACCTCTAACATCTTTCACTTCTCTATTTAGATCATGAAGTTACCATAAATACGCACCAATGCGATTATCTGTCATATGAAATTGTATTTCCTGTGGTACTTCCTTTCCAAGTGTTTGTGTTTTTGTCATTATATTAAGGATACAATAACAAATATTTGATGCGGAGAATCACAATTTTGGCCAAGCGAATAACGTCACTCACTTCAACAAACGGACACCGAGTTAGAGTGGCATTGATATTTATGAATGTCTTTAGGTGGAAGATGATTTTCGCCGTGTAGTGTGAGATCACCATGCGGCGTGTATGAGGCCGATGTGGCCCGAAAGAAATTCCACGTTCGCTATTTAGAGTAAGGTTTCCGAACTATTTAATCCTTAATCCATCAATGGTTCTAATGAGCTTTAGATTTACAACCTTTCATGAATGGAACTCACATAACAGAAATATTCTTAGTTATACGCAAGCCCCTTTACGATCCACATAAAGAGAATGCTCTGAAGAATTAATGCTGAAACAAGGGGGGGGGGGAGAGCCAAAGTAGCTTTAGGATGAATTGTCAACATCTCAACATTTTTCTTTTCATGTTCCATCGCTCACTCTATTGAGTATTTCTTGCAATCTCCTCTCGCTTCTATCGTGCAACAAAAGAGACTGAGCTGAGTTGTGAATGCGAACATCTTAGATCAACCTGCTCTACAATAAAAATACTTCGATCGACAAAGTTCGAAGTTGGCCACCTTGTTGGGAGAAAAAATGACCTTTGACGTTGGCCACAGCTGATTCTTTGCCATTCAAATTTTAGAATGGGACACACGCACACAAAGCGATAAAAAAATCACTCTTTGGAAGTAGCTAGCTATGCCGAAGAAGTTTTGTGTCACGAATCTAGAAATGCACTTAACCTCTCTCTCTCCCTCTCTCTCTCTCTCTCTCTCGCTCTGTCTGAGAAGTAATGTAGACCTACGAAGGATGTTAGCTCGGTAAAACTAAACTAGCAAAATGTGTTTCCTTGGAATTTTTAAGATTAACGGCATTTCTCCTAAAATAAATTCAGCTTTATTTCTATAAGAAATGCGTTTTACTGATTTTATTTCGTCTCTTCCCCACTCTCTCTCTCTCTAGTTCTTCTGATTCTATGTTTATCTGTCTTCTTTCAGTCTAGTTTATCTTTATGTGATTGTACTACTAGATCACACTTCCTGTGTTCCTTTGCATGTAGCTGTTTACTTGTTTACTTACTTTACTTTATCCTTTTTTTTGCTTATGTTATTATCTTTTCCTAGAAACCAGAAACAAATATAAAGTGAAGATTTTGGAAAAACTCGTCTCTAATTTCGACTTTTTTCCGAGGAAGTTTCGACTAATTTTTCAACAAGTACTGAATAATCATAATTCCTCGTTCCCATACACTGTCTTGTGAACAAAGGGAATAATAATGTCTATCTTGGAAAACTATGCGTCATGTTATTTGCTCTCACGGACATGCTCTTCCCATATCATAGAAACATCTGAATAGAATGCAGAACCATTTTCTAGGGACATAAAATTGTTAAATCATTACGACCTTCAGAATTCTCATAGATGTTAATCCTATAAATACAACTGCATTTACGCAAGGAAGATTTTACATTATGAGGGTGATCTAGTCTTAAACATCTATCAAATGTATAGAAAAGCGGTTTTGGAGAAGGAAGAAATCTGCTAATATATGTTTATTGAGCAATTGCAGGAATATTTGCTTAAATTAGAGTGTTTTTCACATCATAGAGGTAGGGAGTTATGAAAGTGGATGTTGAAATTAGTTCGGTATGTTTTCTTTTATTTTTTTTTAGCAGAACAGTAAATGTTGTCCATCAGCTATTCCAGTATTTATGGGTTTGAGAGAAATTGGAGGAATGTGTTAGCCAGTTCGGAAGAGAAGAGCTCATGAAAATACTTATAGAAGAGACACACAAAGTGGAAACAATACGTCTATAAGATGGCGAGTACTTCGGTGAAAAGAGGATCACAAATCAATTAAATCGGCCTGCTCTGGACTGCATCAAGCATTTTCAAAGAAATTTTGGTGCACCACTCAAAAGGCAAGAAGAGTGTTCTAAAGAATCGTGTATTTAGGTTTATAGTATTGGGAATTTAATTTTACAGGTAAGAAATAACATACGAAGCGTCAATACCACCTCGTTTTTGTGAGGTAGAGGATGCCATGGATGTGATGCGAGAATGTGAAGTGTGTAAAGTAAGAAAAACAGTATGTTTTGTGGCATTGAAGTTATCACCAGGGTGCAGTAACACCCTATAATATTATAGGGTGCTATTGCATCCTATAATATTATACGAGTTACCTATAAATACTAATCTTGTAAGCTAATAGCTTCTTGTTAACTTTTCTGACGCTAGGTCTACATACAGTGTTAGGTGGATCATGATCTTTTGATTACGGCCGATTAAAGTAGGCCTTACTTACAAGATGAGTATACCAGACGCATCTTGTAAGGGCATACCTTACAATATGCGTTATGTATATTAAGTGAGGGGAGGACAGAATAGCAGCAGCTAATAATCTCGTCTAAAATGGAAAAAATTATTTCGTTGAAGATTATTTCAAGGTTGTTAAAGGAAAATCTTGTATTTGAGAAACACAGTTATTAGATAACATCCGGGAACATTTTACCGATCAGAGAGAGATTTGCAAGGAAAAATATTTCTTCAGATGGCACAGTTGGGAGTAATGGCCGCCAATAAATAAGGCTTGTAGCATTGCAACTTTCATCAATGGGTACCAATCGCCTTTTTTCACTTTTAATGAGCCTCGATCAACTTGCTAGACAGTGGGAATTATGTGCAGCGCCAACAAGTGGAGAAATATTTCATCTTATTCCGGAATGTTCTATCTTTCGTCAACAGCGTTTCTTTCATCCAATTCACAATCATTTTATTTAGTTTTTTAAAGGTTGCAATAAACAAGAGGATTAAGAAATTCACGCTTTATAGTTTTATCGTATAATCACCAAATTAGCGTTTTGTATGAGATAAGGAAAATTTCATAGCTGGAGTCAAAAGACTTATCGTGGGAGGTCTCTCTGTCACACAGATTCACCATCTCAGCGCTTACCACTCTCTCTCTCTCTCTCGAACAATGCATTTCAATCACTCTCCACGCAAAAAAAGCCTACTTCTCACACCTAACTTTTTCAATTTCCAGGGATTACTTGTGATTTCCAGGGATTACTGAAAGGGGTGAGGGCATTATACTTGGTGATAGAATACACGCAATTAAATGTTTGTTGCGTAGAAAGATGATGGAGAGGGGAAATGAAACAGATAGATAGATAGAGATAGAAAAGAGACAGTGATGGGAAGGGGGGGGGGAAGATCAATGGAGAGAATGAGAAAGCAGTAGCTAAATGTGCGTAAGAGAGAGAGAGAGAGAGACGTAAGGCCAAAGCCACACATCTGTGACAATTATAAGAAGCGGTTATTCCTTCCACTCGTTCAGAACTGCTGTAGCTCGTCTATATCATTTAACTATGATTTTTATACCTGTATCAAGAAATGTATAACAATTCTAATAATAATAATAATATAAATGCAGTATTATAACATGTTAGAACCTTATTCTGAACTTTTACTGTAAAAAAAAAATAGACTTGCAGAATTTCCGAAAGACAGTAACGATATTGCGGAGGTCGGGTATACTTCGGTAATATTTATTACCTAAATAAACATTTCCTTATAGTTTAAAAAGCCAGAGATAAAATCTATTGTACATATACAGCTAATCATATCATGCTTTGCTAATTTTGGCTTTGCTCGCATAATACTATTGTAATATTACCATAATAAAATATTAAAGGTATTTGGAATATAATAATCCATTTTAATTAATTTTATTATTTTTAAAAAATATTTTGATTAAAAATTAAAGAATAATACAATTTCCCTTATTTTTTAAATAAATAAATTAAAAATTTTATTTCAACTTTAAGAGACATTCGCAAAAGTAATCTATTGATTTTTTCCTCTTAAAGAACCTGGAAGTTTTGATATCTAAAGAATACCTCGTGAGGAAAGCTATTTCGTGTTTTGTTGCTGTTGTAATCTTAGCAGAGGTAGAGGCATATTTCTGGTTCCGCTGAAAACTTCTGTCTCTTCTACTGATATTTTCATGAACATTCAGTTCATGAAAATATCAGTAGAAGAGACAGAATGCGGAAACTGACTACTGTAAGACAGTGGCGTTGAGATTCTGCGAGAGATTATCGGTTGGCTGAACTGTATTGCTCTGAGCATCCAAATTCTCAGGAGTTCCAAACCAAATGTGAGAACAGTATTCCATGGTTGAGTAGATTTGAAATTCGTAAGTAAAAAGCAGCTGCACCGAAGCAAAGCTACGAATTGAACTAAAATAAAATAAACACAAAAAATATATCACGTTTAAAATAACATAAAATAATTTAAATAATTGCTTTAAATAATGTTTTTTCCAAGAAATGATAAGACAAGAGCTTAAAGAGCAAGCACAAAGTTTAAATCCATACTTTATCAATACAGAATTAATTTCATTATTATTAGTTGGTTTAAAAATAAATGAGTAGCTGACTTACTGAGAAAAATGACTTCATAAGTGAGGGTGAGTCTTCAATCCTCCTTTATGATCTTAACTTCAATTGATAAAGGCGAAAAAATAAATAAAATAAACAAATATTGGAATTGCATTATATCTGCATGTCGATTACAATAAATCGCATTAAATCGATTAAGATCTTACATTATTAATCTAGACAGTTTTATTCTTAAAAGTAAAGTGCGAACAACAGAAGAGAAAAATATTCTTCTATCTGTAATACGTTCATGTAATGATTGGTCAAAATGTGATTTCCTCTTCTATCCACAGCGGATAACATTGAGCAATGCGTAAACTGTTTGTCTTTATTAAAACAATGTTTGAATAAGATCTCATGGCTAAAAAAAAGTTCTGATTAGTAAGGTGACAGAATAGCAATACTCTCGAACCGTTGTTGCTCTTATAATAAGCCTGATGTGTACGTTAATGACTTTCTCATTTCCCACAGTCCTTTGCAACCCTAATCTCTTCAAACAGAGAAAACTTCTTGCCGATCAAAATGAACCGCTCCGTTAATAACATTTCTTTGATTTTTTCCTTCTAAGAACCTTCTTGGTCACCCGTACAAGGCATTTCAATCATTAATTGATTTCTATATTCGAATAACTAGGATAAAATCAATCTGGCATAGCACAAGACAACCGCACTCATTCTTTGAATCTATAATCCACTCTCGTGAAGCGATGTAAGGAGACCTTATCATTTTCTTTTGTAATGCAGAATATCCATTAAAACGGAATTCATCTGTAATGGAATTATGTGATGCTTGAGGTGACACTTTCTAATATCTTTATCTGAGTTAAATGCGTGGTCGTCTGCAAGGTGACGATAAGGGAAATGATTATTATAGTATATTGACATAATCGAAGGACAAACATTGGTTAAATATCATCTTACTAATTATTAATTATTTAAACAATCATATTAAACATTAAACTAAGAATAAAATATAAATTTTTCATAAAAAATGAACAGAACTTAAAAGACTTAAGTTAAAAATGTTTACTAATAAATTTTATACAATATTTATTAATTTTATAGTTTAAATTAAACATTTTAATATTTCAATACGTCGGTGATTAGTCATAATTGCTGATAACCAGCTTTTGTTGATAACTGCAGCGTTTCCACATCCTTTCCCTCTCCTATCCAATATCCAATATATATAGGAGGGTGGTCTGAAATGTTTTTGGCCATGACCATAGATGGCAACGCTATCGTCACCATTTTTTTTTTCAAAGTTGGTTCATCAGTCATAAGCATCCAGGTGAAATTGCAAGTCACTCTATCAAATAGTTTGTTTTATACAGCTGTTTGAAGCAAAAGTGTTGGCTATATTCCTTGAAATTGATAAAATTGTGTATCGTGCGGTTATAAAATGCGTTGTAAAAGAAGTTTAACGCAAATCGAAATTCATTCGAAGTTCATAAAAATTTATGGGCACTCTTCTCCTTTGTTTTCGACAATTAAGAAATGGGCAGCAGAGTTTAAACGTGGCCCTATCAGCCTTGAAGTTGATCCACGTGAAGGAGGTCCTAAAAGTGTAACAACACCACAAATCATTGATCAAGTGCACGATAATGTATTGGATGACCGGCGAGTAAAATTGCGTGAAATTACTGAGACTATCGGCATTTCAGGATATATTTTGCATGAAGAATTGCGAATAAAAAAGCTTTGCGCAAGATGGGTGGCGCGCATGCTCACAGCAGATCAAAAATGCACTCGCATGAAAACCTCACAGTGCTGGGACGTTTTACAAAAATAAAACTGATTTTGTACGTCGATTTATTACTATGGAAGAGACTAGGATTCATCAGCAGGAAAGGTCATGGCATCGGTGTTTGGGGATGTTAAAGGCATTTTGTTTATTAATTATCTTGAAAAGGGTAAAACAATAACCGAAGAATATTATTCCGATCTTTTAGCCAGAGTAGACGAAAAAATTCATGAGAAAAGACCCGGTTTGCAGAAGAAAAAGATCATCTTTCATCAGGACAATGCATTTGTTGGAACATCCACTCTATTCCCCAGATTTGGATCCCTCTAACTTCTATCTCTTCCTAAAACTAAAACTCTTCCTCGCTGGTCAGCGTTTTGATTCGAATCAAGAGGTAATTGCAGCTGTAGAGGGGTATTTTGCATATCTTACTGGGAACCATTACATGGACAGGATATTGGTGCTGGATCATCGCTGGAATAAATGTGTTAATCTTAAGGGAGATTAATTTGAAAAATAAAAATAATTTTGAAATTATAAATTCGTTTCTTCATTGTTAGGCCGAGAACTTTTCAGACCACCCTCGTATTTTTATATAAAAACATCGAAGCCACATTAATTTTATTTTTTATAGTCCAACAATTTTTGTATTTCAACAATTTGGAGAGATGATTATAAATTATTTCTTAATTATGAACTATATTCAACAATTCTCGTTTTAGATATTGATTGCGCTAAAGATGTCAGCCATCGCAAAAGGTATATTTCGAACTGACCAAGGTTCGAACTCTTTAGAAGTCTTTAGTTTATGCTGCCAGGGGATAGGGAACTATGCCTCCTTCACACTAAAAAAATGAGATCAGCATTTCAGTAATGGATATATTATTGCTGATTATTTTACGCATAATTTAAGGATTTCTATCTTTAAAAAAGATAATAGAGATGACCCTAAAAACTATAGGGGTATCAGTATACTAAATTCCTGTTATAAAATATATAGCAGAATCCTAAATAGCAAACTAATGAAATATTCCGAAAACTTTATTTTAGAAGTACAGAATGGATTTAGAAAAGGACGACCATGTATAGACCTGGCCTTTTGCCTAAAATTAATAATAGAGAAAAGAAGAGAATACAATTTAAAAACACATATTGCATTTATTGACTTTGAAAAAGCATTTGACAAAGTTAAAAGAAACATATTATTTAACATATTAAAAGAAAGATAAATACCAAATAATAAAGTATATATGAAAATAATCAAATACAAATAAGATTAAATCACGAGCTATCATATACAAGAGAAATAAACCAAGGGGTCCGACAGGGATGTCTCCTCTCAGCAACTCTTTTTAATATCTACTTAAATGAAATAATAATAAAGTGGGCTAAAAATTTACATCAAGGAATTAAACTTTCTCCTACAGTAAACTTAAACACTGTCCTCTTTGCCGACGACCAAATAATAATTACAAATTCTGAAGATAAACTACAGAAAGATATTTTAGATCTAAATGAGATATCCGAAGATTATGGTATGATAGTATCAACAGAAAAATCAAAAACTATGGCCTTTAGAGGACAAGATCCAGCAAGAACTAAAACAGTGATAGATAACAAGATCTTAGAACAGGTGAATTCATTTAACTACCTAGGATGACATATGAAAATGAAAAAGATATAAACGTAAAAATCGCAAAATATTTAAAAATAACAGGTGTAATTAACTCTATATTTAAACCAAACCTAGTTCAAAAACAAACCAGACTAAAAGTATACAATACATTAGCCCTACCAGTCTTAATGTGTGTGGAAGCGAAATCTGGACAATAAAACAAAAAGACAAACAAAGATTAACAACAGCAGAAATGAAGTTATGGGAAAAACTGCAAAGTATACCCTATTTGATCACAAAAGAAACGACGATATTATGAAAGAATTAAACCAAGAACCAGTAATAGAAAAAATTAAAAAATATAAACATAAATGGATGGAACACGTTCAAAGAATGAAAACAGAAAGATTGCCAAAACAAGCCTTAAAGTACAAGCCATTAGGAAAAAGAAAACCAGGACGTCCTCTTAAACGATTCAACGATGACTTCTAAGGCCGGAACAGGCCATGCTAGGCCTAAATCCTTGATATGCATGATGATGATGATAATTTAAGGATTTCATAGTAGATACGCGTACTGTAGATTAACTAAAACAAGTGATTAACATTTCACTGATAGATGGCACTGATTGGAGTTATAATTGTTGTGAATAAAAAAAAAAAAAAAAAAACATAAATGAACAATACTTCATTTTACTAGTAAACGTCATATGCTAATACTTTTAACCAAATACATTTCCATTATTCTTTCTGTTTTACATAAATTCTCATCTCATCTGATAGCATCGCATTAGAACTACGCAAATCAATTAATTTTCCCGCAATAAATAAGCACTCCCAGAATATATCAGACGTGAATAATTCTCAGGTTAATTGAACCATAAATTATGTCCATGAAAGCGTTTACAGAAGAAACTCTAAAACCTTTGATAATTGCAACAATTTCCACTAATGTTCAGAGCCGATCTGCATCTGTCTCGTATTGAAGTTTTCACTGCTAAAACAATAGTCAGAAGGATAGAATTAATTTAATTATGTCTGGAGAACGAATGGGTAGACAGCGCATAAAGAACAGCTTTTGCTATCAATAAGAGCTATTTATTCAGAATAAAGACAGCTTACAGTCATTTCATGTAAATAGTTACTAAAAATCAGTAATAGCGCATTAAATAATTCAAGTGTTATTAAATAATTTTTCGTTTTCTTTATTTCATTTTCATTTCATTCCGTTCGCTGCAGTCATTGCAGCAACGGAGGTCCTGCATCTTATTAAGTGGACCCCATGACTGTTCGTTTCTCGCACTCTAGTGTCTTGACTTCTTTACAAGCATGTAGGTCTGGTAAAAAACAGTTCATATCTAAATTCGTTTTGTGCAATTCCTTCTTGGACTCTAAAGCTGCCTTCTTCAGCTCTGAAATGATTGTGTTCTAACTGGGATTTCCCGCCTGTATGATGATGATCAAACTTATGCTCGTAATCATGCTGATATAAGCATGATTATGTATCCATTATAATACTATACTATCGTATTCGCATTTGATTGTATTCACAGTCTTCGAAATAACTTTTGTTTTCAACTAAAATTTAAATTCTGATTTAAAATTGGTTTTAACGCTGTCTTGGCTCCACATCATAGCCCTTTTGATTAGGTGCACTCCTGCAATCCTTGATACGTTCCTCTGATTTTTCAATTACTTCTCATTACGTTTTATCCGTTTGTATTGTATTTCTGAAAGAAGGATACTACACGTGTCTATCGCAAACATCAAGAATTTGATCTTTCTGAATTACGCAGGTTTACTCGCTGTAAATCTTTTTTTTATGTCAAAGTTTGAACATTTTTCATCGAATATCATGAACTACAACTGAGGTTCTACTTTTAAAGTTTCTGATAGCTTTTTCTGCCTGCAGTATTGACCCAATTTTATCACTTCTAGTTTCATTTAACAATCTTTCAAAGTAATTGCTCCAGATATTCAGATTATCTTTATCTTCATTTATCATATCACGTTTATCATGTCTGATTCATCTTCTACAGTTTTCATACTCTTTCTTCCATTTCCAAAATGTTTCCATAACTTCGACATAATTCGGTCATTTTTATTTTCTGTATTCTTCAAGTCTCCCATGACTTTCCTTTGGCAGACGGAGCTTTTATGTAGCTTCTGTTTTTTCATGAATATTTTTTTCTATTTTCTAAATGCATATTCTGAGTAGGTTGCAAGGAAAATTTCTTCCTTGTTGCTTTTTAGGACCAAACCTACAAAGAACGTCTTTGAGTCCACCATGAAATACTGATTTTTCCATCCTTGCACACAACTTTACCACACGCATTTCTTTGTTCTTTTCAGTATTTGCCGGTAAGTTTCTGTGGTGTTCTTGCTTTAAAACTCTTTCAGCGCCTTTTTTTTTTTAATAATATTTGTATAGATGAGTGTACTCACCACTGAGAGCTACTCAGCTTTTCTTACATAATTTTCTTTTCAGTATGATAGCCATTTTTATTCTACTCAAAATTAAATGGTGATAGTGATGATCATTTCCGTTTTCCAGTTCACTCTCTACTGTATCTTGAAGATATCCTTGTCTGTAGAATGATAATTCTAGAGACAAGGATATCTTGTCTCTAAAATGATAAAGATCTCCGAACTATCCCCCTTTGATGCCTTTGCAATAATCAAGAACGCAGCACCGAAACTGCTTTCCACCAGGAAGGAACATAGCATCTATTCAGTCACCTCTATTTATCTCGATGCGTCTGAACTGAGTCTCTTCAAAGCACGTGCACTGATGTGTGCTATCTTACCTATCGAAATCAACAGAAAAAATTAAAATAAGAATACAAACATTACCGTATACCAGGTGAGATATTTGCATCCTTCCAATATACGATACATGTCTGACATGCTTAGCGAGAAAAGAATTTACCAACAGTAAATACAAAATTTAAAACACTAATAAATAAAGGTTAACGCCGCTATTTTATTTTTATAAGGCTTTCTCTCCGGCCTCGAGTATAACTCAGATATTTGAGGATAATAAATCTTTTTCGGGATAAATAATGTTTCGAAAGTTTGTACTGAGAGAAATTGTCGTTTTTGAACCTTTCGAATTATTCTTCATGCTGTTGCATTCCTAAAAGTGAACAGCGCATATTATGATGGATGTTGCAGTTTCCTACACACTTGATTTGATTCTTTTCAAATTTCATAAAGAGAGTATTTAATTATAAAAAAATGGTCTTTAGAAATGAATAGTTTTAAGACGAATTCCAGATGCGTATGCAGAATAAATTGCCACTTTTGATTTTTTTGCATATAAATAATATTATATTTAAATAATATTGGTGTGGAAACCATTACCGTATATTCCGGCGTGGTGTATAAGTCGACTTTTCAGCATTGAAAAAAAGTACTAAATTTTTTAGGTCGACTTATACGCTGGGTCAAAAATTGATTGCTTTCCAAGAAAAACTAGTAGGTATCATACTCTGTTAAATTCATTAGCAATATACAAAAAGGGTAAAGTAAACATATTTCAGCTTATATCAAATTTATTTACAGAAAACAATTATTTACATGTTATATAATTATTTAACAACAAAGAAAATAGGTAGGTAACTACACAATTAAAATTTAATTTTCACTGTCTGAATATATGAAAAGTTCATTGTACTCTGGTTCTGTAATTTCTTCCGGTATATCGTCATATAAATTGTATTCGTTTCCTCCATCAGATTTAGCATCAATTTCGTCATCATTGTAAACAAAATCATCTTCCGAGCCATCTAATTTGTTAGATATAGCACATTTTTTAAAAGATTTTATTACTGTATCTGGTTTTATTTCATCCCATGCTTTCGCTACCCATTCGCACATACTTACCAAAGTTGCATTTGTTCTCCTTTTGTGTAACTTTTCTCTCCTTCTTGCATCCACGCATTCAACTGTTTTCGTAAACTGTCTTTAAATGGCTTGTTTATACAAACATCCAACGGTTGCACGTGAAGTTAACCCGCTTGGAATCACTGCCATATTGGTATTATTCTCTCTTAATAAAGATTTTGTGCTCTCCGTTAAATGGGATTTGAACACGCCCCACACTACAAGACTGTTTGGATTTTTTAATGCATCTTGTCGTGTATTCCAAATATATTTTATCCACAGCTGAACTCCTGCTTCGTCCATCCACCCATTCTCATGAACATGGACAAAAACGTTTCTTGGAATTTTGATCTTTGGCATTGTTTTTCTTTTAAAAATTATCATAGGTTTTAATTTAGTACCATCAGCCATACAAGCAAGTACAACTGTGAAACGGCTTTTTTCATGTTTTTAAAGTTGTTTTTAAAGAAATAGTTTTACTTCCTTTAAATTCTACTGTTCTATTCCCGATCATGTCAAATATAACTGGAGTTTCATCCATATTTCCGATTTCAGAAAATAAATAATTTTTTTGCTTTCTTTTAGCAATTATAAATCTTTGAAAACTTAATAACTTATCATCCAAATCCTTTGGCAGCTTCTGTGCGATTTTCGTTTTTAGTCGAAGCACTAAATTTTTCCTTTCCATAAACCGGCTTCACCAACTCACTGTAGCTTTGAAGTTTTCGCTTTCCTTTTTATTTGCTTTTCCCCACGTCAAAGCAAATAAACGAATATTATTTCTCGTTATAATGAGTCCATTTTCGCGATTTTCTCGAACACAATCCGCAACATTATTTTCCAGAATAGTCCACTTACAAATTCCTTTCCGTAATGCGCACTTATTTTTTGGCATTTTCATTATTAAAGTTTCATTTTTTCTCCAATCGCGAACTAGTTTTTCGTTTACTCCGCGAACTGACGTGCAGCAACGCAATCAGTATTTTCTTTTGCAAATTTAATCCCTTTGCACTTAAAATTCGCGTCATATTTCATTCTTTTAAAAGGAGCCATTGCACTTTAGTTCACTTTGGTCAACTGGTCAATATGAAAAAGAAATTTTTCGATTCGACTTATACGACGAGTATACTATAAAAACTCAAATAAACTCAAAAAATTCCAATATCAACTTATACGCCAGGTCGACCTGTTCGCTGGAATATACGGTATTTGCGGCTGCGTAATAGTGATTAGCAAAGTAAAGAATATCTATATTCTGCATTACGTTATATGATATATTGCTAATGATGTAATATTAAATATTTTGTTTAAAATGATCCATGCAAGCAATTCCAAAGAATATAATAAATGTTTCATATGCTTCCCTATATACTCGTAATATAGTATCCTAGTAGGTGTCATTGTAAGTAACATAAATTAGTTGTCAACAATGTCAATTTCTGAGAGCATTGGCTATCGGGAATACAGTATATTAAAATTAAACGATATTAAAGTTAAATTATATATTTTGGATTATGCTCAAATTCGATATTACGACATTACGAACTCTGTAAACAAAATGAATGGTCCAAATTGGTTCTTGACACTACAAATTTAATTATAGTGACAAGAAAAGACTGATTCTTCAGGGCAGTGTAACAAGTTTATCTTATTTATTACTGGCATCTATCGTACTAATAATTAATTATAGGTTTCCAACATTTTGAGAGTGTAAATGATTTTAAAAAAAGTAAAAAATAATGTCCACAATTCGGTTCTTGGTATGCACGGAATTATTCCGAAATTGAGAAAAGTATCACACACACACACACACACATGCAAGCACGCACACAAATGGTATTTGTACTAATTGCATGATTTCTGAGTTGCCTGTTATTGATGTTTAAGCAGGATGTCAGCCCTTCCTGCTAATACATCAATGGAAGGTGAAAAATTTGAATACATTGATAATTAAAATAGCGTTAGTAACCTAACGCTATTTGAACTATTTATTTAGTTAGATATTTTTAAATAAATAGCAAACATTTTCAGGATAACAACAGAACTTCAGAGCACTAATTTCTTTAAAGAGTAATTCGAGAGGTTTTCGGCTTTCAGAGCTTTTAAATGCAGCATAAAATCAAATCAGCCTTCAGTATAGAAATATAGTACAAATGTGAATCGCAAAGGATACATTCGAAACATAACTCTTTGAAACTTTTCTTTTGATATGTTGTCTATTAAAGTAATTTTAATTATGAATTATAGTGCAAATGAATAGAAATATATAGTTTTTATTTCTATATTTAATATTTTAGCTTATTAATTAATAAAAAGATCAAAATATTCGTAAACCATTAATAATTTTATATAAAGAGAAATAATAAATAATAGAGAACAAGCCATCTCGTTCGTAATATAATTGGAATAATTATCACTGTAACTTTACTTCGTCTGTCTAATGAACAATATAGAAGCCCGAGGCGGTCGGATTTTTTTTCACACAAAAAAAATAGGCAGTCCTTATGAGGTTTCATAACTCTGCAAGCAACCTTCATTAAGTAGGGATAACTTCAAAAGATTCTTCGCATCTTAAAAAGGATAATTCGAACTCCATTTTTTCTCACTAAATGCCATCGGCGTATCGAGTGAGCTACAGACGTTCTTAAGTAAAAAAAAATTTATGTCATAAATATAAACATCTCTTCCATCGCGCAAAATTGGCAGGATAAATAAATGCTCAACGTTTTGTCATATGGTATATTGTTGCGAACATTATGATTCAAATACCATCTCATACAGTTTTATCTTTAATAAAACGAAAGAAACTAGAATTTCTTTTGTAAATATAATATTCTGCCAAAAATATAAAAAGCTTTAATAACTTTTTAAAATATATATTTAAGTTAAAATATATTAAAAGTACGTTGTATTAATTTTAATAAAAAATAAATTAAAACACATCAACTAAGAAATTCAAATTTTCGTTAAGAGGTTTCAGAAATACTGGGAATCAACCCTTTTTCAGAATGTTGCTATATCGGATAGCAATACTGTTTCTTATTTGTTAGTTTTTTCTTTCTTTTTTTCTTTTTTTTTTCGCAGGCTTATCACTTGTCAGTAGCTATCGGTTCTCAAATTCCATTACAAATTCACATCCTGAAAGCGCCTTTTCTCTCTAGATCTCACTTAGCTGTGGTCTTGATTTCTTCCTCCTTCAAGGTGGTGACCAATTCATAATTCTCAAGGTTCTCTCAAAGTTCGGACTAGTCACCCGACATGTCTTGAACCTCATCATCTATATTGTGCATATGAGCAATGACAAGAAGGCATGCATACCGATAGTTTCAGGTATTCCCTCCGCAGATTTCCTATCTAAAGGAAACTTGCCATTTCAGCGTAGTTCAACTAGTGAAGATCCCATCTTGACAACGTTTAAGTTATAGCTAATTTATATATGTATATTTATTTATGTGTTATGTTGTCATTTATGTGATAATGTGATATTGCAAAAGTGACATCAATGATACTGGTTTTACACAGTTTAATTAAAAATATATTTTCCCATAAAATAACATTGTAATTTTTATTTTAATTGAATATTTAATTATATATTTTAAATATTTAAAGGTTGTTATAAATTAAGAAAAAAATATGTCAGACGCTTTTAAATTTTTCATATCAAAATACTATAATTAATTCTAAAAATTAAAATTCCTTATTAGGACTTCCAGAGTAAACAAATGGCAATGCTGTAGCCAATGAAGTTTTAACTGAGGCTCGGCTATTGCCGTTACTCAGCCATGATATTGCCGTTACTCAGCCATGACTAGAGCTTTTTAGCTCAACAATACTCCATCCACACAGACTTTCTTCATTCAGATGACGGGATAAAGAGTCAAGGAGTCCATCGCCCAGTTCTTTTAAGAACTTTAAGAACTGGAATCGATTTTAGTGCGGGGAGCTTGAAGATATCTTCCAAAACGGATCGACCGTGAGATTAATACCCTTGGAGGGTAATGGATGGCAACACTGTAGCCAATGAAGTTCTAACTGAGGCTCGGCCATTGCTGTTACCCTATTGCCATGATCAGAGCTTTAATAGCTCAATAACACCTTATCCCTACACTGTCCTCTACAGATAACGGGGAAGATGAAAAGCATTCTTGCTTCGCCACTTTAATCCAGTCCTTATAAGGATGAACTTGATTTTGAATTCTGATATTGTTTATAAAATTAGTTGAGGAGAGTTTTGAATTGAGTTTGGGGTGTTTATTATGTGTCTTGAAGATCATGCAATTTTGAATCAGTGCTCTTACCAAAACAGTTCAGAGTTCTGCAGAAGTGGCGGTAAGGCTGCAATTGCGCGGTAAGCGTTTTTTTTTTTCTTTAGGTCTACATTGACAGATATGGAACAGCAGCCAAACGAGACAACGTTTGAAGAAGTATATCGGGAAATTATCAGACTGGGCGAACTACTCAACAAATTCAACAAAAATTGGCCAGGAAAGGCGACACTTTATGATACGATTCCCCCGGCAAGTGTCACAGACGTTGACGCCGAGATTATAGACGATCGGATTTTCAAGAAGTCCGCCTACGTAAAAAGCGGAGAATTGATGAACCACTCAAAGACTTCACAATGGAACAAGATGGTCAAATTTTGAACTCCACGGCTTCTTCCAAAGAAAACGTGTCTCCGATAATATTAAGACAGAAGAAGAGATGGACAGATTTAAGATCAACAATGTCCAACCTACACATTGGCTATGTAACGTCCAAAATGTGGATGAAGGAATAAAGATATATCCTACAACGATGATAGACTACAGGCGAATATCAAAAG
Organism: Typopeltis vanoorti; assembly: GCF_054136105.1. Classification (NCBI taxonomy): domain Eukaryota; kingdom Metazoa; phylum Arthropoda; class Arachnida; order Uropygi; family Thelyphonidae; genus Typopeltis; species Typopeltis vanoorti. The sequence continues at coordinate 45,552,180 of NC_143561.1, read as the reverse complement.
AAATGGACAATAGAGGTATACAATATCATACCTATTCGCTCAGCTCGGAGAAAAATTTAAAAGTGGTCCTCCGTGCCCTCTGTGAAGACATTCATACAGAAGATATAGTTGTTGATCTTAATTTACAGGATCTACCTCCAGTTAAGGTCAGCAGAATGTACAGATCCAACAAGACTCCCATGCCGTTAGTCCTCGTAGAGATCCATAACATATATAAAAATATCTACAACCTGAAAACAATCTGCGGGCTCATTGTCACACCAGAGCCACTCCGAAAAAGGGCATCTTCTGGGCAGTGCCATAGGTATCAAAAGTTTGGCCATGCCCAGAAATTATGTAAAGCTGAATTTAAATGTTTGAAATGCGGGAACAGCCATCCAATCCATATCTGCACAAAGCCGAAACAACTCCGGCTAAATGTGCCAACTGCGGTGGCCCCATCCTACCAACTACAAGGGATGCATTCAGCAACCAAAAAATAGACGGATGGAATCAGCCAAACAGTCCTCTTCCTCTAGTACAAGAACACCAGAGGTTCCTGCACCACAGCCAGAGGCTCAGCATCCACGGTCGGAGACCTTCAAAGATAGAGTGAACCAAAAGCAAACAAGAAGTTATGCTGACGTGGCCCGTACAAACAAATCAGCACCTGCTAACTTAACAGCTGCTGTTGCAGACTCTCTAGCCAACATGCTACAAGACTTCAGCTTGTCAAACCCTTCAGCAACCTCCACCAAAAGATTTCTCCGTGAAACACAGGCCATCCTCACAGCGCTAATTGATGAGTAGAAACAAACTTATTCCAGCCGCTTTGTAGATCATTGCATGGAATGCAAATGGCCTAAGAAACAAAATTCTGGAGCTTCAAGACTTCACTAACAGATATCAACCAGATGTTATAATAATCAGTGAATCACATTTAAGACCCTCAGATAACCCTAAAATAAGGGTTTACCGCCTATACAGAAATGACAGATTAGTCTACAGAGGTGACGTCGCTGCCATATTCATTAAAATTTACATCAAGGACAATTCTGTGAACAACTCTCCAACCACTAATCTTGAGATCACGGGCGTGGAGGTGTTCACCAGCTCGGCTGGCCAACTGAAAATCTACTCTGCTTACAACCCACCCCTAAAAACTCTATTACACTCTGACCTAAATGCCATCTTATGCGTCATAAAACCCAGCATTATAGCCGGGGATCTGAACTCCAAGCATCCTGCATGGAATTGCAGATCCACCAACAAGAACGGTTGCATTCTTTCCAACTTCATAGGATCACAGAATGCTGTTGTGGCAGGCCCCACCGAACCAACTCATCTTAGTACGTTTGGAACTGCGGAGATCCTGGATATAGCTATCCTGCGGGATATTAATCTTCAATACAGCCTAAAATCATTAAATGAGTTGTCATCTGATCACAACCCAATACTACTTCAGATGGGAAGACAAGAATACCTGTCTCCTCCCCCTCACTCCTATATATCGAGGGAAAGTTTGTCGGAAGTGCTCAGGGATAGTATTGGCCCTGTTCTTCACATATGTACAAAACAAAGACATAGAATCTGCAGTTACAAGCCTCTTCCAACTAATTAACTCCGCCATAACGGTAGCCGCCTTCTACAAATCTGTCCACAAGCCTGGTCGTTCGTCTGAAGACATTATGAACTTGATCAGGGAACGATTTCGTAACACTAGTGCGGTGCAAGATAAAACAAATCTAAACAGACTTAGTGGGGCTATGAGAGATGCACTCAAGGCTCACAGAGACCACCTATGGAAAGAAAAGTTAGCCTCTATCTCACCTACTGATCACTTTTTCTGGAGATTACTAAGAAATATCAAAAACAAAGGCAAATCTCTTCCCCCAATAGTCTCTGACCAGGGCCTTGTACACACTGATTTGGACAAGGCGGAGGCGATGGCAAGAAATTTGGAAGAGCAGTGCAAACCTGCATATGTAAATCTAGACTTCAATCAGATACAGGGTGATCACGCTGTTGCCTCGAAAAGCTGTAGTGAACCTGACCATTAAAATAAATGCAATCTTAAGATTTCACTATTTTCCTTCCAGCTAGAAACTGGCTGATGTAATTCCTATACATAAGCCAGGCAATGACCCTCACCTACCGCAAAATTATCGTCCAATCAGTCTTATCTCTGAGTATTGGTGTGATTGAAGTTTACAAGGTTGTCCTTGTCCCACTGGGATATAGCAAGGAAATCTGAGTTCAAGTCACAGGTCGTGGTAGATCTTAAGGATTCTAATACTTGAGCACCAGAAGTTTGTCGAAGGAAAAGTTGGAATGGAGTGAACTGTCACCTACAAAGCTATGGATAGGATTGGAAGTCTGTGAAAACAGGTGGTTTATATATACAAGAGGTAGAAGTGGGGGAAAGCACAGAACCCTGCGGTACTCCTACATGGAAGGGGAAATCTGAGGAGAATAAACAGTCCACCGTGACACACACAGTGAGAAATTTGGCAATCCAGTTGCAGAGGAAGGAAGACAGACCAGAGGATGGCAGTTCGGTTAGTAAGCGCTTATGCCAAACCCCGATCAAATGTCTTTGAAATATCGAGGGCAACCACGTAAGATTCTCAACTTTGAACTGACTGCACAGTAGCCTTGATTGAGTAATCGTCAGGCGGAATAGAATGATAAATTCTCCTCATTTCTTGTTGCAATGACTGAATTTTCGATAAATTAAAATCCACTCAGCTTTTTTACTGAATGAAGTGTCGCCATTAGAATGGAATAGGCGCGCATGCGCACAATCCTGAACACATTTACTTGATATACAACAGGCGCTAATATGAAAATAAATAACTTATTTATTTACTTCGTTGCTAAAATTTCGCTACCTTTGTAATCATATTTATCCTTCTCTGTTCACCATTTGCATTCCATCCGCTGGCGTCTTCTTTCAATCTCCTTTCGTCAGTATCACTACAAAGTTTGAAGATATATCACAGGTTAAACATATTTCCGTGTTTTCGGTATGTTTTACCCTAATAACTTTCGAACGAAACTATTTTAAACAATTTTCTGGGAATATTCCCTTTTCTGGGAATGTTTTGGGTCTTAGCATGATATTTTCGTATGGAAAAAGATTCAAACTGGTTGAGCCCTGCTGTTTCCATGACAACCGTACTGTATTCTGTGCGTGGGTTGATATGTACGAGATGCATTGTGACGCAGCTCATTTTGCAGGTGGTAAGCGAAATGAGCTAGATAAAATATCAAAGTGGATCTTCATTGCATGTAATTTTTCTGCTTACAACCCTCCATTAAAGACATTATTGACCTCAGATCTGGATGCCATCCTTGGAGTAAAAGGACCGATCATCATCGCTGGAGACCTCAATGCAAAGCATCCTGCTTGGAACAGTAAATCCACTAACAAAAATGGTCGTATCCTTTCTAGCTACACAGGATTAAACCATGCTGTTGTGGCTGGACCTACCGAACCAACTCATCTCAGTACATCTGGCACTGCTGACATCTTGGATATAGCCATCCTGCAAGACATTAAACTACAGTACAGCCTTACATCACTAAACGAGCTGTCGTCGGATCACAACCCAATTCTACTGCAATTGGGAGAACAAGAATGCCTGTCTCCTCCTCATTCAGGCATATCGTGGGAGAGATTGTCTAAAGCACTTCGGGATCAAATAGGACCCGTCCCACACATATGCACACCAGAAGATGTGGATTCTGCAGTGACTAGCCTCACCCAACAGATTAAGTCCGCTATAATGGTTGCAACCTTCCAGAAACCTGTTCCCAAGCCTGATCGTTTGCCTGAGGACATTATGGACCTGATCAGAGAGAAGAACAGAGCTAGGAAGAGATTTCGTAACACTCGCGCTCCTCAGGATAAGACAGTGCTTAATAGATTGAATGGAGCAGTAAGAGATGCACTTAAAATGCATAGAAACGAAGTTTGGGATAAAAAGTTAGCCTCTATCTCACCTATTGATCACTCTATCTGGGGCCTACTGAGAAACATCAAAAACAAAAACAGATCCCTCCCCCCTATAATCTCAAACCAGGGCCTAATCCACACAGATGCAGATAAGGCAGAAGCCATACTTAAAAATCTTGAGGATCAGTGCAAACCATCTTATAACAACATTGATTTCAATCATCTGTATAAAATCCACAGACAGGTTAGACATGCACTAAACCTCCCGGATACCAGTGCTGATCATATTGCACCCGCATCACCTGTTGAATTATATGATATTATTAAAAAACTTAAGAACAATAAAGCTCCTGGACCAGACAGCATCTCAAACAGGGTGATCAAGCTGCTGCCTCGAAAAGCTATAGTGCATCTGACCAGTATAATAAATGCAATCTTAAGACTTCACTATTTTCCTTCCACCTGGAAACTGGCTGATGTGATTCCTATACATAAGCCAGGCAAAGACCCACACTTACCGCAGAATTATCGTCCAATCAGTCTCATCTCCAACCTGGGTAAGATTGCAGAGAAGGTCATCCTCTCACGACTCCAAACCTCAATAAATGACCTAAACATCCTCCCTAAAGAACAGTTTGGTTTTCGGCAACACCATAGTACTACCCAGCAAATCCATAGAATTGTGGAATATATCATCACCAGCTACAACTGGCGCCAGTACACAGGAGCTGTTTTCCTAGACCTATCTAAAGCATTTGATAAAATCTGGCATTTTGGACTCCTGCACAAACTTATCTCAGCCGGCATCTCACTAAAAATGGTTCATCTAATCCGTTCATATCTTCAGAATAGATCAATGCAAGTTAAAATTAACGGTTCTATATCGTCCCAGCGCCATATCTTTGCTGGAGTGCCACAGGGATCTCTACTGGCTCCATTGCTGTTTTCTGTATACATGTCAGACATCCCTCACAATCCGATGACTTCCATTTTAGCGCTGTATGCGGACGATACGGCAATACTAACCAGATCCCTCAGACCCCACTTCGTTACTAGAAAGCTTCAAGAAAACATTCTAAAGCTGGAGGGTTGGTTCTCTAGGTGGAGATTGGAAGTCAACCCCCTGAAAAGCTCAGCGGTTCTTTTCTCAAAAAGGCCAATGTCTCCTGCAGGAGATGTGTTACTATTCAATACTAAAATTCCCTGGCAGACAGAAACAAATTACCTGGGTGTAATTCTCGACAAAAAGCTATCTTTCAACCAACATATCAAGTCTGCATGTGCAAAAGCATCTAAAGCCATAGCTCAGATTTACCCGCTAATTAATAGAAATAGCAAGCTCAGCAACAGAATCAAATTGCAACTTTACCAGATGACGATTCGTCCCATAATCACCTATGCCTCTCCAGCCTGGAGCCACACCTCTAACGCTAACATTATCAAGATTCAGCGTGTGCAGAACAAGTGCTTGAGAATGATTCTGAACGCCCCGTGGTATGTTAGAAACAGCCAGCTCCATAGAGACACAAATATTCCATATATTCTCTCTTATCTACAATCCTTAGCTTCCAAGTTTTTTCTAAAGACGTCCACACACCCCAATGATTTGATTCAACAAGCTGCAGCATATGAGCCAACGGACATATTCAAATATAGAAGACCAAAAACTATATTAGCCTCCTATAACGATGCATAATCTCCATGCCCATTCAGGGCGAGCAAACTGCTCGTAAATTTTACCCTCACTGTAACCACGACAGATAGCGGGGAATATGAAAAGCATCTTGCTTCACCCTTAAAGACATAAATGTCAATTGTCAATTGTCATTGCATGTAAGGCATTTTCATTTCCAGATAATGCAGTTGTAGAAATAAAAATGTTAAGAGTTTTTTTACAGAATAATTATATATATATATATATATATATATATACGCTTGAGCAAAAAAATGAAAGCACAATTCCATAGGCTGCATTTATATATATATATTTGTATCAATTTTCATAATTACATTTATATTTTTATATATACATATATTAACACTATACAGAATAATTCACATAATATCAGTATTTATGTTAGATCACAAGGACTGGAAATCGATTTTTTATTAGCAAATTTAATTAATTCCATGTAATACTTTTCGATAAGTCTCTGTTTTGACACTAGCCACTTGTCTCCGGAAGTGATGACGTGTTATATTAAGGGCATCCGGATGGAGTCCAATAGCTGGCAGTCGTAAAGTATGTGGTCAATAGTCTGTTGAAGGTGTGGACTGCAGATGCATGATGGTGATTCCAGGATATGGAATCAGCGTAGATAGTGTCTTAGTTTTCCGTGTTAAGTTAGATAAAGGGATGGTAAAGGAATATCGGTTTTAATAATGAAGTATCACTTTATATTATCTAACTGCAATCGTGTGTGTGTGTGTGTGTGTGTGTGTGTTTCAAGTTCAAAAGTAATTTCCACTTCGTTGATAAAAACTCCAAAAGTTACGCATTCCGAAGAATCTGAGGAGGTATTAATTCAAAACGAAATAACAAAAATAGATGTTAAATAAGAGACATTTATTTGAATACATTTCGATTTGATGGAATTCAAATGACTGATGAGAAAAGTACGTGGTGGAACGCTTGACGATGAAGATTGAAAGTTCAGTCAATCAAACAGGGCACCCCCCCCCCAAATTCTTTTACATATCTTCCGAAATATTCTTTATTTAAGTTTCAAAGAAAAAAAAAACTCCAGTAAGAATGATTAAATAAATAAGTTAAGTTATTTAAATGACTAAAAATGATATTTAAATAATTCAAATAATTTTAAAATACTTTAAGAATTACATAAAAAATATGTACTAAATGACTTGGAGACAAAATAAATGTTAACTCTTTCTTATAGAACAGAAACTCCTGACGATTAAATCTCCTTCTTGTGTGTCTCCATTTCGGGGTCATTTGTTGGGACGCTGTCAAAACTTTCTATTATACGATAAACAGCGATGTGCATAACGGTGACAGTTGCTCATCCATCATACTTGATACGAATTCCAGTGATCGTCGACTGTCATCGCTTCCCTCTTTCCCTTCTCCGTCTTGATGACGTTTTCATGGCGGAGAGTCTTATCTCTTCGCTTCCATTTTCTTGTGTCTAATGACCGGCAAAAAAAATTTAACCGTTTTGTGAGGATAATGGAGTCACCCTTTAAGTGAATTTCAGAGGACCGTTCGGGACAGATTCCAGCCACACCTTGATGACCTGATGTCAGGCAGCTAGGATTATGTATCAATTGCTGCTAAACGCTTCCTTTAATAGCTATTATGCCGTGTCCAATTATGGATGAAAAATACGTTCCTTTATTTTTAAATTCCTTTCTCTTTTCATTGCTATCTGCTAAAGATGGTAAGCACACAAGCACAGGTTACTGTTTCTGAAAGCCATCAAACAAATGTTGCTAATTGGAATAAATAAATAAATAAACTTTAATTATCTGTTAAACGCTTTGTTCTATTACTTACATGACTGAAATTATCAGGAATTAAAAGTATATCAACATAACACCAACTCTTTGACATTATACATAAAATAGATATAGAACAAACAATTTGTAACGAACAAGGTTATCGACCGTGAGATGCGGTGATCAATATCCTTGGAGGGTAATGGAGCAATGCTGTAGCCAATGAAGTTCTAACTAAGGCTCGGTTATTGCTGTTACCCTCCTGCCATGATCAGAGCTTTAATAGCTCAATAACACCAAAATATCTCCCTACACTGTACTCTACAGATTACGGGGAAGATGAAAAGCATTCTTGCTTCGCCCCTTTAAGCCAGTCCTTATAAGGACTAATGAACAGGGAATGTCATGGTGCGAGACCGTGAGATGCGGTGATTAATACCCTTGGAGGGTAATGGATGGCAAATGCTGTAGCCAATGACGTTCAAACTGAAGCTCCGCCATTGCTGTTACCCTCTTGCCATGATCAGAGCTTTAATAGCTCAATAACACGTTATCCCTACACTGTCCTCTACAGATAACGGGGAAGATGAAAAGCATTCTTTCTTCGCCCCTTTTAAGCCAGTCCTTATAAGGACTATAATGAACAAGGATTCACTCGCTATTGATTTGATGCGTCTTTTATTAATCAGTATAAGAGGAAACTCATAAATTAAAACGAAAAATGTTATTACCCACAAAATGATTACATGAAAAAATAATTTAATAGATGTAAAATGTTCGCCATAGTATCTTAGGCAGCCATTACATTGACAATGGAACACAATTAATTGGAAATAACAGAAGTTTAAAAGTTGATGATTGCACTAACGCTTCTCAGCACTCTCTCTCTCTCTATCTCTCTCTAAATGTCCCTATAAGGAATCTACTTCTTTTGTGTAAAAGCTTTTTTTTCTTCTGCAAAGTATATGTTCGAGATGGCATGTTCATTTAGGCCAGAAGCTCTGGTTTATGATAGGAGATACGATATTTATGTTCCTCACGAAGAATTTTCTCAGATATAGCAGAACTGTCCGAAGTGCGACAAGTCAAGAGAAGCAAGGGAACTGTTAGACAACTGGAAAGTTCAATGGACGAAAAACGTGTCTTTAGTTGAGGAAAAGAAGGAAGAAATCTTCCTTGCATTGTGAAATGAAATCACAATGTTGAAACGACTTGAAACTGCAGAAATACGTCCAATTATCCCAATTAATGGTAATTTGGAACATTCTTTCCGCAGGCATGTAATGAGGCCTTGGAGGCTTGTGGCTCAAATGACCCTTGAACTCACCCGACGGTCCAGGTTATCCCACAGATGTTGAATAGTGTAAAGATCAGGCCTCTGTGGAGGTCCTTCAAATGTGCTGACGTTTATGTTCAAAAGCCACACAATTACAGCAGCATTATGACACGGTGCATTGTCTTGCAGAACGAGATAATGCTAGAGATAATCAGTTCCGTAGAAACTGACCAGGAAGCATTACATTGTCCAGAATATTCAGATACCTCTGGTAGTTCAGTGTTCGTGGCAGAATAAACAGACACGAGGCCAAACCAGGAAAAACAGGACAGAACATTACACTGCCACCTCCGAACTGCACATTTGGGGTTAGGAACTAGGTAAGAGATTCAGCCTGGCATCCTCCACACCCGTCTATCTGCTCGGTAGAAGGTGTAGCTGGTTTGTACTCCATAACACAGCTTTCCAAGCTTCCACGTCCTAGTGTACACGCTCTTTGCACCACTGAAGATGACGGTGCATGTTGGTTCGGGTAATATGGTGCTTGCATATTGCGGTCCTGCCATGGAAATACATGTTGTGAGGCTCAGTTCTAAATCATTGTATTGCCAATTCGTGTTCCAGTCGATTCCCTGAACGTCGCATCATCCTTCGTAGCACAATTAAGTCACGTTCGGTGAGTATGATGGGTCGTTCACTGCGGGTAGCATTTGCAGTTGACTCCTTCGCTGCCACCTCAGTATGGAATCACTGATTGTTGACCTGAAATGAAATAATTTGTCAACAATTGTTCGAACAGATATACCTTCATCATGGCATCCTCACAATCCCTCTTTCAAACTCCGTCAGTTACCTCCCTTAACGCAGCCATTTCACCTAGATAGAGTTGCACTAACTCAGAAGCACCATATTTAATCCTATCTATGCTGGCTACAAACACGTGATTCGTGTTTCAATCAGGTATACATTGCTTATGATGTTTTTAAATTGAGGAATTTGTTGATGTTTCTCGACTTACGCTATCGTGGGGCTTTTTCAAGTAATTCTGTTATTTTCACTTTAATTCTGTTCCATTGTCAAAGTACTGCAGATGCCTTAGATACTAAGGCGAATATTTATTTTACATCTATTCAATTATTTTTCACCAAGTTTAAGTTTTCCGTTTTAACTCTCAATAAACATGTCAGCATACATTACCTCCTTTTTTCTCTCTGGTACAATACTCTGTTAAATTAATAAATGAACTTAAAAGTTTAGTTCGATACTTTAATCTACACTGTTTTTGTAAACGTACTACTGAATAATCAATAGCTTATTTTATTAAAGGAATACTACTTGTCTAGTCCTTATAAGGACTGGCTTAAAGGGGCGAAGCAAGAATGCTTTTCATATTCCCCGTTATCTGTAAAGGACAGTGTAGGGATAAGGTGTTACTGAGCTATATAAAGCTCTGATCATGGCAAGAGGGTAACAGCAATAGCCGAGCCTCAGTTAGAACTTCATTGGCTACAGCATTGCCATCCATTACCCTCCAAGGGTTAATTCGTTTACTTTTTCCCATCTCTTGTAACAAATTTATTTCAAATTATTAAAAGTGTTTTTTAAAAACTCCTATTATCAGTTAAATTTTAGAGAAAATTTATTTTTATTTTAATAATCATAAATGTTTTAAAAAAAGAATTATAACCGATAATTAAGCTAATAATAATGTTCAGCTAAACGCTAATTTGGAATTTGTAATACACGTGCGAAATGTTTTTACTATCTAAAATTTAAAACATTAATCATAATTAACTATTCATAGAGGTTTTTAATAAATTTTATAATGTAGACTTCATCATGAAAGACCAAATCTAAATTTGCATGACTGCATAGTGTTTTTTTTTTTTGGGGGGGGGGTGCACATCACGAAAAAACAAATCCGCCCCATTGAGCGGTTTCGATTCGTGAGAGCCACTCCACCAAACAACAAGCCCTCAAAATCAAAGGGCACATCCTCGTAGGATATAGCTGGTGGCGGCAACACGGGTGTGGTTCCATTGAATGCTTTAGCAACATCTAGGAACACTGTGTCCGTATGCGACTTCGAGTGCTGTGCTTCCTACGGCCGAGTCGAATTCTCTTCCAACTTTTCACTGAATCTGGTCCTTGTCATTATGACATAATTCAACAAATACAAACTCCAAGGGAAGCTACAGCGTATCAGCTAGTCTGAAAGAAAATCACAGCAGGCTTCCCCAAGGCTCCCTGCAGCAACTCTGCATACGATGTTGGCCATATAAATGGTGAAAACATCGTATAACACAGAGTTGCTGTCCCGACAGAGCTGTTTGCAGAAGACACTGCAATTATGATGCAATCTCTCTCTCTCTCTCTCTCTCTCTGACCTAGACCATTCCTTCCTTTCAAATGACGAAGAATAAAACACGGCTTGTAACGAGTTAAATTCTACAATGGTTTGAGTGTCATGTTTGTTTAAGCCTGTGTTCCCTTGTTAGAAAACGTTTTTCTTTTAATCCTAAATTTTTGTCAGTGTGAGAGATAAAATGTATCTCTTATGAAATCGTTTTAATTGTCTCTTCTGTAAATAATTATATTTTATATGATTTTAAATTAAGTAATATTTGTTTTGTATTACAATTTTGTTTTCTTAATTATTAGACTAATATAATTGAATATAAAAGAATGTAATTGAAAACAAATTGACTTAGATCACCTATCCATTGAAATAAGCAAAGAGCTATCTTTTCAACTATTCTACCAAAAATCACATTGATAAACTTAAATCTCCTCGAACCTTATTCAAAAATGGATTCACAAGAAAATGAAAGAAACGAACTTGACACTATACATCTTAAATAATCCAAACCATTGTCATTGGCTACACTGATGGACCATCTGATGAAGCACTCAACCAAGGTGGTTCAGGAGTTTTTTTAACTCCACCTGGAGACGAGGAAATGCAAACCAAAACCACAGCTGGCAAAATAGCTCCAAACTTCACTTGTGAATTAATAGTCATACAAACAGCTCTCAAATTTTATCTCTGAAATCCAGCAATAAACACTACAGAAGGAATAACCATTTACAGTGACTCAAAATCTGCACTTGAGGCATTAAAAATGGAAATACAAAACAGAAATTCGTGAACTACTAACAACCTTAAATTGGAAAAATAAGAACTGCACACTGCAATGGATACCAGCCCATGTGAATATTGAAGGCAATGAAAGAGCAGACAGACTAGCCAAAGAAGCAAGATACGTACCTCAAAAATGACACCCACTGTCACTAACTGATGCTACATCTGTCGCTAAAATAAGATTGGTAAAACAAACTATCAAGAAGAATGAAATCAGTGAAATTAATGAAAATAGAGAAATAACCATAATCATCAGACTAAGGATGGAACATTTTAAAGGCATTAAAATTCATCCAGAGAGTAGTAGGAGTTATGAATCATGCAAAACCTGTCCAGGAGTTGAACTAACACCTGTCCATATTTATTCTTATCCAGCAATTGCAGGTGCTCTACAGACAATTGACAATAACCCTAGAGAAAAGCTATACTCCACCAAAGTTCAACAGATTGCCAAAAGCAGTTCTGCAGATCCACGGTAATGCAGATCAATGGACTGGACAACAACAACAATTGAATCTAATATATGAGATTTATTTTAAGGTTTAGGAAAGCAAGTATTCTTAAATTAAATATATTGGAAAGCAACCAGAAATACTAAAATAATACTCGTGGTACGGAACTCTGGTTTCAAAATGAATGCTTAGGAATAGCATTCAAAGCACCGTAGTTCTACTAAGTGGTAGACGGCAGTAAAAAATATCCTACAAGACATCGGCGTTTCAAACTTATTCCCAGAGATAAGTTATTAAATTCTCGAGTGAGTGAGCCAGATGCCCGAAATATGATGACGCTCCTTATCGTCTACCACAAAGTGGCATTATGGCCATCTGCTGGTTTGCAGTGATGTTACTTGTTAATACATCATTTTGGTTTGCCAAAAAAGCGTGTATAATCATTATAAAAATAAAATTATAATTTGTTTATTTATATAAAATTAAGACGACTAAGACATAATTTAGATAAATTATGTAGTAACTGAATATCGTGCTTGAATATCTTGAACATCCCATTCTTTTCCATATAAACTCCCTTTTTCAATGTGTTTGTTTTATTAATGCGTATCATTAAGTACGTGTTAATTTAAAGGCAAGCAGTAAACTTTTCCGTCTATTTCATCTATTCTATTAAGTTGTTTTCGATAAATCCAATGTTTAACAATGAACTTTTAGATTTTCTCATTTTAAGTATATGATTATTTTCAGGATGTCGATGCATTAATGAATTCAATAGAAACATCTCTGACGATTTTTCACAGAAAAGCAGATGAATTCTACATAAATAGAAATTATAACTCCAAAAACAAGTACGATTTTTGCACTTCATTTGTCCAAGAATTTCATTACCAAGGACTGTACTTTCTGTAGCGAAACCAAATCAATCCCTTATAATCCTGTTTACAAAAGTGTAATCCAAGAATCTCTGGCCATCATAAATCCCAAACGCAATTAACAAAAAGTTAAATTTTAGTTAAATATAGTTAAATATATATAAAGTTAAATATATATATATATATGTATATATATATATCCGGACTCAATTCCATCTTTTTAAGGGTCTTCCACTGCATTGAGTACCTTTTGGGTGGTAATTTAGAATTTGTTTAGGTATTCTGCTTCTATTCATTCTTAGTATGTGTTCTTTCCATTTTTCTCTGCAGTAAATAACTGTTTAATTAAGGAAGGTTGTAATTCCAAGTTTTTTCTGATTTCGCTGCTTTTCATTTTGTCCATTATTGCGACTCTTTCAGTTATGCGCATAAATTTCATTATATATATATATATATATATATATATATATATATATATATATATCCCTGGAGATTAATGGACCAAATGGAGACGAATCAGCTGACGCCTTTTTATTCCCGTATACGGGAGTAGGCGAGGCCATTTAGCCCTATCTAACTTTTGGAGACTGAGTGGGCAGTCCAATCTCCACTGGTACCCAATCAGAGACATATGGCCCAAGGCTATCAGTAATTAAGCGGTACGCAGTGAAGAGAGACGGCTCAAATGTGCCGCCATCTCGTGGTCCCTAACCCTAACACAATATATTTAATGTCTGAAATAATGTGGGTTCTACGGTCGATTTTCTTGAGTTTACAGGACGAAAAACCCGCTTGCACGTGCCAGAGATCGACTAACTCGGGAACCGGTCGAAAAAAGGCTTAGAAAAATTTCTTCTAGTCGCCGACTAGACTCGAAACCAAGTCTTCCTTCGTGCGGCCAAGTGCGGTGGTGTGCAAACGCCACATCCACTGAGCTACACAGGACATTTTTTTATGGAATATAAATTCCTAAAAGTTTAAGCGAACAATTTCTAACCAGTATTAACTATGAAAGTTATTTTTTGAATTTTATGATTTACATAAATAAAGAAGAATAGAAATTCTTGATATACTGAATTTTCTATTTTAAATGAAATAAAAAACATATAACTAAAAAAAAAAAAAAAAATATATATATATATATACATTAAAAACATGTATATATTTATTTATATATTGTATATAAATATACGCTTAAATAAATTTTTGTTTGTATTTTTATATACATGTATATGTTTTATATGGGTACATGCGTCAGGAAATGAGATCCTATTGTATGTTGATCGGGAATAGCATTGTGGAAGATGTACATTTTGCGGGAGTGTGTGTTTGTGCGAACGAGAAATAAGACAAAACTATGTTTTATTAGCACTGAAGATGACTAGATTGTTCTTCACTTATTGAGCATTAAAGAATTGTGTGGAGATCAGTATTTTTGAAGGTTATATGTTGCATATTTTAAAGCTTGGAATATTTGAATATATTGCAAAGTTTATCAAAGAAGTGGAAGGAATGGAGTGTGCTATCAGTGACCAGAAAGACTAGAAAAACAACGGGTTATCGAATTACAAAACTTGAAAAGCAGATCATAAGATAGTAATTTGCTCATTCGATCTCCATTCCGGAGATGATTGAAATGTCAAAACGGATCGCAAACGTTTTTCTTAAGATTACGGAGGCAAAGGTCCAGAAGTACATGATATAGGAAAGAGATCTGTTGAACCTGTAGTGGCATTGGAGTTACTCAATGTCCCTCCGTCAACTGGTGGTCATTGATTAAATGGTGGGTCTCCATTTGGTGTAGAAGTTTACTGTTAATAACTTTTCCATTAATTTATAAGACCAACATGGAGCAATAGACTGAATATTTGTTGAAGGCAGACTTTTTTGTGTGTGAATGAGTTGAATCTAAACTAGCTTCAATGCAGATTTCCACTGAATCTAAAATAGTATACTAATGATGCCATATAAATGTAATTCGTAAAAAAAGAAAAAAAGGATTCAGAGAGAGTGAGCCAAGGAGCCAAGTATTAACGAAGCATGGGGTTTTCCCAATATATAGATGCAGCTTGATATTTTTATGGTTATTTACTGCACTAATTTCAGAGTGGAATTTACGTTTTTGAAACAATAATAGAATCCAGGTCTTTTAAACTGTAGCTGATCTTCTGCTTCTTCCTCAGTGCTCGACGTTTTTTTTTCCCCATGTGAGATGCTTCTGATTTGGTGAAGCAAGTCTGCCGTTCAAGTAGAGTATTGAAATAAATAGTTAAGCGATGCTCCCTATAGCATTCCTTAACCGATTTCCGTGATATTTGACTTTCTCATCTCTGCTTCTTTTATGCCATATACCCATCAGTTTGTTGAATTCTTCTTAAATGTTTTTGAAGGATTTTTCTATTCGAATAACTGTTAAAAGTACGCAAATTCTCTCTTCGGTCTATAGATGGCATTGACGTTTTTATTCAACGAGAACTTCCTTACACATAGTAATTTAAAATAGTCAAATTGATTCTTGATGATTTAATCCGCATTTGCCTTTTTGAAATAAATTTAGCATAATCTTTTTTTCTGTGAAGTTACAATGCTTTCTTTTTGCCCATGTAATCATAATTTAATATTCTTTAAAATAATTTATTATCCAAATGTCTCTATGTAGACGTTGAATTATGGACATGCCTAAGTAGAGGAGATATTCCCCATCCCTTTTCGGATATCGAAAAGTGCATTCCATCGACAGATAGAATGTTCTTGTCGCACTAACGGCAAAATGTCATAATTCTTCTGCCACTGTCAATTTATTCTCAACCTGCTGTAGAACACAACTTGATACAGTACTTATATAGAAAATTTGGATGGCAATTTTAAGATACATAAATTTATAAAGCCAATGTTGTACGCCACATTCACAGTTATACATCATTATTTTGGTAACTATTATAATATTATGAAGAATGTTCGACCACCCATGCGAGAGGGGAGAAAAAAATAAGGCGATGCGCGAATTCGTCACTAAGACGCGAAATCACGTGCGTTGTACGTAAAATTTTCCAACAAGCAAAACACTACAAGCTAAATATTACCATTTTTAAAACGAGAATTTTCATAAAAGAAACGCTAATTTTACCGCGTATAATAATACACACTCATCATTGATTACGCTATTATCGGAATGGATTCGCCTTCTTCTGGCATGCGCAGAAGAGTCGCGGGGTCTCGCATCTGTGGTCGGACAGTAAATGATATCGAATATTTTTGCTTCTGAAAGAATCAAGTTCCTCCCCTAAGATGAGTGTTTGATAGTGGATAATTTTTGTGTCTTTATGTGAGAGTAACGAATTGTATGAAACTCATCATGATTCTATGAACATCTTGTTGTAATGAAAGTATTGAAAAAATACCGACCAACTTCAGAAATCCTTTTAATAGGAATCCACCAAACTTTAATGGAAGAGAACCATCTTCACCAGATGATACTATCCACCATAACTTGAAGGTTAGTAATCAATACTTCGCTCATCTAAAACGTTTACTAAGAAAAAGATATTCCGCGCTTTGCTTACGTCCACAGTTCGTCACGGCACTCACCTACTAGAGCTCTACTTGAAAAATGCTATAAGCATCCAGTAACTGTTTGCGAAATGTGTTCTGGTTTTCAAAAAATAAAAAATAAAAATCAAATTATGTTGAATGATAGAACTGCAACATAGTCGGGAATTTCATTGGACTTTTCTTCTTCTTCAGTGGTTTGATAAATTAAACATATATAGGGCTATAATTAGATAACTAATTTTGTCTCTCAACTTGGCACTTTGGCTAGAAGGAATGTTACGCAGCGGTGATCCAGGGCATTATGACTTAATCTTGTCAGTCCTAATAGCTGGATTAATCGAGAATCCCTAAGAAGTTTAAACACCACCGATATGCCTACATTACAGCAGCTAGAAAAAACCATCAATATGTTTTATTTATTGATGCCATCCACGAGACATTTATGTTATGCTAAAGTTGCAATGTAATGCTAAAGTTCAGAATCAGAAGATTCTTTTCCGACTCATCGCAACTCGGCATCAACTCTAAAATTCAAAAATGAAATCTTTGCTTTGCCACAACACGTACGGGTACAAACGATCTGTCCGCAACTGAGGGCTAAAAGAGTTGCTCTTCTCCTTCCCTTCCGTCTCGCTTCCTTTCGTGATAAGAATGTGGTGACAGCTTTATCGATATCTTCCATCATCAGCACCTGGACCATGAAGTCGTCTAAGAGATGCGTCTGTCGTAACACGCCATGAAAAGTGAAACGACGTGCCGATAGCAAAACTGTCCCCGTGGAATTAACAGCATGTGGCGCCTGCGAGATTGTTAATAATTTCTTTACTCCGTAGGCGATGAAAGCAGATAATATTTGTTGTCACAGTTCGCCTTGCTTCTTTCTCTTCTTTCTTGAGAAAAGAAAGACTGGACATCACCCCCAGAAACACGTCAATTCTAATCCTTTTCTGTGTTCATCTCCGAGATGTCCGCCTGGAGCATTGACGCAAATATTATCGCAACTTCAAATCTACAGTCTATCCTTCAATAACAGTTAGAATAGACGCGCACATGCCTCCCTCCTCTATACCCTGTTCTGTTCGTTTACGTTTTTTCTTTCTTTCTCTATCGCTCCTTTTTATTCTTTCTTTTTTTCCTTTTATTCATCCTGAAAATTTCCCGTCATTATTTCTTTCTTATTCCAGTTCAAACTCTCTCTCTCTCTCTCTCTCTCTCTCTCTCTCTCTCTCTCTCTCTCTCTCTCTCTCTCTCTCTCTCTCTCTCTCTCTCTCTCTCTTAGTTTACTTCTTACTATTCGTCCTTTCGTTTTTGTTATTTCTATCTCCACCGGTCATTCTCTTTGTAATATCTCAAAGCGTGTCCTAATTTCTCCATTTTCTCTTTGTTTCTTTTCCCTTCATTCTTCCTCTTTCTTTCTTTATGTATGGGTATATCGAGATATTCTTTCTGACTTCTTTTCTTCTTTCTCTCCTTGTTTTCTCTATTTTTATTAAACTTTTGGTAGAAATATATGGATGCTAAAAGAGTGTTCAGGCGAACACGCTATTCCTTTGAACTGGTTATATAATATTTGAGTCCCAGAACAGGGAAGATTCCACAGTAGTGGAAAGAATATATGGTAATTCCATTGCCTCAAGAGTAGTGCAAAGACCGATGCATCCAACTATCGACCAATCAGGACTGAAGTTGGGGCTCGCATTCAGAAAAGGGTTGGCAAAATCTCTACTTTGTAACGAATAGCATGAGTTTACTAAGGGAAGTTCATGTTTAAGCAACTTGCTCACTCACATTCTACAAAAATATTACTATTGAACGAGACAAGGGGAATGGATACACCATGATACTTTTGGATTTTGCTAAGGCTTTTCATAGAATATATCATGGAATACTGCTGCATAAATTGGAGAAATTGGGTGTGGATTATAAAATATTAGCATGGATAAAAGGATGGCTGACTGACAGATATCAATAAGTAGTATATCGGAGATGTTAGTCTGCAAGATTGGCAATCCGAAGCGTTGTTTTAGCTTACACACCCCTTGGCGTGCTTCGCACCTCAAAACATCCAGCCGAATCCAACGCTGCAATAAAACTTGTTAGAGCACGTTAGACTGCCGAAGAAGAAACGATCGTCGCCGCTCATGAGATACTTCGCAAGTGGGGCAGTAGGCGGCCTCCTAGGGGCGATTCCTGGACTCCTTCGGATTTCTGACTGGCCCGTTACGTTATTCCTCCCTTCCAAGGTTAGTCAACAACCCTAGTAGGTTAAGTTTCTCCCCTTGCAATAACTCATGAGATGAAGGCTCCGACTCTTATAGGCCGGAGGCAGAAAACTCGTCGAGTGTGATTCCAGATGTCTGTTACTTGTTTGGAGGTGATCCTGCCACCCATACCAGCGGCGTCCTCAGGAAGGGAGCTAAACGAAAGCTCTGCGAGAACTGTTATCAAGCCATTTCTTCAAGTTCTCATCATGCTTGTTCTGGTGGTAAAGGAGTTCCAGATCTCAGACACTTCGGTCTGCGATGGCGCATTCTCCACCGCAGTCGGCCTTGGCGTGCATCGCACCTCTAAACATCCAGCCGAAGCCAACGCTGCAATAAGAACTGAGCGCGTTAGAGCACATTGGACTGCCGAAGAAGAAAAGCTCCTCGCCGCTCATGAGATCGAGTTGACGGCTCGAGGGATAAAGAACATCAATGAGGCTTTATTTAGGGTGTTCCCATTAAGACCTTTGGATGCCATCAAGTGCTATAGACTAGTTACAAAGCCTTGGGTCAAGAATTGACATACTCCTGCCACAGGTAGGAACAGGTAATACCTCCGTACCTCCTGTCCCTGCCTCTCCATCTTCCAGCCTCCATCCTGCTATTGATGAAGACGCTTTGATTTTCAGACTGACATCATCTGTAGATGATCCTGCTCTTTCGGAATATAACCATTAAATTATTAAATCTCTCATCCAGACTCACCTTTTGGGAATGGATATCACATATCAGTTAAATGACTACTTACGTGCTGAATTCTCCGAACACTTGATGCCTCGTCAATATCAGCCTACATCTCATTCTACAATGACTTTGTCAAATAGGAAGCAGAGGAAGATGATCTATGCAGTTCCTCTATAAAAAGAATAGAGGGCAATGTGCCAAAACCATCCTTGAAGGTGCTTCCCCTCCACCTCTAGCAGACTTACATGATGATTTTGTTAAATTCTGAAGTACAGTATTTTCTTCTCCACCTCCACACTTCCCTGATTATGACCAACCTACGATATTGAGGTCCATTCCTGCCCTTATCAGCCTGTCTTCTCCATGCAGGTGATCAAAACAGCTCTTCCATCCAATTTCTTCGCCTTCAGACCTAACGGCTTTTCTGCAGCTAGTCTTCGGAAGGTGCCGTTGAAGATTCTTCAATAATTATTGGACATTCTCCTTTCCAGTAAAGCATTACCACCATACCCAAGCGCTTCAAGAACTATCTTCATTCCGAACAAAGAAACTTCAATCCGTGCATCAGACTTTAGACCTAATACCATCTCCCCTGTGATACTTAGATTCTATCATAAAATTTTAGTTAAACGACTTCAGCAATATATATATATATATATATATATATATATATATATATATATATATATATATATATATATATATATATATATATATATATATATATATATATATCTTCTTTCTTTTATTCTCTCTGATTCCAGACGTTGCCTCAAGCCTCTAATACATGGCGTCGCTGGACCTCCAAAAGGTATTTGATAGCGTCTCACTTCCTGCTCTCCTTCGAGCGCTGTCTATTGCTGGATATCCAGAACCCTTTCTTTCCTATGCTATGGAGTTATACTTGGGTGCTTCATCACTATCACTACAGGGTCCCGTGCGACTTCTATTCCGCAGTGCGGGGTGTTCTCCAGGGTGATCCTCTATCTCCACTTTTCTTTAACTGCGTCATAAATGAGTTTCTTCTCTCTCTTCCTAGCCATAAAGGCAGTTGACGTTTTCTCTATTCGAGGCCTTTCTATTAATGTAGAGAAGTCCTGCTCTTTAGTTCTTGTCCCCCCTGGTCGTGACAAGAAGCTTAAGGTCGACACTATAGAGTTTTCCCTGCAAAGGGAGGCCTTTGCCGTTGCACGCTTCGACCATCCTGGAAGAGTGGAGATACCTCGGTATCATGTTCACAATAAATGGAAGGTCTTCTGTCCCTTCTATCCTAGAAGCTGGGATTGCTTCTTTGAGGAAAGCTCCTCTCAAGCCCCAGCAAAGACTGTTTCTCCTTTCCCACTATCTCCTGCCTCGCTTTTACCACAAGTTGGTGCTTGATAGGATATATAGCTCGGTACTGTCCTGAATGAACAGGGCTATCCGTTCAGTCGTGAGATCATGGCTCCGTCTGCTGCCTTACAACCCCTAGTGCATATTTCCACGCGAGGATGAAGGACGGGGGGCTCGGGATTCCATCACTTAGATGGGTGATCCCAGGCCTACGGCTGTCCAGAATCGAAGTTAGAACTATCTTCTTCCCCTATCTGCAGAGCGGGTTTCTATAGCCCATTTAATACAAGAAGACTTTAGGCGGGCTAAAGGCTGGTCCCATTACCAAGGTACCGTTATTGAGTCAACACCCGAAGAACACAAGAGATGGATATCTTTGCTGCACTGTTCTGTAGATGGTGCTTCTTTAAAAGAGTCATATCTGGTGCCTTCCCAGCATGTTCGAGTATATTGATCTCATCAGGACGAGGATCCATGCACTGCCCACTCGAACCCGCACAGCTCAATGGGGTAGCGATGACTCAAACTGTAGGGTTGGCTGCCACTACAGTGAGACATTGTCTCATATAGCCCAGTGTTGCTTCCGCACCCATAGGGTCCGCGTGCGGAGGCATGATGTCGTGGTCTCCATTCTGAATAACCGCTTTAAGAACAAAGGTTGGCATACCGCAGTGGAACCACATGATAGGACCTCCGTGGGTTTGCGTAAGCCAGACTTAGTAATTAAAAGTGATGGTGACGTTTGGGTAGTTGATGCCCATGTGGTGGGAACAGGGCGCCCATTAGCCTATAGCCATAATAATAATAAGGTAAACTATTATAAGAATAACCAAGATCTAGTTAGTAAGATATGGGAGGAGCATGGGAAAACTCCGAGGTTTACCATCTCTTTACATGGCGTATGGAGCGCAGATAGCTTTAAGGACTTAAAACGGCTTGGTCTTACGCAGAAGGATATAAAAGCTCTTTCCTTGAGGGCCCTACAGGACACACTTGTGGCATGGCGTTGCCACCAGAGAATGACTACAATGATAACTCGAACAGGCAGAGGGTGAAACACTTGTAAAGGCTTAGGCCTATATCAAGTCTGGACGAGATGTCTGCACGTGATGTAAGGGTAGCACTGCCCAAAAACAGTACAAAGATTAATAATAAAAATAAATAAATAAATAACTAGTGGTGTACCACAATGATCGGTGCTTAGTGCTCTGTTATTTTGTCTGTATATTAATGATATTGGGAAGGATTTGACAGACGTCATACAACTATTCGCTGATGATGCAAATAGAGGTAGGATAATCAGGAATGCTGTTGATATGCAGTACTTGCAGAATGATTTGAATCGACTGGAATCATGGGCATTAGAAAATGGCTGTCATTTCACTGTTAATAAATGTAAAGTCATGCAATTTGTGTGATTAAATATAAGGTGGTATTATATTTGTGGGATTGTGTTCGAAGAAACTGATCACGCTAGAGTTCTTGAGTAGACAGGACGTTAAAGTTCAAGGGTCATATAGCAAAAATTGTAAATCCAACTCAGAAATTAACTGCAATGCTGAAAGGCACCTTGATATGTAAAGATGAGGAAGTCATTTTGCCTCTTTACAAGGACTTGATAAGACCTCACTTGGACTATTGTGCGCAGGTCTGGTGTCTGATTCTGATATATTGGATAGAAGGCAAACGAAAGTGTTAAAATGATATTGGTATTGAAGGTTGCAAACAGGAGAAAGAGGGAGTGATAGGAATGAGAGTTACACATTTCTGAAACGGTCATACAGAATTTCAGTAAATGGAATTTTTCATTTTATGGAGGGCGAGAGTGCACCCATCGTAGTTGAGAATGCATGTAGTCAAGAAGGGGATGAGTGCTAGATTTCTCTCTTATAGAGTGGTGCGTGATTGAAATGGTTTGCCATTCGATGTTGTGCTTGCAAGTAGCTTAAATGAATTCAAGAACAGGTGTGACAAGTTGTGCGAATAATGTTGCCTCCCTCAATTGTCTCTGACTGCTGGAGGTCTCTCTTAATAATATTTTTTATTGTTCTTTCAAATATTTACATATGTACAATGATCATCTATTCAGTATATTATTTTACAAGGTTCAGCACTTTGTGCTACATATAATGAGATTTCAATAGTAATGATGATAACATAAATTTTTTTAAAATAACAATCACAGTATTTACAATTATATTGTTCAGAGTTACATAAGTTATATAATATTACATGTTGTAGTTTAAGATTTTTTTTTCAAAGTTTGAAAAGGAATGATTATACAACAGTATTTACACATATCAATCAAAATATTGTATTTCCTAATTCTCACAAATACAGTGTAAACGCATTATTTACAGTTATTACATACATTACATACATTTGATTACATATGATACATACTTTTTTTTTTATCCTGGATGAGAAGTAATTTCTCAGCTTTCATCCTCGAAGCTTATACAGGGTGTTCGGGATAAATTTGACATATTTATAATTAATTATATTTTTCCGTAAGTTACATGTATTAACACACACTTCTCTTCATTTAAAAGTTTGGACCCTTCTTCATTCATATACAAGATGTCAGAAAGGATGGATAGCTGGAACCCACCTGAATCATGGAAGAGAATAACTTGTATCATGATGATTCGTGCCCGCCATCAAAATAAGGATATTACGACTGCTGCCCAATGTTCCCTGAATACAGTAAAAACAATCAGGCATGAACTAGAGACTTGCAATGGTGACTACGAGGATGTAGCAAGAAGAAAGATCCCTAGCAGACGATCTGATTGCATTCGTACAGCAGAATTCCTCGCAAATCTGCAGGAACAGGTGTTGAAGAACCCTGGCATTGGAATTCGGGCTTTGTTCGTGGAGTTGCTAACTGTAGTCAAGCCCTGGATAACAAGGGTAGCCAATGGTAGGCCGTATGTATGGCAGCAGGATTCGGCCCCTTGCCACACCTCTGGGAAAAGTCAAAAATGGTTGTCTGAAAATTTCTACGACTTCACCAGTCCAAATGTTTGGCCTCCAAACTCCCCAGACCTTAACCCCATGGATTATTTTGTATGGGGCGCAGTTGAAAAAGACACCAATCGCACTTCCAGTAATACAAAAGCCCAGTTAATGGATAAAATTAAAACAGTTTTTGCGGCCCTTCCCAGGGAGACTGTAGCATCAGCTTGTTCGAGGTTCCGAAGCAGAATTGAAGCTGTGATCGATGCTAATGGTGGTTATTTTGAGTAAATCTTGTTGATAGTATTGTAATTAACTCTGCCTGTAATGTTTTTTTGTCAATTCATTAAATTTAATAGATACAAAGAAGATTTTCTTTTTCCTTACGAAACTGTCAAATTTATCCCGAACACCCTGTATGTAAGCTTATCTTGAGGATGACACCAGTTGGTTATTATTTATTGGTTTGTTTGCTGTGTTGGGAAGCTACGAAACCTATGATTGAGAAATTCGCGCGCGCAAGCACGCACGCACGCACGCACGCACACACACACACACACACACACAAAGTAAATCTGTTTTGTGTGTGTCTGTGTGATAAAAAACAATAATTTCCGAGGAAATACATTTGTTGATTTTTGTGCGTATTATACGGATGTATTTAAAAATCGTATTAAGATTTAAAATTCAAATTATTCGTGTCATACTCTAGCATTTGCCAATGATAATCTAATATCACCACGAAGCGTAAACCCCGTTTATGTGTAGAAAGGTTTTTTACCTTGGATATATATTATGTTAAAGATTATCTTTTTATATATTATCTTTAACATTATATATACCCAAGGTAAAAAACCTTTCAACATCTTACTCTCATCCAGAGATTTTTATTTAATGAGGTCAAAGCACCTTATGGCAACTTGTTTAGGTAAAATTTATAAGCTCTATATTACTTCACCCTTGGCATTTTTTAGGTCTGGCTCCCACTGATGAAACCTCAATAAAGGTAGAAACCGGTATGGGTAGTGACCATTGCCTTAATGCATAGCATCATACATCTCCGCAAGGAAATGTGCTTTGCATTAGCGGAAAATTCTAATGAAAGTGATCAGATCTTATTCCACCTTTACCACGAGTTGCCTAGTGTTGCACTACGTGCAGCCGCAAACTTGACTTATTTGTCTGTTTGCTTACTTGAGGAAAAAGGTTTAAAAAACCTGGCTTATAAAATTGCTGTGTTTCTTTAACCCGTTTAACTGTGCTTCTCACAAAATCGGCATGCGTAAAGCATAGCTATTGTTCATTTGTCCTTTATGCTTTCAATATTGAAAATCATTATAATTAATAAATTAAAGTATTCAAAGTTATCCAGCAATTAATTGCATTGGACCAATTAAGATGAGCACTGTTGCGCTATGCACTCTTAAAACTTTCATGCATCGATAAAAATGAAATCATTCGGTCAAATTGACGTGAATTTTGTAGCCACACGACAGCATACCCAACCGAAATAGGCACGCGACGCCGCCACTGATATATGTATATATATATATATATATATATATATATATATATATAGTATATATCATACCTCAATATCTGTCAATCTTTCTACTTAATTTCAGCATAAGTTCAAGTACGTCGCGACTGAAAGTTTTACCATTTTTTTTCTTTCACTTCATTTTTTGGTGTGTTTTTTTAATATTTTTCTCTCCTTTCTTTCTTTCGCTATCTTTTTTTCTTTCTTTTCTCTTCATTACATTTCGGCCTTCTCTTCTTTCTTGTTTCTTCTTTTATTTCCTTACTTATATCCCAGTTTTTATCCTCTCTCTCTCTCTCTCTCTCTGATTTTTCTTCCTGGTTAAGCCCTAGCTTCCTCTTAATTGGTACACACTGGTTTGAACTCCGGCAATTTAGAGAGAGAAAGAATATGCGATATGATTCATAGTTTAATCCATTCCGTGCTAACAGCACGCGACAAAAATAGAGAAGTTTTCACAGGACTTAATCTGTCCAGAAGGAGTTAATAAATCAACAAAGACGTTGGGAACAAATAAAAAGATGTGAGAGCAGGCAAAGTTCCTGATCAATTAATCACTTTGACTAGCGATGCTATAAACAGCAAGAAAGGAAATCTAAGTAAGGGGGAGGAACCGTCAATGGGAAATGCACACGGAAAGCCTGTCCGTTAGGGTTCGATCGTTTCTCATTAACCTGTCGACAGACGTCAGGAACCGGCGAAAGGTACACATTTCAAAGCACCGGAATTCATACGGTGCATTTAAGAAGAATAAAAAAAAAGACTTCTGTGTTTCAGGTTAACAGCTTCGTGCAGTTCTTAATTTGCTAATACCCGCAAGTAAAATGATTAACGAGCGACCTAAATATGCACATTAAAACAGAGATTTCTTTTTCGCATACTAATTTTGACGTCACAAATGAATAAATATTTTTTAAATGAGAAGATAACTTTTTTTTATTAAACAATGAACTAAACATTTCCTTCGAAAGCTTAATCAGTTAAAAAATGGAATTAACCCTTTTGACACTTTTTCCATCAAGGCTTTCTCCTGTTCTTCTGTCCTTATAAGGACTGGCTTAAAGGGGCGAAACAAGAATGCTTTTCTTCTTCCCCGTTATCTGTAGAGGACAGTGTAGGGTTAAGGTGTTATTGAGCTACTAAAGCTCTGATCATGGCAGGAGGGTAACAGCAATAGCCGAGCCTCAGTTAGAACTTCATTGGCTGCAGCATTGCCATCCTTTTCCCGTGGTATGAAACCATCTAATCTCCGTTCACTGTTCTTAAAGTTCTTAAAAGAACTGGGCGATGGACTGTGTCCTTCACTCTTTATCCCGTCATCTGAATGAAGAAATTCTGTGTGGATGGAGTGTTGTTGAGCTAAAAAGCTCTAGTCATGGCTGGGTAACGGCAATAGCCGAGCCACAGTTAAAACTTCATTGGCTACAGCATTGCCATTTGTTACCCTGGAAGTCCTAAAAAGGGCTTTTAAATTCCCTGTTCTTCTGTTTTGTTCAACGTAAAAAATTAAAAGAAAGATATTTCTAAATAAAATAGGTGTCTTTTGCAACTAATGTTTTTATTTTAAAATTGATTTTAATCAAAATACAGTACATATATTTTGATTAATTTTATTGAATCGTTCAAAATTTATTATTTATTTGTATAATTTATGATGATCAAGTTTAATTTATTGATTTTAATTTTATTATCAAATACTGAATAATCACTTGTAATCAATTTTACTAAAAAAGTGATAATTATACATTGGAATTGAAAAGAAAAACAACACAATTTAGAGCATAAATACTCGAAGTTAAAGTACAAGGCCCAGAATTAGGTGTCGCATTAATCAAATCGCCCATTGTGCAACTAAACTGACATAACCTACATTTCAAGAGGTGAGTTTGCTCCTCCCTATATACACAGGGACGATTCACATGTACTTTTTTACATTGTCGTTGGATCTTCCTACACCGCATCGCAACCAATTTAAAGCTTTCCAAATAGTCCACTTTTCTCTGTGGCCTGATGAAAGACTTTCAGTAAGAAACAATGTAATATGGAAGAAACAATCTGTAAGATGATTGTTTCTTGTCTTCCATGAGACTAGTCTTGATTTTTCGAGTGGTTCAGTACGGCTTTCAAAGGTAAGAAGAAAACTTTCTCTGGATTCTAACCGTTGATAGACAGGTTGATATCCAAACAGAGGATGGTCTGTAACCATGGATGCCTTAAACCTCTCATTTCTAGCGACCATCTCTCGTCTAATATCTGGAGGTGCTATGCCAGCCAAACATTGTTTTCTCAATAGATTGTTTCAGGAAGTGTCTGTCTCAAACAACCAGTAATGAGTTCACATGTCTCATTTAAGGCGACATCCACCTGTTTAGTGTGGCAGGATCTACACCACACTAGGCACCCGTATTCTGCATCCGAGTAACATAGAGCCAAAGCAGTGCTTGAGCTTGTTTTCCCCAGGTAGTGCCGGATAGTTTTCGGAGAATACCCTTGTAGTTACCTCATGTTTGGTATTGAAACAATATCTTTCATAAGTGAGAGCACAGTCTACAGTTATCCCCCTAAATATTTAGGTGTTGGACAATGATCTAAGTGACTGTCTACCAACTAATTTGTAGTTTCCTTGTTGCTTGTTGATTCTTTAGGAAAGCACAGACTTGGGTTTTTAGTGGATTAGGTTTCAACTGGTTTTCGCTATAGTGAGGGCTGAGTTCAATCAGTGCTTCAGAGAGATTTTGTTCTACACTCTCTCAAAATGGTCCGCCTGAGGCAATGGCACGATCATCAGCATAGATAAAACGTTTTGTATCTTTGGGTACAGACTAATATTTGGTATAGGTGTTAAAAAACATTGGGACTAGAACATTGCCTTGTGGAAGTTCTGAATTCTCCAGTGACCACGTTGTCCTCGAAATTCAAAAAAATCTTCGATTCTGTAGAAAGCATCTAACTACTTGAGTTACCTTATAATCTTTCGTCATTATTTTGCATAGGTTACTTAACCAGATGCGATGGTTAACCGTATCGTAAGCAGCAGCCAAATCTATTAAAACAGCCCCTGTCAATTTCAAAGCCATCCTCAATATATTGTGTTAATTGAATTACTTGCGATGTTCAACTTTTCCCAGCTCTGAAGCCAGGTGTTCAGGAATAAGGAGTGAATCAATTCCATCATTCGCTCGAGAATCTTATATAAATGATACAATAGAGAAATATATCTATAATTCTTGTAATCACTTCCATCTTTTCCAGGTTTGAGAACTGTAGTAACTCTATCTCTATCTACAGGCCGAGCCTAAAAGGTTCGCGTTCAATTCTATAGGTCACTGTACCATATAACTATATTTTTTCGAAAACTTACGCCTGATATAGAATGTGAAAGTAAATTATAAACCTAGTGAAATTTTCTAAAAATCTCTTTATAATTTTTAGAAAATTAAACACTATTAATTATAAATTAAATAAACCTTTTATTTATTTACATGTCTTTAAATTATTAATTTGAAAGTTGGAGGGCCGTTTTTCAGGTGTGTGTGTTTTGCCACTATACAATATACGATGCAAAATTATGGTTACTGAAGTTTGAGAGAGTGAATCAATCGACCGTGAGATGCGGTGATTGATTCATTCAATCCAATACCCTTGGAGGGTAATGGATAGCAATGCTGTAGCTAATGAAGCTCTAACTGAGGCTCGGCTATTGCTGTTACCCTCCTGCCATGATCATAGCTTTAATAATAGCTCAATAACCTTATCCATACACTGTCCGCTACAGATAACGGGGAATATGAAAAGCATTCTTGCTTCGCCCCTTTAAGCCAGTCCTTATAAGGATATAAGGATAAGGTGAATTTGACCGGAGGAGATTCGGTTTTTCTCAATTGCTTGTTTACTTTTATGTGATTGGATGTGTCATTTTATAAAATTCAATCAGGTACAGACTAAATTCGATCAGTCTGTACCTGATCGAATTTTATATAAGGTTTTTCGGAAACTCACATTGCACTGGAGTTAACACAGTTTGAAACCTATTGTCTCCCCCTCTGCCTGAAAAATGCACGAGGTCTGATAGTGTAGGCTTTACCCACTATGAGGACCAGAGGTTGATGCATGTTATTTTAGGGAGGTAGGTTTTCACTTTGTTTTCAAGCGAGTTCTTGACACTCTTTTCCCCATTTTATTAGGGTACTATAAAACTAAAAATTGCCTCTACTTTGCGCGTTTTTCCAAGGCTTGGTTTTGCTGGCAGTCTTTTTTGCGGTTGCAGGATTCTCTTTGGGGATTCTCTTTGGGGACTCAAGACCCGAGGTCTTAAACAGAGATTTTGCACCTCGTTTTCTCGGTATGAGCGGGATTGACACCGACGCCCTGGTAGAGTCACTGGAGAGAGGATAGCCATAAATATACTGAAAAAGATTCTCAAAAAATTTGAACTTAATTTATATTCTATGTCGGGGGATGACTGCGACAATGTTCCAGCGGATGAAAGGCTGAACTTATAGGAGTTCTTGGTGATCTCTGCCCCCCCCCTCAGACTTCACGGTGGTCCGCGCGCGCAATAAGCGCAAAACCACGGCCTCTGAACCACCAAAAGAGGATGGAATGGAAGAAGACGGACCCGTTTCGGAATCGTCTACCTCCACTAGAGAAAAGATACCTCCGATTATACTGCGCGAAAAACAAAGATGGATGTCTCTAAGGGCTACCATATCCAATCTACAGGTCTCTTATAAGTACGCAAAAAATGTCGCTGATGGCATCAAGATTGAGCCCACTACAGTGATGGACTACCGAAAACTCACAGAAGAAATGAATATCATGGACATTCAGTATCACACCTTCTCACTTGGCTCAGAGAAAAATCTGAAGGTGTTTTCTCTGAGCCGGTGAGAGGACGCTTTTGAATGGAACAGCTAGGCCGTTCCAGCAAAGATGAATGAAACTCAGAATAAGTGGATGCTTTAACTCGTGTACTTAATATTAAACACCAATAAATCATCCCAAAACTACACAACGATAACTTACTGCTGATGCTGGAGTTACTATCATCTGGTTTGTTAATATTGAAATCCCGTTGATTGTTTCTTTAGTATTGACGACCGAAGCAACTCCTGTTATGTGGTCAATGTATTATGCGTGTGTTCTTATTACCGATTGCTCTGTTTTGCCGGATGAAAAACCCGAGTTTCCAGGAATAAAAACCTTACTATCTTTTTAAGAGAACGGATAACTCGTCTTCTATCGAAAATTCTTGTGCATATATTTAACTTATTTTCTATACGTCCTAGGTTAGGTTAAGAACCCATATTTTCCATCGCAATGGCTTCGTGCATAAGGATTGATTTACGGAGGATCATTTATAGCTGAAAAAGCACGAATATTCGTATATATTGTCATAAAGAAAAATTTAAAAAAATTAATGTGTCAGCAATTCATAAAAGTTGAAAACTGGTTGTAATTTGTAGACTTCGCCTGAAAACGTAGATATTCTCTGGTCACATTCCTGAATATGTTTCCATCCTTCCATTAATATTTTAGTTGCATTTTCGTTGCCATTGATAATTATTACAGTTATCACATTAAAACTTAAACTGTTAAAATTCTTCATGAAAATGCAGTTCTGGTATTTTTTGATCAGCATAACTGTTGCATAATCCACACTAAACTTTTAAAAGAGTTATTTAACATATAAAATTAGATTTAATTTTTTGGTAATTATCTTTTTTCGTTGATTTACCAGCTGTAATCAGTTAGATTTCCCAACTTAATTTGATAAGATAAGATGTTCGAAATTTGTTAAGGACGGCGTTCCCGTTTTGCAAATGAACCGGTCCTCACTAAGAATGGATAACTATGACATACCTTGATAAACGTCTAAAATCACATTATCTTCAAATATTTTTTTTTAATTTATTTGTAAACTGGTTGCAAACCCCAGAACACGTTATACAGATGTTTGTATGCATATACGTAACATATTTTCAACTTCCACGGAACTCAATATTAAAATATTATGGAATATTAAGACAGTCATTACAATAAAAAGGGTTCTGTGGATTATATATGTACGATTTGGCCTCAGTAGAGTGATGTTGGTCGCTTGATCTTTGCATCGTCTTGTACTGCTGTAATTAGGAGATGTCACGTGTATTTTTATATGATTTAAAGGAACATCGTCTCGCTTTCAGTATTTATGTAGCCAGTATTTATTTTCTACGGGCATAATCCGTTTGTAGGGGATTTTTCTCAAAGTACTTTACAAAGGAGGATTTCCGAACAAGACAACATGGTTTTAGGAATGATGAAACGAATTTAAAAAAAAAAAAAAAAACTTCCAATTTAGCAGTGCCAAATTAGATGACGTGAAAGTAATTTCTGCAGACAATCGTTGATCGAAACCGCCTGAATTTTGTCGTTACGGGTAGAAAAGCGAATTTTACATGCATGAGGAACGAAGGTAATAAATCAACTCAAGCTATGCTCTCCTGTCAAAAAACAATACGTTTGCTATGAAACCTGAGATCGTTCCCGTTGATGTTTTTCCCATTAAAATGTTTGCCTTCTCTATTCACTCGGTGACCTCGTGATTCATTTTTCACTTTGACGGAATGGAATTATCCTCCTGTCTGTAGCCGCCGGTTGCGTAAGAATCACATCACATTTTTGTAGTACTAAACAACAAGAGAATAGTGTGTGTGTGGGGGGGGGGTGAAATTATCTACAAGACTTCATAAATATATACTTAAGCGCAAAGAAAAGCCAAAATAGTGCAAAGGGAAAGCAATAAAATTAGTTTGCAATGCTAGAAATGCTCTACTTCACTGTTGTTGCTATTGGATTATCTCTAAAAGAATGGATTCCGATGTCAGATAGTGACGACTCTGTTTGACCGTCTTGGATGCGAAGCACGCTCATTAGGACTTTTCAACTGAAGGTGAGTTAGCCGGTATCATACGGTGATTGAAGGGTGACCTTTCCGGATACTTAGTTTTTTTTTTTTTCTTCCTACAACCCAGACAAGCTAGCCAGGGAACACACGCAATCAAACACAAAATTCTGTTGTAGGGAGAGCTAATACTTTATAAATTCGTTGCTTATTTGGATTTTTTTCTCTCTAAATCCTTAACAACATAAGCGTTTCAGATTCTTTACTTTTAGTGAGACGCCACTACTTTGATCGTTGTAGTAAAGCCAAATAATTTGGAGACATGGCGTGTGTTTTCATTAATTAACTTGTTTTGCAAATAATTTAAAATCACCAAAGAAATAAATATTTTTTACATGTTTACTTCTTTGGTTTGAATGTAAAATATTTTGGTAAAAAATATTTTACATTCAAAGAATCTCAGAACTCATCGTAACCAGAACACACCATATTCGCTTACGGAGAATCCTTAATAGCAACCGAAACTTGATTTTGCACAGCGTTACTTAGTATATAATGTAATGTTGTAGACCTCAATTACTCTAACAGTAACCAGCAAGAAATGTGTATATAAACTCAATTTAATAACATTCTTATGCATAACTGCTATCTGTGTGTTTACAACTGCTGCCATCTCGTATTCGATTTTTAAATGTCATTGTTTTGTTTATTATTTTTTCTTACATATAGGTTACTGTATACACTTATTTCTTCTGGAATTATATATATTAATATTTCTTCTTATTAAATACTTACTATTGTTATTGTTATGCAATATATTAAGAGTTACTGGCTTATTAGCCTTCAGGCCATTTAAAATTTTAACATTTCCATTTCCCACAATATAAACTCCATACCGAGCAAAACGGGATTCTGTAATTTGCTAGCCTCCATTTAAATCCATTTGTTTCATAAGAACGACATTTGGCGACCGTTAATGTTCAGTGACATTCATCTCTGTTCCTTTCATTAAAGAAGGGCGCTCTTCCTGCTTCGAATTCTCAGCGAGAAACAAGAAAAATAATCTGCAATGGCCCTGCTTGATTTATTGTTTCCAAGTTAGACACAACATCCTGTGAGATCGCACATTTCTCTCATTCCAGCTGCAAGCGCGTGTTTATTGTTGCTGTAAGCCACGACATCATTGATGACTTATAGTATTGTAGGCGGGACTAAACAGTCACGTGTTGTATTTGGGATGAAGAATTCTAGTTGTGATGCATGGATGTGGAGATATACTTAAGAAATGAACAAAAAAGTAGGTTTTCTTTGTTTTGGTGGGGGAGTTCTCATTAGTATTTCCAGTATTTTAAATCAAATATTTAATTTTCAATCGAATGTCTCCCTACAGACCGTCCCCAGTGGCATTAATATACAAGTGAAACTGTAGCGGTTCAAGTGCAGAACACTTTATGATACCCTGTTATCGCAGCCATAACAGTAGATGAGCAGATATGGTCTCAGCAAAGCTAATTTTAATATTTAAATTTAATTTGCAGTTACAGATTTAACTTGCATATAAATATTGCAACTGGCAATCTCTAAACAGATAATATACAGTTTGAAAGGGGATAATTTCAGATTCTACCCCTCACAAACATTTGGAGGAGGTCAAAATTAGCATTTTCTTATACATAGTATTTAATATAAAAAAAGTTAACAATATTCTAATATTATAATGATATATCTTATTTTACATAAAATATATGCTATTCTTTTCACACACCATTTTAATTTCTTTAACAGAAGTGTACAAATAATTTTATAATCATTTATTTTCTGAAACATTACTTTCCTGGAATGACTTTTAATAGGATTATATTTATTGATCGAGAGCATATAATGCATATTGATCGAGAGCATATAATGCATATAATATAATATATTTATTGATCAAGTGCATATAATAAATATATAATATAATATATTTATTGATCAAATGCATATAATAAATATATAATATAATATATTTATTGATCAAGTGCATATAATATAATATATGATATAATATATTTATTGATCAAGTGCATGTATAATGTAATATAATAAACAACTATGTTATACCAACTAGTTTCACCAACTAAGGCTGTTGGCATCTTCAGGGTACATAACTGATGTAAGGCACTAAAAAGTAAAAAACTATTCGATGAATCAATCGACCGTGAGATGCGGTGATTGATTCATTCAATCCAATACCCATGGAGGGTAATGGATGGCAATGCTGTAGCTAATGAAGTTCTAACTGAGGCTCGGCTATTGCTGTTACCCTCCTGCCATGATCAGAACTTTAATTGCTCAATAACACCTTATCCCTACACTGTCCTCTACAGATAACGGGGATGTTGAAAAGCATTCTTGCTTCGCCCCTTTAAGCCAGTCCTTATAAGGATAAGAAAAGTAAAAACTGTTACAAACTATAATCAACCGATTCCAATTATATTAAACAAAGAACAGAGCGCGTACAATACATGCATAGAGCGTGCATGACATGATATCACTTGTGATTTAGGAACGTTCTGTAGTTGGCACTGTAATTCAGTTCTGGTGATTTGAGAGATCTAATATTGGTCTTCCAGATCACGGGCAAGATTAATCCGTATACAGCGGGCAACTGCTGTGGCCTCTTTAAAAATTTGGGAGCGGAAGTTCTCCTCCATGTCAGGAATTGTGCTTCTATCCCACTCTATGGTATGGTTCGTTCTGGTCACTTACTTATAACAGGATACATGTTGAATCAATTATTTTTCATTTCAAAGTTTTAATCGGTATTGTAACAGTGTTTAATGGAATAAACAACGTGCAGAGAACTGACCTTTGCACGTTTACTTTTAAAAAAATACCTAAAAGTGGGTCACTTATATTTCCAAATGAAAGTTAATCTTCATACAGGAAATAATCACTTTGTGTAAAATGTGTCTGCTGGTTAACAATAAGAATACAATTGAAGAATGTGCTAGTGACAAAACAATACATTTCTGAAGAATTAAAACGAATGCAAGTAAGAAAATAAATACATCTTCGATGATTTATTATCATCGAAGAAAATGTTTCGATGTTTTCTTTCGATTTATTAAACTTCTAATAATTATTATGGACTAAATTTGTACTAAAAGTCAAGTCTTTGTTTCCAGTGCTAAATTAAACTTTGAAATAAATTGTATCTCTACGCATTCCCTAAAGAAATGAGTTCACGTCTTCAGAGGTTTTTTTTTTTGTTTTTTTTTTTGTTTTTTTTTTGTTTTTGTTTTTGTTTTTGTTTTTTGCTTGCTCTCATAGTTTCGTATCGCTAATGTGTTTATGGTTCTACTTACGCAAAAGTGGATTAATTTATCTTTGGAGACAAAAATCCTGTACTGGACTTTAGCCAAAACAATTCTCTATTCGTGCGTTTGATGTAAATAAAACACATCGATCTGTATTGTCCTTGAAGCTTTTATTACTTCCTCTTAACTTAATAGGAACACATTAAGTAATAAGTAATGGTTCTAATTACAATTAAATGTCTTATAAGCTAGGATTTACAGCTGTTTTTTTATTAAAATGATGAATGAAACAACAATTACGTACAGTAATGTACTGTAAACCGTTTCTAATAAAAGCGTACTATAAAAAGAAACAAGAAAACACAATAAATAAACAGACGATATATATATATAGGCCGTAATTTGCTTTCTACCACAACGAACAAGCAAATATTTGGTTTAATTACTGTAGCGACGACAATACAATTTATCAACCACAACCGGAATGAACAATAATTCAAAATAACAATATAAACAAAGGCGCATGCGTGATGTGATGTAGTAAAATGAGATTGCGGTCAAGGAAAACAACTGAAGCGAAATAAAAGACTTTATTTTATTATTATTATTATTATTTTACATGGAGAGTTAAGATAAAGCAGTAGTGGCAAATATCTCTTGTATTGTTTTTCAAGAAGGAAACGATATTTATACTATCACGAGATAGAATTTATTTAAAGACTTGTTGCGATCGAAAAAATTAATTCTGATGAGATTTGTGAAATTAAAGACGATGTGCCGAATATATTTCTCTATTTCTTAGGAATTGCAGCAATTTTTAAAAAATAACTTGCTTCCTTCATTTTTACTTAGAAACTTTTTTTTCTAAAAAATTTACTAGTGAATTTTTCGGGCAACGCCCGAATTTAGAATTTGTCGAGTTGGATTTATAAGAAGTAATTTCTTTGTTCTACGTCTAGGTTTTTGCTGATTGAAGAAGGTATGGGCAGGAAGGTTTAGTGTTAAAGGTCAACCGAAGAATAGAAATCCAATCCCGTTTGGAATTCATGGGATTACCAAACGTAAAATGGTGTACCTGAGAATCCAACTGATCTTTCAATTTGGAAAGATCAGTTGGATCTTCCAAGACTTAGCAGAATAAATCTACTATTCAGGAGTTAAAGGTATTCTTTCGAAATATTTTTATTTTCACCCCCCCCAGCACAACTGGGAACAAATCACATCATATTAAGTATAACGCATTGTGTGGTTGATAAAGTATAATATTTTAATTGCTGAACAAGGACAAGCGAATAGTTTCTCAATGATCGTGTTCTCCAAAGGTGCACCATTAAGATTCTTGTAATTTCAGATTAACCATAGGTTTTCCCATTGCCTTTAAGTCCAAGATAAGAAACTGAAATGCCTTGGAAACGACGTTTTAGAGTCCTATAATCTTGATATGAGTGTACATGCAGCGTGAACCTCTTTTTCATGTAATAATACTTCCCGCAATGTACTAAGTTGCTCTTCTTGGCAACAATCATGAGTTCAGTTTTTTCTGATGTCTAAGTTTAATAAATATGTCAAATAAATAAATATATTTAATAAATAATGAGATCTTTCATTGTTATTTCGTATATTACAATATATTAATAATATGTGTAAATAAATATATTCTGTGAGGTAACGTCTCACATCATCTTTGAGTATAAATGGACACCGAGATCAAGCAGAGAGAAGAGGAAGAGAAACAGATAGAGTGAAACACAGTAAAATGAATGATTAAGAAGTGTCAGTTGATTGATCACTTATAGATGTTGATCCACTGCATGCTTCAAAAATCGATCCTTTAATGTATCTCTCATTAAAGGAAAAGTCCCAAAACGGAAAAAATATAAACCAAAAACAAGAAACGATAAAAAAATGGAGAGAGCGTTAAAAACATTTGTATAACGAAGAATAAAAATCTATAAAACCAAGAAAGCAATCAATCATAGAAAGCCCGGAAGATAAATTGTAACTTGATCCTAATTAAAAAACAAAATCAGTCAAGTATTTGAGCCTCCATATCGACAGCAATCTGAAGTGGAACTCCCACACCACTTTTTTAACAAATAAGTTAGGTTCATAATTAACAAAATATATTACTGTATGTTAAACAATTGTAAATGCAGCATTCATAAGATGCTTGTACTATTCCTGGGTAAATTCCTCACTGCAATATGGCATCACTTGTTGGGATGGAGATTATTACAACAATCTGCTTCCATTAATAAGAATACAAAAGAGAATAATTAGAACCATAACCACTACTGACTCCCACATTCAACCAACGATCTGTTTGTCATGCATAATATTCCACCATTACAGAAATTATATCTCTATAATTGTCTTAATTGTCTATTATTCGTTAAAAGGAACGTTGAAAGTTTCTTGGTATATAATGTAGACTATGGATTACGATGAGGCCGGAACATGCTGGTAGTACCCAAGGCAAACAAAGAAATTTTTCATAAATCCTTCGAATACCTAGCAACAAGCAGCTACAATAAACGCCCAAATGAAATTAAATCTATAACCTCAGCTTATGCATTCAGAAAAGGATTGAGAGACTACCTCACGGGACTAAACAATGTTGACAATTACTTTAAACGTATAGTATAAGAGACCATTATAACTCACATATCATATCCAATTCAGGTATCAATATACTAACTAGTTAATTTAATTAGGAGACTAATATATTAACATGTACATCAAATCAAACCGTGCAAGGTGAGCCCTCATAGATACGGTCACTGGACTCGTAGTGACTGTTTCGAACTAATTTAATTCTCTAGTAACCAGTATGGCTAAGGCCCTTGGTTACACATAAATACACAAACTAACTTACTTTATCACTAAAACCAGTAACTTAAACTACCAAACCTATCCTATATATATATATATATATATATATACACACACAATTTTGAATTTTGGGACACCCTGTATATATATATATATATACATGGTGTCCCAAAATTCACGCAAGATTTAAATTTATTTAGCACCATTTGTGCTGAAAAGTGTTGCCAACGAGAAAAAAAGGACAGTGTGACAGCTGACAGTTCAGGGTTATTAAAAATGACCACACACAGCGAAAAGAGTTCGTTGAATGGATTAGGAAACAACAACAACAAGTGGATGCTTATTTTTCGAACAAAATCATCTTCAGCTATGAGGCTCATTTTCATCTTGATGGCTTCGTTAATCGACAAAATTGTCGCATTTGGGGTTCAAAAAATCCACGAGTGATTGTTGAGAAACAAATGCATCCACAACGTGTCACTGTTTGGCGAGGATTTTGGGCTGGAGGCATCATCGGTCCATTCTTCTTCGAAAATGCGGCTGGTAAGGCAATAACAGTTAATGGTGCTCGCTAACGCGACATGATAATCCAGTTTTTTGTGCCTAAATTGCAAGATATGGATGTGGACGACATGTGGTTTCAACAAGACGGTGCCACATGCCATACAGCCCGAGAAACAATTCAATTACTGCATGAGTCATTTCCTGGTCGTGTAATTTCCCGTTTTAGTGATCAGAATTGGCCGCCCAGATCATGTGACTTAACGCCGTTAGACTTTTTTCTTTAGGGTTTTTTGAAGTCTAAGGTTTATGCCCAACAAGCCCACGACCACCCACGCCTTGAAGGAGGAAATTGAGCGCTGTATGAACGAAATTCAGCCACATTTATTCACAACGGTCATGGAAATTTTCGAAAAAAGAGTGCGTATGTGCCAGCAAATCCGTGGAGGCCATTTACCCGATATGCTATTCCATGCATAACCCTATACTGTATACTTTATGAATCAATAAGAAATTACAATTTTTAATTAAAAACCTGTATTTTCTATCAAAATTACTTCTTGCGTGAATTTTTGGGACACCATAATAGCCAAACATAAGTGTAAATACCAACAGAAAATGATAGTATTACTTGAACTGTATTGTATAATAGTGTACATTGAATTGTATAATATAATATAAATATGTATAATACTGTACATTGAATTGTATAATATAAATATATAATATAAATATCTTGTATACTTGATGTGAAAGATAATAATAAACTGTTAAACTACAAACTACAAGATTCCCTCATGAAGGCACCAATGTTCCTTATAGTCCTTATAAGGACTGGCTTAAAGGGGCGAAGCAAGAATGGTTTTCATCTTCCTCGTTATCTGTAGAGGATAGTGTAGGGATAAGGTGTTATTGAGCTATTAAAGCTCTGATCATGGCAAGAGGGTAACAGCAATAGCCGAGCCTCAGTTAGAACTTCATTGGCAACAGCATTGCCATCCATTGCCCTCGAAGGGTATTACTCGTTCCACCATCCGAAATAATACCGGCACTGATGTTGACATTTGACATTCATGTCTTTAGGGGTGAAGCAAAATGCTTTTCATATTCCCCGTTATCTGTAGTGGTTACAGTGAGCGTAAAATTTAAGAGCAGTTTGCTCGCCCTGAATGGACATGGAGATTATGCATCGTTATAGAGGGCTAATATAGCTTTTGGTTTTCTATATTTGAATGTGTCCGTTGGCTCGTATGCTGCAGCTTGTTGAACCAAATCGTTGGGATGTGTGGATGTCTTTAGGAAAAACTTGGATGCTAAGGATTGTAGAAAAGAGAGAATATAGGGAATATTTGTGTCTCTATGGAGTTGATTGTTTCTAACATACCACGGGGTATTCAGTATCATTCTCAAGCACTTGTTCTGCACTCGCTGTATTTTGATAATGTTAGTATTAGAGGTGTGGCTCCAGGCAGGAGAGGCACAGGTGATTATAGGACGAATCGTCAACTGGTATAGCTGCAGTTTGATTCTGTTGCTGAGCTTGCTATTTCTATTAATTAGCGGATGGATCTGAGCTATGGCTTTAGATGCCTTTGAGCACGCAAACTTGATGTGTTGGTTGAAAGATAGCTTTTTGTCGAGAATTACACCCAGGTAATTTGTTTTTGTCTGCCAGGAAATTCATCGTCCTTATTCCCTCTTTTACCTTGCGGTTTCGAGGGTCCATTGATCATCGGACCTCACTCCGTTTACAGGATAAGGTGGTCAGCCTTATGCCACGGTGTATCCTATGGCCTGTAGTGTTAAGTTCTCAAGGCCAGTTTGCCTGCTTTGCGGGATGAAAACCCCCAGAATAAACTGGGGAAAAAACCCTGCTGTCCACGCCCAAGACTGGCTAACTTGGTTATGGCTGAGGAAGATCCTTCAGCTCCTCACGTCAGCGACGGGAATCGAACCTAGGACATTCCCCAGGCATATGGTGGTGAAGCGCATAGCCACTAGGCTAACCGCGCGGACCACTGCCAGGAAATTTTGGTATTGAATAGTAACGCATCTGCTGCAGAAGACATTGGCCTTTTTGAGAAAAGAACGGCTGAGCTTTTCAGGGGTTGAACTTTCAATCTCCACTTGGAGAACTAACCCTCCATCTTAAGAAAGTTTTCTTGAAGCTTTCTAGTAACGAAGTGGGGTCTGAGAGAACTGGTTAGTATTGCCGTATCGTCCGCATACAGGGACAAAATGGAAGTCATCGGATTGTGTGGGATGTCGGACATGTATACAGAAAACAGCAATGGATCCAGTAGAGATCCCTGCGGCACTCCAGCAAAGATATGGTGCTGGGACGATATAGAACCGTTGATTTTAACTTGCATTGATCTATTCTGAAGATATGAATGGATTACACGGACCATTTGTAGTGAGGTACTGGCTGAGATAGGTTTGTGCAGGAGTCCAAAATGCCATATTTTGTCAAATGCTTTGGATAGGTCTAGGAATACAGCTCCTGTGCACTGGCGCCAGTTGTAACTGGTGGTGATGCATTCGAAAAATCTGTGGATTTGCTGGGTAGTAATATGGTGTTGCCGAAAACCAAACTGTTCTTTAGGGAGGATATTTAGGTCATTTACTGAGGTTTATAGTCGTGGAGACCTTTTCCACAACCTTACCCAGATTGGGGATGAGACTGATTGGACGATAATTTTGCGGTACGTTTGGGTGTTTGCCTGGCTTATGTATAGGAATTGCATCCGCCAGTTTACAGGTGGAAGGAAAATAGTGAAGTCTCAAGATTGCATTTATTATACTGGTCAGGTGCACTACATCTTTTCGAGGCAGCAGCTTGATCACCCTGTTTGACATGCCGTCTGGT
The DNA here is from genome assembly GCF_054136105.1 of Typopeltis vanoorti. Classification (NCBI taxonomy): domain Eukaryota; kingdom Metazoa; phylum Arthropoda; class Arachnida; order Uropygi; family Thelyphonidae; genus Typopeltis; species Typopeltis vanoorti. Next base: position 45,510,322 of record NC_143561.1, on the reverse strand, counting down.
CCAGGAGATTTATTGTTCGTAAGTATTTTTAATAATATCATATAATTCAACAGGTGATGCAGGTGCAATATGGTCAGCACTTGTATCTGGGAGATTTAATGCATGTCTGACCTGTCTATGGATTTTGTACAAGTGATTGAAATCTAACCAAAACAACCACCCCTCCTGTAAAAGCCCTATTGGTTACGAAACAAGCACCACAGAATCCGGATGCAATTTAATTGCTATTGCTTTCTTTGGCCTACCCTTGGTATTGCTGGCAGTCCTTTGCGGCTGCGGGATATTCTACAGAAATTTCTGCTGGCCGGTCTTTAGACCTTCGGGATTTTTATTAACGCTCATACGCAGTTAAAACGACATGAGCGTACCTGACCTAGACGTATTCACTGATTTGCTCGAAAAAGAGCCTGCTCTTGTACTTATTGATAAACTCCAAAAGAAGTTCAAGTTGAGATGGCCTACTAGCATGATCGACCCCGACATCATTCTCGAGTCACTCGATAAAAGGCTAGCACTCACTTTTATTAAAAAGCTTCTCAAAAAGTTTGAACGGGATTGGCTCGGCTACTTAAACTTATATTTTTCACCTGAATTTTTCACCTGAAGTGGACGTTGAGGAAAATGAAGCCTCTCCTCAAATGTAGAAAAAGACTCATTATTGCTTATTATAGTATACTTATTTATTAATTAAGATGGTGTATTTGTGAATATACAATATATCTATTTATTTCTATTTAATAATTTTAATATTACATTTATAGTAAATAATGAAGATGTTTATATTAATTTATATATTTGTTTATTAATACAATCTTATAGATTGATTATTTATTAATATGTAATAAATTCGCAAGTTAGTGAACTACAGTGTTGACCATAACTTACATATAATAATGTACACGTAGATATATTCATGTAGAAGCTTATTACAGTACTTTAGGCACATTACAGCACATACAGAGTACACAGTACATTACTGTGTACGCTGTATGTGTAACTGCTTAAGGATTTCTGTCGCTAGTACTATGCTGCTTAATTTAGTTAAGGAATCCTAATATAAGGGGAGGGTTAGCGAGGAGCCAACCACCCCTCCTGTAAAAACCCTATTGGTTACGAAACAAGCACAAGAGAAGCCTCAGAATTCGAACGCCTTTGCGACGATAATTACTAATCGTTTTGTGACCAGTAATATACGTAATTTGATGAAAGAAGGAGCTCTTTTTAATGTGACGAATGTCTTACGACAGTATAACATTCGCCACATTAAATTCGGAGGAAGCTAAAGATTGTTTCTACGAAGTCCTTGAGCGTACTTATGCTAATCTACCGTCCTATGACGTCAAGCTAGTGGTGGAAGATTTCAACGCGAAGCTGGGGAGAGAGCGTATGTGGCACCCTTTCGTGGGTAGTGAGAGCCTACATGAGAAGTGCAATGATAACGGGATCCAACTTCCGAGTTTTGCCGCCGAAACGGGATGCTTTGCAAAGAGCACTATGTTTGCGCATAAAGACGTCCACAAGCAAACCTGGAGATCGCCAGACGTTAGAACAGCTAACCAGATAGACCATGTACTAGTGTATCGACGTCACCACAGCTCCATCTCGGATGTGAGGAGTTTCAGAAGAGCAGATGGAGATAGTGACCACGATCTGGTAGCCTAATATTTCAGGCATAGAATTGCGGTTCAGAAGCCCGCGTGTCCTACCACATGATCGGCATGGGACCTGGACAAGTTGAAAACAGCGGAAGGCAAGCGGACTTTCCAGTTAGAGTTGCAGAATCGTTTTGGTGAGTTACAGGAGGAAGAGGATGATCCGGATGGGATGTGGGACACCATCAAAAATACGGTCGCGTTAGCTGCCTCGAGAACTATGGGAAAGAGAAAGAGGAGGAGAAAAGCATGGTTTAATAGAGAGTGTGAAGAAGCTGTAGCGAAACTAATGGAAGCACTATTGAACTACCTAGCGGATAGCAGGAATAACGCTGCATATGAGAGGGTGAGAAGAGTGATGAATACATGTCTACGCAGGGAAATGCGGAAGTATCTTAATGAGAAAGTGGTCAGTATAGAGAGAAATAGGGTGACGAATAATGGACGGGAGATATGTCGGACGATCAAAGCCATGCGTGGTGACCAGAAACAAGCTGCAACCATAAGAGATGAGAGTGGAAATCTAATAACAAACTCAAAAGATGCTCTCGCTCGGTGGCGTAGATATTTCGCGATCTTGCTGAATGTCAATGCTGGAACGTCAATATCGGAGGATTATACTGCTTATCAAACTGCTGAACCATTTATTGGAGAGCCGACATTTAGTGAGATTACTCGTGCTATCCGCATGCTGAAAAATAATAAGGCTCCAGGGGTGGACTGCATACCGGAGGAGCTCCTGAAGAATGGCGGGTACGTCCTATTGGAGCAGCTGCACCGGCTTATCTTGATGATCTGACGAGAAGTACAGCTGCCGGACGAGTGGAAGGAGTCGCTGATCACCCCCAGTATATAAGAATGGAGATAAGGCTCAATGCGGTAACTATAGGGGCATCTCACTGCTGTCGACTGGCTACAAGGTGCTGTCTAACATCATGCTAATGCGCTTCACACCATATGCAGAAGAATGCCTTGGTGACTACCAGACGGGCTTAAGGAGGAACCGTTCTACAATAGACCAACTCTTCACGCTGCGCCAAGTTTTTGAAAAGTGCTGGGAATATAACAGGAAAGTTCATAATATTTTCATAGACTTTTCTAAAGCCTATGACTCAATGATACGCCCAAAAATATGGCAGGTGTTATAAGCGCTAGGAATTCCTCAAAAACTCAGAAAAATGGTGCAGGTGTGCGTAGCTGGTTCGAGAGCAAGATTGAAAGCAGAAGGTGACCTGTCGGACCCGTGTCAAGTACAGACTGATGTGAAGCTGGGTGATGGGCTATTTCCGATTCTCTTCAATCTAGTGTTGGAAAAAAGTAATTAGAAACACACAGCAAGTGGCAGGTCGAATCGACATGTAAGTGCAAGTTAGGATTCTTGGCTACGCGGACGACCTGAACGTCATGGCACATCAACTGGACGATACAGTGGTATTGGTTACTGCTATTTAGGAAGTTGCAGAAGAAGTTGGCCTGAATATAAACGCCGAGAAGGCAAAATAGCTTTTTATGAGTAACCATGCTGCTTCCAGAGGGAGCTGCACAGTTTGAGAGGGTGAAGGTGTTTAGGTACTTGGGTTCTTTCGTGACTGAAGACAACAAAGTTGAGGCTGATGTCCAGAGTCGGGTAAATGCTGCGAATGTGGCCTATTATCAGGTGCGTCCCCTTTTCGCCTCACGCTTGCTGTCTTGGACTACAAAGGTGGGACTATACAAGACTTTGATCAGGCCTGTTCTCTATGGTGCTGAACGTGGACTGCCACAGCAAGACAAGTCGATCACCTGAGAGTATTCGAGAACAAGGTGCTACGACATATCTAGGGAGAGGTCATGGCAGACGTAGTCTGGAGGAGGCGGTCCAATGCTGCCGTACACAACTCCACAGATGTCTTGATGGAGCTGCGAGCACGGCGTCTTCTGTGGCTGGGGAACCTGTACAGTATGGGCCCCGAAAGGGCTGTGAGACAAGTGTGGGAAGCCCGATCCCAATCAGCGAGGCCGCCAGGGAGACCGAGAAGGAGATGGGCGGATCAGGAGAAGGAAAACCTGCAGGCTGTCGGGCTGGAGACCAGAACGTGGCGGACAGTCGCAGAGGACCGTGCGCAGTGGCGACATGTGGTGCTTGAGGACAAAATTTCCCCCCGGCTGATAGCGCCTGGCTAATGTAATATAATGTAGATATATTCAAAACTTGGAAAATATAATAAAAAGGGTAAATACTAAACATAAGACATAAGATAAATGTTTTTTTTTTTTTTTTTTTTTTCAAGTATATAAATATTCGATTGGCTTAACACATCAAATTTCTCTCATTCCGTATTTCGGAAAGTTTAATTTAGAACGGTGCGTATAAAACTGATTAAGGTTTTTTCTTTGAGATTGTAGAACAGGGATAAATCGATGTGCATGAAGTGAGCTATCAGTTTCCCAGAGGGAGGGATATGGGAGGGGATACCTTGTTATTACGTTCTCGGACGGAAAATAAGTAGCTCTTTTACGTTTATGCATGCTAGCTAGAAATCGGCAAACCATGTAAGCTAGGAATAAGTTGGTTATCAAAATCAACCAATATCCTCTTATAGTGGCAGAGATAACGAAAATAAATCGTAAAAGTTTACACAAGGAATACGGAGAATGTTGCTATCTTGCTGATTGGGACTATGGAAGTTCAAGCCGGTAAATAATGGAGAATGATAGGATCCCATGTGGATGAGTATTGCTGATAGCCCTGAAACAAAGGTGTTATAAATGAAAAGGAATGTAAGAGCAGTTTATTTCTTTCGCGCTATAAAACTCAGGCGAATATACAAAGCATTTTTTTTTTTTGTATGAAATTAAACGCTCTCTGATTTCGGCAGCAGTTAATTGTCATAAACAACTTTTATCTATTTATGAAATCAAATATTTTAAACATTCTGATTTGTAATCGCTATTTTTTTTATTTCAAACTAGAATAGAAACGAAACTCTCTGTCCAATTCGTTTCGAACTAAATTAGATTTATAGAATTTATGACGTCAGACAACAAACAGTAAATGAACATAATTTGTAAACAATACTAACACCACTCTCATCGTTGACGCTGATTCAACAATGAGCGTTCGTATTGTTTTATTATTGAAATATGAAATGAACATAATTTTAAAGAATGTAACATTTAAATACGCTTATTGACTGTTGTAAAATCATGCGTAATTTTTTTACGGACGATAATACACAGTTTATTATCGTCCGTTATTCTTTCACGTTCCTACCATCTTCAATGCTATATTATGCAAGGTTTTCTTATAATGAGAATTTAGATGTATACTTTTTCTTATTTAATGACATCTCTTCAAGGGATTATAAGCGAAATCTACTTTCATCCTCGCAATCTACTGGAGACCGTTTCCCACACCTGCTTCCAGCGAAAGTAGGTTTTCCCTTTGCTTCTATTATTCTATTTAAGCATAGAAAAAAATGTAAATAAAATAAACCTCTGAAAAAAAGCTTTGTTCTTGTTTAATTACAGTCGAATTTCTGCATGATAAGCTCACTTTAAATAGGTATTTGAGCTGTAGTCGATTACAACTCACTAAAAAAAAGTCGGTAAATTAAGTCCTCTGTTCTTCTAGAATGATAGATGAACCCTTTTTCTTCTTCTTCTAGACATAAGAAATCCCAACAGAAATCCTGCATTATGTTCCTCCAATCGATATTTTTTATTTATTTCTTTGTTGTAACTTCAGCAGTAATCGACATAACAATAATGTTTGATTTTTCTGACAGAATTCAGTAAAAGAAAGTATGGCCCCATTACTCTTTTAAGTTCTAATTTAAAGTCCAAAGATAAGTGTCATTGGAAATGAAATTTTGAAATTTTAGAAATTTGCGTCAGTTTTAATAAAAAAAAAAAAAAAACGAAAAATGAACGAGAAAGGAAAAAATGGCGCATATTTCTAAACGTTCAATTTAAGTATTCGATTTTAATAATTACAATTTGAATTAGAATTGATAAATTAATATGCCAATCGGCATAGCGTTTTTCGAGTTTTACACAATATTTAAATCACTATTTTAGGGATTGGGTGTTTGCATAAACAAGTGCATTTTCCCCCCCGCATTCCCTTTCTTAGCCTTCACCGTAATTAGTTGAACTTTGTTGGCACAAGTAGAGTTTCCCCCCCTCTAACTCACACTATTTGAGAAATAAATACATAGGTTTTAGACTTTACTGCCAACAGATGGCAGCAGTTTTCTGCCATACTTTCGTCTCTGAAAAGTCTCGATATTCACTGACAAGTCTTGAGCTCAACAATCAGTGAAGGAAAGCCCGAAGGTCAAAAATTAGCTGCCCATCAACTTTAAAAATGTGAGTGTGAACTACTGGAAACCGTCCTGCTCTCCGTAGAAAATGACAGATACCAGGGCTTTACATATATACTATTTGATACCTAGTAAGATTTTTAGTCGGATTTTGGTATAAATCTTAGATTGAATTTAGAACTCATACATTTTAGAATTGCCATTTTAGAATGTGAAACATTTTAGAATTTTATTTCTAGATATTGATAGTTTTTCAATCTGTTTTAGATTTAATATGCAGTTTTCTAATTTAAAAATATACAGTTTTATGAAACATAAATACAATTTAGAATCGCAATTTTAAAATTCAAAGTATTTTTTACAATCACAGTTTTAGAATTCGAAATGCTTTCTTAGAGTCCTTTCCACAATTACGCAATCGGTTTAGAAATCTGGAACAAAATAGAAATGACAGAATATGAAACACAATTTTGAATCAATTTAATAGAGAATCACTATTTTCAAATTTGAAATTTAATCATTATAAGGTTCAATGGAATAACTACAGAGCATATAAAAAATAATTAAACAACACGTTTAATCAATCCTATATTTCGTCTAAGTCAGTATCTTATCGTCAAGAAAAATTATCAAAATTGCAAAAACAATAAGTGAAAAAATTTTATAGTGAAAGCTTGAACTCCTATTAGGAGTGTCCTCTGTTGGTACTATTGGCTAGCCTTAGCTGTATTATCTTTAGGATGTCAATATAACTATCTACAGCTATCGTCTTTAAAGTCTTTAAAAGAAAGTTTAACTTGCATTAATGCTAAGAAATTCACATTTTAAGGAACAACAAAAGTCTTGTGCCTTTCTATTTTTCTCGGAAAATGAAAAAAAAATGAATTAATTATGTTTGTATTTATTACTGGAAACAGTAAACATGATCGATGCAAAGCAAAACAGAAACCGCTAGCGAAAAGACAATTCCAGCTGGATATTCAAAGTCAGTAATAGCCATACTTTCTTGGATAATCACATCTCAGCAGGTGCTTTTATTAAATCCCAGACTCGACAAATCGCAACGGATCATCAAACACTAAACAAAGGGAAAACTAAAAACCTAATTCTTACAATGTCTAGCGAGACTGTACTACAATTAGCCTTATTTTTGAATTGTTCTGCTTGTATACGACCTGAAAAGAACTTATTTTGCTGAAACAAGCGTCCGTAAATCAATAAAATTGAACCAGCTGTAATTATTTTGTTATTTTAGTCTGAAAAATTCCATCTTTTGATGTGCATATGTAAAAGTATATTAAGAAACTAAAAATTTAAGAAAACAGTATTTTACAGAAGGCTTACCGAGGTTTTATAAGTTTTTAAAAACACAATAATGAGTATTGATTTGTTTAATTGCATATGATATATCAATACGAAGGCAAAAACTAAACCATTAGCCTAACAAAGAACTTATTGTTAAAATATGATTAATGTAATAATAGGCTGGTTAAATGCATTCTTCTTCGCATCGAAGTGTTCAACTATTGTTGTTTTGTTTCCCTAGTTCTTTTCATTAATAGTATTTTACTAAAGTCGCACTTAAATCCAAACGTTAATTTCCACAATTCTCTCCTGAAATGTAACAATACATTGATCTAGCATACTGTTGCCTGGCAACACCAAACATTAGTTCCTTTAAAGCATATGTAGATTAAATTATATGCTATATTTCTCAATTGTTCATTATGGTAACGATGATTTTGTGAAACAAGTGTTGCCTGGAAACATTTACATGTTTATCTCATTTGGTTTTGTCTAAAAATATTTCATTTGTGCCAACAGATTAGAATATGCAAACTATTTGTAATACATGCATTTAATTTCAGAAAGAATGCATACATAAATTAAACAATAAAGTAAATAGTCCTTATAAGGACTGGCTTAAAGGGGCGAAGCAAGAATGCTTTTCATCTTCCCCGTTCTGTAGAAGACAATGTATGGATAAGGTGTTATTGAGCATTTAATATAAAGCTCTGATCATGGCAGGAGGGTAACAGCAATAGCCGAGCCTCAGTTAGAACTTCATTGGCTACAGCATTGCCATCCATTACCCTCCAAGGGTATTGGACTGAATGTCATCAAAATATATTCATATGAATAAAGTAAATACACCAGAAAAATTGAAATTAATGAAATAGAATCATAAAAAATAATTGGTGTTTCATAAAAAATCCTGTTTTTATTTATTAGCCTTAAAAAATCATATATTTTGGTATTTTTAAGTATTTAATTTTAATTTGCAATATTTTTATAAAAAATATTTTTAAATAAAGAAAGATAGTTCTATTATTTTTGGACTATGCATTTAGAATATTTCTATGTCAGCAATCACCTGTTTGAAAATGGCGAAGGTGGACATTACAATGCGATCAATAGCAATGACGACGCCTTTGAGATAAGCCCAGTGGGGGAACAAATTTAACCGGAAGAAATGAAAGAGAAAATGCTGCATCATTTTGCTTGTCGTGCAGGGAAAGAAAAATGGAGACATGAAATGGGCGTAAGAATGAAATCATAAAAAGAAAATGGTGCACATCGAAATGCAAAACCAAGTATTAATCGGTATTAAACCAGTCAAGAGAGTGCTAATGTGGCGACAACCATCTGCCAGGAGATCGACCAAATGTGAAAATTCCGTTTCATGTAAAGCAGTGGAGGCTCAAAAGCCAGTTTTCAACCAATTAGTGAAACGTAGAGCAAACTTGTAATTGGTAAATGTTTTTCAAATCCATTATATTTTAAAACTCCTAATATTCTTCAGTTTCAGTTAAAATATAACGCTTATTCTTTAATTATTAAAATAAATGTTATCCTTTATTTTTATAAATAATATCAGCCTTTCATTTATAGAACGGTGATGTTATCCTTTATTTTTTTAAAATATATTGTGTTATTTTTTAATTAAAACTACGATCTTTAGCCTTCAATTTTTTTAAAAAATTACCCTTTAATTAAAGGCTATTTTGATGAAAGGATGATTTTTTAAAAAATCATCCTTTAATTAAAACAGCCTTTAGCCTTTTATTACAAACATGGCTTTTACTTGCAATTATTTTTATAAATGACGTGACTGGTACTTATGGCAATGTTTTTGGTTCCATAAGGCTATGCCTCCAGAAAACATTACGACTATTATAAATTCGACTCAAGTTGCGGAATGGAAGAACATTTTGTCTTTTTCAGCCGGTTCTCTGGTTAATCAATCTATAGTCACGTAAAGCAGGATTTTCGCTCCCGACACTCTGGCTTTTATCCTGCAAAATAGACTACACAACTCACAATATGCGAGCAAAATATTACCGGTTAGGCGTTTGGAGCTTGGAATGGAGGCATTTGCATGTCTTATTCTTTCTCCAAGTCTTCTAATCATCGGTGACGAAAGGAGTTCATTGCCCATTGATTTTAAAATAAAATAAAATAAAATAAATAAAATAAAATAAAACAATAGGATTAAAAAAATCCCTGTGCTCACTTTTAGAAATAAAAAACGTTAGGTTATTTATTTATATCAGAGAAAAAAAAACGTGTACTTTACATTTAAATAGAAACCAAACTTTCACACTATAGCCATTAGTTTGTTGAATCAGTACATTTAACGCATTTAAAAGGTTCAATGCTGGTTCAAGAACTTTCAAATTTATTCGTGACCTTTAATTTTTGTCATAATCTTTACAATTCTTCAGATTTCTCTAACCTTCTAAGGAAAGCAAGAATTTCATAACGGACTATTTTCTGATGCACACAAACACAAGCGAATTGATGGTTTTTTTGTGTTAAGAGAGTTGCATATTGTAAACATTTTATAGCGAAACTTTATATAAAAAAATAAAAGAAACAGAAGTGCATCATGAGAAATCACATGCCGTGAATACTGTTTACAATTTTAATTGTATCGTACATTTCCTAGAAAAAACACTCTCGTTAATATGTGAACTGAGATCAATTGCATGTCAAACTTCAAATGTGAATCGAATTCAATTGATGAATCCTCCTCTGCAGAAAGGAAGTTATGACGTCATCAGCTTTGCTCGTCAAGCGAGGTCATCTGAATATTACTAAAGAACTAGTTGAAATATTATTGTAATAACAACTATCCTCCGATACTTTTAACTAATGTAGAAAGGATAATCACATGAAGGTGTATTTGGCATTCCCGATCTTTAACGCAAAGAACCCAGTATGCATGTAGACAATTTTTTTTTAATACTTGAGGAGTCTTTCACACGATGGCATCATACGTCATTTGATATTAAATGATTCCGGCAAAATTCAGAAAATATGTCTTCTGAAACAGGTTAAAAATCAGAGTCGGCAGGGGTGGGAGTTGGGGGGGTCATAAGTAAGTAGGGATTAGCAACGTGCTTGTAGGAGTGAAAAACTAAATGCTCATAGAAACAGTACAAAGACAGACTTTGTACAATGGACAGAGAAAAAAAGGGGAAGATAAAATATACGGAATAAAATAAAAATTTTAAACAACATTAAATTTGGTTAAATATGCAGAGATGAAGCATTATTTCAAGAAAATGATGATCTATAGAAGAAATTATCTTTACTCCAACATATAAGCAGCAGTTTTAACATGCAAATATCAACAGAGAAATCAAAGACAATGATAATTTAAAAAGCAACGATCAGATGCAAATTAGAACTAAATGGAAAAATACAGAAATAATGAAATATAAATACCCAACAATAACTGATAACTTGGAAATATGGCACTGAATGAAGTAAACGAACAATCCCGAAAGGCTAGTAAAATATCAAAATGTTTAAATTCAATCATATGGAAAAATAAATATCTAGCAAAGAAACAAAAGTGGAATCCATAAATCAATAGTCAAACCACTGACTCATGAATTTCAAAACAACAATAGAAACGTCAAAAACACAACAGAAAATACATGCGAAACGGGAACATTTAAAAAAGAGTCAATGAAACAAAATTTTATAAAATAAAAAATAATTAAACGATTTATAAAGAATATAAATTACAAGTCATAAAGGAATGGGTAAAAAGCTACACAATAGAAGCAAACATATTAATAGAATGGTCGCCCGAAATTATGGTTTAAACTAGCCAGAGAAACTGGTAACAGGCCAGATTGTTGAATGTTCATTTGTATATAAAGTGAAATGTTTCCAGTCATATGAATAGTTAACGACTCTCTCTGTCTCTCTCTCTCTCTCTCTCTCTCTCTCTGTCTCTCTCTCTCTCTCTTTCTCTCTCTCTCTCAAGAGATTAGCAATATAAAAAGACAAAAATAGTATTAACCGAAATTTGTCATCCAAGATCGATACTTTTCATAATGTCACAAATAGATGGAAAGAACAATATGAGACACATGAAAATGAAGGCCCACATCCGAAATGAACCATTCATTCCAGAAGAAATTAATGATAAACCACGTTGTAATGAAGCAATAATGTATATAATGACTTGAAGCGAAACGGCTGTATGCGACACTTGCAAATAGACGAGCATTATCTTCGTGAAATAAAACCGAACATCGAAGTTACTCGAAGTATCCTTGATTGCAGAGGACGGACGGGGAAGATCAGTGTGTGTGTGTGTGTGTGTATGTGTGTGTGTGTGTGTGTGTGGGCATGACCTCGTTCGATGTGTATTTTGATCTTTTTCAATGTCAAAATACTTATCGAATGGAAATCTTTTGAAACAGTTTAAAATTTTGGCCGTTACAAGGTCTAAATATTTTGAGGTAGAAATTCCAACTTAGTCCTTTTAAAACTGATCAGTTGATTTTGAATTTAGAAAGGCCAAAATGGTCCTCTCAAAATTGAGTACTTGATTTTGTCCTTGGGAAAGTCAAAAATACGAAGTCGGCGTCAAAGGTGACTTTAGTATGATACGAATCATAAAATATTCAGTGTCTAAGGACAGCTCGTTACACATCAAAGAACGTGGAAATCCATTATATCCGAAAGCTCATTTTTCAAATACAGCTTGTTATAATGTGACCCTCTCTCTTTCTCTATCTCTCTCTCTCTCTCTCTCTTACACACACACACACACACACACACACACACACACACACACACACACACACACACACACACACACACACACACACACACACACACACACACACACACACATTTCCCTCCTTCTCTCTTTTCAGTTATCAATGTTTATATCGTAATATAAAGATATTCGCAGGATAACACACACACACACATAAACAAACGAAACTTAATATAAAGGATAAGGCTTTTCTTTAGCGCGTATTATAAGTAATTGTGACTCGCGTAACATTGCAAACTAAATGAACACGTGACTTCCAACGCCAGCTCATAAGGGGATTTCTTGCGTAGATTAAAAGTGTCATAACGTGGTATATTAAAGTACTTTCCACACAGCAGACTGGATAAGCATCCCTGCAGGTGCGTCATTTAATATGAAAATGCATCCTCCACCTTCTCTATTATCTCATTATTTATTCTCCAATGAAAGCTTTTCGATCTCTTGTGGATTTTCAACTTCTCGTTATCCTTGGATCATGTCGACACTTTATTCTGGGCGATAATAAATACAGAAAAAGAAAAATATTATACGTTTGTTGTTCTGAAGTTTTTTTATTCAATATATAAAGATGCAACGGTAATATATAAAGATGGAACTTTTACTATAAAATTCAGTGTTTAGTCCGAAAGAGACAAAACATAGTGATAACCATAGCGATATTATATAGAAATATAACACATCAGTACAATTCGTACTATATTTCCTAAATGACTACGCTAGTCGCATTCTTAAGTACATTTCTGTAACGCGATTGTTACTTTATGAAATCAACAACTACATCAATTTCATCTCATAATTACCAACAACAATGCGATGCTAACCACAGCTCGCTCTGAGACATGCGCACTGTAGCAAATAATGTTAAATGACATTTTCATTGTTAGGAAAGATTCGTTTGGAATATTGAGCTCAAGAAAGTCGAACTGAATAGTTTAATTAGCAGGTCACTGGCCCTGTTAAAAGATTTCAGCTTCTGTTTATTTAATTAAGGGAACTCAAACTGACATTCGGGATTCGTCCTTTTGTAATAATGCACTGATTTAATTTTGTCGCATGAAAACAACTCACGAATAAAATTGTTGTTTATCAATCTGCACTTCAAAATCAATATTAAGACACGCATATATATATACACTACCTTTCCAATTGTTAGAGGCAAATGTCTTTGTTCTCTTTATTTGTTTAAACATCTTTTCTTTATCAATATTTTTCTAAGATATTATGTGGTCTATTATGAATGCTATGCCAAGCATAACGGCCGAGATTATGGTGCTTGAATCTCGTTTAAGAAGAATGTTCCTAGTTTTACGGCCTGAGAGAGAATTCCACTTGCAATAATACAGTACCTTAGTGTTACCGAAGTTTTCAGTGATGGAGTGGTTGGGATTAAGCGCCAACGGATGCAGAACGAAGTGCAGAAAAGGAAATGAAGGAATAATTAGAAATTCCCATTAATGGTTCTGACTTCCTCTTTCTAATACTGGTAGATACTTTTCTCAAAGTAGTTTCGTAGTTGACTCTTTTCTTGAACAATTTTATCGCTAACATTCACAATTAAGTCTCTCTCTCTCTCTCTCTCTCTCTCTCTCTCTCTCTTTCTCTCTCTCTCTCTCGTTTTATTACACTAAGAAGCAGAATTAAGAGAGATAATGTATTTATCAATTCTTTGCTTGCGAAGAGCCTTAACGAATTAGTTTTAAAAAAAAGCAAAAAAAAATGATAAAAAAATTAAATACAATTTTTATCATTTTATTAAAAAATTATATTTAATAAATTAAATAAATAATATTTTTTTCTTTCTTTTCGGAGAGTACCCAAAAGAAAGTGCACTTTACACGAGCTTCGAAATAGGGAAGAAAAAAAATGTCGGCTTTGTCAATGCTAAAATGACTTCGGTCACTTTCCCATCAGTTCGTCCGCTTTTGGAGATACTAACATTTCTCTCAAACATCTGAAGAGTTTGATAACTTCTGTCCACAAAAATCTGATGGCGTTTATCGCTCTCAACCCAACGAGACCCAATAAGCACCGGCATTTGGGAAGACACACCTTTAGACGTTTAAAAGTAGATATAATCACCTTAGTGATATACTGGATTATTCATAGAAATAAATTACCTTTACGTTTTCTTTTCTTCATTTCTTTCATTTTCTCATTGTTCTTCTTATTCTTCTTTTTATTTTATTGTTCTCTTTCACTGTTTTGTTTTTCCCTCTTTCTCTTCTAAAACACAATAACTTATCGTTTATCACGTGAATATCATTGATTACGTTCAATGGCCAATCACACAAATTTCCTGTTTTATGTGACTTTCAAACATTTTGGCCACAAACTACACGTAGTTTGGGTAACCGACTACAAGTGGACGGATGTTTAATCATTTAAATCCCAGAATTCCTTTCACACTTTTTCATGTGCGGGAATATTCCAATAGAGTTTGAGATGTCGAGCACGTGCACTTTGGGATGTCTTGTAATTAATAAAGAACAGAAAGAGCCTTTCAGTTCCTTCCATCTTAATACGAAGTCCAAGAGTATTGCATTCATTATGAAAAAGCTGCATTGAAAGTCGTATCGAGGGTGTATGAGACTAAAAATAATTACGGTTTTTCCTCAATCCTGATTCATTGTGTATGCATGTGCCCCAATCTACATCCAATAACTCCAATAACTCCAATCTACATACGAATCTTCGAACGACACACGCCGTCAGAGACAGAGAGAAAATTTCGGAAACATTCTCCGCCTTCCGTTGCATACCGTACCGCATCTTCGATCTTTCTCTCTCTCTCTCTCTCTCTCTCTCTCTCTTGTACATCACCAACCTGGCGCGAGCGGCTTGTTTTCTGATTGGGTGCCACATTCAGATTCGAGAGACGGAGCGGCTGTTGTGACAGCTGGGAACGAAGGATGGAGATTCTCCTCGTGCGTGAGTGTCCGATAGAGGAAAAGATAAGGTGGACGTCACCGAACAATCTATATTTGGTCCGCACCTGCATTTTGTGTTCGCTACCTTAAACGGAAGAGCAAATTCTAAAGCTATCGGTAGGTAGAGCCAAGTGAGAAAGCGAAAGAGAGAGAGAGAGAGAGAGAGAAAGAGAAAGAGAAGCCACGACTTATACGTTTAAGTGATTGTGTACGGATGCTGCGAGGTAGTGTTGTTCCACGTGGTACTGCACTCTTGTTCATTAAGATATCTGCTTGTTCTTTAAAAGGATGCAAACAGCGAAGATTGGCAATGTAAGTTTGTGTGTTTTTTATTTCTATAGATTGAAGAGAAGAAATGTTTGAGAAGAGAAAGATTTAAACTAAAGAGTTAATTTAAATCTTTAGATTTAATTAATTTAAGTTCGATTTAGATTTAGATCTAGAGAAAGAATTAAAGAGAAGAAAAGCATTATTGTCTATATGCAAGATATACGACATTGTTATATCCAAATAACAATTTTAAATCTTTAACAATTGAAATGTCAATTTCAGACATCATTCGGTGATCTATATCATTATTCAAAGAATGCATTACATATGAATAACAATGCATTATCAACAACAATCAAAACCATTCTTACTCAATTTCATTATTCTTCCTAAATATGAAATTTACAATTTCAGCATCGTTTAACAATACCATAAAATTGCGATATATAACAAGTAAAATTATTTTATATTATTTAAGAATTAATAAATTGTAATGAAATGACAACAGTAATTTCTTTTGTTTATTCAGATTCTAAACATTGTTTATACTTTTCAATGTTCCCGTTTCTTGAAATTATTCAGTTTTTTGTTTGTTTGTTTGTTTGTTTATTTGTTTGTTTGTTTATGTTATTTTCATCGATAAATTTGAATGATAAATTGGTGGGAAATATTTTTTGAACAAAAAATTCACGAGACTAGTTGAGTACATTGAGGGACGGATTTTTTTTTTTGCTGACTGTACTTTATCATCAAGTTTGAGTTTAACTCAACTTATTGGACTGTTTGCCAAGATTGTAAAGCGTATGCCAAGTGAGTCCAAAAGTTCACTATTGATTATTTTTATTTCGATTGTATTATTTATAAACGTGTTGCAGCAATTATAACCAATGAACTTTCTTATTAGTGATTCTTGTATTACCAAAATTATTCTTTGTATTCCGTTATGAACTTATCAAATCGAAAATTTGAAATCTCATAATATATATCACAAACAAAATGTTGTGAAAATGTCAGAATCGTCTGCTACATTATTTGTATTCGGCGTCAACTATATCTCCACGAGCAACAATGTTCTGTCAATTTTTAAATAGGTTATTCTTGAAGTGAATGTGAGCAAGGAGAGAAAAGTTTAGTTTCCGTCGAATATATATATATTCGATAGTAAGAGTCTGTTTTTATCAAAAAAAAAACATATTTCCTAGGCAACAAGCATGGTGTCTACTAATGGAGTATTTTGGATATAAAAACCCTACCAAACTTTTGGAATATTTAATCCTAATGGATGAGATGTAAAGATTTTCTGGAAATATACAACGTGGTTAAATAATTAGCATACTTCTAAGTACTATTATTATATTACTGCACTATAACTTGAAATATCTTATTTAAGTATAGCGCAAACTTGTTTTCGGCAAAGTGCAATACGGACGCAACCCGTGATGAAGAGAAAATTATTTAGTGGAAGAATTAATATGGATTCAAATATAGAAATTCAGGATAGCGATTTCTTTGGATATGAACCATTTTATTCAACTTCGCTAAAATCTTTGAATTCAGTCTGATATACCTAAACCTTATTTAACAGCCTTAAAGGATTTAATAGCTAACATCAGCTTAAATCTAATTTAATACCATTAAGGCTACTAAATTAGGTTTCATTGCCTAAACCAAGTTCAAATCTCCGGTAGTAGCCTTAAAAGATTCAATAGCTTAACATAAGGCTAAACGTCATTTAAGCCTTAAAGGAGTTAATAGCCTAAGATCAGTTTAAAACTAATTTAATACTGTTAAGACTTTTAATTAGATTTCATTGCCTAAACTAATCCTAAATATCACTTGATAGCCTTATAAGATTTAATAGCCTAACCTAAGAATAAATTTAATTTAAGCCTTAAAGTATTTGATAGCCCAAGCTGTGTCCAAACATTACTTGATAGCCTTTAATGATTTAATAAGCTAAATCTGATTTTCCAGCCTTAAATGACTTAATTGTCTAAGGCAAAACCTAATTTAGGAGTTATAATTGATTGAACATCTTAAGCTAAGGATAAACCTCATTTCATAGCCTTAAAAATATTTTGATACATGCCCAACCGCTTATGCCTAAAATGTCCTGTCAAAGCCAGTTGCTCCATCTGGTTTCAAGAAAGTAAATCAGTATAACAACAACTTCATAGTATGAATGATTAAAACATTAATTTCGAAGGTCAAATTTTATACCAAAAAAGCATCAACCACATAAATTTTATTTACAAGTACAATGGTAACTTGGTTTGCGAGGATAATTCGTTCCCGAAACGTGCTTGTAATCCAAAGCACTCGTATATCAAAAGCGAATTTCCCCCATAAGAAATAATGGAAACTCAGATGATTCGTTCCAAAACCCAAAAATATTCATATAAAAATGATTAATACAAAATACATATACCTTCGTATACCTTTTTATATTTTTATTATGTATTTAAATGTAATAATGTATACATAAAGTAATCGAATTTATTAATTACATTACAATTACATATTACAGCAATTGCATTGGGCAGGATGACTTTCATTGTCACTAACGCAATCACTGCTATCTGTTGGCTCTTTTTCTTTTTGCGCGACTTTAACAAGGAACCTGTCCAACGACACTTGCTTTTGTCTCCTTTTGAGGATTTCACGGAAATATGATATTGCATTGTCGTTAAACAGATTCATCGCTCGCACTGCCACAACCTTACTCGGGTGGTGTTTTTCTACAAAATTTTGCACTGTTTCCCACATTTTACACACCTCCCTAATCTCATTTGAAGAGAGGGATGTCTCCGTATTTTTCTCCTGCTCCTCTTCAGACGAGATCTCCTCCATAACCTCTTGCTGTTGTTCGTGATGCAGATCCATCAGTTCGTCGGTGGTAAACTCCTGGCCATATTCCTCCACCAGCTCTTGAATGTCGTCCTCATTCACCTCCAGTCCGATGGTCTTCCCCAAGGACACAATTTCATCGACAACTGGCAGCTCCTGTTCATGAGCAAATCCCTCGACGCAATCAGACCACATTTTTCTACAAGCAGAATTAAGGGTTCTCTTGGTGACCCCATCCCAGGCTTTATCGATGATCTGGACGCAGTTTACGATGTGGATGTGATTTTTCCAAAACTCTCGGAGGGGAAGGTTAGTTCCTTCGGTCACTTCTAAGCATCGCTGAAATAGTACCTTAGTGTAAAGCTTTTTAAAGCTCGAAATGATCTGCTGATTCATGGGCTGGAGTAATGGAGTAGTGTTGGGAGGAAGGAACTTGACCTTAGTGAACTCGAATTCTTCCAATAAGTCGTCCTCAAGGCCTGGAGGATGAGCAGGAGCATTATCCATAACCAGCAAGACTTTGAGTGGCAATTTGTTTTCTAAAAGGTATTTCTTCGCTGCAGGAC
Organism: Typopeltis vanoorti; assembly: GCF_054136105.1. Taxonomy (NCBI): domain Eukaryota; kingdom Metazoa; phylum Arthropoda; class Arachnida; order Uropygi; family Thelyphonidae; genus Typopeltis; species Typopeltis vanoorti. The sequence continues at coordinate 45,491,671 of NC_143561.1, read as the reverse complement.
TACAGACCTCGTTAATCGACTCAACGAACAAGATACGAGTGACCCAAGCCTTGCTTTTGGACCTCACTTAATGCTCTTCTGCACCTTGCATTTCTTGAAGGGTCGTGGATTCTCAGAATGATACACGAACAGGGGCTTGACTTTGAAATCACCGCTTGCATTAGCACACAACAGCAAGATGGTGAGACGGTCTTTCATGGGCTTGTGAGCGAGCATTGCATTCTCTTCTGTTGTAATGTAGATCCTCTTTGGTATCTTTTTCCAATAATGCCCCGTCTCATCGCAATTAAAACTTGCTGCGGCAGGTAACACTCAGAAACCATGAGCTTCTGGAACTCGGCAACGAACGTCTCAGCTGCCTTTGCGTCCAAACTCGCAGCCTCTCAGTGCCTCGCAACGCCATGGATGCCACTTCTCCTCTTAAAGTTATCAAACCATCCCCTGCTCGCCTTGAAGCCTTCTTCGTTTTCTGTAGACGTACCTGGCAGTTTACTTACGAGGTCGGCCTACAAGGCTTTGCCTTCTCACAGATCACGTTCTCGGTCACAGTATCATCTGCTAGTTGCTTCTCGTTTATCCACACCAAAAGCAACTTTTCTACATCTTCCAGAATACGCGGCCGTTGCTTTGATACTCTCGTGACTCCTTTTGCTACATCTATCCCCCTTAGTTCTTTCTTCCTTAATACTGTGCAAATCGTTGAAGTAGATTTCTTATAAAATCTTGCGATGGCGGCCACTTGCATACCTTGTTCGTTCTTCCCGATGATTTCCTTCTTAACGTCCACCGTAATCATCTCCTTCTTCTTACCGCCTTCCTTTTCAATCCTTTTCTACATTGGGGGCCATTGTCGTAGTACAGTTAATAAAGAACAATTACTACATTTGGACACAAAATAAAAAAATGCTTTACGCACACACACGCGGTCACAACGCTAGCACGAATGTTCACTATACGAATGAGGTATGCCGACTGAGACCGAGCATGCGAAACGATTACCCACAATCCCGATCGGCTTGTGATCACGTGACTCGCAACAGACAAAACGTATACGTAATACTCGTATTACCTATTCGTTTATCAAGTTATACCTCGCTCGTTTATCAAGTTAAAATTTATTAAAAATTTTTGCTCGTCTTGCAAAACACTCGCAGACCAAGTTACTCGCAATCCAAGGTACCACTGTATGCATCTTGATGTTAAAATAATCCATTGATCGTGTAGAAGGCAACGATGTTTTGTTAGGCAATAAATAATTTTATCTCATAGCCCATCGTTACAGTCCCCCAAATAGTAACACATTAATTATTATCCCTATACAGTTTCTTCTTTGTTATGACCGTGGGAAATTGATGCCCCCCCCCGACAAAGCAGTGTAAAATTTGTTCCAAACTCTTCTGACAAGTGCTCGTAACTTCTTTTACCAACAACCATTAATTAGCTGATTATTATCGTTAATAAGGTGATCTTACATACGATGTCTCGAAGTAATTTTCATTAAAAAAATGCAAGTGCTTAGTTACCATGGTAATGCAAGTGTTTACTGGGTTTAATGGATAACAACAATGGGATGAACACTCAAAAAATGTATCTTTGTAACAAATGTCCTTCATAGAGTTGGGAGGACGTGGAGAGGGTGTTCAGCATTATGATATATAAGCGAAAATTAGCGTCTGACGTTAGCGAACCCTTATTACCAATTTCAAATGTTCTGTCAATTTTTAAATAGGTTATTCTTGAAGTGAATATGAGCAAGTGGAGAAAAATTTAGTTTCCGTCGAATATAGGGTCGATAATAAGAGTTGTTTTTTCCGTCTATCCTTAATTTCGGTTTGGTGTGTTTCTGCCAAAAGAAAATTGGATGAGTTTCGATGAAGAAGCTAGAATTTCGTGGGTTCATTAATAGGACAGATTTGTCTCTTTTTACTCCAAACGCATCTCTTTTTACTTACTTTAAAACGCACACGTACCCTGATAAGATGATTTTTCATTGCTGCGTGATGTACAATCCTTTGACGATCCATTATTATTGCTAACCCTTCGAGAAGCAACAGAAAATGATTTTCTGTCTGTTGAATGTCAGACGAGCTGAGATTGAGAAGGGGACAGGAAGAATGAAAGAGAAACGGATAGTGCGATAATATTTTAAAACATTCCGGAGTGTAGTTTTGTGATAAACAGCACGCATTCTGTTGAGTTCGATCGTGTGAGTCCATTTGCATTTTTCAATCTGCATCCTGTCATATTCATCGATTGCATTCTTTTCTGATGTGTAAGGGAGCTGTCGTAGAAAATCCAGTGGGAGGATTTCGTAGACAGGTGATTAGGCAATCTGATTGCGGCTATTCATGGAATTATATCGAGAACCAACAGGAGTTATAGAGGAAAATGTATGAATTGTACGTACCTAATATTTACCTTTAGGCACTGGATAGAAAAATTGAAATACTTGGGGAACACCAATTATATAGCATTTGTGAAGTTCAATAATAAAATAAGGACTTTGATTTCATTTAAACTTCTTTAAGGAGGCGTGCTTAATTCTTTAATAATCAACTAGTACTATGACTTAAAAATGTTAAGTCTTTCAAAAATGCTAAAAATGTACCAAAGCTGAGATGACGGTTCTCAGACTAAGGCGCTTTTTTTTCAAAAAAATATTTCCTCTCCATATATGAATATATACCATTCCCACTCACCATGGCCTTAGTTGTGTAGAAGTGAAACATAAAAAAGCGATTAACCCGATCCCAAAAATAAATAAATAAACTACCGCAGAGAATTACTCGTATAGTCCATAGATATATTTCAAAAATATGAATAAAATATTACAAAAAATGTCAGAGTAATAAAAGCGTACCCTAAGTACTCATATAGAGTACTCTAACGATATATCTCTAGGAGAGTGCGGTATTAAGTATCGTAGAGCCTCCTTAGCAAAGTCGGTATATAGACGAAGCCCTTTGGTCGGAAAGACCTGGTTCGATTCCCGTCCATGATGTGAGGAACCTTTATCTGAATTCCGAAAATGTCATTTTTCGAAAATATCTTTTTCAGACACGTGAGAATCAGTAGAAAAAAAAACTATTAAGTCTAAATATTAACCTTTGGATTATCTCAAGTGGCAAAGATAAGGTTTCGAAGAAGAGAATTAATGGATTGATAAACGTAGATTTACCGTTCAAATTCTTGAACAAACATCAAACGGATGGTGAAAATGAGGGAATGTGTCAAATAAGATGAAAGTAAATACCAATTCCAGGAATGATGTGTCATAAGAAACCATCTATAATGCATTCATCCATCTGTTCACTGGGCATCCACAGATTCCGTATGGCAATGTGCCATAGCAGTCCTTGCCACGTATTCCTGTTGAATGCTTTTCTGGAAGAGTCAACTATCTGAAGATCAGTCAATCCAGACATCCCATCAAACCATCTCATTAAAGGCTTCATTAATACATTAATTCATTAATACATTAATTCATTAATACATTACTTCATTAATTCATTAATACATTACTTCATTAATTCATTAATACCTTCTATTACTGTTTGGAGAAGTCCTCCTTCCATGTTTTCAATGTGTTTCCAAAGTATTTCAACTTTCTTCTGTCAATATCCTTAAAGATGCCGATCCTTTCCAGCAATCACCCGTTTTTCCGTCTTTATCCATCTTTCTTTGAGACATCGTTAAGTCTCTGTTGGAAAAAAAAGGCTGCATCCAAAATCCTCAACTTTGTTGCGTGGAGAAAGATTCATCTTTCCAGATTTTAGACGAGTCTCTGACTGTTGTTTTAGCCATTCCTAATCTTTTTCTGAACAGAAATTCTTCGCATTAATAATGAATGCTAGGTACTGAAACTTGTTGATTTCCTCAATTCTTTCTCTGTAATGTAAGACAGTTATAATTAACACTACAATTGATACGTAACAATGTGTGGACGAAGTCAAACTACACTGCTGAGCTGTGCAAATGAAAAAAGCAAATGGCGTGAAATAAATGTGAACATTTGTTGGAATGAATATGAGATGTGTTCAGAAGGGGCGAAAACTAACCTATTATGGAAGATAAGGCCATGGAAAAAATACGAAAACAAACAAACAAACAAAAGAGGTGAACTAAAGAACATTACAAAAAGCACTTGGTAAGGAAAGGAAGGAGAATAAAATAGTTTAAGAACTGAAAATGGATCAGCTCACACGAGAAGACCTTGATGTTTTCCTACTGGTTGTGAATATCTGGCTTTGAATGTTACTGATGACGCCGCCAACCTGTTAAAAGTTTTTTTGTTTTTTTTTCGTTTAAATTAACCGGCCTCGTACGGAAATATTACGTGATTGTTCCCAAAAGTGGATTTTTGGAAACAAAACAGTTCTAAAGACTATTGTAGTCTTAAAATTATTGATTTTTGCGTCGACATTTTCGCCAATAGCTTCTGTTCAACGCGGTAAAATAATCAAAAGTATACGCTCATTAAATACAGCCTGTTTCTACCTTTCTATCTCGTATACGTAATGGTAACATCCACATTAAAATAGGGTTGAAACAGGAAAATTATTTGCTGAGCGTGTCGCCGGCTAAAATCGGCTGACAGCGCTGTTGTTGTCGGACAGAATTCATCGCTACGAATTTCCATTTGCGTGCACCTTCTTACTGTGTGTCCGAACACGCCAAACATGCATCTCTCATTGTACCAACGACACACCAACTCCTACGCGGATATTACTGATAATCATCCCGCTTTCTCGACGACATTTCCGCTGTTTGCACACTCCGTAAATGAGAGTGTTCTCTTGTACGGACTACAGTAAATAACGATACTTAACTGGTTGACCTTCTGTTCGCTGTTCCAAGCGTTCAACAGACTGTGACTCGTGTTTTGAACCAAGTGACGTTCGAAGCTTAATAACTACATCTAAGCGCAAACTGTCAAAATATTTGCATGTGTAATTATACCTGTTAGAGAAATTATTACATTTGGAAAGTGCCAGGAGTTCATTTCTATTCTAACTTTATCATTCCGAATAAGTGCAACTATCGTTTAGAAAATCTCCAGAAAAATAACCAGAATTTTCAGGAGAGCTACCGAAATTCTATTAGTGGCAATTGTTGACATCAGTATACCTGATATAACTTGATTTAATCCATACAGTTTACATTCAGTTAGCTAATCAAAATTGCACTTGATTATTACAAGAGTCTTTTTCTAAATTAATGCCCTTCTATAGAAATATGTTTAACATTTGGATATTTTCGCATTCTCTGCGCTATATCGATAATTCATGAAGTCATCCGGCGAAACGAAAAGCAATTTGAGGGATGAAAAATTAAAAAAGAACTGAAAGAAATGTAACACGCGAAAAGATAATAATGAAGATATCTGTAGAACATAGCTATGACCTCTTAGAGGTCATAATCTCAAGAGATAAGCTGTGTGTGTGTGTGTGTGTGTGTGTGTGTGTGTGTGTGTGTGTGTGTGTGTGTGTGTGTGTGTGTGTGTGTGTGTGTGTGTGTGTGTGTGTGTGTGTGTGTGTGTGTGAGAGAGAGAGAGAGAGAGAGAGAGATTTAAATTCAGGCCTTATAGTGCACAAGGAATGCAAATATACAGCCGTCCATTAACTGGATTTTCTCCAATTTAGAAATATGGTCTTTTGATGAAGCATTTCTCCACTCATTGTTAATCATTTTTGGAGCTTTTTCAACGATATGTCCATTTCTACCTTCACGGCACATTACTGATGGACAGCCTAAATACATTTCGTCAAAAACGATAATTACTGCACTATGGAATGTCGTACCTTTTCAAGTGCTTGTTTTCTTGGATAAAAATAGAAACACGCTGTCAAAATCAGACCAATGAACTCAGTTGCCACTGAGCCTAAAGGGTGTTCTCACCCAAAATGATTAAACGGCTTGTTTGTAACCTTTATTTTTTTTTTATCCATATAAACACTTTCATTTGCCTGTTTGAGACCATTGCTTCCATGAAATACCTCTAAACGTTCATACCAAAAGTTTCGATTATTTTTTCAACTGTTTAGAATACAGTAATCTTTCGAATTACTGTTGCCAATATTATCGTTATTGTTATTGCCATTATAGGATTATTCGGTCAGTGATGTGTTCAAGTACATTACGTCAATGTGAACAATTAGGGATGTCGATGCCAACAATTCAACTTATCAATAGCATGTCGGTTTTCTTTTTTCGGATATAAAATATTAAATTAAAAGTAAAATTTTATTAATTGATAAATTTGAAATATTATTAAAAATATTATCTCTCATTCATCAATATTCTTATCTTATAGAAATAGACTGATGAGTTGTTATTTCTTTCACACAATATGACTTATGCAATTCCTGATGATTTTTACTGATGGATTGATTTCGAACAACGAAATGTGTCTATTTTGTTATTTTTGATGTTATCCATTCTGCGATAGATCTGATTTCATGATTATAATCAATAAATGGTCATGTTTTCTATTGGCAAGTTTTGTTGTATAATTTACGTCAGAAGTGAGGCAGTTTTGACACGCTGTCATAGTTTATTTTAAATTTTATTTTATTTCTCTTATAAATAAAAATGTACCTTCTTCTTCCTCTAATTTAGCTGAAACATAATATTTGCAGTAAAATAATTATTATAAAAATAATTTCACAATACACCATTTAATATTTTATATCAATTTATTATTATTGAACGAAATATGGCTAAAAAATATATATATATACATATATATATACATATATATGTATATATATGTGTATACATATATATATATACATGTATACATGTATACATATATACATATATATATATATACATATATATATATGTATATATATGTGTATGTATACATATATATATATATATATATATATATATACATGTATACATGTATACATATATACATATATATATATACATATATATGTATATATATGTGTATACATATATATATATATACATGTATACATGTATACATATATACATATATATATATATATATATATATATATATATATAATGAGTAAAGTTCTTGGATGTGTTTAACTGAAATTGGATCTACTCAAATAAAAAATACAGAATCAAGTTCTGAACTGGTTCCACAGAGTATGTAGAGTAATCAACTCATATTTAATAGAAACATGTATACATATATACATATATATATATACATATATATGTATATATATGTGTATACATATATATATATATATACATGTATACATGTATACATATATACATACATATATATATATATATATATATATATATATATATATATATATATATATATATATATATATATATATATATATTATATACATTATATATATATATATATATATATATAATGAGTAAAGTTCTTGGATGTGTTTAACTGAAATTGGATCTACTCAAATAAAAAATACAGAATCAAGTTCTGAACTGGTTCCACAGAGTATGTACAGTAATCAACTCATATTTAATAGAATCTGGCTAAACTGCATAATGCTTTTTCGCATACCCAAGCTGAGTCGAATAACAAATTTTGTAAACGTTAATTAAAAAATAGTTGTTTTCTCTAAAAAAATATTATTTAAATATTATTCTTTAGAAATAGGTAACATTTTCAAGTTTGATGGTTCTTGAAGACGTAATACAAACAAATAATGTCCATGTAACGCAATAAAATACGGTGTAGCTGTGGTACGTAAGTACATATGTAACATAACTTTAATGATATATATATATATATATATATATATATCATTAAAGATATATATAAAGGTTCACATAAAGGTTCATCATATAAAAGACCACATAAAGGTTCATCATGTCACCGAAGAGAATCGAACCCAGGTCTTTCCGACCAAAGGGCTTCGCCTTGACTGAGCTACTTAAAGATAACTTTAATGATATATATATATATATATATATATATATATATACATAAATATATCATTAAAGATGCTAAGAAGTTATATACACCTGGTTTTAATCTTTTACCCAAACAAAACAACGCTTTGCGGTAAAATATATTCACATCTGAGCTACTTGTATACAGAGGCTAATGATTTCTATGCATAGTGGGAAAGGCCACCACCCAGACCGGTTTTCGACCTTTATTGAAGTCTCATCGGTGGGAGACAGATCCGGGAGAGACATAAAGGTTGAAGTAATGCATAAACCATATATCACTCATATACAAGTAGCCAAACGGTGCTAGACCTTATTACTAAAATATTCTGGATAGAAATATGAAGAAAGTTTTTTTACCTTGGCTTCGTCTTGTCTTACGTTTTTTTCACGAACCATTGAGGTTCTTTAGCTGGGGACTTCACAACAGCGACCGTCTCGAGGATAAGGTGGTTAGCCCTGTACCTCCCGATGTGTCCTATGTCTGCAAATGCGTGTGTTCCAGGAGCAGGTTTGCCTGTTCTGAGAGACAAAAAACCCGCGTATCCAGGTGAAAAAACCTATAGCCGTACGGCTAACTCACTTTTAGTCGAAAGAGACCACATAAAGGTTCATCATGTCACTGAAGAGAATCGAACCTAGGTCTTTCCGACCAAAGGGCTTCGCCTTGACTGAGCTACTGAGGCTCTTTTATCTTGGTTTTACTATACATTAAATTAGATATGAGATATATATGACTTCTGCATTACTTCAACCTTGGTATCTCTCCCGGATCTGACTCCCACTGATGAGACCTAAATAAAGGTCGAAACCGGCCTTTCCCCATCATGCATAGTATTTTTACACGTCCGAAAGAGACATCCATGATTGCCGAATAGATCTCTTGTCAGAGACAATTCGATTATCATCCCAGATTCGCTCTGTTTCGCCAACACATTACAGAACTGTGCCCACTGTTTCCTTCTGTTTCTCTGGCACTAACTCCAGGTAGAATAGAGGTGAGTGAGTACCAGAAGAACAAAATGATTTTTTCCCTCTCCCTATGGGTAGCATAAACTAAAAAGGGGGGGCGGGAGAATATCTAATGCATTTTGATGTAGCCTGATTTCTCTTCCAATATTTGGCAGATTTGATTTTCCATTAAGAACTCACTTCGAAACATAAATAAAAGTTTGGAAACAGAGGGATAGATTGAAAGAGAATCGAAAACTCATCAGCTTCGATGTGTCCTAACAATCATTCGAAATAGGCTATTCATGTAAAGAGAGTACGAAAGTGCTCTTCCCCTTTCGGTCTTTCTTTCCGGATAGATGCCATTATCGATATTCCCATTGGACACTTTTACAAAAAGTAAAAAAAAAAAAGAAACTTTGCTTGTCGATGGATGAGTTTCTGAAATAATGTTAGCAAAAACACGTTTACCTCCGTTATAACCTGTTTGCGAAGATGGCATCAGGTTGTCGGCTCTTCTAGAAGTTTGTGATTTATGATGTTTATTTATTTATTTTTTTTTTTTACACCTTCCACAAATATTGTACTTGGAACTAGTATAATAGTTAGATATCATATGCAAATATAGTTTTGATTTTCTAACCCAAATTTTTCGTTAATTTTTTTTAAACAAATTTAGAAAAAAAAAAAAAAGATTCAATTTAAGTTATAAATTGCTATCAATTTCACCGAAACGTAACTAATTAGATTTAGAAATTGTGAAACGAATAAAATTTTATATGACTATTCTGATGTATATTATCACGTTATTACAAGTTTATTGACAAAATATTACCAAAACTTAAGAACATATTTTATTTAATTTATTTCAATTAATAAAAAAATATATTTAATCTTAATTTAGATTGATAAAGTTGCAGTTTTGAAATATTTTCAAAATTTCAAAAGTATTGATTACATCTTTAATTTTTTCATATCACAAAAAATGCAATCATTAATAATGATGATTAGTTTGGAAAGTAATGGATGGCAATGCTGTAGCCCATGAAGTTCTAACTGAGGCTCGGCTATTGCTGTTACCCTTCTGCCTTGATCAGAGCTTTAATAGATCAATAACACCTTATTCCTACCAGTGTTCTCTACAGATAACGCAAAAGATGAAAGCATTCTTGCTTCGCCCCTTTAAGCCAGTCCTTATAAGGACTTAGTTAATTATTTAAGTAATATACAATCAAAAATATCATCATTTTATCATATAGATAGTAATATTATCTGTATCTTTATGCAGTGTGTTAAATATCAGTAGTCCGAAAAGCAGACGTATCAATTTTTTATGAATTCTTTAACTGTATGTAATGAATAAACAAAGATATATATTATACTAAAAACACAGTTGGCTTTTGTCTAATTAAGAAGACACTCAACGATAAAACAAATGTGCTCGTGAAAAAAAAAGGAGAGAGAGAGAGAGAGAGAGAGACAGAATGCCGATTGTATTCGTACGTTTGTGTGTCCGATGGTAATGCAACTTGTATAGGTAAAGTTGATAAGGCTCTGTATTACTAAAACCTTGGAGGGTAATGGATGGCAGTGCTGTAGCCAATGAAGTTCTAACTGAGGCTCGGCTATTGCTGTTACCCTCTTGCCATGATCAGAGCTTTAATAGCTCAATAACACCTTATCCCTACACTGTCCTCTACAGATAACGGGGAAGATGAAAAGCTTTCTTGTTTCGCCCCTTTAAGCCAGTCGTTATAAGGATAAAACTTTGGTATATTGGTATATTTAGGGTCTAGCTACTCACTGAGGAGACCTCAAAAAAGGTTGAAACCAGTCTGGATAGTGACTCCACCTATAATGTATTGCAGTATACATCTCTTAATTGAGATGTGTTTTACATTATTAACATTATGGAAAATACTAAGAATAGTGATCAGAGCTTTTCCCACCTTTACTACGGGTTGCACCACTTTTAAACTTGAACTACGTTCTTTTTTTTATTTAACTTGTTAAAATATACATTAGACGATAGGTATCAAGGGCTATTTACATATTATAAGTATATATATTACAGAGAAAGAAAACATTTTCCCTTCGGGTATACAATAGAGAATGCAATAAATGAATACAAAATTTACAGTTCAGTTTCAGTCTGAGTTATCTTTCAGATGAAGCGTACTGTCGTCGTCAATCCAGAAGAGGGTACCAGTTGGATTCCACTCCTCTATGAATTTCGCGACAGTTATTGTTTCTTTGAAGTATTCAAGTTCCACTAAAAGCCTGCTTTTTAGTTTCCGACGGAGGATATACATGAGGGTTTGTGCAGTTTCAGTGATGGATAGGTGCTTCAGTGGACTGTGTATGGGATGAAAAGTTATCCTCCATTTCACCTAGTGATCACTCCATCTGGGGACTACTGAAAAATACCAAAAAAAAAGGCAGATCCCTTCCCCCAATATTAACTGATCAGGGCCTTGCTCACACAGATGTGGACAAAGCAGAGGTTATTGCGCACCGCTTGGAAGAGCAATGCAGGCCTTCGTATGGAAACCTTGACTTTGACCACATACATAAGATTCACAGCACGTTCAGACACTCACTCAAACTTCCTATCACCAGCGCTGACCATATTGTATCAACATCACCTGCTGAGATATATGACATTATTAAAAATTTAAAGAACAAAAAAGCTCCTGGACCAGACGGCATTACTAATCGTGTGATTAAACTTCTGCCCCGGAGGGCAGTAGTGTACCTGACCAGTATAATAAATGCAATTTTAAGATTTCACTATTTTCCTTCCACCTGGAAACTGGCTGACGTAATTCCCATACATAAGCCAGGCAAAGACTCACACCTACCCCAAAATTATCGTCCAATCAGTCTCATCTCAAATCTGGGTAAGGTTGCAGAGAAGGTCATCCTCTCACGACTTCAGACCTCAATAAATGACCTAAACATCCTTCCAAAAGAACAGTTGGTTTTAAGCAACACCATAGTACTACCCAGCAAATCCACAGAATTGTTGAATACATCACAACCAGCTACAACTGGCGCCAGTGCACAGGCGCTGTTTTCCTAGACTTATCCAAAGCATTTGACAAAATCTGGCATTTTGGACTCCTGCACAAGCTTATCTCAGCCGGCATCTCACCTAAAATGGTTCATTTAATCCACTCATATCTTCAAAATAGATCAATGCAAGTAAAAATCAACGGTTCTACATCCTCCCAGCGCCACATCTTTGCTGGAGTGCCGCAAGGATCTCTACTGGCTCCATTACTGTTCTCTATATACATGTCAGACATCCCGCACAATCCGATGACTTCCATTTTGGCCCTATATTCGGACGATACGGCAATACTAACCAGATCTCTCAGACCTCTTTTCATTACCAGAAAGCTTCAAGAAAACATTCTAAAGCTGGAGGGTTGGTTCTCTAAGTGGAGATTGGAAGTCAACCCCCAGAAAAGCTCAGCCGTTCTTTTCTCAAAAAGGCCAATGTCTCCTGTAGGAGATTTGTTACTATTCAATACTAAAATTCCCTGGCAGTCAGAAACAAATTATCTGGGTGTAATTCTCGACAAAAAGCTATCTTTCAATCAACACACCAAGTCTGCATGCACAAAGGCATCTAAAGCCATAGCACAGATCTATCCGCTAATTAATAGAAATAGCAAGCTCAGCAAAAGAATCAAATTGCAACTATACCAGATAACGATTCGTCCTATAATCACCTATGCCTCTCCGGTCTGGAGCCACACCTCTAATGCTAACATCATCAAAATACAGCGAGTGCAGAACAAGTGCCTGAGAATGATTTTGAACGCCCCGTGGTATGTTAGAAACATTCAACTCCACAGAGACACAAATATTTCCTATATTTTCTCTTTTCTACGATCCTTAGCCACCAAGTTTTTCCTAAAGACGTCCACACATCCCAACGATTTGGTTCAACAAGCTACAGCATACGATCCAACGGACATATTCAAATATAGAAGACCAAAAGCTATATTGGCCTCCTTTATTGATGCATAATCTCCATGCCCAATCAGGGCGAGCATTCTGCTCATAAATTTTACCTTCACTGCAACCACAACAGATAGCGGGGAATATGAAAAGCATCTTGCTTCACCCCTAAAGACATAAATGTCAATTGTCAATTGTCAATATACAAGGCAGGACCGTTGAGAATGAGTGAATCAATCGACCGTGAGATGCGGTGATTGATTCATTCAATCCAATACCCTTGGAGGGTAATGGATCGCAATGCTGTAGCCAATGAAGTTCTAACTGAGGCTCGGCTATTGTTGTTACCCTCCTGCCATGATCAGAGCTTTAATAGCTCAATAACACCATATCCATACACTGTCCTCTACAGATAACGGGGAATATGAAAAGCATTCTTGCTTCGCCCCTTTAAGCCAGTCCTTATAAGAAAAAAAAATATACAAGGCATGCAAGTGGAATGATAAAAGTCCTTTTTAGGACTTCCAGGGCAACAAATGGCAATGCTGTTGCCAATGAAGTTTTAACTTAGGCTCAGCTATTGCCGTTACCCAGCCATGACTAGAGCTTTTTAGCTCAATAACACTCCATCCACACAGATTTACTTCATTCAGATGACGGGATAAAGAGTCAAGGACTCAGTCCATCGCGCAGTTCTTACAAGAACTATAAGATACAAGGCATGCTTTATGTGCTAGAAAAGTATAGCTGAATATTATTCTGTTATCTATTGTATTACTTTAACTTATGCAGCACATGTGTGCCAGCTTTACTGGATCACTACCCGAATTCTATTTTCTGTTTATTTTCATTATGAAATGAATTATCGAATACAGTAAATTATGAAATTCCTCTTAGAAACTTTGCCTAAAGGAGTCGTCTAAAATAGTTTTATGACCACTCTTAAACTAAGGATTGCCTCGATGCCAAACTGTTTCCATCAACTCTACCGCTGGATTCAAGGTTACCAACGTTGCAAACTCTGACAATCCAATATTGCAAGCATGTTTTACTAAACTCGAGCTTACGACTCTTTGGACATTATTTGTCATAAATGTCTTATAAATAATCCTCAAAATATGTCAATCGCGTAAATTCTTTGCTGTCTTAGGAAAAATGTGTTCTTATTTTCCAAACTACGTTTTTTTAGTTAGTTTTTTGGCTATTAAACATCCACGTAATGATTTCCGATGATGCCTTCCATTAGGAAAGTCTTCCGAGGAAAATGCAAGTAAACAACCAATAAAATAATGAAGCATTTATCGATGGAGGTAATGAGACTCTTTCACAACTTCGCGATACTTAAAAAATTCGATAAGACGTTCATTTAAACTATAATAGAGAAATGTTCGGATGCAAAATTTCTTTAAAAAAATAAAAACAACAACTTTAAATTAGATATTGGCTTCCTCTTAAAACATCTGCGGATGAGAAGAACTAATAAATGGAATTTTAAACGTGTTTTAACTTGAGAGGATTCATGCATAGGTACAGGGCGTCAGTTTGAACGGCATTAAAAATTAAGAGCTTCTATTAAACAATAAAATTACTTTTTCGACAGAAAGTGAATTAGATAGACTCGTAAGATTCCATCTAAGAGGTGGAAGGATTTTTTATTTCTTGATATTTCGAATTTCTTGGTGCTCAGATATATCTTATAACAACATACACACTGCAGTCGGACAAGAACATCAGAGAGTGCAATGGACCCGCTTGTGTTCGAACGAATGCTGAATGTTGAAGAATTGCCTGAGCGATATTCATGAAAGATGTGTTTAAGGATGTTAAACACATCTTTTATATAACACATGTAAAACTCGAATTACAAGCTAGCATATGTGGAAACTAGATCCAGGAAATAGCACATATGCTGTTGTTGTTGTTGTTCCTTTCACAGTATTCGAAATTTTGAACCAGTATGTTAAACATACATTTTGTTTTCACGAAATCAGGAATCCTTCAGGTAAGAGGTCCTCATATAGTAAACCTGTTAACCTATTATAGAAGACCCAGTTAAACTAAGAATTCATAAAGGTGACAGACGTCTTAGTTGGGATTCATACTCAAGTCTTTCCACCTTTGCTGTAAAGGAATCAGTGCTCAGATTACGGTATAAAAATTTCAGAGAGAGAGAGAGAGAAAATGGAAACTTTAGATAAGAGTTTTGAATGAGGGTGTCAACCGGAGCCTTTTGGGCGTCCGATTAATGCTCCGATTGAGCTAGAAAGGCTCACTCGTTCACACAGATTTGTGTTATGTATAGTTACATATTTGTGAGTGAATATCCCATGGACTGAGGAATGAACAACGTTATTATATAAGGCGTTTATGTTTTAGTGCATTTTAGGTGTGACACTCATCTAAAAAAAAGTTAAATTCAGCCACGAGAGATTAATCGTTTAGCTAGGAAATAAAGTGAACTATTCCTTGCAGAGGGGTCGACAGATAAAAGCCGATTTGAAACTACTTAATATCCTATATGCTTGCAGCGATCACTCTCCCACATCTCTGTGTAAAGAAAGCCGTTCGATATAACTACGACTGCACTTGTCTGCGTAATCCTTAGTTGATCCTCGGTAATCCTTCGCTGAACAGATGTCGCCATCTCAGTGTTGACTGCTTCCCAACGCTCGTGTTTGCTCGAAGACCACGTCGCTGTTTAAAAGCAAACCTTCCTTCATCTTTCCGAGTTTCTTGCTTAACTGCTAACGCCTTTAAAATATCCTCATGCGAGTCTTCCTCACCTTCCCTCGTCTACAAGTACGCTAACGGCAGACAGAAGTTAAAAGAGTCTTTTTTTTTGTTTTCCCTTAAGAAAGAACATCGAAAGAAGCAATGAAAAAAAAAATCTCTTTTGTTGAGTAATGCAGTTATCGTTGTATCATTAGAATATTACGGACTTAAATACCTGTCAAGAAAATGTGTTTTAATCCTTTTAATGCGCTAATCCTATGTTGCTGACAAAATATTATAAATAATCCAAGCAATTCTTTATTTTTTCCAGCATTGTTGAGCGCGTTACATATTGGCGGTATCTGCAAATTGACTGGGCAGAAGGGATTAACTTAGTAACTAAGTCAATCCCTTAGTTACTAAGGGATTAACTAAATATCAATAAACTGATAACAGGCAAAATTGTAAATCAGGAGAAATAGGGCAAGAAAGCAAATCCGAGGTATCTCATAGTGTTATCAAAACCAACAAAAAGTTACCAAATATTGAAACTACTTTCCGTAAAATGCAATAGTAATATTTAGACCTAAGCAAAAGAGCGAAAGGAGGAATTATATTTTTAGATCAAAATTTTCTTTCAACAGTTAGAAAGTTGTAGAAAACGGCAGTTGTTACAGAAGTACATCTAGAATTCCAAGCAGTTATTTTATTAAATAATTTTAAATCAGTATGTGCGCTGCAGAAATGTGAAACACATTTCTATTCTAACAAAGGATGACAAACATTAACGAAAATTATCTACGAACATTTACGTGTATAACACGTATTAGACAGCTTCAGAATGCCGACTTTTATACTCTGTTTAAAGGAAACTGATATGTTATCCTACTTAGAAACGTGAGAAAATGACGCTAATTACAGTACGAAAAGTAGCTGCGAATTTTCTAACTCACAATGTGGTGTAGAGAGAGAGAGAGAGAGAGAGAGAAAGATCATTAGTTGGAATGAACAGCATTAGCGGAGTGAAATTTAGATTTATATGAGGGGTGTGTGTGTGTGTGTGTGTGTGTGTGTGTGTGTGTGTGTGTGTGTGTGTGTGTGTGTGTGTGTGTGTGTGTGTGTGTGTGTGTGTGTGGAGGAAATCTGCATTCTGAAGGCAAAAATGCTAACGAGATCTCGGATGATTGTTTATATTAGGAAAAGTTTTTGTCTTTATTCTGTGGCATTCGATGGGGACTGAGTGAAGAAATTAAATTATTGACCAGTGTACTCGGAGAGACTGCAAGAATATTCGCAAATAAATACGATAAAGTTTGGTGGCGAAGATGTAATTAGAATAGTTAGCGAAAGAACAATAAAAGTGATTTTCAAGAAAATAGAGGGAGGATGAAAGGAAGTGTGAAAGGCTGAGAGATAGAGAGAGAGAGAGAGAGAAAGACAGAGCATGAAAGATAGATATAAAAGACAGAAAAGAGAGGATATAAAAGACAGAGAGAAATAGAAACAGAGGGAACGAAAAAGAGAAAGAGAAAAATAAAGAGAGGGAGAGAGAGAGAGAGAGATGGAGAGAGAACTTTTGTTTGATCTTATTCCAGAAGTCAAGCAGGGCACTTTTACAAAATGTCCATATTCAGTCGTACTCATTAGAGAAAGTTGATATTACGGAAAGTTAGGGCCATGATCCATTGCCCTCGTGGATTACGTCATTTAAAAGCTTGTGTTCTCCGGGCAAGTTCGTCTGGCTTATAAGTCTATAAATCCGAGTTTCTGGGAAGTAAAAAGTATGTCATATCCGGTGTTGTCAGTCGGATATGAAATTATGAAGCGACGTCTTATGCCATGACGCCAAATACATCATGACTCATGATTGCGTCTCCTCTCTAGACGGTTGGCCTGCTGTTCAGGAGTAAAATCTTGAACTTTTAGGAAGTGAAACCTTCCATTTTTGTGTAAAACTGCTTTACTCATCATCGGTTAATAATCCTTATTAAGACTTCCCGCTTATTACACTTGTCTCGAGTTAACACCTTTTCGATCCATGGAGGTCGTTCCAGAGGGAGATATGGAGCAGCTGTTTAATAACAATAATTAAACATCGCAATCACCCGTCGAGAAAGTTAACTTGGCATTAAGAAAGTTCACTGAAGGTTGCGATGAGAAATTTTCTTGGACGAGATTTAAAAAAAAAAATCACAGGAATCAATGCACTGCAGTATCGAATGCGGTACAAACTTCATCACATGACCACCAATTTCTTCCCTTTTTTTTTTTTTATTATTATTATTTCCGAGGTTACCAAAATTACTATGGAAGAGCAAGCATCTCAAGAAAGTTACAGCGAATCTCCACAAATGTTCTCTTCTTAACAGGTTGACCTACTTCAATGTTTCTAACAAGCACGCGGCAGCACTCTTCCCTCTCAGATTCACTCTGGTTTCAAACCAGTTTCGATTTTTATGCACCATTTGTCTTCAGATAAGGTGAATGGCGAACCCTTTTGTTTGTCTTTCTCTCGCCAACTCCGCTTACTTTTAATCGTTTGTGGACACGTCGGCTATTTCCACTCATATTACAATGACGTTAAAGTGGTGCTTTTAAATGTCCGGAGAACGCGTTTCAGAGAAACCTCTCCATTATCATATTTTTTATGTCAAAATTTACGCGTTGCTTTTACGGTAACTTCAGTTTACAATAAACCATTAGTGGGTTCAAAGGTGGGTTTAGTAGGTAAGTTTGAGGAAGGTCTTCCATGGTGGCAAATATTCATGAAAATTCTCGTATCTCTTACGGCAATTTAATTACAGGCTCATTTAGCAGCGACGTTATCAACATCCTCGCCATATGCCCATCCGTAATTAGCGCAAACTGTGACAATTGTTGTTTTCTGGAGTGTCTTTCATGGAGTCATCTGATCGATTTGTTGCGTCATTTTTAAGTTTTCATATTGATGTCGTCAGCAGTTGTCCATAGAAGCATACAGCCGAATAAAGCATTGGCTCGAATACAGATGCAATTTTTCTACTCGAAATAACTTATTGAGAGAAGTTCAATTCTTTGCTTTCAATTTACAATTCATTTAAAAGTATCTGGTTTCAGAGTTGTGACTAAAGATGCATTTATTAATCTAAATTTTGAACAACTAAAGACTTGTGAATGAAATGTTAATTGCGATCCACCTGACGTAAATTTATTTTTTTTCTCACAGTACAGATCTTAGAGAATCACAATTCAAGTAAGATGAATTTAAAGAAATCTCAACGCCAACATTCAGGGCATCTCTGCTCTCAGAAGTACGTTGATGTCATTTGTATCCGTGTAATGATTATGTCATGCCAAACACAGGCGACTGGGTTCCGAAACAGTCTAAATTATCCAGATCTATTTCAAAATTAAAATTATACTAGAATAAGATAATAAAAGAACTTTAAAATGTTTTAAAATATTAATCTAAAAATTAATTATAAAGGTTATAATAATCTGAAAAATGTTTTAAGCACCGAATATTATTAAATGTAATTTAATATGGAAAAAATAAAATAATTAAAAACAAATGAAAATAAAATAAAATTTGCGAGATACGATTGAACGGAAAATAAGAATGAATATACAATACCCAATCCATTCTATGCTGATGGAGGATTTCGTGATGTCCGTATTAGTTTCACCACAATCATCATTATTCGGTATCATTTTGGTTCTTCTTTTTTTTTAAGTTATTCGGTCTAACATTATATTGTAGGTACTCTGATTTTTCCACCACAAACTTGAACCCATTTGACACTTACTCTGAACCCATTTGATACTAGATACATTTATATTCAGAAATAAAGATAAATTCAAATATTTAGTAGAGTTGATATTTTGACCACCCTATATGATCTTGTTTCTTGGTGAAAAGTCGATAATAAAAATAACATTTTAAAATATTTCATACACTGTTATTATCTTTTATTGTAGAAAATTTAACAATACTACAATTTCTTACGTGTAGTTCAGTTCAGAGTGAGTTTCACACATAAATAATGTGAAAACTGTCAAAAGTGTCTAAAACGTCCATATTACATATTCGGTTCACTGCGCATGCGTACTGATCCAGTCGTGCAGTACAGAGAAAAACTTAAGTAAGAAAATATAACTCATTTTGCGTGCAACAACAGCTAACATAGTCTTATCTGACAAAAAAAAAAAAAGAGCTCTAGATGTAAACATTTGTTTCTACTCCAAACACGTGACAAACTTGCCAGTCAAGAAGTAGTCATGGCTTACTTTTTCTTTCACTAGTGTCCTTCGTTCACTCGAATCAATTCTATCCTCTGTTCAACTCTCTCTCTCTCTCTCTCTCTCTCACCCACTCTTGGGGGGGGGGGGGGGTGGGGGGGGGGGGGGGTGGGGGGGGGGGGGGGTGGGGGGGGGGGGGGGTGGGGGGGGGGGGGGGTGGGGGGGGGGGGGGGTGGGGGGGGGGGGGGGTGGGGGGGGGGGGGGGTGGGGGGGGGGGGGGGTGGGGGGGGGGGGGGGTGGGGGGGGGGGGGGGTGGGGGGGGGGGGGGGTGGGGGGGGGGGGGGGTGGGGGGGGGGGGGGGTGGGGGGGGGGGGGGGTGGGGGGGGGGGGGGGTGGGGGGGGGGGGGGGTGGGGGGGGGGGGGGGTGGGGGGGGGGGGGGGTGGGGGGGGGGGGGGGTGGGGGGGGGGGGGGGTGGGGGGGGGGGGGGGTGGGGGGGGGGGGGGGTGGGGGGGGGGGGGGGTGGGGGGGGGGGGGGGTGGGGGGGGGGGGGGGTGGGGGGGGGGGGGGGTGGGGGGGGGGGGGGGTGGGGGGGGGGGGGGGTGGGGGGGGGGGGGGGTGGGGGGGGGGGGGGGTGGAGAGGTGGTCCCAAGCCCTTTTCAGGGCGGGATCTTCCGTGCCAGATCATCTCCCTTCTTTTTCCTGGTCATACTGTTCTGAGTTTGCTCGGAAAACTCATTCCTCTAATAGAACTGTCTTCCACATAGTCTTTAGATTTATTTACACTTGTTAAATTTGCTTAGTCTCTCTTTTTTTACCTTTTCAGGATTTTTCCGTTTAAAAGTGAAAAATCAACGACCGTTTTAGAAGCACCCCTGGGGGGACAACAGCTAAAACAGGTCAGCTGAGGCCTCTCTCATCTACTCTACTACTATGCACTCTATCTTTATTTCCTCTCCTACTATTTGCTGAACCTCAGCCTATTTTACTCCACAGGCCAATGATGAGATACGTTGAACTCACAAATTATTTATTATTTAACTTAGTTTTTATAGAGGGTGAGTTGGGGTGATCAATACCTTTTTAGCTTTAACTGAATTTTTAACGAAGTTTAACTGAGGTTCGGCTGTTGCTGTTATCACCCTCGGCGCAGAGTTTCGAGAGTTTTAATTCGCTCTCTTAATGTTTTTGCCTTAAGGGAGCAATTTGAGTCTCTGGGGAAAGTGTTCTCCGGCACAGCCCGCTGAGGGGCTTTGTCGGTGAATGCTTTTCTTCGGAATAAGAGCGGTTCTGCTCGGTGGTGGGGGAGCCCGTCACTGAGTGGAACCAACGCTAAGATAAGATATGGACGGTCTTTCGCCCACTATGGAGTGGCCTAGAGATCGTCCAAATATTTTTGAGTTCACATTTACTTAAACATCGGTAATGGATGGCAATGCTGTTCCAATGAAGTTTAACTGAGGATCGGCTGTTGCTGTTACCCCCTGGGGCGCAGAGATTCGAGAGTTTGAGTTCGCTTTCTTTAAGGGAGCAATTTCAGTCTCCGGGGAAAGTGTTCTCCGGCACGGCCCACTGAGGGGCTTTGTCAGCGAATGCTTTTCTTCGGAACTTGAGAGGTTCTGCTCGGTGGTGGTGGTGGTGGTGGTGTGTGGGTGGAAGGCCATCACTGAGTGGAACCAACGCTGAGATGGACGGTCTATTGCCCACAATTGACTGTCCTCGGGATCGTTCGAATTTTCAGAGACAGCTTTAACTTTACATATGGCAATGCTGTACGAAATCAATTTTGATCTATATCCTTGAAGGGTGATGGATGGCAATGCTGTTCCAATGAAATTTAACTGAGGATCGGCTGTTGCTGTTACCCTCTGCGACAGAGAGATTCGAGTGTTTGAGTTCGCTCTCTTAAGGTTTTTGCCTTAAGGGAGCAATTTGAGTCTCTCAGAAAAGTGTTTTCCGGCACGGCCCGCTGAGGGGCTTTGTTGGTGAATGCTTTTCTTCGGAATTTGAGCGGTTCTGCTCGGCGATGGTTGTGGCGTGTGGGTGGAAGGCCATCACTGAGTGTGGAGCCAATGCTGAGATGGACGGTCTTGCCCACAATTGAGTGTCCTAGGGATCGTCCGGATTTTTAGAGATGGCTTAACCTTTACATATGGCAATGCTGTACCAATGAAATTTAACTGAGGCTCAGCTGTTGCTGTTACTCCTTGGGGCACTGAGATTCGAGAGTTTGAGTTCGCTCTCTTAGGGGAGCAATTTGAGTCTCCGGGGAAGGTGTTTTCCGGCACAGCTCGGTGAGGGGCTATGTCGATGAATGCTTTTCTTCGGAATATGAGCCGTTCTGCTCGGTGTGGGTGTAAGGCCATCACTGAGTGGAGCCAATCGCCTACGACTGAGTGGCCTAGAGATCGTCCGAATTTTTAGAGACAGCTTTACCTTTAAATATGACAATGCTGTACCAATGAAGTTTAACTGAGGTCGTCTGTTGCTGTTACCCCCCTGGGGCGCAGAGATTCGAGAGTTTGAGTTAGCTCTCGTAAGCGTTTGGCCTTCAGGGAGCAATTTGAGTCTTCGAGGAAAGTGTTCTCCGGCACAGCCCACTGAGGGGCTTTGTCGGTGAATGCTTTTCTTCGGATTTTGAGAGTTTCTGCTCGGTTGTGGTGGTGTGTGGGTGAAGGCCATCACTGGGTGGAGCCAACGCTGAGATGGACGGTCTTTCGTCCAAGATTGAGTGGCCTAGGGATCGTTCGAATTTTTAGAGACGGCTTTACCTTAACATATGGCAATGCTGTACCAATGAAGTTTAACTGAGGCTCGGCTGTTTCTGTTACCACAGAGTTTGAGTACGCTCTCTTAAGGTTTTTGCCTTAAGGGAGCAATTTGAGTCTCCGGGGAAAGTGTTCTCCGGCACGGCCCACTGAGAGGCTTTTCTGGTGAATGCTTTTCTTCGGAATATAAGCGGTTCTGCTCGGTGGTGGTGTGTGAGTGGAAAGCCATCACTGTGTGGAACCAACGCTGAGATGGACTTTCTTTCGCCCAGGATTGAATGGTCTGGGGATCGTTCGAATTTTTAGAGATGGCTTTACCTTAACATATGGATGGCAATGCTGTAGCCAATGAAGTTTTAACTGAGGCTAGGCTATTGCTGTTACCCTGATCAGAGCTTTAATAGCTCAATAACACCTTATCCCTACACTAGTGGACAGTGTAGGGATAACACCTTATCCCTACACTGTCCACTACAGATAACGGGGAAAATGAAAAGCATTCTTGCTTTTCCCCTTTATGCCAGTCCTTATAAGGATAAGGACAAAGTACTTATATAATGTTTACGTAGATAGATGTAATTGAATGTACATTCGTGGTTGTGCATAGAATAATGGATTAATTTTAACTAGTTAAAAATAAAAATAATATTATGTTCAGATATATATATATAAAATAGAATTTACCAAATGTCATAGTGAACAGAAAATTTAATATAATTTTATATAATATATTTTTTTAATATAATATAATATAATTACCTTCCATTCGAAGAAACCAAGGTTTCTTCGAATGGTAGGTAATTAATCATGTCAGATATATAAATGCTCGAATGGCTTTTCGTAGTGATTTATATAAATACGAGATGTACTTTGTTAACTGTGGCCTGGTTTTCTATATGCTGTTCTACATGTTCTGTACTTAGATTAAATTACTGTTTTAAACTGTGTAGTGATATTTTTAACTTGAATATTTTGTGCTTTGTCATTGTATTCCCTATGTGCAAAGCAATATGAATTAGGCAGGCGATGAAATCTTCTAGGAGCAATGTTATTTCTGTCAGGAGATCATTTAAATTGATTCCGTAGAGAAAATTTTCTTTGTATATCGATGAGTATGTTTTGTATTTTCTGATTAATATATAGAGTAGTGACAGAGTTTGACGCTGCCAGCTACATCCAGTCGACCTTTGTTTTTTTGATTTCATCTTATTCGATATTTTCGTTCATGATGCATTCTTGATCTCCTGTAAGTTAGTAGTTTTGAGTTAGTGTGCAGCTGTAGAGCGATGAAGTAATAGTCTCCTAGTTTGCATGTTTTAACAGCTGCAGTTGAGTGATGTCAGTATACGTATGTGGTCAATAGAGGACGAAGTGATGTATTTTTGACTTTTCTTCCATCGTGTGTGATCGTATAGATAGGTTTTGGATAATATTAAAAGTCTTCCGTCATCTCGCCGCATCAAAATATCTTATCGTAAAATGCTAGTTCATTAAGCATTTATTCCACAAGACCACAAGTTGAATGCGATCGTAGAAAAACTATTACCCAACACTCTTTAGGCACAATTCGTCAGAACCTTTCACAGGTGTTTTTTGTCACACGATTTCTGCACAATGAAAAATATCCTACCAAGTGTCCTCAATTATCAAAGAATCCTAGTCGACCATCATCATTAATTCCCCTCACTGGATTTGTTTCCCAGAAACACATCTGGTAAGCAGAAACGTTATTAAAACATCGCAGCATACAGCTGAATTCGACACAGTAACCAAAGTCCATTTCAACAGAACTTCTAGAGATTCATTTAAGAAGTAGAAGTTACTTTGCGTTCTTCTACTTCTACTTCTTTTATTTCCGTATAAAAATTCTCTCCAGACATTTTTGCATTAGCCCTCCTATTTTATATTTTTATTTTTTAAATAGTATTGTCCTATTTTTCTGAACAGGTCACTTCTCTAATCTCCTCGAAATACATACTTATCATTTTTGGTTCACTTTCTTTCAGGATTAACAGGACATCGTTTATTCAGAATAAACGATTCATCATATTTTTAACTATTAATCAGTACGCAATATTATAGCTTGATCACCAAATACGAGGAGAAATATTTAAAAAAATTATACACCGGTCTCCAAAATCCAAGGACGAACATTATTTCTGATGATTGCAACCGCAAAATTAGGACGAAACAGCTTGTGTCAATTTGGATAACTGAAGATTTCGAGTGGAAAGCGGGTACACATTCAAATTTTCGTATCGCTCAAAGGGGATCACGTGGTAGCACTCGACAGGATAAAAGGAAAACGGCTACGATAACCGAAATCTATTTGAAGGAAGCTCTTTTCGCGAAGGAATAAAATTGCAAAGTTGGATGTGTTGCAATGTCTCAAAACACAACATCGAATTGATTCCACACGAGGAAGAATTAGCTTCAAGAAGGCCGCAGAATTACTAATATTTCCAGAGAGCTTGGAATCTCACATAGCGCTGTATCCAGGCTCTGGGTAGTGTTTGAACCCAATGGAATGTATTTAAAACGTTCTCAGACATTTCCGCACGCCCTCGCTCTATCACGGAGCATAAAGACAGATTTTTGACTATAACAGCAAAACGTAATCGACGCATCACGGCAGGTGAGCTTTCAAGTCGACTCCATTCAAGCACGGATAAGCAGATATCTCGGCAAACGGTGGCAAGTCATCTGCTACAAGTAGGACAAGTAGGCGTATACGCCCGAAGGCCTGTGGTCTGTGTCCCTTTATCCACAGCCCGTCGTAGAGATAAAAGTGGCGTTTTCAGTGGCGATGTATCCATAAAAATTGAACAAAACACCATCGTATTTAGTATTAATACGGGTTAATATACTCTTTTACAGATGACAGTCGTTTTAGCCTTTTCTCCGTTTCTAGACGACTTGATCTGGGGTGAAAGTGAGAGTGTACTGCTTACCATCGCGAGAATGTTCATGAAAGGGATAGATACGCGCAATGGTGCAATGGTCGTTGTATGGAGCGACATTATGTTTAATGAACTCAGCGAGCTACAAGTGCTGGAAAAATTTCACTATGATTGGTGAACGATATTGCAATCAAGTCCTTCAACGTCACCTTCGATTGCTCTGTGGTACTGTAGGCGAAAAATCCATTTTTATGGATGACAATGCAACACCACATCGGACACGAGCAGTGCAAATACTGTTTGTGAACGAGGATGTTAATCGAATCCGATCTCACTCCTATAGAACACGTTTGGGACACAATAGGGAGATACATTGCAGCTCGAAAATCTCCTCCAGAAAACAAACTAGGCCTTTTCCCTACTCTGAAGGAAGAGGTGTGTCAGTTTGTCTCAAGAACTCCTGAATCACTTGATTCTAAGCATGGTACGACCTTGTGAGATTGCATCTCAGTTCGGGGTTGACATATTCCACATTGAAATGTCTCTTCGCATACTTTTCTGTAAGCACTGCGCCTTAATTCCTTAACTATATCCTTCAGAAATTTGTAACTTTTGCCAAAAATGTATTGCAATTTACTTTGTACGGAATATATTACACATTTTTGTGTTGATGTAATTAATTCCTATGCTGCAATAAATTTATGTCCACATTTGGCTGTAATAATGATTTTTGTTTTCATATACAGGTAAGCATTTACTTCCTCCTTAGCTTTTGAATACCAGCGTATGTATGTTTTCACTTTCTTACTTTGTAGGAGAGGGGGTTGCAGCAGCCTAAATAGCTATTAGATAATGAAAAGCGACGCCACCCTAGCGATTAAACAATCATCGCGTTCATTTTGTGATCGCAAACAGGAATCTCTCCAAATATGTTTTCCTTCTTAAAAGACATTACTGAATCTTAAATGGCAAAAATTGGCCTTCTACCTAAGAGACTGAATTTGATTCAATATCGTAGCCTTAAGTAAATAACACTAACTCAACAGCAACAGTAATAAATCAGTGAATGCAGGCTTTTGACATCAGTGATTAATTATTATTAATACTTCAATATTTATACATATAAATATTTCAGTTTGGTCCTGAAGAACATAAATGGCGAATGTCTGAATTCTGTAATTAATTCTAATAAAAATTACTAGAATTTTAATAAAAGTGGGAAGTTTCAAGATTCCTGATAGTACGAGACTTCGAATGCAATATTGATATCTAAAACTTACAGTTCATTAAATGAAAATTATTTTGCAGTGTAGTAAATATATAGTAAAATTATCTGTTCATTATGAATAGTTAACTTTCAGTCGCTACCATAAATATACGACATTTAATTCCACTTCACACAAAGCGTGAAGTGGAATTAAATAGTAAATAATAAAATAGTAAAACTAGATGGTTTTACTGTTTTCTTTTTAAATTTTATTTTTGGCTAGATGGGCAAAGCAAGAATGCTTTTCTTATTCCCCGTTATCTGTAGAGGATAATGTATGGATAGGGTTTTATTGATCTATAACCTCTGGCCATGAGTAACGGCAATAGTCGACCTCAGTTAACACTTCATTGGATACAGCAGCGTTTACCAAATGGTGGGTCACATTCTTTTTGTTCGCGGTAAAGTAGCTCAAATGATGGCGAGGCTGCCCGGTGGCAACCCCCCCCCACCAGCCGAATCGTTTTGCGGTCTAAAAAAGCAATAAAATTTCGAATGCCTTTTGTCACAACCTATAAGTGTGAAACAGGCTTTTCAACACTGGTTTTTCTAAAAAAATAAATATAGACATTGTTTGGAAGTCGAACCCGATTTAAGAATAAAGTTATCATCTTTTCCTCCAAACCTGAAGTTCCTAGTTAACAAAAGCAGTATCACACTTCTCATTAATAAATTACTCGGCTTTAGTTTAATTTCTTTATACATAGGCTGTTCAATAAGTAATAAGACTATATTTTTACAGAAAACAGATTACCTTTAATCGTCATCATTTACATGGTCTTTTTCGAAGTAACTACCGTGAGACGCGATGCATTTGTCCCAACGTTGCGTCCACTTCTTAAACACATGTGAAAGTTCGTTTTTTGAGAGTTCTTTCAAAACCGCCTCCGCAGCTTTTACACATGCTTTGTTTCTTTCGAAATGGCGGCCTCTTAGTGGTTTCTTGAGCTGAGGAAACAGCCAGAAATCGCACGGTGCAAGATCTGGACTGTATGGACGGTGTGGTAGGATATCTGTGTTGTTCTTCTGCAAAACGTCCACTACACAACCAGCAGTATGTGGCCTTGCATTATCGTGGTGCAATAAGAAGCCATTCTTCAGCAATGGACGCTTCCTTTTGACGTGCTTGATGATAATCGCTGCTGTGTTGATCATTGTCTCTGTGATGGACGTTGAAGGTCTTCCCTCACGTTCAAGATCTTTTACATTTTGCCTTCCTTCTTTAAAAGTTTTATGCCAGCGAAAAACACTTGCCTCCGCCATTGCTTCATCGTGGAAAGCTTCGCGCATCATGTTAAAAGTGTCCCATGCCGATTTTTGCAAACGCACACAAAATTTAATCGCATAACGCTGTTCCAAGGACGCTTCCATTTCGAAGACTGGTTGCGCCTCGGAGGCGCGCCGAAACAAGCTTGCGTTTAGTCACGTGACACTGTGGCACATCGACCCGTATACGCCATCTATCAACCTCTTTTGTTAATACAGACAGCAACATTTCTCTATTCCACAGAAATTAATATTGTAATGAGTGGTTTCGCCACAGTAAAATTAGTCTTATTACTTATTGAACAGCCCACGTATTTTTGTAAGAGTAAATGCTTCTTTATTATAATGATAATAAATGAAAAAAACTCTATGAACATTCAAATCAGTTTTATTTTACCTATTGGCCATAACATTTTTAGTGGTTCACGAAGATGAAGTATTAAAATAACCGTGCCAAGGGGCAAAAAAAGTTTGGGAAACGTTGAGCTGCAGAACTGACATCTGTTACCCACTGGAATTCTGTAATAATGATTTCGATTTACGTCTTACTATACGTAGAACGTTGCTGACTTGATGGGTGAAGCATAAATGCTTTTCATATCCCCCTTTGTCTGAGGGGGAGTTCTTTGAGTGGAGAGTTATTGAGCGTTAAGCTCGCTCTGGAAGGGCAGTGAGATTAGCTGTGTTCAGCTGAGCATAGAATTGACTTAGGTCTTTTTGTATTTGTAGAATTCTGCTTCACTGTAGTCTGAGGCTTGCTTGATCAGCGGGTTTAGATGATTGTTTGTCTTGGTGAAGAACCTTTCTGCTAGGTCATGGAGGAGGGATGAGATGTAGGGAATACAGGGAATGTTAACTTCTCTGTGACCGTCTTACTATAAACTCTTTCCGTGAATTATATTTAAAATCGACCTTTTTTAATAAAGCATGTAGTCATATTAATATATATATTTTAATCTAAATAAAAAAAATATTATAAAATAAAATCATTGATTTCTTATATAATTATATATTACACATTATTTTATAGAAAAGAAGTTTCGAAAATATACTTATTTCACAACGATTGCTTTGCAATATTTAGTGTCCATCTTCAGATTCCACCCCAGTCTTCCTCTCTCTCTCTCTCTCTCTCTCTCTCTCTCTCCAACTCTGTTCTATGCCAAACCCTCATAATGCAGGTTTATGTATCTACCTGAGTATAAGGATGTTTCATGACACGAATTTCTTCATACAAGAAAATTTATATTCAAGTTTTACTGCAGTCTCAAATTCCAGCGGACTGAAGCAATCGATGATGTGTTTGATTAACAAAAACTAGAAATCGGCTGTTCAGTATTTTTAGATCCTGACGTGAAGTGAACGACCGCAAAAACTGGAACTGTCTTCATGTGCATTAAACCGCTCTTCCAAACTGTATTTGTTTCTGTATTTTTTGGAATAAACTATTACGTTGGAGCTGTAGTCCATCATTTTAATCAGTCACCTCTCCCCTCTTCTGTGTTTTCTTGCTGAGTTAGCGATACTTCTGTAAGCTTGAAGGTTGAATTATATTTAGTACGCCTTCCTGACTGAGAGCAGCGTGTCCTCTGTCCTTAAAACAGCGGACAGACCATTGTCATTCAGAAAGGGGAAATAAAATATAAACTAGAGCAAACAGAGATTATTTATTTTCCTGGTGGCATTTAACTAAAAAATCCATCCTGGTATAAGGCAGTATTTCAAAGATAAAGTCCTGCTGAACAATTGATTCTACTTTAAACGGAGGGAGGATCTTCTAAATTTATAATTCATTTAAGGCAAATCACTTGAATCGTGTGTATTAAATAGTTGTTATCGCACAAATAATTTCTCTCTCTCTCTCTCTCTCTCATTCATCCAGAATTTTAATTTCAGATTTAAGTTGATGATATGTTCCAGAACATTATTCGGAATATACCTTCATTATTATTTAAATTATATTCGAGTAGAAGGTTACCAAAATGCTTAAAATTCGTAGTTTTCTGATCTTTTTTTGCGTTAAGAAATTTTGTCATTTCTCCTATAAAAATGTAATCTTGAGGAAGCATGAAGTAAGCCTCATAATGTAGTACAAAATGAGGAAGCAAATAAGTTCTGAAAATATAATGAATCCTTTTCCGGGCTGTCATAAATACTTCACTGATTGGAGAGTCAATTGTTGAGGTGTAGCTATTTAATTTAGAGGGAATGGACTGTATTAAAGATAATTTTTTTAGGAATGAAATCGACTGTATCTACATAGTAATCTATATAAAAGACATTCGACGTATTGTAATATAGTATTGCATAATAAGATCTCGGTAGAACTCTCAAACAATTCTTCCAAGATCATCGGAATTCATAGGCTCAATTGGAGGGTGCTAAGGATAAAGACAGGCTGCCCACCGATTTCCAAAAGGAAGTTAAGACTACAGGAACAGTACCTACCCCCTTTGGAAAAACTAATCGTTTTACAGATATACGAAGAAAGGTTGTTAGATGTAGCTATGTAGTAGAATAAATTATGAAGAAAACTGTGCTGTGGTTTCTGCAAAATTATGATCTCTATATTTTATATTTTAATTAGAATGTGGGGGAATCAGATATTAATATCGATTTAGTGATATTAGGTTCTGATAATGATGGCCAAAAATCGAAGACTTATTCCACAAATATGCTAAAAATCGATGTTGTATATATTGAATGTCTTTTTGAATTCGTAAGAAGGTTTTTTAAGCTAACAATACTGGAAGACATTCTCGGTTGAACTTCATAAGGTTATACGATTCACATCGAAGATTAATTTCGATGTTTGTATTAAACGCTGTAGACTTAAATATTCTAGAAGCTTGTTCATTTGAAGTGGAATACTTTCTTGCAAGAAAGTAATGGGATGTATTGTCATCTGGTGTCACCACTGTTGATCCGTTTTACGGATCAACACTAGAGAGCACACTTGCTGGTTTACTATTTTTTTGGAAGAGGGAAGGCAGCAAACTATAGTTTATGGAAAACCTTTGTAAAGTCGGTATGAAATCCCTGTAACCAACCTTCAGTTGAAACGTTGTTATAGATGGTTTCTTACGCTCCAATAGAATTGAAACTACGCTAAGGAGCCGCTTGTTGAACGAGGATTGAAAATGTTAAGATACTGAATTCAAGAGACGTTCCCAAGAATATTTAAAATAATCTACTCATGAATAATGGCACTCTGCAACTTCTGGTAAGGAAGCCAATGCACAGCCGATACAAATCTGTACAGTGAAATTCTGAATGGCAGACGTGAGGAGATCGATAGAACAACAACGAATTTGAAAGAATGAGAGAAAGAGACATTGAGTCGGAGAAGATAAAATCAACGGATAATTGACCAGTCTATTATCCGTATCTGAGGTTCGATATCAGAATTAATGTATTAAAAAAAGTATATTTTTGGAGACAGTAAGAATAAGATTAGCAGTAGCAAAATTTTGATTTCTTCAGTTATGTAGGATGTTTAATAAAACGAATGCGTGCTTTGCAATATGAGATATTAAGACAATTAATGAGAAGTCATTAGCTTCTATCAACAAGTATCCTAAACGTGAAGAAACTTCACGTGGAAGCGAACTTTTTTTCTTACACTTGGATAAAGGATTAAACAAGAATATGATTCTTGCCATTTTTAATTTAACTTATAACCAATTTGAAATCTTTCTACAGGATCTATATATGTGAATTCTATTTTTTTTTCACAATCCTATCCACAAACCTAAACTTTTAGCATATTAACACTGCAAATAAAATGATAAATAATTTGGAAATATTAATCTACATATTGAAGTTGTTTTTTTTTTCAATCCACTCAGTAATATTCCCACACCATATAATGAATGCTCTCTGTCATATTCATATATTATATCCAGATATTCACATACTTAACTGGATTCATTCAATCCAATACTCCTTGGAGGGTAATGGATGGCAATGCTGTAGCCAATGAAGCTCTAACTGAGGCTCGGCTATTGCTGTTACCCTCCTGCCATGATCAGAGCTTTAATTGCTCAATAACGCCTTATCCCTACACTGCCCTCTACAGATAACGGGGAAGATGAAAAGCATTCTTGCTTCGCCCCTTTAAGTCAGTCCTTATAAGGATAAGGCACATACTTAACTGAGTCCTTTTTAGGACTTCCAGGGTAACGAATGGCAATGCTGTAACCAATGAAGTTTTAACTGACGCCTATCGCCGTTACCCAGCCATGATTAGAGCTTTTTAGCAAAATAATACCCCAGCCACACAGAATTTCTTCATTCAGATGACGGGATAAAGAGTCAAGGACTTAGTCCATCTCCCAGTTCTTTTTAGAACACATACTTAACTGATTGAGGGATTAATCGACCGTGAGATGCGGTGATTGATTTTATATGAGAAACCCATGAAGGGTAACGGATGGCAATGCTGAACCAATGAAGTTTAACTGAGGTTCGGCTGTTGCTGTTATCCTGGGTGATGAGTTCGCTCTCTTAGGTTTTGCCCTAAGGGAGCACTTTGAGTCTCCGGGGAAAGTGTTCTCCGGCACGGCCCGCTGAGGGGTACTTGCCGGTGAATTATTTTCTTCGGAATGAGCGGTTCTGCTCGGTGGTCGAGTTTCACTGAGTAGAACCAACGCGGAGATTTGAACGGTCTTTCGCCCACGAATGAGTGGCCTAGAGATCGTCCGATTTTTTGAGATATCACCTTTACTTAAACAGTCGGTGATTGATTCATTAATGCCCTGGGATGTAATGGATGGCAATGTAATGCTGTACCAATGAAGTTTAACTGAGCTTCGGCTTTTGCTGTTACCCCTTTGGGCGATGAGTTTTTGAGTTCGCTCTCTTGGGGTTTTTGCCTTAAGGGAGCACTTTGAGTCTCCGGGGAAAGTGTTCTCCTGCACGGCCCGCTGAGGGGCTTTGTCGGTGAATTATTTTCTTCGAAATTTGATCGGTTCTGCTCGGTGGTGGGGGGAGCCCGTCACTGAGTGGAACCAACGCTGAGATTAGGACGGTCTTTCGCCCACTATGGAGTGGCCTAGAGATCGTCCGATTTTTTGAGATTTCACCTTTACTTACATAGTCGGTGATTGATTCATTCAATCCAATACCCTTGGGGATAATGGATGGCAATGCTGTAGCCAATGAAGTTCTAACTGAGGCTCGGCTATTGCTGGTACCCTCCTGCCATGATCAGAGCTTTAATAGCTCAATAACACCTTATCCCTACACTGTCCTCTACAGATAACGGGGAAGATGAAAAGCATTCTTGCTTCGCCCCTTTAAGCCAGTCCTTATAAGGACTATTGACTTTATTGTTTAATTTATGTATGCATTCTTTCTGAAATTAAATGCATGTAATACAAATAGTTTGCATATTTTAATCTTGTTGGCAGAAATGAAATATTTTTAGACAAAACCAAATGAGATAAACATGTAAATGTTTCCAGGCAACACTTGTTTCACAAAATCATCGTTACCATAATGAACGGGGAAGATGAAAAGCATTCTGCTTCGCCCCTTTAAGCCAGTCCTTATAAGGATAAGGACACATGCTTAACTCTGCAATCATAATTGTTGTGTATTAGTTGTTTCCTTGAGGTTCGTGGATTTTAGTTGGTGAATACCATTCTTAATTGTTGTTGTTTTTTTTTATGTAATTTTTCAGACATCTCAGATAATCCAAAACTTTCGATATCGATTAATCGTTTTACTGTATTTTTTGTTTACTAATATTGGGTTTATATTTTTCTTCATTTTAAAAGACATGTTTCGCTTGTATAAATTTTAACATTCCTTTATTACTTTATCGTGAAACATTCTGACAGAGAAATTGCATAGTTGAGTTTAGCTTCTTTTTTTTATCCCATTCTGTATGCTGTTATTTCTCCATTTCGTGTTCGTGTGTTTTTCCTTTTAGGAAAGTAGTTTTTGTTTTATTGTTATAAGATTACAGTTTTTCTATAATTCATTTGCTGACCTCAATGGAGTCCACTCGATGCTAAATTACCTTTAACTTTTTCTTATTAAAATGCAGCAAACATTTTACGTTTTCTTAGCAACATTCAATATAGTATTAGAAGGAAAAAGAACAGCATATACTTGGGGAAAAAATTTAATTTTATAATAAAAAATAAACAACGAATGTTTAAACTTTCTGAACTTTAATCCTTGCAGAACAAAAAAGAAGCATCATCAAAAGCATACCGTAATTCACCAAATGAATGTCAAAAAATATTTTTCTCTCCGTATAATTTGACTTAATAATTCTGTATAACGGAATGTGCCAAATTTTAATTTCTGTGTCAATTTCAAATTGTTTGTTGTTGTTTTATATTCCTGAGGGCGCTTTAGTAACAAGCGGTCGCAAGTACGCTATTTCGATGCTCCCATATTTTAAGTTGCAAAGTAGATTTTTTCTTGTGAATTAAAATTTAAAGTATATCAGTGAATTCCGTTCTTCAAGACGAACATATTGATGCAAAAACTGTAAGTTTCTGTTAAGTAATAAATAAATTATAAATATTCAAAGTTCGAAGTATACGTTGGTCAACTATGCCAGAAGAGAATAAAGGAAGTCGCCATATTAGAAATTACAGCAAGAGCGTCAAACAAGAAATATGAAGTGCTACAAATGCCAAGAAGACTTAACGGGGGAAGAAAACCACATAACATATAGGAACTTCCAGAGAAACATGCATTTTCTATGTTCGGGATTGTCCGAGGCTACTTTGCAGCGAAAATCAAACAAGAATTGTGACGAGTGGAAGTCTCCCCATTGCAGAAACAACAAAGGAATGTCGCCTTCGACCACAGGCGGCAAACAGCTAATGCAGAAAACAACCGAAGGCTGTAAACAGCTATCAACAGCAGAGGGAATTAAAAACAAAGAAAACAACAACGGAAACTCAGGTGAGCCAACTTTAAATGCATTACTTGAAAATAGATTACAAAACCTAAAAGACTGTTTAATCGATTTTGTTAGAGAACTATTTCAAAAACATACCGCACAAATTACAGAAAAATTCAACCAATATGCGGAATTTATTAAATTTAATAATAACTCGGTTGAAGATGTATTACAGACAGTTAGAGAAATTAAAAACTGCGTTAAAGCAACAGTACGAACTCTTAAACCAATAGCAGTACAAAAATGATCTCCTCATAGATGGTCTCCCAGAAATTGCTACGGAACATCTAAAAGACACCGTAATACAACTAAGCCAAAAAATTGGCTCTCCCATTGAATCAAAAGACATCCAGTCAGTACATCGGTTACCACAAAAAAGGAAAAGGGAAAATAATTCCTGTCCTTCTCCCGTGGTAGTGAGACTCACCAACAGCCCAACAAAAACTACACTTATAAAAGCTATCAGGATTAAAAAAAACAATAATCAAGGATATGAGAGGAGACAAGGAAAATATCCCAATATATTTGTCCGAATACTTAACGCATATTATTAGAAACTATTCTATTAAGCAAGGAAAGTAAAAACAGAAAAACAATTACCAGTTTATATGGATAAGAGACAGCAAAATATTTCTTAGAAAGACACAAGACACAAAACCAATCGAAATAAAATCCGTAGAAGATCGCAACAGGCTGCCACATTGAAAGGAATATTGACAACTCGTAAAGAACGAACAGCACACACCAACCAACATGAATGCCAAACACGATAATTGCCACATTCTGAAATCAATAACAGAATGGAAACAAGTGACAATCCCCAAAACAGGACTATCTATTCACCACATCAACATCAGAAGCATTCAAAAATACTGGCTGACCCTGCAAGCTTATCTGAAGGAAGATATAGACGACACAGACATTTTAATATTGACTGAAGTATCTATGACAAACGAAGAGGCATCCACCTACCAAATGCCACACTTCCAACAACACAAACACTGCAGACAAACAAAACGAGGCGGTGGTATAATAATATTTACCAAACATAAACTAGAAGTAACAGAAATAAACTATAAATTAGAATACGCAGAAAACATATGCATCGAAATTAAAAACATCGAAAAAGAAAACTTGATATTAAACGCAATATACAGACCACCCAACTTAAGCACCACAAAATTCCTAGAGTAACTAAACAGATGGCTTTCATCCACGGAAGTAGGCGCCTCAGAATACTTGATAATAATAGGAGACATGAATATAAACATTAGGAACATAAGTAACAACACTGAACAATACCTAGACCTATTGTCGGCAAATAACATAATCCCATCCATACAGTCGTAAACACGAGAAGAGATAGTCGGAAATACAACAACTCATCCTGCATTGATCATATGAATATAAGGGCCCCTCCAAACAGCCACACAGCAGCCGTCATAGCATGCAAACTGGCAGACCATTATTTCACAGCATTATAGTTATACACTAAACCAGAACCCATAAAACTCACTGAGACAACAAAACAATATTAGAGCATTCTAAACGAAACAATAGAAACGATGAAATCAGAAAAACAGACTGGATGCAGATAGCATCTTTAGACTCTGCTGAAGCTGTATATAATAATCTTAAACTTGCATTTAACAAAATATATAACAAAGCATTAACAAAAAGAAAAATATTCCCCCAAACGAAACAAAATCCTTAGGGCATCTTTATGTATGTATTCTGTTCCTGTATGTATTTTGTGTGTGTGTGTGTGGGTGGGTGTGGGTGGGGGGGTATGTGTGCGAGTGTGTGTGCGAGCGCGCGAATTTCTCAATCATAGATTTCGTAGCTTCCCAACACAGCACATAAACCAATAAATAATAACCAACTGGTGTCATCCTCAAATAAGTTTACATATAAGCTTCGAGGATGAAAGCTGAGAAATTACTACTCATCCAAGATAAAAAAAAAAAATAATAATCAAATAAAAGGAAAAAAAAAATTAAAAAATGTAAGTATCATATGTAAACAAATGTAAGTAATTTTGTATCATATGTAATCAAATGTATGTAATGTATGTACTGTAATAATTTAAAAAATATGTAAATAATGTGTTTACACTGTATGTTTGTAAGAATTAGGAAATATAATATTTAGATAATCACACCTATTCAAACTTTCAAAAAAATATAGTCAACTACAACATGTAATATTATACAACTTATATAACTCTGAACAATATAATTGTAAATTATTAGGATGATTGTTATTTAAAAAAAAATTATTATTATCCATTATTCAAAAATTCCGTGTAATCTTCATTGTTATATTATAAGAATACGTGTTGTAAATACAGATGCAAAAAAGTATTATTATCAAAATTTTAATTGAAATGCAATGTAGAAAATGAATCATATATGCAGCACTCAGTGCTGAATTTTGTTAAAATTACAAGCTGCAATGTCACTAAAGATGATTATTGTAACTGTGTAAATATTTTAGAAATCAATAAAAAAAATTATTATTATTATTATTATTATTATTATGTACTCTACATTTTGTAGTGAACAAAAATTGTAATAGTATGCTTTATTGTATATATATAAATGCTCTGCAAGATGATAAATAAAATCTTATTACAGTTAAAAAAAAATATTCAGAAATTCGCCAAAATTTCTGAATAATCTGAACAATATAATTTACAAATATATTGTTCAGAGTTACGTAAGTTGTATAATATTACATGTTGTAGTTTACTATATGTTTTTGAAAGTTTGAATAGGTGTGATTATACAACAGTATTTACACATATGCAAAGAAAATATTATATTTCCTAATTCTCACAAACATACAGTGTAAATACATTATTTACATTTTTTTTTAAATTACAGTACATACATTTGTTACAGTTACTACATACATTACATACATTTGTTACAAATGTATGTAATGGAGGTGTTTTTTAAAAATAAAAATTTTTAAATAATAAATTTAAAAAAATTATTATAGACCCTCCGTAGTTCAGTCGTTACAGACGAAGCCCTTTGGTCGGAAAGACTTTCGTTCGATTCCCGTCAGTGACGTGAGGAACCTTTATCTGGTCTCTGTCGACGAAAAGTGAGTTAGCAGGTCTCATACAGAAGTTGGTGGATTTTTTCACCAGCAAAATTGGGTTTTTCATCCCACAGAACAAGCAAACTGGCCCCGTGAACACACATATCTACAGACATAGAACACACCGGGAGGTATAGGGCCAACTACTTTATCCTCGAGACGGTTACGGTTGTAAGAATAAGAAACCTCGACACTGTAAAAGGTAAAAGAGGAGGAGCAAGAAAGATTATTATTTCTATATTCAGTCAAGAGTAACAAGAAACAGCAAAATGAAATCTGGAACTGGCAAATTAGTCCAAATAGGGCTCCCCGTCCTGCCTTTATTTATAATCTGCGTGAGCAATTTTGGTGTAAGAACTAATTAGATGGTCTACTGTTTCTTTTTTTTTATCTCTGCACAGTTGGCATTTGCTATAGTTAAAGAACTTTTCAATTCTCGCCTTTCTTGCATACGTATGCAGTGCTTGTTCTTGAGCAACAAGTATCAAACCAAAGTAATCCAAGCGACAACATATGTGCGCTGTAATCCAGATGTGGCCTTATAAAGGGGAACTAGAACTGAAACAGGGTGATTTCTCTATCCCTGTTTGTCAGTATGTCCCTAGACAACCACGTAATCTGATATTGCTTCATTTGGTCATCTTTGCAATATGACCTCTAAACTTCAACTTTCTGTCCACAATCACCCAAATATCCTGACCTCATGAATTTACTACAATTTAATACAGTCAAAAATATACTACAATGCTTCTAATCTATTCTTTTTACAGAAGCGCATCACCTTATGGACAGGTTTTAAAGTCTAACTGAATGGACGCGAATCTGTAAGAGCAATCAACACAGTGGGCCATCCCTGTAATCAGATACACAACAGGAATAATTACGTGGATATGAGCCGATTTGGTAGCCATTTAATTTTGCCTATACAGACAGCTTATTTTAGTTATCTTACATAATCGCTCCCTTTCTTCATTAACTAGAACTCTTCCCAAATATCCATAACAGTTGATCTTGTTCAATTAAATTTAACCGTGTGTAACGTACAGTTTTATTTAGTCTAACCAGATTGTTCACACAACTTGAACGAAAATACTGAAACCCATTTCACAAGAAAATTTTGCGAATTGCTTGAGGATTTGTGTTTTCGACAATTTGTTATGTGATGTAGTGTGTTCAATTATTTTTGGTTTGAATGTTATAATTACTTTTCGGTGAATTGTTAATCAGGCTAATTGAATTTCGGCTAACTGCCTTTTGACGAACTAATTTTGATAAATGTTCATGCACTCACTCCTGTGAAGTCCGATTTCTTTAGCTGCTAAAATCTGAGCTATATGCCTATTATATAAAAAGAAAAATGAATAAATTATGTTTTGAATTGAAAGCATATAATATTTATACAGTTTTCAGTGTCAGGACAATAGTTTTAACGCTAAGAGCGATGTCACAGAAATCTCAAATTCATTTAAGCATTTTTTTAAACTCGTTTCCTTATACAAGTTAATTCTTTTGGGAAGAATGCTAGAAAAGCCAGTGCAAATAATTCGTTTTCATTTCCATTCATTTTTACTTTTTTAAAACCTGCTTGGGGCAGCTGCTACATTCGATATCGACTTTGGTGTCGGTAACAGTGAACAAAATAAAGCTACAGACAAACACAAATTTTAGATTTTGATATTCCGCACCTTAATTATTAGCTATGGGAATTTATCGAAGCCAATAGAGGTTTATAAACCTTACAGCAATATCTTCAGTAAACGAATCTCAAAATCTGTCTTGTACACGCCGCATATTTCGCATGTTTGCCTCAGAATCCTAATATAAAAAGTTCATTCACATTAGTTGAACTCTTCAGGGATAGATCAGTAAACATGGGCGCAGGTATCATTGTGTAAGGTGACGTCATCTTTCATCCATACCGTTTTCCGTAGACAGGGCGCACTACGTCTTAATAGTCGCTCCAGGATAGATTCTGCTGCCGTCATGTCTTATCTCATTTGTAACAAAGTATCGGAAAGGAGAAAAAAAATCCAATAGTAAGAAATCTCGACAAAGAAAGCGAAAGGTCGGAACCTGATGTATGGCTAGCTAGATCGACGCGTTGAGTCCGATTTTCTTAGATGTTCTGAGAATGACACCCGCGGATCACATATATTTCTGTGAATGATGCGAAAACTTGTTTCTAGTAGTAATCACGTGGGGAATGGAAAGAAGGGGAGATAAGCGCGTTTATGGCAGTACATATCTAGGAAAAGTAATCTACGTTTGTCATAACCTGTTGTATGTAATAATTAACTGGGTGAGCTATTGACAGTAGTTAAAAACAATTTCATGTAACAAATTTTCTTAGGTAGGAATTTAAAATATTTAAAAACCATATTACTTACTCATTTAATGCTAAATTGTTAAGCATTTAACCAGTAGATTTAACTTCAGCTTCTAACTTAACAATGCCGAGAAAGATGCAACGTTGTGCTCGTTATAAAAATACATCGATCAAGGACACATCAATAATTATCATCATTTCCTACCAGCATCTAATTTTATTATTTATTATATTTCATTTTTGCCTCTTTACCCAGGAAACATACAGAAACTACCCTCTAGTTCATTAGTATCAATGGTAGACCATGGATGCGATAATGTGGAGGAAATCGGCTCTTTGAGACTATTCATGTGCTCTTACAAGCCCTTGCGGACTTCTGGTAATCAGTATAATGGTCTAACACATGGTGATGAAAATCATAAATTTA
This sequence comes from Typopeltis vanoorti, assembly GCF_054136105.1. Taxonomy (NCBI): domain Eukaryota; kingdom Metazoa; phylum Arthropoda; class Arachnida; order Uropygi; family Thelyphonidae; genus Typopeltis; species Typopeltis vanoorti. The sequence continues at coordinate 45,450,925 of NC_143561.1, read as the reverse complement.
TTTTTTAATCTTAAATTGTTTTGCCGATTGGGTTCCACCTCCATCATCTTCAGAGATTAAGGAGAACTCGCGTTGGCATGCCCAGAAGAAACGCAAAATTGAATTGAATCGTGTAGTTCTTCGATCTTTCTGAGTGTGCGAAGTGGAAATCTAAGTTGCTCAGTTTCTGGTTTGAAACAAGCCGAAGAAAATTTCATGTAATTAGTGGCCATAATTCGTTTATGATCTCTTTTTATGATAGTGATGTATTTTTTTTTAAATATTTTCATGCTCAAATAAAGCAAAATAACCATTTTAATTGTTTATTTGCTTCTGCGTGGTTTTGAAGTAACATGAGTTTGTTTTCTAGTGGTTATAATAGACATTCAACTGGAAAGATATTCCAGTGAAATAATCAAATAACAAACTAACCAATCACAAGGAAAATGACTTTCTAAATATCTTCACAATGATGTCAACATCTCAACATTTATTTTGCACGTTCCATCACTCACTCTATTGAGAATTTCTTGCAATCTCCTCTCGCTTCTATCGTGCAATAGAAGTGACTGAGTCGAGCTGTGAATGTGAACATCTTAGGGCAACCTGCTCTACAATAAAAAGACTTCGATCGACAAAGTTCGAAGTTGGCCACCTTCTTGGGAGAAAAAAATTACCTTTCACGTTGGCCACAGCTGATGCTTTGCTATTCAAATTTGAGACGCACACAAAGCTTTAAAGAAATCTCTCTTTTCAAGTGGCTAGCTGCTATGCTCAAGAAACTGCGTGTCACGGAGCTACAATGCACTTCACCTTCGTTCTCTCTCTCTCTCTGAGAAGTAATGCAGACCTACGAAGGATGTTATCTCAATAAAACTAAACTAGCAAAATGTGTTGCCCTGGATTTCTTCAGATTCCCCTTGAGATTAGCGACATTTCTCCTGAAAACAAAAATCACTTTTATTTGTATACGAAGCGCATGTTTCAATGATTTTATTTTCCTTTTCTCTCTCTCTCTCTCTCTCTCTCTCTCTCTCTCTCCCCTGTTTCTATGCTTATCTGTCTACCTTCAGTGTTGGTTTGCCTTTATCTGATTTTAGTGTTGGATCGCAGCTCTTGTTTTCCTCTATTTTATTGCTTTCCGTTGTGTGTATACCGTCCACTTGCTTTGCCTTACTCTTTTTGTTCTTGCTTGTATCCTTCTAAGAAATAGAAAGTGATGATTCTGAAAAACTCCTCTGTAGTTCAGACTCAATTTTTCCAAGAAATACTTTATTTTTCATCAACCAAAATACTTCGTCCCAATATCCGGATGTCTTGTGAAACAAGTGATGATAATTTCGATCGTATCGTGGAAAATTCCATGATATAGCTGCTCTCAGGGATCATGTTCGTGAGGAAAAGATCACGGATTAACCGATCTCCCTCCTATGGACAGCAAAACTAAGCATTTTACAGTAGTTTTTGGTGCACCATCCGATACATAAGAATAGTATTCTAAGGTAGGTGGATTTGGAATTTATAGTATTAGGAATTGTAAAGGTGATTGATAATGTTTTTTATCATAATTTTCGGATGAAGAAGAAGAAGTTATGGATGTGATTTGCGTTTGCTATGAATGCCTACGTGTTTTGAGGTGATGTCCTTATGCTAGGAAAGTACAGAGTGATCTTTTTTGTGTGATATGGGACAGTGGTTTGTTCTGATATGATTGAATTTGACAAATTGTGCTGACCATAGTGAAATAAAGCAAATCGATTTAAATATAGCAATATTCACAAAGAATATTTTATTTTAACGTATAAATACTGGACGCTAGTGATTTCATAGTATCCAGTCTGTAGAATATCATGGTGTCCTGGAATTAGTTTTGGAATTGTGGTAAAAGAAGCAACCAAAGGTTATTATCCAAGTTTATGTCTGTTAATTGTTTGAGTTCCTCTTTGGTATGCTTTTTTTTTGAAAAAGAAAAATGATTATGAACCTGATCAGAACTAAAAACTAAGCTAGAAAGCGATACCGCAACACAAGAGCACCGCAGGACAAAAGATCCTTAAACAACTTGAACAGACAGGTTCCATAAGTTCTGCAGAAACACAGGAATTCCGAATGAGAATCTAAATTTACGGAAATCAACCCAGAAGATAACTTCATATGAAAATTTTTAAAAACTCTTCGTACCAAAAGACAACTCCTTTACCCTATGAAGACGAAACATGGAATTGCACACTCAGATGAAGAAAAAGTAGAAGCCCTAATTGACAACCTGGAAAATCAATGCAGCCAATCTTACAAAAACTTAAATATTAATATCATTTATAAAATTCATCGTCAGGTAAGAAAAGCCTTAATACAGCCTAAGAATAATTCAGATCTCACAACTCCAACAGAAATAATCAATATTATATCCCAAATGTAGAATAAGAAGGCTCCTGGTCCCGGCAGCATCACCAATAGAATAATAAAATTACTCCAAAGGAAGGCCAGAATTCATCTGGTTAATATAACCAGTTCCATACTAAGATTCCAGTACTTTCCCACAGCGTGGAAAACAGCCGTCTTTCCTGCCTCGGCAAAGTAACAGAAAACGTAATCCTAACAAGGCTACAATCAGCAGTGAACAAACATAAAATAATTCCAAATGAGCAATTTGGTTTTCGCAAAGCTCACAACACGGTGCAACAAATTCATCGATTAACAGAACACATCATCCAAGGTTTCAACTGGTACCTCCACACTGATGCTGTGTTGTTGGACGTTGCCAACGCCTTTGATAAGGTCTAGAATCAAGGAATTATTTTCAAACGTATTGAAAACAACATCCCAATTAAGCTAGTAAAACTTATTAACTCGTACCTTAGCGAAATATACATGTAAGTAAAGCTTAACGGAATTGTTTCATCAAGGTGCAACATTCTAGCTGGTGTACCTCAAGGTTCCCTTCTAGCCCCGCTACTGTTCACAATTTACGTATCAGACGTCCCTCTAAATTCAAGAACAACCATTACGGCCCTTTATGCCGACGACACCGCTATACCAGCAAGGTCTCTTAGCCCTCGCCTGGCAATCAGTAGACTTGGAAATCAGTAAGTATCAACGCACAGGAAAAATGGTTCACCAACTGGAGTATTCAAGTGGCAAATACCTTGGGATAATTTGAGGTAATCTGTTTAAGAAACTCCTATTTAACAAGCACATCAATCTCATTGGCTCCAAGATATCCAAAGTAATAGCTCAACTCTACCCAACGATCAACCGCAAGAGTAAACTGAACTTACAAAATAAATTACTACTTTACCGAATGCTTATACGTCCAGTTATTACCTACGCCTCACCAGCATGGAGTCACACTTCACTATAGATCATTTGAAAACTACTAAGAATCCAAAATAAGTGCCTACGAACGATTATAGATACCCCATGGTTTATCAGAATTCACAGATTCATCGAAAACACGACATTCCATACATCTCATCCTTTCTTCGTGATCTCGCAGAAAAATTCTTCGTCAAGTCAAGTTCGCATTCAAACCCGCTGATTGTACAGAATAATAAAATTACTCCAAAGGAAGGCCAGAATTCATCTGGTTAATATAACCAGTTCCATACTAAGATTCCAGTACTTTCCCACAGCGTGGAAAACAGCCGTCTTTCCTGCCTCGGCAAAGTAACAGAAAACGTCATCCTAACAAGGCTACAATCAGCAGTGAACAAACATAAAATAATTCCAAATGAGCAATTTGGTTTTCGCAAAGCTCACAACACGGTGCAACAAATTCATCGATTAACAGAACACATCATCCAAGGTTTCAACTGGTACCTCCACACTGATGCTGTGTTGTTGGACGTTGCCAACGCCTTTGATAAGGTCTAGAATCAAGGAATTATTTTCAAACGTATTGAAAACAACATCCCAATTAAGCTAGTAAAACTTATTAACTCGTACCTTAGCGAAATATACATGTAAGTAAAGCTTAACGGAATTGTTTCATCAAGGTGCAACATTCTAGCTGGTGTACCTCAAGGTTCCCTTCTAGCCCCACTACTGTTCACAATTTACGTATCAGACGTCCCTCTAAATTCAAGAACAACCATTACGGCCCTTTATGCCGACGACCCTGCTATACCAGCAAGGTCTCTTAGCCCTCGCCTGGCAATCAGTAGACTTGGAAATCAGTAAGTATCAACGCACAGGAAAAATGGTTCACCAACTGGAGTATTCAAGTGGCAAATACCTTGGGATAATTTGGGGTAATCTGGATAAGAAACTCCTATTTAACAAGCACATCAATCTCATTGGCTTCAAGATATCCAAAGTAATAGCTCAACTCTACCCAACGATCAACCGCAAGAGTAAACTGAACTTACAAAATAAATTACTACTTTACCGAATGCTTATACGTCCAGTTATTACCTACGCCTCACCAGCATGGAGTCACACTTCACTATAGATCATTTGAAAACTACTAAGAATCCAAAGTAAGTGCCTACGAACGATTATAGATACCCCATGATTTATCAGAATTCACAGATTCATTGAAAACACGACATTCCATACATCTCATCCTTTCTTCGTGATCTCGCAGAAAAATTCTTCGTCAAGTCAAGTTCGCATTCAAACCCGCTGATTGTACAAGCTCTCAATTAGAACGAAACAGAGTACTACAAATACAAAAGACCTAAGGCTATTCTACTCCCAGCTGATCATAACTAATACAACTGCCTCCAGAGGGCAAGCTTAAAGCTCACAGGACTCCCTTTCCCAAATAACTTCCTTTACAGACAAAGGGGAATATGAAAATCATTTTTTGCTTCACCAATATTGACAATAGCGTTATGCGTGATTTTCTTTCTTTTTTTCTTCTGTGTTTATGTTTATCTATTATAAGTAATTTTTCATTATATTCTTTATTTCTATAATTTTATCGTCATCTTGTACCATACTTGTACTGCTTGCTCACGGGGTGGTGAAAAATCATTCCAATGCATATTTTACCTCTCCCATTCCCTCGCTGAATATGTCCACTCTGGAAGACTGAAAACATTAGCCTGATGAGAACCTTTATGCTCAACAGTTTGCGTCTCTAAGAGGGGAATGTGAAACTCCTACAAAACAGTTTTTCTCTTTTCCTACTACCTCAGTCTGTATTACTATGTAAGGTATGCAGCATTCCTGAATCGATGCTACTGTCAGTACAGAGAACATAAATCAGATATTGAGTAGCACACGTGTTTTATAGCTTTGGTGATGAATTCTTCTTAGAGGTTCCAAGGATTATCAGGTCTACAGAAACGTAAAAAATGGTAACAGGATTATTTTAATGACCTAGTTTTCTTAAAGATTTTGAAGTATCTTCTTTTACCGCTTCGTCCAGTTTTATCAATACTCCGGTTCTTCTCAAAAGAAAACGATAAAAATAAATTCTTCGGTGTTTCAACGATAAGTTACGCAGTTTGGAGATGACATTACGGATAATTGAAACGCTTATGATGCTATATATGCGGAGAATTAATCAAATCGCGCATCCCTAATTTCAAAGACATAAAGAGTATTAAAAAAGTAATTTGAAAATCCGTTGGAGGTATTTTAGCTTCTTTAATAGCAAAATCCAATTAATCCCGTCTAAAAAAGGATTATGTTGAAGGTAATTTCAAGTCTGTTGGAGAAATCCAGTTATCAGATAACATCCGGGAACATTTTACGGACCAGACAGATATGTGAGGAAAAATGTTTCGCTAGGTGGCACAGGTGTTAGGAATGACTGCTATTAAATAAAGCTCATAGCATTGAAACGTGCAACAATAGGTAGAACGTGCCTTATTTCATTTTTAGGGAGTCTCGATCAATTTGCTAGATAGTGCTAATTAGGTGCAGCGCCACCAGCTGGCGAAACATTTCAACTTATTCTACGAAATGTATTGCATCTTTCAGAAACCGCATTTCACAGGAAATTTCGTCAAAAATTCATGGTTGTATTTATTAACTTATAAGCGTTGCAGCAAAAGGGATCTTAAGTAATTCTCTCCGTCCTGTTGATCACACAATCACAAAGTAATTAATTATTTTTTGTGTGAGGTAATTTATGACAATCCCAATAGTCTGTTGTAATTATTTTGTCGGTTATTACGTCGACAGAAAACACGACAGATCAACCGCATAGTATCTTTTATAAAGACACTAAAAAGAAAAAAAAAAAAAAAAAGAAGAAAAACGAAATCGACTGAGAAAAAAACAAAAATAAATGAAGCGGAAAGTAAATTTTAAAAAAGAGAAAGATCTGAAGATGGGAAGGAGAATAATCAGGCAAAATGTTAGAGGAAAAAATGTTAAAGAAAAAGATTAAGCATCATCAAAGCGGTTTACGCGATGAGTAGCTGGCCTTTGTTATACTTAATTAACTTCGTTTAGCTTACATTGAAGTCTTAGCTTACGGCAATTAGAGATTACGATCACTTCGGCTAAAGCTCCGCTAACACAATCGATTTACAATATCCACTGTCATAGCTATTCAATAGATAACGGCATTAATCAATTCTTCGTCGATTCGTTAATTATTTTGAGTTCTGTTTCACTGTTAATGTTTCCTCTGTATTTGTGTAATGTTTTACTCCAAAATACAGAAAAGTTTAGTAATTAAACTTATCTTGTGCCAATTGCATTTAGTAGTTCTGTTTTTGTAATTGTTTAGCAAGTATGTAGTACATCGCATTTTATTGTTTTGACTGTTTTGTTTTCCATTGCCTACTCTTGTTTGCCGGCTACGAACAATTAAGCAATTTTCGGAGAGACATAGAAAGAAAGAAAGAAAATACAGAACGAAAGAGACAGTAAGAAAGGTAAAATGTAAATAAAATAGAGAATAAACGACTAATTACCAGAGTGAAAGCAAAGAATGGAAAAGGAAGATAGAACATAATAGATTGACACACACACACACACACAGAGAGAGAGAGAGAGAGAGAGAGAACGATGAAAAAGAAAACAGATAAATAGAGAGAAAGACTAAGTGATAAACAATAGCAAAAGGTAGGTAAAAGAGAAAGAAATAGATTTAGAAATAAAAATAATTTTGAAATTTCATGTCCTTTTCCTTTTATCCTCTTTTACCTTGCCGTGTCGAGGGTTTATTCATCTTCACACCTAAACCATTCACAGGATAAGGTGGTCAGCCCTACACCACGGGGTACCCTATGTCCGTAGTGTTTGCCTACTTTGCGAGACGAAAAACCCCAGGATAAACTGTGGGAAAAACCCTACTGCCCACGCACAAGACGGGCTAACTTGGCTAATGCTGAGGAAGATCCTTCTGCTCCTCACGTCACCTGACGGGAATTGAACTTAGGACACTCCATCCCCAGGGATATGGTTGCAAAGAGCACAGCCAATAGGCTAACCGCGCGGACATTAATTTTGAAATTATGGAGAGAAAATAAGAAATACGAATAGAAAGATAGCAAGAAAGAGAAGGCGCATGAGAAATAGAGAGATGGTTTTTCTCATTTTGTCTTTCAATCTAGAGAGCTCCCACAACACAACTTAAAATAACTTCCACGCTGTTTTAAAAGTTTTTTTTTTTTGTTCGTAGAGTGACCACAAAGGAACTCCAGACGTGTGAAACCAACTTTCAGATTTAACCGAAAAAGAATTGAAGTCACGGAATAAGTCATGACCTTCTTTACAGAAGCAGTAACTTATCCAGACAAGTCACAACGACACGCACCACCGGGCAGCATACCTTAAGAGAAAAACAAAACAACAATACTCTCTCTCTCTCTCCGTTTCTTACATCTATTATTTCTTGGCTTCCGCAGCACGGTTCTCCATTTCCGACAAGCTTCAAGTAGCATTGTACCGCGCGTGATATAATGTTGGACGACATTGTGACAAGTCATCAATCAGAGCCCAGACAGCCAATTTGCTGAACTTCTTTCACGCAAGTCTCTTCGTTAGTGGCCTCATTCATGAGTTCATTTATTTTGTCTACTGAATAATTATTTCTCGTATGGCGACAAAAGTCTTCACCACCCTTTCAGAATACTGTGCCAATAGCGTCATTCTTTTTATCAACAACGAGTCAAGGACATCCCCGGCTGCTACCTTTCCTCCCCTAAGTATCTACCAACTTGCTATTTATTCTTTTCAATAGATTTCTAAAGTTTTCCAAAGAAGTGTTTCATCACAAAAAATGAGTAGCGGGATTTGTAAAAAAACCCTTTCAAAACTTAAGAATTTGGAGAAATTTCGGATACACGAAGATAAAAAAAAAACGCTTCTTTTCTCCCAAACTAACATCATCGAGCCATTTGTCTTCTGGATACTTTGTTATATAATCTGAGTGAAGAATTTGTTCGGTTTTTCTTTATTGTGGCCTTCTTACCTACTCGTATAGAAACAGTATAACGGAGAAAGTATTACACTTGCATTGCCTTATACTGATATTCTAACATTTAAAAGGAGTTCACATTGTATTAGCAGATCAATTCGATGCATCTAGAGAGTAAACATCAATTCAGACAAAAAAAAAAAAAAAAAAAACAGAAGCACAGTCTAAAAAATTGAATCCGCGCGGAAAATATAATTATAGTATACTCAAGAAACTATACTTATATACATACATGTCACATAAGATAAACGAGCTAAAAGAAACCTAAACAACCTGCATGAGTCCTTATCCTTATAAGGACTGGCTTAAAAGGGAGAAGCAAGAATGCTTTTCATCTTTCCCGTTATCTGTAGAGGACAGTGTAGGGATAAGGTGTTATTGAGCTATTAAAGCTCTGATCATGGCAGCAATAGCCGAGCCTCATTTAGAACTTCATAGGCAGCATTACAATCCATTACCCTCCCAGGGTTTTCATCTCCAACCCAGATCCTATCTACAACCTGCATGAGTTCTTAAAAAAACTGGGAGATGGACTGAGTCCTTGACTCTTTATCCCGTCATCTGAATGAAGAAAATCTGTGTGGATGGGGTGTTATTGAGATAATATAGCTCTAGTCATGGCTGGGTAACGTCAATAGCCGAGCCTCAGTTAAAACTTCATTGGCTACAGCATTGCCATTTGTTACCCTGCAAGTCCTAAAAAGAATTTATCTCTAATCCCTGATCCTATTCCATAATCTGCATGACCTTATCTTTATAAGGACTGGCTTAATGGGGTAAAGCAAGAATGCTTTTTATCTTCCCTGTTATCTGTAGAGTACAGTGTAGGGATAAGGTGTTATTGAGCTATTAAAGCTCTGATCATGGCAGCAATAACAGCAATAGCCGAGCCTCAGTTAGAACTTCATTGGCTACAGCATTGCCATCCATTACCCTCCAAGGGTATTAATCACCGCATCCCACGGTCGATCTTCCAAAATCCACCACAACCTGCATGAGTTATTTCAATATATTATATATAAAAAGGAAAAGACTTTTTATGAATGGTGTATAAATATTAGAATTAAAAATTTTGATTTTAAATATATTTATTCTTAATTAAACACTACTATATATTATTTAATATATATTGTTTAATTTATAATTTACTATTAAATATGGTTTTAAATTTAATGATTAATATTTTATTATATGATACTTTACCAATACAATTACATTCGTTTCGAATAATCATTTCATTTATGGTCATGCTGGAAACAGCCACATATGAAACTCGGAGAAAGGTCTTAGAAATTGTCATTTCAAACATTACGTAATTCCGTTAGAAATAGACCCTGTTATTAGTGGATATTCTACATTACAAAAGAGAACGGAAACGTCTCTTTTCATCATATCACATGACGAGAGTAGATTATGAATTCACAGATGTGCGGTTGTCTTCTGCTATGCAAGATTGATTATTCGTAGTTATTCGAATAACGAAAACGACTAATGACCGAAATGTCTTGTGTGGGCGACCAAGAATGTTTTTAGAAGGAATAAAGAATAATTATTAATGGAACGGTAGATTTTGATAGGCAACAGTTTTTGTCTGTTTTCAGAGATTAGGGTTGCAAAGGACTGTGGGAAATGACAGTCATTAACGTATAGATCATGCTTACTATAAGAGCAGCAATGGTTCGAGAGTATTTCTATTCTGCCAGCTTAATAATGAGAACTTTTTAGTATCAGGTGTAGTTCAGATAGCTGTTTCAATAAAGATAAACGGTTTACTCATTATAACGCACTGCGGATTGAGCAGAAAAGTTATAAACGATGTCAAAAGAAGGTAAAAAAAAAATTCATGAGATGAATTTATTTCAGTTCGAAGCATATTTTCCTCTTTAAGATAGTTCGCCTTTATTTTATTCAAGAAAAAAGTCTTCGTGTTTAAGAAATATAAGATCATAATAGATTTAGTACGATTTGATTGTAATTGACTAGACTCAGACATATATAAACCGAAGACTCTTTCTTTATTTTATTTTATGCTTATTTATTTATTATTTTTATTTCTGGCCTTTATCAAGAAAAGTTAAGTTACAGTCACAGAGTGAATCTTGATAACTCACTCTAATTTATGAAGTCATTTTTTTTGTAAAAAATTCTCTAGTTTTTATTTTTATAAGTCACCAAATCATGATATAGTTTAAACCAATTAATAATAATAAAATTAATCCTGCATTAATCAAGTATACTTGACTTTAGACCTGTTTTCCCATCTACTTGAAAGTGTTTTCATGAAGATTTTTCTCATTCTCGTTTACCTTGATTTATAAGATTATGATCGAATAAACATATCTGGAAATTATATATTGTATAATCTTCCTTTTATGTTGGAAATCCAAGTGACTCCCTTCAGCAATTCTACTCACTCACCAGACTATAGAGAAACGGAAGTATTTGCTTAGCTACGTACCAGAATACCCAATAATTTTCTCCACTCATCAAATGTATTTTTTTAAACTAGTCCGCCTTCTTCCAGGTGTGCTGTCGAAGTGACCTCTCCTCTTGCTGATTCGGATGAGAATCTCATCCAAGTGTTTCATCTCTAGTGGAAAGCCACCCCTCAAAAACATGCCTTTTATCGTTTAGCGCTGCAACTACAACAATTGGGAAGATCTTGGAGGCGTTTACATCTCTATATCCATATATCTGTTGCATTACAGAAATTATATACACTGGAATGATGGCTTTTGTGTATGTGTGGGGGGGGACTACTGAGATTAAAGCATACCTTGAATGGTACCACTTTTTTTAATACCAGTGTACAACATTTGAAGCTCAACGACTAGGTTATGCTATCAAATGTATAATGATCATTATGAGACTTTCAGAATAAATTGTTTAATTCTGCAAACAGACAAACTGGCAAGAAGAAGAACAGACGCAGCAGAGATTTCATGAAACTTGAGTGTGGAAGAAGAAAGTAAGGGAATGAATTAGTGCATATACGGAAATATTTAGACTATGAGATGTATAATATACCGAATTCCTATGTGGGAAGGGGAACTGTATGCATTTCCACATATAATATGATATCATATTAAGGATATCCCAGAGCGAAAGTCAGCGCAGTTTTATTAAGGAGTGCTCGAATATAAACATACCTACACATTTTTTTATAAAGAGATCAAGAGGTCATCGATCGTGGTAATGACTTTAAGGTGATTTAATCAACTTACATGAGAGCTTTTGATAGCGTTCAGCTATCAAAAGCACAGTTTTGTTAAGCTGGCACTTAACGTTTATAGTTGGCACACAGATTGCAGATGTAATAGTTGTAACCACTTGAGAAAAAAAATGTCACATTACTCACATTTCTTTGTCAAGTGTTTCGCGTCTTATGCTAAATACTGCTTTGACTGCATTAAAAGCACACAATGCTGTTTAATATACTAATACCCTCATTAAATACTGAATCAAACACATTTCAATCATTCGTTCTCTTTTTACGTAAACTCTCTCGTCTGATGGCATCATATTAGAACTACTCAAATTCATCCACTTTCCCGTAATAAATAAGAATGCCAGCAATGTCAGAATATACCAAACATGAATAATTCTCAGGTTAATTAAACCATAAATTATATTCACAAAAGCGTTTGCAGTTAAAATCCTTGATAATTGCATTCGTTTATGTTAAGAGCCTAATTGCATCTGTTTCGCATTGAGGTTTTCATTGCCAATAAAATATCTTCACGACGAAACAGCAGTCAGAAGGATAAAATTAATTGGATTACGTCTAAAAAACAGATGGTTAGATGGAGTAGAAAGAACTACCTTCGCTATTACTAAGAGCTATTTATTCAAGAGTACATAAAGTGTAGAGTCATTTCTTGTTAATAATTAGTAATAATCAACTGTACTGCATTAATTAATTAATTAGGCAATTATTAATTGATATTTTCATTTTTATAGGCTGGTCGTTGAAGCGTTTTCCTTATATTTTCTCTTTAATTCAGTCAAGTCAAGTTAAATTACAACAAACTCGTTTTGTGAGAATCCATCTTGGTTTTAAAATTTTATTTAAATTTATGGTAGTCTGTCTCTCTGCAATAATCTCGTTGTAACTAGAATTCTAATAATATAGTCTCAAAATATCTCGAGCTGTGCTGCATTAAGAATGAACATGATTATGTATCTAATATTTAATGGATTTGTGTATCGGTCAGACTAATTATCTAAATCGAAAGCAGAAAATTACGAAAAGAGAAATGAAAAATATATTATTCATTCCATATAAATTAGTAGAAAAGCATTAGTATAAGAATATAAATGTGGAATCCCTTGTGTCTGGAACATATACCATGATCTACAAGTCCTGATTTGTCTGAGTTATAATATTTGATTTTTGTGGATCTTGATTCACTTATCATTAGCAGACTCTAGAGATTAACGAGTAGGCAAATGTGAGGGAGCTACATATAGAGGGTGAAGAGCAGTTGTTAAATGTAGTGGAGTGGTATCAGCTGAGGTTTGTAGCATTCAAAGGTCTGAGTCAAGAATGTGGGATGTAACCGACTCTGTTTTAAGATTTACCTTGATGCAGTTCTGGTAGGTTGGAATGTTTCATGTGGATCTATGAGAATTGAAATTGGAGACAGTCATTCATACACTATTGTTTGCAGACCATCAAGTTGTAATTGCACAAGATCAGGATGACTTTGATTTTATGATGAGGAAACAGAATGATGTTTACAACATGAGCTGTACATTTGAATCGCTTACGACGAAGTATGTGTGTTTCTCTCCTTCAATGAATTCGGAATGAGACCGTCATTATGAGATTGAATTTGCAAGAAAATGTGATGGACGCTTGGAACGTCGATTTTTACTGTGTCATGGACATGTTCAACGGAGGATACAGAAGAGATGGCCCAAGAGAAGGATGAATGGTTACCACCAGGAAGACGGAACAGAGACGGCCTTGACTTACATGGACAGGAGGAATTGTGCAGGTGATGCGAACTAGGGAGTTGACAAGCAAGCTTCTGGGATGACCGTTCGCAGTGAAGAAAGGGATTGCAAGGCAACTGCTGAAAAAAGTAAAAATAAAAATATTTAAACCCTGATTTTATTAATCCAGAAATATCAGTTATTACTGTAGGGATATATGCTAACCATCATGTCATTCCACCCAGGATAGACAGTGTCCAATAATAAAATTCAAAACATTATAATTCTACTGACGTAAAGCGTGAAGCCTTTAACTATTAATCATATCAGATAAGTCGAGAACTCTGTTCTGATAATAAAATATGTTGTTCTCATACCACTTCAATTGCATCTGGCAATGGAAACGATTTGTAACTGAAAGTCAAACACAAACATCAGTGCGATAGCCAGAAGAACAAAGCGATACTGGTAAGAATGAAGCGATACTGTCAACTGGGATAACATAGTGATTTATGCACAAAAGCCTCTTCATTTCAATAATGACAACAGCAAGATATATATTATTAAATATATCTCCTACATGTCTAAAGAACAAGGAATTATATTACATAAAAACAAATTTCTTGTTCTTATCTACGGATTCATTCTAAAGATGCAATCCTACACGTTCATTTATTTTTAGAATGCTACTAATGTGATATATATATACAGACCGATATGGTCTGGATTATTTTCAGCTTCCTGTTACATTTTATTACCAATGCCGTCACCACAAAGCCTACATACTCTCCGATATGTATATATAGTCAATACCATGCAGCAACAAGAGACAGTTTTATTGATGGTTGCATGAAAAATCCATCGGAATTACCCTCGTTGATGTCTGTGCAATATTCAAGAACGTAGCACCGAAACTATTTCCACTTGCAGGGATCATAGCATCTATTCAATCACCGCTGTTTAACTCGATGCGTCCGAAGTGTTCCTCTTCAACGCACGCGCACTGACGTGTGCTATTCTTACCTATCGAAATCAACAGGAATAAGTCGAATAAGAATACAAACATTACCGTATGCCAGGTGCGCTATTAGAACTATTTTTAAATGCATCCTTCCCATAAAATGATAGGCACGTGTCTGACATGCTTAGCGAGAAAGAATTTACTGCAACAGTAAATATAAAATCTAAAACACTAATAAATAAAGGGTGAAACGCAGCTATTTTATTTTTACAAGGCGTTCTCTCGGCCCTCGAGTGTTGATGGTAATAAATATTCCTCAGGAGAAATAATGTTTTGAAAGTGGATACGGAGAGAAAAGCTGTCGTTTTTGAAGCATTTGAATTATTTTTCATGCTGTTTCATTCCTAAAAGTGAAAAGCAGTTTTATATGTATGATGGATTTTGTGTATTAGTGCTTTCTTTTTCCTTTTCAAGTTTTTAGAAAGTATTTGATTAATGGAAGACTGTTTTTCAAAAATAAGAAGTTGTTTATTTTCTTGCAAGTTACGTTGGCTGCCTTTCCATTGAACCATAAAGGTTCTTATTGGCAGTCGTGACTCGTCTATTTTGATTATGGCATATGTGAACTGTGACTGTGAATTAATTTTGGGTATTAGACTGTGTCTTGAGTATTCATCCCTTTATCCGAGTTCTTGATTGCGGGTGAGGGTTTTAGTGTGAGTATTTTACCCTGTTTTTGTGAACATTTTGCGTAGTTTCAGCTTTCTTTTGCTATGAAGGATTTCGGTCTTCTATTTTTAAAGCGGTCTGATGACGTACTCAGCTGCCTGTCGAATCAAGTGATTTGAGAGATTGTCTGTGAACAATTTTTCTGCAATGCCTATCATGTGGGTCTTGATATCTGGCAGGTTAGCTCTATGTGCCATAAGTTGTAGATAGAGCTTATGACACTTTGTGTTTGCGTGTGTATGTGTGGGGGAGGGAGAAAGAGAAAGAGAGCGAAGAATGCAAACTATATTATCAAGATGCATGTCACAAAAGGAAACACTGTCCAGGGAGGACTTACACCCATCAGTTTGCCTTACATAATACTAAACCATCACCAATAGAAAAAAGTACATCTAATTCTCAAACTTAGCAGATCAAAAAAAAAATAATAATAATAATAATAATAAATAAGTAAAATAAAATAACAGACGGTAACTGAAAGTTCTCCTGATTTAAAAGGTCATCTGAAGAGATATGCACCGCATATTGAAGAAACTTTTTTCCGTGGTGACATTATGGATACTCAAGTAAGTTAATCGTCTAGTGATGTTTCGATGGCTACGTAGGAAGTGCTAGCAGAGGAGAGAAAATATTGACATCTGCGGAAATAAATAAATACACTCCTGATATCTCCCCTTTAGATAATGAAAATGTTTAGGGTAGCATCATCTTTACAGTAATACATTTATTCCAGGAATGATCGAAATGATGGAGGAAATCTATATCCGGTCTTCTATCTACAACTTCTAAAGTTTATTGTTTTGCACGAAAGATATTCAAATTTCTCGTCCCCTCAGCATTGCAACGATCAGAAAGTACAAAAAGAATGTGGGTGCTTCCAAGTGAGATCAAGTAAGCGAAGGTTCCTCCAGAACTAATGGATAATCTACGATTTGACCAAGAAAATTTCTGCCTTTTAAGAACCTAAAAAATCTAATATAAAATCCAAATTCAAGAGTAACATGTCTTAGGGAAAGTTTCTCACTTGGTATATTTACAGAGTATTGCTGATGTACTAAGTAAAGAACAAATGTACCCAGAATCATCCACTAGTTCTTTGATGTACTTAGAAAATTAGTAACTATGACGATAGATAAACAAGGCCTCATAAATGTGGAGACATCCTGAACCATTAAGCTGAATGATGCGAAAACGTTTGGGGATCACTGGATTACGAACTGGATATTTCCGATCATCCAGCTTTATAAGAGAGAGAGAGAGAGAGAGAAGTGAGAGTATTGCATAATGTTTAGTAACCGTCCGCGTGCGAAGTGCAAACAGCAATTTCGAAAAGTATAAATGATCTCACCCATTTTGGGAACGTCTGACTTAATCCTTCTCCTTATCTCAAAGTTTTAAATTCTTTCCACCCTAATAAATATGGGAATCATCATTACAATTACGAGATGAATTGAGTTTTAGTACCTTCCATGCTATACGTTGAAGTCTTCAATAAACATATCTCAAATTGAATAATAGAATTCTGTTCCTACTCTGCACGTGAGTGAAAAAAAAAAAAAAAAAAAATTCCAGAATAGCAATTTATGATTATGCAAACTAAATCATTGTTGTGTTTAACCCATATAAACATATCTCAATGTTCATTGACATCATTTTTCATATCGCTGTCTTCTTGCTAAAGGAATATCCCGAATCGTACAGACGAGTTTTTTTTATTCCTTTTTTTTTATTTTATTTTAAACTGACACACGATTTGAGCTCAAAATTAGATACTGCCATAAGTTTATCTGATACAAATACAATTCAATTGTAATTGGCTCTTAGATGTAACTTTGAACTATCTGTAAGTGGATTTCTCACAAAAACGAAATGTCTTAACTTTATTTATTTATTTATTTTTAAAAAATTCAATTGTTTCTTGCAAATAAAATGTCGGGGAAAAACTCCCAGAGAACTCATTATTTTTGTCATTTCGTATAACTCGCTAAATGATCAGGAAAATATTTATAAGAAAATAGCTGCCACACTGATGGAATGTTCTCAGAATACTGTGGTAAACAGCGATGAATTAAACGCTGGGTAATTCCTTTTTAAACAAAGGCTATTAATACTATTCCTACTAGTAATTAAGATCAAAATTGATTAAATAATCGAATGATAAAAAACAACAACTGAGAATTGCATTCTAGGAAACTTTTCTCTTTTTTGAATTTATTTAATTCTGTTTTCAAAATAAACACCTGTTTAAAAAAGCATTTGTTTTTTATAATACTGCGCATTGCATTTCTAACATAATATTACTTTCTAAGAATCACATCGTTGAGTAATAGCATCTGTAAATTATAGGTCAAAATTCTTAATTATAATTCATTTTTTTTCTTCTAGATGAATCCAAGAAATAATTTTTACACTAGGTGGAATCACCCACCAAAGCGTCTTCCACCTTTCTGTTGACCACACTGCAAAAGTTTCGAATTAGTTTTGTTGCAACTTCATACGCTCAGCAAAGTGCACAGCTGATGCGTCCCGTGGTAGCGGAGGGGATTGTCACAAGATGGGCAAACAAAGTAATCGAAGTATGAAGACTACCAACCAGTAACGAATCCGAATTCCTCGAGAACCCCTAAAAGACGGTCCTAGTATGGATCCCAAAGAACAAACAGTCCTTGAAGCCGCAGAAAGAGGCGACAGGCCTACTATGGTTAGGTGCCTCAAACAACCCAATCCCATCAACGTTAACTGTACCAACATTCTGGCACGCAGCGCCATCCAAATTTCCGTCGACCATGAAAACGTGGAGATCGTGGAGTTGTTGCTCGAACAGGAAAGTGTCAAAATTGGCGACGCGCTTCTCTATGCAATTCGCGAATGTGTTTTATAAAATCTTCGAGATACTCATCAACTATCCCAGTATAACCAGTGAAATGTTAGCCAACGACTAGGCCAATACCCGACAACCAGAAGAGGAAAATTCGGACCACTCACCCGATATTTCTTTCATGATTCTCGCAGCCCACTGCAATCAGTTCGAAATTCTTCAACTGCTCTTTTCTAGAGGGGGCCATCATCGACAAAACCCATCAACTATCTTGCGCGCGTCAGCGATGACAAGAAGGCATTTATACAGGTTGTCTCCGGTATTCCCTCCGCAGAATTCACACCTACAGAGCACTTTCCAGTCCAGCGTGGATGTCTGTAACTAGTGAAGATCCCATCTTGACAGTGTTGAAGGTATGATTAATTTATCTGTATAAATTTTTATCTTTGTATGTGTTAAATTATATTTGTTTAAATTAGTTTGAAAATTTACTATTATTCGATAAGTATTAAGTATACTCAATTATTTTCTTTCTTCTCTCTTTCTGTCTCTTTTTGAGTAGTGGCGTGACGATTTCATTCCGATATAAATGGTATATTTCTTAATTCCTCTGATTTGAGGCTTTTTAAAACAATTCAACATAAACTATGCTTAGATTTACCGTTTCAATATCTCAATAATGCATTTTGATAATTTTTTGCGTGCGGTTTTCTATAAAAGCTGAATTACCACGCATTCCAAACTAATATGATCAATGATAATCGTTAGGATCAATAGTGGATTACGAATAAAATTCAAATCTAGTTTAGGTAGTTACTCGTTATCCATTTCGCACGGTATATTGTCCATTCTGCCCTATAGAGAGTAACGTAAGTAATTTTGTCAGTTAACTCTCATTGCCGTTTCATAACTGAATACGAGTCTGTCTCCTTTGAACTTTTTAAGCTCAAAGGAGACAAACTCCATTGATGAGATACTCAGGATCTTGGACATATCCGGAACTTTCAGAATATTATAATAGGTTATAAAGACAATGAGACAAAATTTTCTTTAAAAAATGGGATGTCTCCCAAAAACGCTTAAATTTTATAATCTTTTACAAGGATTAGGCTAACCACACATTTTTTCAAGTCTCTAATTATAGAACCGTTTTACTCCTACGAATATGATTTATCTCTAAATTGCATCTTTGTGATTTAGCAGGTATTGCAGCTACTACAATAGTGACAGCTTTGCTTGCATTAGGCGTAAGTGATAACAGTCGAATGTTAGATGGAGCAGGTAATGTGTTGCCGTTCTGGACATTATTATATAGTTTCTACAAAGGCCATACAAGGGTCATTGCGGTACAAGCAAATACTGCGAATGATAACTTGGAGTCTGAAGATTTTTATTCAAGGCGAACAAATTCAGTGTGAGGATGATGTGTAGCTCTGCATGTATTCAACTTTGAACTTAAATATTTGCGCGCATGCTCGAAAATAGACTACGTAATGTTACAGGGTCTTCATTTTTAAACAGTAGATTCGAAGTTTCTCACATTGCTTTGAATTGAATATACCATCCATTGCTTTTAGAAAAATGGTTTGTTAAAATTTTTACTAAAAATCTTTACATAAAAATTTAAAAAATTACTAAAAAACTTTTACTAAAAAATTGTTTAACAAAAGTTTAGTTAAAGCGCCATATTAAAATATAGACTTTCTGTTTCCCTCCCTTTCTTTCTTGCTTTTCTTACTCTCTTTTCTGTTCCAGATATAATTTCTCTTTGTTGTCTGCATTTATGCACCTCTTTTCTTCCATCACTTAGTTGTCATGGAAACTCGAGCTTCTGGCTATGCGGGAGAACGAATTTAAGGAGATCTATGTGGAACTATCGAATCAATGTAAAAGGTATTTCTGTGATTTGCTTGACCTCTGTCAGAGTAACGAAGAGGTTATCGCATGCTCAACACACGTTCAGACTCCGACTCAGAAGAAGATGATGTCGAACATCACGATGACTCAAACAAATTAACTTTGTCTAGGTTAAAGCTGGTTTTAGAGTATGAACAAAAGCAGGTATGATCTTTAAAAATGTCATGAAATATTTTTTTTTAATTTAGCTATTAATATAATAGGAGATGGGGGAAAAAAATTAATATCAAGTAAAATATTAATCACAATGGTCATTTACTCACTAGAGATGCTTATAAGGCTTTCCAGGCCACCCAAGTATGTTTGGCTTTCATAACCATCATTTTAATATGAGATGGTTTTATAGAAATTTTTGTATGTAAACTGAATATGCTCCCTTGGGCAGTTTGTCTGATTGCCAGATGAACAACATCAGTTTCTGGGAGGAGGTTAAAATTGCCTAAACAGAGAAGACAGAAAAATTTCACTTAATCAAATCGAATTGAAAACATTTGTTGTTTTTTTTCTGGGGGTACCAGAAAAATTGCTACATGATAAGCATTTCTCAGTTTCATTCTCTTAATATTTGAATTTTAGTAAAATATAATAAGCTTCTTGATTACTTAATTACACCCTGAAACGTCTTTCATCCCTTAATTATAATATATTTACATAAACAGTTATTGGTAAGAAATATCGCAAAAATTTTTATAGTTTTTTTATTATTTTTTTTAATAAAGAAAGCTAATCTTAACGATTTAAAGTGTTTGATTATATGCGATGATTTTATTATTTCTTGTTGAAACTTAGTGTTCGAAAAAAAAAAAAAAAAAACCAGAACTCATAATTAATCCTGGGAAAAGGTAAAGCGAGAATTGGAAGCGGGGATTGCCTGTATCATATCATTGGATACATTAGCTTAAGCATTGTTAAACTACAATATATGCAGTCATATTAAAAAAAGTCTTAGAACACTTCGTTCCATCTATTAATATATTTATCTTGAGCCCTTTGCGAAACGGCCGCAACTTCATCTCTGATCGTATGTATTTGGCTTCCTCTCTTTAGATTTTTCTATAAATACAGTGAAATTCTAAGATTCCGTGATTTTACCTACACTCTTCCTCCTTTATTTTAACGACATACAAATGCTATCCATAGTGACAATTGGTGACAATAAACTTCATTCCATTCCACTTCTTCATTCGGCAAATGATGCAGCACTGAAACAATTTAGCTCCAAGATATTCCATAACGATGTCTTAAACTGTGATCTTCGTACCATCCTCCAGCGTTGGGAGAATACTGGCATGAATCTCAATTATGGTCTCCTAAGCTTGCTAAAAATACTTTTTCGAGACAATACTTTTCACCTACATCTCCTAACACTGCATGAATCCTAAATCCGCTCAACTTTAGAATATTCTTCTCAGATTTGGTATATTGTATTTAAAATATCCCTGAAATGATTGAATACTATCCAGAAGAGAGCCTCCCGCTTAATAAATGTCTCTCTCTCTCTCTCTCTCTCTCTCTGTCACACACACATAATCATCTTCTCAAAACTCCGTGCTTCTTATTTTGATCATTTAACTTCTAGAACACATGGATATAGTTCCAATGTTTTGATTAAATTCCACAATGGGAATATTTATTAAAATATTATTCAAAATTTTTGAAGATATATCAAAGTCTTTACTTGCCCTTGATGCCATGTGATTACAATGATAGAAAAGTCCGAAAATATCCAGAATTATATACGTTTCATCATAACTACCAACTAATTATGTAGTGTCATTGTTTTATTTTTTTGAATAGTGACGGTAAATTCATTGAATATCATACAAAATTTATGCTGTGAGGCTAGTTGTCTTTTAACTCTGTGTTCTACGGCGAGTTTGTGCGTTTTACAGCATTAAAATCTCAACTTTCTTAGAGGAGACATTCTGATGCTTCAATATACCTCTGGCTGATGCCACCTTCAGATGATTCAGAAGAGTCCTTATATAAACATCTCGTTGAAAACGGAATCTATATCTAGGTATTGCCATTCTCAGGCAATTAACGCATGCCAGTAAATGTCAATGCTCATATTTATTTTTCGTTAGCGCATTCATTTTTCCTCGATGAGGAAATACGAATGACAAAATTAAAAAGATAGATTTAGGAATGTAATTTGAGAGTTTTGTAATTAAGAAAGCACCCTCGTAGAGAGTAGTTGGGAAGATGTGCCTTTTACTTGGAAGAGCGTGGTTGTCCTCCCATCTAGTACGTGAAGGAATATTTATCAGGTCTTTCAGGTTAAATCTAATATTGCAGAAGATGTTTTCTCGCGAAGTATTGAGGACGACACGGCCATTTCTTTTCGGATGTAAAGCCCGAGATGTCTAACCTCTTTAAAGGAGTTAGAAATAGTTATAAAGACTTTTCAACTGAAGGCGGGTTAGTCAGTCTCATACGAATGTGGCAAAGGTCTCCTCCAATAGAGTGTGATTTTTCACACTCTACTGGAGGAGACCAAAAACACGCAAACCAGCTTTAGAACACACGCAAAGAGATATAATGTGTTACAGAACCTTGAGTTTTTCATTCCTCCAAAAAATATAAAATGTAAGGATATACACGTTGGTTCTTTAAGAAGATATTATTGCAGACAATCACTTGATGATGTAGTATTATCGAAAATCCATAGCTCTCTGTATGCAAGATAGTCACATGATTACTTTCTGTGATTATAAAATCACTATTCATTTATTATTTATTAATCTAAAATAATGCTTTTTAATATAGTCTAAAATATTTAGTCTAAAAATCATTAGTCTAAAATAATTTTAATATATTGCATTTAAATGAAAAGGTAAACAAAACAAACCATAATTAAGTATTTGCCAATTTCCTTTAGTACTAATGTCAGTTTATTCTTAATATTCCTAAAATATTTTACCATTGTTGAATTTAACTATGAAATTCCATTGAGACACGTATTTTAATAATACTAAAACATATTAATGACAAGTAAATTCGATTTTTATCGTCTGCAATTATTGTTGCATTTCTTTTTAATTTTCGTTTTTTCCTATTTGCTATAGAGAAAATATTTTCAAATATGCTATATTTGCTAAAGTATGGTGTTTATTTTTATTTTATATATATATTTTTTATAAAACATATTGTAAAATATGTAGAAAAAGTCATTATTTTCTGACTAGACATTTGAAATATATTTGTATCAGGAATGACTTGTTCGAGATTGTAATAGACATGAAAATGCGATCCATAGCAATGAGGAAGCCTTTAAGAAAAGCCCAGAGGGGAACAAATTTAACAGAAAAATATGAAAGGCAAAATGCTGCATTATTTTGCGGGTTAATAAAAAATAGAGTCATGAAATTAGCATAAGAATAAAATCATAAAAAGATAATTCTCAGTGCGAAATTCCCAGCCAGGTATTAATCGGTATTCAATCAGTAAGCAGAGTGCTAATGTAGAGACACCATCTATCACGAGATTGACAGAAAGATAAAATTTCGAGTTTATTTTCATAGACAAATTTCAATGTCATTAATACGTGAACTGAGATCAGTTAATGTAACACATGAGCCAAATTTAAAACAAGATCCAATTGAAGAAGCATCTTTTGTAAGTTCGAAGTTGATGACGTCACCATTTCTAATTCTGCAAAATGTGATTTTAATCTCATTGATTCTCAAATATTTAACATTGAATTCCATGCATTCGTTATATTCAAGCCTTTAGCTAATCTAGGAGAGATAATTATAGAAAGCTATACTTGGAATTCACGATAATTATCGCTGAACAAGCAATGGAATTGAAATATGAATTGTAACCATTTTTTATTTCAACAATCTCTCAGCAGATAGCGCTATACGTTATTGGGCTTTAAAGTATTCCGGGCAGTACAATTTAAATAACATTCCTGAAGTGAATTAAATTAACTTCCATGGTTGCTAGAGATAATGTTATTCATTTATGAATGATGACGTCACAATTAAAACAATTATTTTGCCATCATTCATCATTTAATGTTCGTCATTCTACTGATGAGCATTAAACCTCTAATAGGACCACAGTCCCATACCAATTCTAATGAATTTTGACGAAGATGGCCTTCTGACAATCGTTTCCTCTCAAGTCTCTATCTACCTCAACACTAACTTTGGATAAATAACACAAATTATGAAAAGTTTGTTTCGCAGGTTGAGCAAATTATTTTAAGAAATTTACATAGATTATAAATAATTCTACTTAATTTTATTGCAAAAAATAATCAAATTTATATTGTTCTTATATAAGTTTAATAGAAATTAAAAAATTCTTTTTAATATTCTAAAAACAATTAATACACCTTTAAAGTTTTTATATCATATTCTTATAATAAAAATTTCATGAAATTTTATGTTTTGTGGTATCAACATGAAATTGAGAATTGACCGTGAGATGCGGTGACGACATTGCCATCCATTACCATTGGAGGGTAATGGATGGCAATCACGTAGCCAATGAGGTTCTAACTGAGGCTCGGCTATTGCTATTGCACTCCTGCCATGATCAGAGCTTTAATAGCTCAATAACACCTTATCCCTACACTGTCCTCTACAGATAACGGAGAAGAAAAGAATTCTTGCTTCGCCCCTTTAAGCCAGTCCTTATAAGGACTTATGTTTCTTCATGATCCAGCAAAGTTCTTCACCAAGACAAGCAATCATCCAAACCAGCTGATCAAGCAAGCTTCAGACTACAATGAAGCAGAATTCTACAAATACAAAAGACCGAATATTCAATTCTACGCTCAGCTGAACACAGCTAATCTCACTGCCCTTCTAGGACGAGCTTAAAGCTCAATAATTCTCCACTCAAAGAACTTCCCTCTCAGACAAAGGGGAATATGAATAGCATTTATGCTTCACCCATCAAACCAGTAACGTTCTGCGTTATCTTCATGAAATCTTATCATTCAGAAGAATGAAACAAGGTAGTCGAGTTTTGATTACGAATTGTGAATTCGGGTTTTGATTATGTTTTCACGATGGTTAGGCGACGGATTTGACTGGAACGATTTTGCTGATTGGATTCGTTCAGCGCAAGGTAAGGTTCTGGCTTAAATGCAACTTTCCCAGACCCTCTCCTGTTTCCTACCCTGTGCCGGTCAGTAGTCGTCCGCCTGTAGTAGGAGATTTCGACTGCCGGTCTACACTTGGTTGAAAAAAAAGGTACAAGAAAGGTGCTGAATCACACAAGCCCCCATTAAGGTTGATTTAATTTAAATCATTGCCGCTACTTTGAGCGTTTTGCTAACGCTCGGTTTTGCTGGCAGTCCTTTGCGGCTGCGGGATTCTCTCTGCCAGTAGACCATTGATTGAGTCTACGGGACGTACGCGGACTTAAGTGTAAACAGTCCTTTTTAGAACATCATTTCTCAAAATGAGTTTCTCTGACAAAGTTATTCTTATCAGACTCGAAGCCTCCGTATACAAGTTAAACATTATTCCTAAAAGAGCAGTTGTTTGGATTTGGTCAATTCCATAGTACCACAAAACAGATACATAGACTACTCCAATACATATTCATTGGATACAATAGGCATCATTGCGCTGGGGCTATTTTCCTTGACATACCTGTGCATTTGATAAAATTTGGCATTTCCGATTACTGCTTAAACTGATCACAACTGGAATATCATTGGAAATGGTTTATCTAATTAAATCATAGATTTGTTTGACAGGCGTATGCAAATCAAGATCAACGGCATAGAATTAGCACAGAAAGGTATTGTAGTTGGAGTCCCACAACGATCCTTACTAGCACGGATTCTGTTTTTCACATACATGACTAATAACACACACAATCCATTATTATCTATTATGGCCCTCTACGCCAACGATACAGCAATATTAGCCAGATCTCTACAACCATATCTTGCCATCAAAAAACTGCAAGAAAACCTACTATTGATTGAAAAATGGTTCTCGTAATGAAGACTGCAAGATAATCCCCAGAAGATAATAGCCATGTTATTCACCAGAAGACCGATGCTTCCTAAAGGTGGACATCGTCCTGTTTAACACAAAAAAATCTCATGGCAAACAGAAGTCAAATACCTTGGTGTATCTGACCTGATTTGGTGTATTTGATCTGATACTAATATTCTCAAATTACAACGAATGCAAAATAAATGTCTACGAATGATCCTAAACGGTCCATGGTTCGTATGAATTATGCAACTCCATTGGGACACAGATGTCCCCTATATTTGCACTTTCCTACAAATTATAGCAACAAAGTTCTTTTCAAAAGCATCTGCACACCCCACAAATTGGTTCAACCAGCTGCAAATTACGAAGCAACGGATTACTTCAAACATAAAAGACCAAAAGCCATCTTAAACTCCAATTTTGATGTTTAATCTACAAGCTCGCTCAGGGCGAGCAATTGGCTCATAAATTTTTCCACTCACTGTTTCCCATCAGAAAGCGGGGAGTATGAAAAAGTATTTTGCTTCACCCTTTATGTCAGAAACGTTAATCTTATCATTCAGTTGAATGTGGCTGTTCTGAGCTCCCTGGATAACAGATGGCAATGTTGTAGCCAATGAAGATTTTAACTTAGGCTCTGCAATTGTCGTTATCCCGCCATGACCAGAGCTTATATAGCTCAATAATACGGCATTCATAGATTTTCTAATTCAGATAAAGGGATAAAGCAAGCTTATCAAGGACTCAGTCCATATACAATTTTTTTTTATCATTCAGTTACGCTACCAACAGATGAATTTCCAGTCAGTCTCTTCCCATACACACAGCAATGCGATAGCAAATACGTTAAATGGTAACAACTATGTCACAACTGATGTAAGGATGTTAATTTTTCTACCAAACTCAAATGTGCTGAATTAAGAAAAGTTAATGATTCTTTCTCTCTAACGATATTAGAAACATAAAAAAACACGATATTACAACCAGTATTAATTTTCGTCTAAGAGCGATGTGTCTGATGATGTCACAAATAGATGGAAAGAGCGATATAAGACATACACGAAAATGAAAGCCATATCCGCAATCAACCGTTCTCCGCAGACGAAATTAATGAGAGACCATATTGCAATGAACCAATGAAATGTATTAAAATGACTTGAAGAGAAACAGCTGTATGCGTCACTTGTAAACACGTGAATATGATCTTAGTGCAATGAAACCGAACATCAAAGTTGCTCGAAGTATTCTTGATTGCGGAGTGAGAAGGGGAATGGAGAATATCTGTGTGAGTCTGTACAATGCGTTTTATGAACGATTTATGTTTTAACATTCCTGGGGCGATATTTAACGGGAACATAAATCAATCAGATAGTGGATATTGCATATTTTATGTACTTTTTAGTGATAATAATAATAATATCCTAACGAGGTAGGGTAAGGGCAAGAAAAACATTTTTCGAATGGAACGAAACCAGTGTCGATGATTCGAATGAATGTCTTGTCGAAGAAGATAAAGATGCTCTGAGCAAGACATGAATGTCGAAGGTCATGTCAGCGTAACTATCCACATCAAATGAACATCAGTCTCAAGGATCAAGAATTAACAGTCTAAAGGACGATCCTTTTGATGGTCTTGGAAAGATCAAAAGGCAAACTCACCTAGGAGTCAAAGGTCAATGAGAATCGATGCATACGAATCATAAAATACTCGATACTAAAGGTCAGCGCATGACAGATTATAAAAAATAGGAATTTTATCATAATAATAAATTAAACAGCTTGTTACAAAATAATGCTATCTCTCTCTCTCTCTCTGTGTTTTCTCTCTTCTTCCAACTCTCTTCTCTATTACTTATGTTTTTCACAGGTTTTAAAGTTTTTTCATAAGAAGAAAGAACTGAGTATTAGAAAGAGAAGGCTTTCTTTTTCTTCTGCGATTCGGAGTTACGCTTGGCCGGTGTTAGTAACACTGCAAACGAAAGGAACACGTGACTTCCAACGCCAGCTCGAAAAGCGGATTTCTTGCGTAGATTAAAAGTGTCACAACGTGGTATATCAAAGTGATTTCCACACAGCAGACTGGATAAGCATCCCTGCAGGGGCGTCATTTAATATGAAAATGCCTCCTGTTGCTTCTCTATTATCCCATTATTTATTCTCCAATGAAAACAATGATCGCTTGCGGATTTTCGACTTCTCGTTATTCTTGGACCATGTCAGCACTTTTTTTTATCAGAGATAATAAATATATGAACATTACTAGCCGTTTGGTGCTCTAGGTTTATATCGAAAATTCACAAGCGATCAAAAGCTTTCATTGGAGAATATATATAAAGATACAAGAGTAATGTTTTCTATAAATAATTCACTGTCTAATATAAAAGGAGAAGAAATAGTTGTAATACGGGATGTAATACATCAATACAGTCCTACAATATTTCCTATATGACCGCCGTAGTCGCACTGTTAAGTACATTTTCTGTAACGTGATTGTTACATTACGAAATCAAGAACTGCATCGATTTAATCTCATAATTACCAACAACAATGCGATGCTAACCAGAGCTTCCCTCTGGGACAATGCGCACTGTAGTAAACAACGTTAAATGACATTTTCATTGTTTAGAAATATTCGTTTGGAATATTGAGCACAAGAAAGTTGAATTTAATAGTTTAGTTAGAAGGTCAGTGGCCCTGTTGAAAGATGCTTCTGTTTCGTTAATTAAGGGACCGCAAACTGACATTCGGGGTTAATCCTTTTGTGATAATGCACTGATTTAATTGCATCACATGAAAACAACTGACCGATAGAATATGAATTAAGATGCAGGCATTGTTTCGAACTGTACGTGGTCTCGTTTTTTTTTTTTTTTTTTCCTCATCGGCTTCATAATCTACCGTTAGTGGTAATCGAATAGTTTTGATTAACTTATTGTTCAACTGAATTCTGTTTAGATTTTTTTTCTTTGGATTCATGTTTAATTTTTTTCCTTCAAAATACTTTATGGTAATCTAATATATGTTAAGCATTTGTGGTAATTTTCATTTCACTTCTAATATGTTTGCGTTTCTTACCACAGCTTTATGGACTTTGTGGACTTTGGTTTATATCCTTTTACTTCATATTTCATTTATTTCATTAACATTTTCATTTATGGACATTTTTATTACATATCTGCATTTTCTCAGTCGCTACATTTTATAAACTTGCACCAAGCAGCTTTATTTTAATTCTCTTGTTAATACCGTGAATGGTATCGGAAACTACTTGTTACGGAATACATGATTTTTAGATTTCTTGTTATTAAAGTTTGTTATTTCCTCCTGGTTGCTATAATTTAATTATGATAGAAGTAAATTACAAATTCATTTAGTTCTTTTTTCTTGAACTTGCGAGAGCTGCGAATGTTTCTTAGCATAAACACATCACTTGTGTAGAGCCCATGGATCGAAACATCTGAACTTTTTTTCTGAGATTATTTCTCACGAGAAAAATTATTTAGTATTTGTAAATGAAATATCGTCATTCTATTAATACACTATCGAATCGCTGCATTTTTTGCTCTCTCTCTCTCTCTCTCTCTCTCTCTCTCTTGCACCGTTTGGTCTTTGTTTCCATTATCTTTCCTTCTTATTCACTATTTCTATTAATATATCAAAATGACTTTATTGCCATAGTATGTGTGAGAGGAAAAAAAGAAAGAAGATCTAGAAAGGGCAAGGGGAGAGAGAGAGATAGACTGATAGATAGATAGAGAAAGAGAGAGAGCATATTATTATCCCTTCATTCCGATTTTCTCTTAGTTTTTTTTTTCTTTTCTGTTTTTTCTTTCTTTAATATCAAGAATAAATGAAAAGTAAAAGCATTTTAAATTAAATCTAGAAAGATGAATCTCTTATGTTTTTTAAAATAGCTTTCTTGTTTTTCCAAATGCTAGGCAAACTGGAAGAGCAACCCTTGATCGCACTGAAATATGCGCTGCTCTTTTTTTTTTTTTTTTTTGAGAGTACGAAAATGGAAAAGTGCAGTCACATGGCGCAAGATCTTAACTTCAGGAATTCAGAAGTTTAAGAGAAATGTTAGACACACTAATATTTCTCTTAAACTTCTTAGCGCTTTGATAACTCGTAACTACAAAAAAACAAAACAAAAAACTGATGACATTCATCCCTTTCGACTGAACGAGACACAATGAACACAGTCAATTGGGAAGACATGTTTAAACATTGAAAATTTGGTAGTTTCCTTAGCGCTGACAAAATGTAACATTCTTACAAATAATGTGTCTTTATGTTTTTAATTTCTCTTTATATGTCGCCATTTCTTCACTATTTTCAGCTCTTTCTTTCTTTTTTATTTCCAATTTGATAGTTTTCTTTTCCTTTTTTTCTTTTTTTCTTTCTTTCATTTACTCTTCTTTCCCTGTTTTTCAGTAAAACACGAGTAATTCTAGCTGTTCACGTGATTAAACTTACAGCCAATCACTTCAAATTATTGTTTCTTATGTATTACGTATAGTATATTTGTTTTTCGTAGTATGAACAGGGTGCGCATATGTTCACAGCCATACAGAAGTGTGTCATTAACAACGAATTGGGGTTTTTGTCAATGCATATCCTAATGGATTTTGTTGATCTACATCCTAATCGATGCTAATCCGGGTTTTGAAGGCTAGAATGGTCCTACACGCACGGACGTACGCGCTAACGTATTAAGGGGATAATTACATACAAGATGTTGAGGATGTTGACTCAGTTGCGGAATTTCTTATATTAAGTTTTTATTTTTCTTTACTTTTAGCTCAATGCGTCTTCAACATCTGACATTCTTCAACGATCTTTTCTTCATCTAAACTCGTTTATACTTCCTCTTCTCGATTTAAAACTGATAGTATTTTATGATAGTTTAGTTCCTAAACTCCAATATCCACTAACAACAGACAGATTTTCCGCCATTTTAACTCAAATTTACGACTGAATCCTCCAACGTCACCAACCGTCAGAAAAAAGTGTCGGAAAAATTCTCCGCCTTCCGTTGCATACTGCACCGCATCTTCCATCTTTCCCTCCCTTGTACATCACCATCCTGGCGCGAGCGTCTTGTTTTCCGATTGGGTGCCACATTCGGATTCGAGAGACAGAGCGGCTGTTGTTGCAGCTGGGAACGAAGGATGGAGATTCTCCTCGTGCGTGTGTGTGTCCGATAGAGGAAAAGATAAGGTGGACGTCACTGAACAATCTATTTTTGGTCCGCACCTGCATTTTGTGTTCGCTTCCTTAAACGGAAGAGCAAAGCCACGAGTTGTACGTTTAAGTGATTGCGTATTGCTACAATGAGGTAGTGTTGTTCCACGTGACACTGTACTCGTGTTGAGTATGATATTTTGATATTTGCTTGTTCTTTGAAAGGATGCACACAGCGAAGATTGACAAAGTAAGGTTGGTTTTTTATTTATATAGATACAATGAAGAGGTTTTTAGCATGAACGCGGTAGTATGGTTACAATTATGAGAATTAAAACATAAAATATTAAAACATACGACTTGCGTAAATATGTTTGTCTACATGCACATTACACGCCATTGTTAAATGCGGACAATAATTATATATATTCCAAAATCAAAATGTTAATTTCAGACATCGTTCAGCGATTTGTATTATTATTATTATTATTCAAACAATACATTGTATTTGAGTGCTTTATCTTCAATAATCAAATGTTAATTTCAAACATGGCACTGACATCTACCTGACTATTCCAATAATGCGTTGTATACGAACAACAATGTAGGGTATTCGATTGTATTTTTATTCCTAGATATGGAATTTGCAGTTTCTGCATCTTCTGAAAATACCATATTACTATTCTTGATAATGTCGTTGTCGTCTTCCATAGTACTCATTGTTTGTCCACTTCAATATGAGCAATTTATTTTTATTTTTATTTTTTTTTTTGTTTATTTTCATCAGCAAAATTTGAATGATAAATTGGTCAATTTAATTCGCTGCGTGATAGTAGAAGAATAATTCGATTCCATTCTTATGACAGATAGCTTTTAGATGTGTATTGCAGATATCTAATTTATCTCCAACTGGAAGTTTGCTTACCCGTGATCCCAACTTATTAGACTGTTTGTCAAGATTCGATAGCACTTGCCAAGCGAGTCCGAATGTAGTCATTTTTATTGATTATTTTTATTCCAGTCGTGTTGTCTTATAAACTTGACCAAACATTTATTCCATAACGAAGTTTGGTATTAGTTTTATTTGTGTTACAAAGTCTTTCTCAACATTTTTGTTCTGGATTTAGCGAAAAATCAGACTGTCCAGAACACATAACACAAAGAAAATGTGAAAGAATATAATTAATGTCTGCTACATTAATTATATAATGTACTCAACAATCGAAAAACCCCATCACCTAGACAACAAACATGGTACCAGCTACGATTACATTGTCTGCCATTCTTATTCAATTAATTCATTTTCAACTTACAGCAATAACTTCAACAGACAATAATGCAAGCCCTTTAACAATCAAAATATTCTACTGCACAACAATGTGCTACTTTTATAAGAAAACATCAACCGCTGAACATCAAATTGACATTCTCGAGTTAATTCTAAATATATGCAATAATATATTCAACGATTTTTGGATACTTAATCATAATAGCCGAGATTTACTGATTTTCTGGCATATGCACTTCTTAAATAATTAGTTACCTCTAGTTAATTATAGTGATTTAATTCAGCTATGCTAAAATATTTGAATGCAGTCTGGTCTCCACCTAAATCTAAACTATATTCAATAGCCCTAAAGGATTTAACAGACTGACTTTATTTAGCCTTAACCTAATTAATCGTTTTCGTCAAGATGAATCCTCCCTTTTTAGCCTTAAAGGAAGCCTAAACCTACTTTAACAGTCTGAAAGTATTTTGATAAATGCCCAACTTTTTTAAATCTAAGAGTGTCCTTTCTAACCCAGTTGCTCCATTTTGTGTTGAAAAATACATTAATGTAAGAACACTTCCTTATTATGAATGATTAAAACATTAATATTTTGGACCGTCAACTTTTCTGCTTAGCACATAAATTGTGTACACATTTTTATGCATTCTGATTAAGAAATTATCGATTGGTCTTGTAAAAACGACCAATAATAATTTTTAACTCATGACCCATCGTTACAGTCCTCCAAAGTGAAGACTTTCATAATTATTTTCCCGGTCTAACAGTTTTTCCTTTGTCAGGAAAGTCCGAAATTTATGCAAAAGTGCAGCCCAAAAGTTGTTCTAAACTCTGTTGGCAAGTGTTCCGAATTTCCTTTTACCAACAACAACAAGTAATTAGCCTCTTATTATCCTTAGTAAGGTTATCTTGTAGCTGATAATTCTCGAAGTCACTTTCATAAAAACACAGATTCATCGTAACCATGGTAACGAGGTTAATTGATAGCAACAATGTAATAAACACTTGAAAGATGATGTATCCTTGTAAGAACCATACAAAGGGTAGGGGAAGAAATAAATTTTGAAATCTATAAGCGAATATTGACGCATGACGTCAGTGAACCATTTACCATCTGCTTGATTCCCCCCCCCCCTCTATCAATTTTCAATTATCTATCATTTTTTTTTTTTTTTGATGGGTTATTCCTTGAACCAATGTGAGTGCGGAGATAAACTCCGTATCGTCTCGAAAATCTTTATGAACAATTGCTTTCCATCGACGCGCAAGTCAGTCTTAAATTGTTCGGTTCGTAAGAGGCTGTTTTTTCCATACCGTCAATCTGGATTTAGCGTGTCAAGGCAAATTTGGGATGCGTTTATATGCGGGAGAGGATTATAATTCAAAGATTCTCTAATAAGAAGATTTGTCACTTTTTACTCCGAGATTTTTAAGGCAAATACAAGCGCTAATAAGATGATTTTTCATTGTTGCGTGATGTACGATCTCTTGACGAGCCATTTGTATTGCTAATCCTTCAAGCAGCAAACACCAAATGATTTTCTGTCTCTTGAATGTCAGACGAGCTGAGATTGAGGATGATAAGAAAGAATGAAAAATAAACGGATAGTGTCCTAATATTTTAAACCACTTCAAAGTTTAGCTTTGTGATAAACAGCTCACATTCTGTTGTGTTCGATCGTGCGTGAGTCCATTTGCATTTTTCAGTCTCCAGTCTGTCACATTCATCGATTTCATTCTTTCCTATGCGTAAAGGAGCCGTCGTAAGAAATCTAATGGGAGGATTTCGTAGACAGTTGATTAGCCATAGGGATTGACCCAATTCATCTATGTCAAGAAACTACAGGATGGCACATTAGTATTGTGTTTGGGCAAGGGGAATAGAAGAAAGGACGAATCTGTTCAAAGTTTGCTTGAACAGCTGAGGGTTGTAATCTCTGGGGAAGGCAGAGTAGGGGGGAGATTGTTCCGAACGACAGAAGTAGATGGAATAAAAGAGGAGGCAGTGAAGCTGGGTCGGTGAGTTTCAAGATGAACTGTGAAAGGGATTTGGTTAGCAGTGGTTCTTGTTTTAATGCTTTTGGAGAAGAGTGGAGGAATAATAGTGGCCAATTCAGCACAGCGCTGTCCATGAAAGTATCCATAGAAGAGGCACAAGGCAGAAAGTGAACATCTATGATAGAGGGAATGAAGTGGGTCTGTGAGAGAAGGATCACAGATTACCCGGATTTTCCTCTTCTGGATAGAATCGAGCAATCTTAGAAAGGATTTTGATGCACATTCTCAAATACGGGAGAAATATTCCATGGCTGGATGGATTTGGACTTTGTATAAAGTTATCAGCTGTAAAGGTGTGAAGTAGTGTCTTGTGCAAAAAAGTACAGTACGTTTGTTTTTTGGTGGCTGCAGAAGCTACACTTGAAATGTGGTTGTGCGCGGAGAGATCGGAGGTGCAGATCAGTCCAAGAAGAGAAATCTGATCATGCTTGGATATCTCAGTATTATTGAAGGTAAGGGGTTGGGATGCGAGAGATCAGACAGAACCGAGTTTTAATGGAATTATAGTTTACAAGGTTGTCCATGTTGCACTTGGATATAGCTAGATCTGAGTTCAGGTCCTAGGTTGTGGTAAATCTTGAAGATTCTAATATTTGAGCACCACAGTTTTATCGAAGGAAAAGGAGGAATGGAGTCTACTTTCGTCAGCAAAGTTAGGGATAGAATTGGAGAAAGATTTGGGTCAAGAGGAAGAGAGTGGCACTTCTTCATCGGTGGGGAAATATGAGGAGAGTACACCATCCTTCATGACACGTAGCGAGCGAAAAGTGAGTGAGAAAGTTGGCGACCTAGTTGTAGAGTGGGGAAGGCATAACTCTAAGATGCCAGTTGGGTGAGTAGTCCCTTGTGCCAAACCAGATCAAATGCCTTTGAAATGTCGAGGGCAACCACGTGAGTTTCTCCAAACTTCTCCATGGCCTGCGTCTATAGGCTGGTTGGTGGTAAAAGCAAGATTAATTGTAGATCTCGAGTGTCGAAATCAATACTGCTGGTCATTTATTTCTTTGTATGTCTCTAGATAGTTCAAGAGTTGGTTGTTGGTGACCTTCTCCATAATTTTTGAGAGAACAGTAGTGTGAGAAATAGTAGGTAGCTCGCTGGTTGACTTTTTCTTTTTCAGCTTTCTTTGGGATGGTCAATGTGATACAGGATACGTGTTGTTTCTGGGGCACAATTTTTTTAACACAATAAGTTGGATACCACCAGGACCAGATGCCTTGTTTGTGTTCAGGTTATTTAAGATTCTTCGGATTTCTTTTTGTCGTAAGATATGGGCGACATGAAGGAGGCCGTCCTTTGTGAAGTGGAGAGAAGTTTGCCCAGGTCATCAATGCAGGAATTGGAAGAGAAGACTGATGCAAATAAGTTGGGCTTGTCTTTTGGTTAGGTGACTACAGTACCAAATGGATGTGAGAATGATGGAAACCTGGATGCAGAAGTTGCGACAGTGGCCTTGGCAAGGGACCAAAAGGAGCTACTTCCATTTGGGCAGGAGGCGAGTTTTCTTTTTGGTAATCAACTAGTACTATGACTTAAAAATCTCGTGAAAAAAGTAAATCTCACTGAAGCTTATATGAGCGTTCTTGCGCTAAAGTGATATTTTTTTTATTCCGAAAATGATTTCTTCTCCCTCAACAAAGATTAGATATGGATCCTTGTGGTCTTCGCTATATACAAGCCAACCATTAAAAAAAAATGATTAACAAGAATCCAAAAATAAATAAATAAACTAACCCAAGGCATAACATGTATAGACTCTACAGATATTTAGAAAAATATGACATAAAAAAAGATATTACAAAAAAAAAAAACCTCTTATGATATTCCAGCAGTATAAGTGATAGTCTGTCATGGTATTTTTATATTAAGTATTATGACAAGGGAAGGGCATTTTATTTAATACAATACCAGGATACTTACCACTAAGTACCACGATAGTTGGTGAGAAATCCTATGGAATTGTATTAAGATTATAAGAGTACCATGGTACTAATTAAGTTAAGGGGGATAATAAATCCCTCATTATTTTAAAGCCGGATACGAAACTCGGAGAGATCGAAATCTAAGAGTTTCATGCCGAAGAATAACTATCGGCGAGTCCAAACATAAGTCAACACCTGGGGTTGTCGGGAAAATAGTCTCTTGGCTCTTTATAGTACCATGGTACATTTAATATATCGATACTCT
The DNA here is from genome assembly GCF_054136105.1 of Typopeltis vanoorti. Taxonomy (NCBI): domain Eukaryota; kingdom Metazoa; phylum Arthropoda; class Arachnida; order Uropygi; family Thelyphonidae; genus Typopeltis; species Typopeltis vanoorti. The sequence continues at coordinate 45,414,510 of NC_143561.1, read as the reverse complement.
TAAGAGTATCTCAATAGATACTCTTAATAGTACTTCAAGAGTACTATTAAGAGTATCTATTGAGAGATATTTTTGCTTACACGAATACTAACGCGTTTCTGTTTAGTCTTCAAGTTTATTTGATTTCTGTATTTGAATCTTCATTTTCATGATCTCCAGCGAGTCTCTGTCGATCGAGGTGATCTTCATTCATCTCGATCTTTATGACGTAATCCTTCATGCTTATTCGTTTCGGCTACGAAAATTGGCTGGCATCGTTGCTATTGTCCGACAGAATTCACCGCTGTGAATTTCAATTTGGGTGCACACTCTTTCCTTGTCCGAACACCCAAACATGAATCTCTAATTGTACAAGCGACACACCAACTCTAACGCCGATCGTACTGATAATTGTCCTACTGTCTCTATGACATTTCCGCTGAACACTCCATAAAGAAGAGTGTTCGCTTGTACAGTAAATAACAATGTTTAACTGGAACCTTAAGTTCTCTATTACAACCGTCAAAAGACTGTTGCGAAGTTACAAGAGACAATAACTACACCACAGCGCCAACTGTCAAAATATTTGCATCCGAATTACAAAGTTCATTTCTCTTCTAATTGTACGATTGGGAATAAGTCGAACTATCGTCCAGAAGGTCTCCAGATAAATATCCAGAATTTTCAGGAGACCTACCGAAATTTTCTTGCTGGCAATTGTTGGTATCTAATATATTGTAGGCTACTATAAATTTAGTTCACTTGCAATTTATATTCAATAATGTGATCGAAATTGCTATATTAACTAATATTACAAGTTCCTTTGTTAAAATAATGCGCTTTATACAAACAGTTTTAACATTAGAATGTTTTCTCATTCTTTGCTGTAGATCGAGAATTTATGACGTCACCACCCGAAGTAGAAAGCAATTTGGAGAACGAAAAACGATAAGAAACAAAGAAATGCAACGCGTTAAAAGACAATGAGAAAGATATTATCTGTAGAACATAGATCTGACCTCTTAGAAGTCATAATTTATCAGGAGATAATCCGCATGTCAAACAAATTGAATAAGAAGCCTGCGAGGAGTGCAGTTCTGAATTGGGTCAATTATACGATATTTGTAATAGAATATCAAAGTTTAGAGAAACAATAATATAGTAAGTGACATAATAGTGTCTGGGTGTTTTTTTAAAACGAAATGATACGCAAAATATGTTAATTTTAGTTTTAATAATCATTACCACTCTATTGTTGAGCGCATGCTTAGTTGTTGACATGTTGGTAGCGTGAAAGTTACACGAGCTTTTAGCTTTTTTTAATGTTGAAAAGGGACTTCAATTTAGGTTGTTAGATTTATGAAGTCTTTTCATTTTAACTTACTTTGTAGCTTGTGAAGTCATCACCTTACCGAAGTCTCGTAAATCCTCATTTCTTTTGTCCGTAAAGAAACAGCTATTATCTCCCGAGTTTTGGATAAAATGGCAGCAGTTACTTTTCAAAATTTATCGCTACATCAAAATACATTCATGAGGTAGTTATTAATTGCAGAATGACTTTAACCGCCCACCGTCTAAATGGTGTAAATACTTTAGAAAAAATTGTTGTTGTTTTTTTTCAGGAAGAATTACTTGGCGTATACTCAATAAACCTAAATTCATATAATTCGACTTTGTATTGCTTTCGCCCAAGAGACCCAGAAGGCAATAAGATCATTTATAATTGAACGTATACAAAGAAAAGAGGAATAAAAGTCTAAGAAAAAAGAAAGAAAAAAAAAACTTAAGACTTCGTGGTTATTTCAAAACAGGAAAAAGTGCGCACGTTATGAGAGCCAAGGTTACTCTTTCATAAATTAGAATGTGGCAGCAGTCTGTCTTCTGGAAGAAAGCCAAATGCTCGCTACTCGTGAGAAGTTTGTCATCCAACAAAAGCAAGTGGAAAATCTCTGTGATTAATTATCAACATAGAAAAGCAAAATTTTATATATGTTTTTGTTTTGTTTTGTTTTCTTTCTTTCTTTCTTTCTTATTTTATTTATTTTATTTTTTTTTGATGTTATTGACCGTAACCATAGTGGGTGAAGAAATGTTTAACATATTTAGATTTTTTTCGTATTATCTTTGTGTATGTATATTATCTTAATATTGCTACTATTCTTATAGTACTACAAGAGTATTATTAAGAGTATCTATTGAGAGATATTTGTGTGTGTGCGTGCGTGCGTGTGACCACTATCAAATTTCAGGAATTTAAATTCGTGCAATACAGTACGAAAACGAACACAAAATTGTATCCAGTGATTTCTTCAATTTAGCAGTTTGAACTTTCAATGAAGTATTTCAATGGTAATTTCTGGTACTTTTTCAAGAAAGTGTCCTTTTCTACCTTCTTGTAACCTCACTGAGGGACAGTGCAGACACATTTTCGTCTAAAACAATAATTACTACACTGAGGAATAGCCTACGTCTCCATTACTTTTTCTTGGATAAAAATAAAGACAAACTCTCAAAACAGATCAATGAACTCAATTGTCGCTGAACGTAACGGGAACATTCCCACCGAGAACGATTAACTGACATCTTTTGTAAAAGATTATTTTTTTAATTTGCTTTCAGAACGTCCCATTTACATTCAGTCGACGTTTTTTCGATTGTTTAGAACAGATCGTTCTGTTGAGTGATGACGCCAGTATTATCGTATTGTGATTATTAGCTTTGTTCGTTATGGGGGTTTTCGTTTACATTCTTGTCCAAATGAAGCATTCAGTAGAATAATAATGATGCTGAATTCGGATTTAAGGATTGAAGTCAGGTACGTCATTATGAACTGGCGATATCGATGATAACATCTGACCAATCGCTTATTGCTAATCCATATTTATTATGCTACAAATATCGAATATTTTAGTAGCAAACATAACATTTAATTTGTTGCTTGTTTTTTAATCTATCATGACCAGATTGTCTTTTTATTGGTCATTTTCATTAGTCGATTCTTAGAGAAAAGATAATACGTTTCTACAATAAAGATATATTTATTTCATTTTTATATTACTAACCGAATTGATTTGACCTATTTTGGATATTTGCATAAAAATGCAAAATAAAATAAAAAAGCTCAAAGCAAATGAAAATTAATCGACACATTTTAAATATTATTAAAAATACCAACTTTCATCGAGATTCTTTTAGAATGATTCTCTTACAGAATAAGATAGATGAGTTGGCATAACTAATTCATGGGATTTGTTTACACACACCTACTGATCCAGCATGATGAATTTCACTAATCTACGCCATTTTGTTTATTTTTGCGTGTTGCAGATCTAATTTATTTTTATCGTGTGATACATCAGATATGCTCAAAGGAAGAATTTTAAAACAATGGACAGACAAGGTTTTAGCTTTTTCTATGAAACTTAACTCAGGTTGATAATTTAGTTTTTAATTTCATTTTATTTCTTTTAACAATAATAGTGTAAATTATATTTAATTTTAAATTTTAATAAACATCTTATATATAAATTTAAATTTTTAAATCAGCTAGAATAAACTTAATATACCTTTTAATATTTTATATTAAACTATTACAATTAATTCGAAGAAACTACTGTTAAATTTTGAGAATCCCGTGTGGCGGCCGGGCTAAGAATAGCTCTACTGCAGCCCATGCATGTCGTAAGAGGCGACTAAAATGGACGCAGAGTTTTGCGCTCTCTTAGGTTTCTTCCGGAATTTCGCTCCCGGTGAGGGGGGTGGCTTAGATTTCGGTAAGGGGGGGTTTGCCCTGAGAGAGCATTTTGAGTCTCTTGGGAGGGTGTTCTCCGGTGTGGCCTGTGAGAGGCCTTGTCGGTGGATGCTTTTCCCCTGAATATGAGCGGTTCAGCTCAGTGGTGGGGGTGCCAGTCACTGAGTGGAATCAGCTCTGAGTTGGAGACGGTCTTTCGGCTACTCGTAGGTAGTGGTCCGGAGGATCGTCTTAATTTTTAGAGGTGGCTTTACTTAAAAATCCTCACCGTAGCTCATGTATGTCGTACGAGGAGACTAAAATGGGCACCCACGAAGGGGAATGGTTGTCAATGCTGTAGCTAATGACGTTTTAACTGAGGTTCGACTATTGCTGTTACCCTCCTGCCATGATCAGAGTTAATAGTTCTATATTACCCCATCTATACATTTTCTTATACAGATAAGGGAATATGAAAAACATTCTTGCTTCACACATCTAGCCAAAAAAAAAAAAAAAAAAAAATCTGTTAAATTTAATGCTGCAATTCAAATACCTGTTACAATAAATTAATATTTATGCAATAAATATTACAATAAGTACAGCGGATTGCAAGCAAAATGAACAACACAATACCATGTATTGTGTTGTTACTGTGAAATACTCGTTTTTTTTCACTAAATGAGAAGATATGAAAACTACCTTTAGGTATTACATAAATACATCGCTGTGCACATGCATTCAAAAGATATTCATACTATCCAAATCTGCATTTTAGGTGCCATGGCAACTTTCGACCCATTTTCTACTTGGATGTCCAGATAATCGCATGCTTTATTTTGAAAAAAGTCTCTATGTAGTTAAGCTTTACGTCTGTATTTATAAGATATATTTGTATTTATATATCTGTATTTATCATTCTTGGTCCCAGAGTATTCTTGGTCTAGCTCCCACTGACAAGACCTCAAAAAAGGTCGAAACCGGTCTGGGTAGTGACCTCCCCCATAATGTATAACATCATACATCTCCTAAGAGATGTGTTTTACATTATGGGAAAATACTAAGGACAGTAATCGGCTAATGGATGCAATGATCGTAGATGAACGCAATGTAAAACCGCTAAATTAACACGTGTACGACAAATATGAAAAAAAAAAAAAAAATTCAAAACTCACTTCACTCTAGTCATCTATGAGTCTAAGAGCTACAGTTGTCAATCATCATAACGGAAGTCCCAATTGCAACTCTAGCACTTAGCGTGTGTATTAATTTACCATATAATTTTTGCCTCAATTTAGTGTTTATAATGTAACATTAAATTTTCAGTTATTTAATATGCTATTTACATATATACGGGGGATTCCCAAACAAGAAAAACATTGGAAGTATTTATTCATTATTTTTTAACAGATTTTGCTAAATTAATTAACTCTTCAGAAATAGTAAAATTTATTAAAATAGTAAAATCTGTAGCTGATAAATGTTTCAATTTTTCTTTTGTCAAAAGGAGTCCATTCATCAAGGGAGTTTGTAGTTGATTTCGAATTTTTTTCTTATTTATTTTCCCAGCTCAAAATATTCTTTCACTTGCTGCTGATGAATGAGGGAGGCACAGTACAGCTTTAACTAATGTTCTTAAATTAGGAAACATTTGTTCACCTACAGCATTTTTCATTTCAAAAACTTTATTCCAAAAACCCATGAATTCTTGACCTTTTTTCAACGCTTTTACACTCTTCAAAGTTGCCATTCTTTATATACATTTTCTATGTCTAAAAACCAAACATTGTTGGCTGGATTTCTCTTTTCAACGGGGTCCAAATTACGCTGTGAATCAATAAAAGGTGGTTACTCATATTAAAATATTTAATTTTTCCACTTCTTTTCATTGTTGTAATGCTCTTATAACGCCGAGAAGTATTTGAATAGCGAATAATATATTTTCATTCGCTAATACCAGTCCGATTGCGTGAGTATGGGATCGGAGGTAGAAGGTTAGTGAACAGTGAGAAGGGGAGAAGAAAAAAAAGCGAAATCATGCTTGTGTCACTGAATGTCACATATGGGGAAGTAGGAGAAGAGAAAAATATTAAACTCATATGTCTAACTCTCATATTGTTATTTTAATTATTATTATTTGGAAGGAAGAAAGTACTAGATCTGTTGGAAAACGTACTAGAACACTAAAAATTTATAAAAAGTACTAGATCTAGTATGGTACGAAAGTACTTGGTGAGTTCCAATTTCCAAAGTCACATCTTATAGTCCTTATAAGGACTGGCTTAAAGGGGCGAAGCAAGAATGCTTTTCAACTTCCCCGTTATCTGTAGAGGACAGTGTAGGGATAAGGTGTTATTAAGCTATTAAAGCTCTGATCATGGCAAGAGAGTAACAGCAATAGCCGAGCCTCAGTTAGAACTTCATTGGCTACAGCATTGCCATCCATTACCCTCCAAGGGCATTAATCACCGTCTCACGGTCGATTGAACCCTTCCAAAGTCACATAATTAATTACTCGAGAAATATAATGATTCGTATTTATAAATTGTGGAAGGTGTGTAATGATTTTTGTGTAAATATTGTGATATATACAATTTATTCTCATCTCTCACTTTAAAAAATCAATATAATTATATTTTTCATCCAATTAATAATATAACTTATATTTTACTGATACTAACATTCCTTGAAATAAATAAAATATTTTAAATATTAAAAAAAATAATTCTATAACCATTTCATAACATATTACAATAAAATTATGAAAATGCTTTATTTAATTTAATTCAATGTATTAACGATATTAAATAATACAATCAATTATTAGTTAATTTTATACTTTAATTGAGCTTGGCAAACATGAAATAATTTTAATAATCCTTTATTCCAATAGGGTTGTGTAAGTTTGTTTTTATGCACCGGATAAAAAAATCAGTTGGTTAGAAACAAAGATATGTAAATTCCATTTTTTTGTAATTCGTTAGTTGTATATAACGAATAAATAAAGGCATTTTTTCCCTAAAAATTCAGTTTGCTTTTGTCTATAATGAACTTAAATAAAGCATGGAGTGGCTATACTTAGTGTGTACGATCGTAATATTGAACACAATGTGTTACTTTAATCGACAATTTAGTTGTTCAAAGAAAATCATAATACACTGAATATATAAGGGAGACTTCGTAGAGGAAGATGCACAAAGAAAACACGAAGGTATCAAAGCTGGAATTAATAACCCAGGTGTTCGGAGAATATTCAGGTGAGAAGTGAAGGATACTATGCAAAGAAGGGCACACTCCATTTTGTTGTCTGAGGAACTTCAAACTATTCCAACATGTAGTAGTCTTTCTATGGTATCTCCATGATATTGAGCTACAAATCACGCTACAAACCTTTACGGATGAATAGACAGATGGAAGAAATGGAGATGCCTTTTATCTTTGTGCACAATCTCAAATATGAATTTTAGTGGTGGAGATATGATGGTCTGGAGATGTCTCTCCTTATATCCCCCCCCCCTGTCTGGTTGTTCTTCATGGAAGGATGCTCTCCTACGGATGTTCAAACGAGAAGGGGCTACTTGCAGAGGAAGAGGAATTTTTTCAGCGAGTTTGAATTTGAACTGACTGCTGAGGAGTGTTTGACTAATTGCTGCGTTCGTTTCAATTGATTTGGTAAAGAGTGGGAGGAACTGTCGATACAAATTCAGATGGACAACGAATATCTGTTTCTGCTACTAAATGGAAACAGAAGTATGTGTGAAAGTGGGGAGCACGTGTTGGTGATGGGGCATTACTCACTCTAACTGTTCTCTTCTGTGGATGCAGGCAGAGAATTGTGCAAACACTTAACTCAGATTATCGCTTATTAGTGGAGGAGAAGCTTTGAATAGTGAAAAGTGATCTGAGTTAAAAGAAGGCGCACGTACTATCCGTGCGTGTGTGTGTGTGTTTTATATTTGCCCTCTGTTATCCACTATATATGTTGTACCTAAAAATCTAAGTTTGTTATTTCGTAACAGAGCAAAAATTACCGTTGCAACATTAATCATGGATTTCATTTTTGTTTTTGTTTTATTTATCGAACTCTTGAAGAACTGAAAATACTCGCCGCAGAGATAATTGGGAAATAATCTCATCTCTGTTTTCTGTTGCTGAGCAACTACATGTACAGTACATTTTGTAAAATGTTAAAGGATTGCTTCAAGAATAAAAACGGATATCCATTTGTTACCGGGCAACAAATGAATACAATTCACAACGTTTAAACTATTGTTTTGGAAAAACAAAAACGCGATATATTCGTTTCTTGTTGCTTGACAACAATTTACTCTAACAATAGAGAAGCGTTGCCAAGTTGATGGACACGTTTGTCTATTTCCTGTCTCTGGTCAACCAAGTGCATGTTAACAATGATGAATTATTGCAGTTCACAGATCTTTCCAAAAGAAAACTGAAGAACTTCTTGAGATTCTCTTTTTTTACCCTACGTCCCCATAACGATATATCTTTTAGCAACGTTTCAAATAAGTAAAAGAAGTTAAAGATGCGGTTATTGCTTTTTCGTGAACTCAGTTTTCAAAAAAAATTTTTTTTTCCATTAAAAAAAATGATTACCTAGAAATCCGTGCATCAACATACACCACAAAAATTCCTAATAGTTACCGGATTGATTTATCGATCAGTAGTCTGTAAATTCATGTATGCTTTGCAGATCTGCAACCTGCAGCATATACCTGAAGGTTTCAAGACGATGCAGCATCTTTCGAAAGAAAAGGAAAGAAATATATAACCATTTGAATATCGACTTATAAGATCCCTTTTAATGATTTTAAAAATGTGCAGTAACTGACTTAAATTTAAATGTTTAAAAGTCTAAATGTGTTTATCACTAAAAAAAAACTAAAATTAATTTAGAAATAATTAAATAAAGCATTTATAAACGCAATAAACACATTTTATTTTTTAAAATAGAAAATTAAGTGATATAAACTATTTGACAGTTAAATAAAATTTATATCATTCTATTTAAAATAAGAAAAAAAAAAAGATTTTAATTTGAATTTTCCGGAGAAAAAATTGTTCCACTTATCAAGAAAGTTGCACTTTTTAGTTTTTTTTTTTTTTATTAGGAGGCAAATATTTTAAATCTCTTGCGAGATTATGAAATGTGCATCGCGTGTCTGTTGTATAATTGATGCAGGAGAGCATTACCAGTGACGTCATATCCTCTCAGAAGACCCTTTCACAACTTACAAATCTTCTGTAGTTTGTTGCTAACTTTTAAATTGCTTCTTTTCAAGTCACATAAAGATTTCTGCGAATTTTATCTCCTCTTACAATTACTTTTAATCAAGTCATCGTCTCGCTTTCTTCCTATCGAAGATCCTTTACACGATCTGGTTTCTCCATTTGATGCTGCAAGCACCAGATTTCTAATGAAACTCAACCGTTTTCCGATTCTGTCACTTGACAGTTTGCTGTGGTCGTTCTGCGAGACGACTTCCGTCTTCGTATTGATTAGACTACTGACCATGAAGGCAAAATGCAAGGTGATATGTCTCAACCACAAAACACATGTTAGGTGCGATGAAGAGAAGGCAATGTACACCAGAGCAGCAAGATGACCGATGCTAGATTTAATCACTTACTTTGGTTGATGATACACATGGCATCGTCCAATAGTTGATCTTTTAATTTCACGAAATAAGTGCGTGCGCTATCCAGAAATAAATTATTTCCCATTATTTCCACATGTAATGAAACAAAGATGATTTTTTTTTACATCTTTATGTTGAAATATGTTTTATAAATGTTTAGTCCAAATCTTGAAACAGACACTCAGGATATGCTTACATTAGCGGAAGGAGGAAAGCAACTGATAATTCTTTTTCCTTTTTTTTACTTACAGTTCAACACAATTGTTGTATTACTTCTTAGATTAACAGAACATCAGCGAGTGTCAAATAAAACCTAGTAAAATGCTTTATTTAAAAAGGTCACATGGGACAGGGACAATCGTCTCGTGCTTCAGGACGGACACTGGAATTTGCTGCATGCTTCTTGTTTATGTATCAGATATACACATAAAGGACAGCCAATTAGAAACCTTTATGCAGATGCCCGTATACGACGTCGCTTATGTGATGCCTATGCAAACTACGTGGTCAAAATACTTGTTCTAGCCCACTATTATTATTGTGATTGCTCACAATAATAACAGCAGAGTTGACTGGTTTCTCAAAAGATAAGATATCACGGGTGTTTAATGGGTTGAAAACTAATGCACATTATTTGTCTAAGAGGTTGAACTGTCTGTCAGGAACAACATCTGTGTTGTCTGACAAAGCTTACGGACAAACAGAACTTTCTGTGTTCAGCAATTAACCGAAGCATTTAATGAAGGCTGTTCCCTATTCATACCTCACCGAACTATGCGCTTGGAATTGGAAAGGATCGGTATTGCAGTCGCATGTCTCTACGGAACCCACTGATATCTGGAAAAGAACAAGAAAGTTTGTCTACAGTGATGTCAGGTACAACATAAATGGACATCGGTAAACTGGAAAAAAGTTATGTGTCAGATGAGTTACTGTACACCTTGTCCTGTACCGACAGGGAGTTTGGAGGGAGCCCCATGAAGCAATGAACCTAGCTTGTGTTGTAAACACACAAAACATGCCCTGTTCTGTGTTTATAACACAATGTTGGCATGTTCTGTTGGTACGGAACAGACACCCTGGTATTTATGGAAGGTTGGGTGACATCCAGTATATATCTAAAGATTATTGCAGATCGAGTCTATCCTGCAATATTGATTTTTATCCAGCAGCTGACGGTCGTTTCATGGATCAAGAAATCCGGGAGCAAAGTTCTCTTCCGTGGAATCGGAGCCAGTTAAAGGACTGTCTGTTGGAGACGTAGATTCAATCCAACACCTTATGGAATCCATGACAAACCGCATGTGTGCTGTAATTCAGACTAAAGGACGTGGAACATGGTATTAAATAAAAGTTTCTAATTCGGTGTCATGTAGTTATTTATAACTATTTAATTGGGATTTTCACCTATTTATATTACATAAGACATAATTCTGTAAGCGTGATATAATAATAATAATTGTATCACTCATATAACGTTCACGACATGGTTATGGATCCAATTTTTATAAAGTATTTAATTAAGAAATTACGTGAAAGTTAAAATTATTTAACAATAAATTTACATTTCTTTATTACAATGTTTCTTCTAGAAGAGTTAAGTGGCGATAGGCGTTACTATAGATGGAATACGCAATTGATTTTTATTGGATCTTCGCTTAAATAGAAGCCCATTTTAAATAATCTCACAAATTACCACTTTTCAGTGTGTTCTTCTGATGGCCAAACTCACGAAGAGCACATCACAATTCGAATGTAAATTATAAAAAAAATTATATCACAGCAGTAACATGCGTAATATGAATATATGATATTTTAATTAATGATAAATTGTTTGTGAATGTTAAATACACTGGTTTCCATAAATTAAAGAACAAAGAGGAAAAATCGTGATAATTCAAAAACTGTATGACTAATTTTTATGCAATTCGATGACAAGCAGTATTATACGATATGTTAAACACCCATAAAAATAGGAAATAAATAGTTTACTTCAGTAACAAACAGGTACATGAAGATAATGGTTATAATAGTCAAAATTAGATTGTCAAAGTGCCTCAATAAAGGATGTGGCCCCCCTCACAGAAATACTGAACTCGCAACGACGTTCCATAATGTTTGGAATGGTGGCCAGGAGCTCCTTTGCTAATAACAATTATTGCACCTGCAAAGTGCTCCGAATTCCTCAAGGTTTTTTCCGATCATCAACAAGCCCTCCAAGAGCATCCCCCACATGCTCATTACGGTAGTAATCATAACGTACGATAGTCTCGTCTTGAAGACATTGGTACATGAGAATGCTCGATGAGGACGAATATTATCATCTTGTAGGATAGATAAGGATGAACATTATCGTCGTGATGGATAAAGGATTCCCCTATCGCAACCGTACGGACAAACACAGGGATGCAACACTTCGCTTCCATTAAGTTGCAGCATTCATGGTTCCGCTAGGAAACGCGTGACTATCCGCCTGAATTCATCGGCTAAACGATGTCCGGCAATTGTATGCAAGAATTTTGTTGTCATAACATGTTTATCTAGATTTTTTTATGGAAAACAGTAGAGAATATATTCTGTTTGAGATTTTAATTTTAATTGTAAAATGGATTCGAATCCCTCTATGCCAGGGGTCGGCAACCTTTTTAGACTCACGGGCCACATTCATCTTTTATTTTTAATAATCGGGCCTCAAGCGTAGCACGAATAACGGATTTATTATGAATAGTTTGCATCTTAAATATGTTTTGCTGAGCAATCAAAGAAGCTTGCACTTTATTTATTTGATTTTTTTCAAGCTTCACAGTTGAAATCCTTGTATTGGCTTTCATGCTGATTCTCGTACTGACGTCTGATATTATATTCTTTCATAACATCATCATTGAACCTTCTTCCTTCATCTGTAATTTTACATTTTCTTGAACATATTTTTGAAATTATTTTTAAGAACTATATATCTGAAATTAAAAGTTGTTGTTATTGAACTGTATTTGATCTGGATCTGGCAACGCGACTGCAAAAGTGGGACAAAATGTTGGCTGAAGTTACATTTGTTATCCCCACTCATGATGACTCACATGGTTGACTCGCGCCAAGTTGCACGACAATCACGAAGTATAGGTATAAAATTTATTTTTAATTTATTATTCATATTTTAAAATGTATTATTTAAATAATTCAACATACAGGCCACATGCCATATAAGTATGGTCAACCTTTTATGGGCCGCCAAAAATACACGTTTGGGCCGCATGCGGCTCGCAGGCCGGCGGTTGCCAACCCCCTTGCTCTAGGCCATTAAATCCATCTGCTTTTGATAATGAATATTTATTTCTGTTAAAATTACCAAAAATTATTTCAGTTAAATAAGTAATGCTATATTTTTTGTTTCTTACATATAAAATAGATATTTATTATAATATTTAGAATTATATCTTATAAATAATAGAATTTAATATAAGTCGTTATAAACTTTTGATGTTATTTTTATAAATGTTTAAGTATTTTAAATATTTAGTAAAAGTCAAATACACCTTTATTTATTTTATATTAAATAAATATAAAATTTTTAGTAATTTAGTTTTAAACTTAGGTAAAAGATTACTTTTTTTCGCCTCTAAACTCCGCCATCAAAAGTGTCATTTACCGAACAAATTTTAGTATTTTAATTTATTTTAGCATATAGTAATATATATATATATATATATATATATATATATATATATATATATATATATATTAGCATATATATATATATATATATATATATTAGCATATAGTATATATAGTATATATGTAGTCCTAAATTCTTGATGACTGGTAGCCATTCTCCATCTCTCAGATTTCAATATATAGTATATATGTAGTCCTAAATTCTTGATGACTGGTAGCCATTCTCCATCTCTCAGATTTCAATAAACGCATGCGAAACGGCAATTCCCGTTACATCGTGGCCTATGACTTTTATATTTTGAAATTCAGGATCTCAAACTGCAGTTTCCGAAGCATAATAAAAACCTTGTTCTTGCTAAAGACTGACTAACACGGAAACTCGGAGAAGAAAAATTTCCTCTAGTCGACGACTTGAATTTAATCTATAACGTTCTTTCGTCGGTAAGCGTAGTTTAGGCGATAATATTTATTTTCCTAAAAACATTATGCAAATAACTATTTTAGAAATTATTATAGCTTCCCATCAAACTATTAGTTACCATGGTAACTGCTCAACCCACACAACACAGATAACATATTTAATGTTCCTATTTTCACACGTACAAACACAGTTATTTTAACGAAAGATCTTTAACAGTTACTAGTATTTATTTATATCTACGATATCTGAAATATCGTTTTCATTATGACCATAAAGCTACAGTCTTTTAAATTTGACCATAAAGGGCTCCATGAAAAATTTTAACTTACACAACGTTACGCCTAGTAGCAAAATCATTCCAGATCGACGAGTCACGCATCTGTCACCATAGTATGGCAAAACACGCCGTTTTTTTTCAACCTCCAGGTCATACCGATGTGTGAGTACTAGACGATATATGAAATTTATGAAGCTCTCGTCTTATATTAGCTTTTGCGAAGCTATAATAAAAACGTCGAAGAGAACAAAAGCACGGTCATAATTCTAGAAGTATCCTTCTTAAGTCACTGGCCTTTGTCATAAAATTTTTCATGTAGAAACATCCAAGATAAAATGAATATACTTTTTTTTTTTTTTTCAATTGTGGCTTGATTTTTAATGAGGGAAATCTCGTTAGCGACAGTTTCGTACTCATAAAATGTTTTCCATTATTATTTTATGTCTTTTTTTTTTTCAGAGGTGGCTTTCGATAGATATTTACATCATTTTCAGGGTTGCAGTTTATTGTTTACATCACAAAGTTAGATAAAAAAAAATCTGCCGTTTTTGCAAATCACACATTTCAAAATCCGAAAACAGCAAACTCCCTGAGTTAAACTTCATCGGCAAGAAAGTAAAGCAGACTGCAATGGCAACGATCAGCAGACTAATGAAACGATACTACCACATCTAAGACGAATCCTAAGAAGAAACTATTTTTTTTTTATTATTATTATTATTTGATTTATCAGGTTTAATGGTATATTGAAAACAGATTTGATTAGAAGGCCATCAATTATTTTTAGCTTCTCATTTCATCCGTGGATTAAACGATGTGCGCACGATTTTCAGTTTCAACTAATTAACTAATTCAGTTTCAACTAATAAAAAGTGATTCTGGATGTTACAAAACTAATTAAAAATAAGGGAGCATATAAGGAAAGAAAATGCTTTTTTTTGTCTACGAAAGTAATCAAAGATTTGCGTTATTACCCCCATCATTTATAATTAAGGAAAATGGTTTGTAATTCATGCGGTCCAAAATGTATTATGATATGCTTTAAAAGCTATCAATAAGTCATATTTTTTGTTGCCATCAATTTTCTTGTTATTGAAATTGTTTCTTAAGCATACCGTTAGATGGCTCCCTGTTATTTGAAATTAACAACGTTTGTGAATTTTTTTCTTTTTCTTTTTTTTTGTCACATTTAATTTAGCTAATTGTTTGAAAGAAGAGCGTACAAATTCTTATATTGTTCCGCTTTTATGGATAGGCGCATCTTTTTAGATGATTTAAATACAATAAAATCAAATAGCAAGGAATTGGTATTGTAACCAGGAAATGAAAAACGAAGAAAAGGCTTTACGATTCATCACAACAATGAGTTAAAAGAAACAGGAAGTTGGGAGATTTGGATCAGAAAAAAAAAAAAAAAAAACATTCGCTTTGCTAACGATTGACTGCATTAAGCTAAAAGGACACATTCTTCTTTTTAAAAAGAAAAAGCGGAAAATAATTACTTTAAAAATTATTTAAATTTCGATTGGAATATACGTGGGCTGTTCAATAAGTAATAAGACTAATTTTACTGTGGCGAAACCACTCATCACAATATTAATTTCTGTGGAATAAAGAAATGTTGCTGTCTGTATTAACAAAAGAGGTTGATAGATGGCGTATACGGGCTGATGTGCCAGAGTGTCACGTGACTAAACGCAAGTGCTCATCGGCGCGCCTACGAGGCGCGACCAGTCTTCGAAATGGAAGCGTCCTTGGAACAGCGTTATGCGATTAAATTTTGTGTGCGTTTGCAAAAATCGGCATCGGACACTTTTAACATGATACGCGAAGATTTCCACGATGAAGCAATGTCGAGGGCAAGTGTTTTTCGCTGGCATAAAACTTTTAAGGAAGGAAGGCAAAATGTGGAAGATCTTGAACGTGAGGGAAGACCTTCAACGTCCATCACAGAGACAATGATCAACACAGCAGCGATTATCATCAAGCACGTCAAAAGGAATTGCTGAAGAATGGCTTCTTATTGCACCACGTTAATGCAAGGCCACATATTGCTGGTTGTGTAGTGGACGTTTTGCAGAAGAACAACACAGATATCCTACCACACCCTCCATACAGTCCTGATCTCGCCCCGTGCGATTTCTGGCTGTTTCCTCAGCTCAAGAAACCACTAAGAGGCCGCCATTTCGAAAGCAACAAAGCATGTGTAAATGCTGCGGAGGCGATTTTGAAAGAACTCTCAAAAAACGGACTCTCACATGTGTTTAAGAAGTGGACGCAACGTTGGGACAAATGCATCGCGTCTCGCGGTAGTTACTTCGAAAAAGACCATGTAAATGATGACGATTAAAGGTAATATGTTTTCTGTATAAATATAGTCTTATAACTAATTGAACAGCCTACATATTATAGAAATATGTTGTTATTGTCCTACTTGGACAATCTCCACTCGAGAAACCAGATTATCTGTCTCTAACACCGTAATATAATTTGATAAATAAAATTATATCAGTCCATTATTATGCTAAACAATAAATATATAGATATATCCCCCTGTGATGGCCGGGATAAGAATAGCTCCACTGCAGCCCATGCATGTCGTACGAGGTGTTATAATTGGGTACCCTGGGAGAGTAATGGATGGTAATGTTGTATCCAATGAATTTCCAACTGAGGCTCGGCTATTGCTGTTACCCTCCTGCCATGATCAGAGCTTTATATAGCTCAATAACATCCTATCTTTACATTGTCCTCTACAGATAACGGGGAATATGAAAAGCATTCTTGCTTCGCCCATCTAGCAAATAAATAAATATATATATATATATATAATCAAATAATTGAAGTCACTTTATTTTGGGTTGTGTTATATATTTAGTTGAAAAAAAAGTGCTAACGTCACAACACAGAGTTATTTTTAAATAGCTAATGGAATTTTTTCATTAATTTAATTTCTGTCGGTGCCTAGGTTTCTGTCTTCAAATGGCAGTTTGCTCATATGTCAGTTATGTAGAAGCTTCGATTGGCTCTTCCGTAGTGGTTATTATACTTATATGTTATGTAGTTTGTTGATATTTGTAGTCATCAAATGAACAAAGAATCATAAATTTTCAAGAGAATAAGTTCAATGACAACCCGTTATCATTGAACTTGTTATCTGATATGTTGTTCTGGTTACTCTATAGGTTGGACTGCAGTAATGTTTTAGCACGACTGTGTAGAGTGGCATAAGTGTTTCACTTTAAATATTTTCTGTTCTGTCCGGGCTGCTTTGTTCCCAGAATATCAGTTTTACCATTTTCTTTTGTAATGATTGCAATCTGTTAAGTTTGTAGTCTGCGCTTAGGGGAAGATGGCTAATATCGGGTGTGTATATATTAAACAGAGTAGGAGATAGAATAGTTCATTCTCCTCCTCCTCCTCCTCCTATTACTACTACTAATAATAATAGGAATAATATTTGTTATATTTCCGTGATTTATTCTCATTTGTTGTAAATGAAAATCAGATTTTGTCAACCAACCATTATTTGGTCTGATCAAAAATTGTTCTTATCCAAGTTTATCTTCCAATTTTTTCACTCTTTTCAGTATTATTTTTGCGTAAATCTCATGTGAACATTCTTTTACAGAACCTTTTTTATTTCTTTTTTTTTTTTCAATATCCTTCGGTACATTTTGCCATAGTCGTGATATTTTATCTTTTCTATTTCTGTTCAAGTGTTACCATGAACTCTACGGTAGAAGATCAATTCGGTGATCACTGTTGTCTGTATCAGCATCCCAATGCTACCTGCCATAAAGCAAGGACTGTGAGGAAATGGTTTGTGGACAATAACGTTCCAGAAATGGACTGGTCGGCCCAGAGTCCTGACCTGAATCCCACAGAACACTTTTGAGATGAATTAGAACGCCGGCTTCGCTCCAGATCCCAACGACCCGCATCACAAACTGCTCTGGCTAGAGTTCTTCAGGAAGAATGGGCTGCCATTTCTCCAGAGACGTTCCGACACCTAATAGAAAGTCTCCCCAGCAGAGTTAGAGCTGTCATAGAAGCAAAGGATGGACCCACCACGTATTAATGTCCACTACTGGAAAGTGTGTCACAGGGAAAAAATCTGATTACAGTTTCCAGTAAGTGTCCGGATACTTTTGATCAGACAGTGTAGTACCTAGATAAAAGAGGTAATAATAATAAGAAGAGTCATGCTAATATAGCAAATTAAGAAAGATAACAAAACAAGATAATAAAATAACGAATTCTTTCTGTTAAATTAGGGTTTCCGTTGAATCATATGAAAGTGTTTTTTTCTTTGTTTTCTTTTTACCTGGAAACTTGGGTTTTTAACTTTCAACACACACACACACACACACACACACACACACACACACACACACACACACACACACACACACACACACACACACACACACACACAATCAAATACGTCAGCTTGAAACCTCTCCATCCCTCTAACGCTTGACACAAAATACAGTCCAGGGTGCGATGGGGATTCATCTTTGTCCTCGTTATCAGTTTCAGGCAGCTCTCAGAATCCCCCCCCCACTACCCTTTCGACCTAATTAGCGATTGGTGTGAAATATAATTAGCCAGTGGGCTGCAGATAAAAGGAGAAGACTGACTGGTCACGTGACGGGTTGCATACACACACATGATGAGAAAATTAATGTTTATAGTAAAAGAATGTTGCCAGCAGTTCAATAACCCTCCACAAGTTGAGAGGAAGTAATCTCGGAGGTGTTTGTGATTAATTCTGAATGGGTCAACTCTCCATAATTTAATTCTGCTAAATCAAATGATTACAAATAAGCCCGATAATAATAATCAATTTAAAGGCGTTTATGAAGTTCACAGAAATCTAAAAGTAATTTGGCCATAAAATGAACAACGTCATCAGTTAGGCAAAACGCTATACGAATATTACATTTTCCCGTGTTTGGTAATAATAAACATTTAGTTTTCTTCTTACTTATTAAAATCCTGTTGCATCTGTGTTAAATCATAGCTTTTGAAATTCTTAATCAATCCCTTCTTGATAGCATTGAAACAAAGAAGAGATGACGTCATTCCTTCAATAACACTATACGATTATCCTTTTCCAGTCAGAAATCGAGTAATCAAAATGTTTATTTATGTTGCCTAATGTTGCTGTATGTAATGTCAGGCCTAGGGTGGTTGTGGTCTCATAAAGGGCGATGGAATGTGTTTTTCACGTAAATACTTTTACAGACACCTATGCCCAAAACACCCGCAGCCTGTTGGTTGGAGAGAGAGAGAGAGAGAGAGAGAGAGATGCTAGCCACTCCGACAACAGGCCGACATTTATTTATTATTATTAATTATATTAATAATAATAAATAATAATTATATATAACAATTCCAAAAAGTTTTAAATGCCACTGTTAAGTGTCTTAATATGGTAAGTGATTTTAGTCGATATACCGGCTTGTCAAGTGCTACTTCCACGTGATATGTTTTTGACTTTCGGTGTCCTTGTAAATATTTCTTAATTATACGAATTGCTCACTAAGAGATGAAATGTAGGCAGTGGACGTGAACTAAGTCCTTTCATTTCTTGAATAGAGGGATTTTTGTGATGTATCGGATTTTATGTGCCTCTTTATTTAGTGAAAAAACTTATCTTCTTGATAAGTTTTTTCTTCTATTTCTCTGTGCGAAGTTTGTCGTGGAGACGAGGAGTTTAATGACAGCGCGAAACATATGTTAAATGAGGGGTCATCCCCCATCATGTTCTTTTTGTTGCTGACAGACAGAGACAATGCTGTCTCTACATGTATCTGGCCGCCTTCCAGAATTGTGAGAATATTTATATGATTATTAGTGAGTCGTAGACTTTTGGATAACAGACAGATAAGGAATGGAAGGAAATTATTGATACTTATAATGTTCATGCTTAAGAACAATCAAGTATAAAATCACTAGTGAACGTACATACTTCTTGCTTTCTATTTCTTCGCAAGCCGAAGTAATTTTTAGATGTAATTAATTAGGCCAATTTTGTTTTATTAATTTCCTTGTACTGTCGAATGTTAGAATGTTATACGTCCTACCGGACGTATAACATTCTAGCATTCGACAGTACAAGGAAATAGACCAATATCTAAATCTAAAAAAAGCTTTCATGGAATTATTATTTTTTTTCCCCTTAGCTACCATTTGTATACAAAAAATAAAATGGTGTATTAAATTATTTTAAATAAACCCAAAAATTTTAGAAAATAATAAATAATTTTTTAAAGATTTTATATTATATTATTATATACATAAAATTCTTAATAAATTTAAGAAAAATAATTATTTTACATTATTACATTATCCTGTTAAATGATTTAATTATCAGAAGAATGATAAAAAATGTTATCAAGGGCGGGGAGAAATTATGATATTTCTTTATTAATTTTTATCATTAATTTCTTATAAACAACTAATTCAGGAAATAATATAAAAATGATGTGAAAAAGGAACCTTGAAGCATTTTACAGTATTTTGTAGTTCGTTTGCAATGGCATTAAGAAAAGCTATTTTGAGACAAAAACTTCATTTTGACGTTAATTTTCAGCAAAGATTTACTTTGAAGTAAACGAAAAAAATTCGAAGAAAGATTAAATCACCTGAACAAAATAGATAACTAGGAAATGAGAAACTAATAAATTAAAATTGTTTTTCATTTGTGAATAATTTAGCACTGTATTTTAAATATTTATAAAACGAAATATATAGAAATGGACAGCAGTTTGTATAAGTTCTGTATGTTTGATTGTACAAAACAAGAAAGTAATCTATTTTATATATATATATATATATATATCAGGTTGTGCCTTGCTTTTATTAAACGAGATATCTCAACTCCAGAATTAAAATTAATTAAAGCATCTATTATTAGCAATTCACGCATTTAAATAGATCTCTTTCTGATTGGTCATTTTCTGAGATGCGCGAAAGCAAACTTTGTTTCATTATTTACCTTGCTCTCCATTGGCTGCTTTACTTCATTGTGCTCCAGATATTTGACAACATTCATTTACAAAGGCTTGGGACAGTTTATTATTATTTTTTTTTAAATTTATATTTCTTCAGTTCTTGAAAGACTACAGGAAATTTCCAGCTGGACTTTTTGCTTCATTCAAATGTGTTTATTCTTCATGGCAGATCTTCCTGTCTTTTCAAGCGATATCAACGTGCATTTCACAAATTTTTGGTCGTTTGGAAAATTCAATTTTCACATCCACCGAACACGTGCTAAAACAGAAATGCTTCAGAATTTTATATTCGTCTCTTTGGATGTTGTTGGTTTCTCCCTACTGCAATAGACTTTTAAAATGCGAACGTAACATAAACGTGATTTATACACAGCTTGAAATATTTTGCATATTTCAAGTGTCGCATAAATTTTGCATATTTTACATCGTAACTCGACCATCACTCGATTCATTTTCCGTTCCTAGCTGTAGTTTCTTGCTACTCATTCTTTGTTTTTTTTTAAGTTGCCAAAAAGAGCCTTCTTTGCATTTATTGTGTATTTTTATTAAACTTCCTTCAAAGTGCTTAGAGTTTGAAGGACGTTTATAGGTTTTTGGGCAGCAAACTTCTTTTCTGGCTTTTGGCCATAAATGTAGCTTAATATTCAGCGGAATTGTAAAACGTTATTTGACAAATAACGTTTTACAATTCCGAACGTTTTACAAACATTTACAAATAGTGATTAATAGTGCTCAACTCAGATAAATAAGTCATATCAGATAAGCCAATGAAATAACAGATAAGTTGCAATGAAAAACGAAAATTCGGAGAACAAATATCTCATCATACTCATTTATTCCAACTATGTAAAGAACTTAAATTCCTAAAGAATAAAACTGGACGTTTAAAGATATTTTTCTATCTTTCGATATGGAGAAATCTCCAAAAATCGTAATGAAAATAAAAAAAACTTAACAAATTTTAATTTCAATTTATAAAAACAATTTGAATAACAGATAATATGACATAATTATAAAATATACATTTAAATATTATAAATATTTAAATGTGGAACTCAAATATTGATACGAAGGCATATTAGTAATAACAGAATAATTCCTACTGGACTGTATCGAGTGTTTTATTTGTGAATGTTACAACAATTACTGTTGATTTCATTCGTGTGAATAATAATTTCATATTCTCTGGTTGTAAACAATCGATTCATAATGCGATTTGCATCCATTATTTAAATATCAGTAGGTCGAAGCTTTTTAGAATATTCTGATATTATATTAAAGTTTCTGATAATCTCATTAATGTGTTTATCAGATAATACTAATAGTGTATTTGAACGTGTAATCGTATTATAACTCGTCATGATTTAACTATGTGATGGAACTAGTTATAACTAAAATGCATGACAACTATATATAAAGATATATTTCGGTGATTACACCACATTTTTTTATTATTCCGTTATACAACATACTGAAATAATAATTCCCGACAAGTTTCGTAAATCGTAGGATTTACATCTTCAGGGGTAAATAGTATAACTTAAAGTTTAAACTAGAGAATTAATAAGTACAAATCATAACCGTCTGGCTATTCATAAACTCAAATAACAGAATGCAGATAAAAAACTTTATTGACGTTGAACAATACTCGACGATGTCACGTGTTCTTGTTCTCGTTCATACAGTCCGAGCTCAGATTGAGGTAGATTGATTTTTTTATTAGAGCTGACCACACTTGATGGAGAATTAAACCTTGATTTTTATTGCATTGGGTTGGGTTTTTTAGCATATTAGCAGCTTCTTTAAATATTCTTAAATAACTGTTGTTTTCTATGTATGACATCGTCGTTTTTTGCCAGAGTACATCGTGTCCAGTGGAAGTGGTATGGAAAGCAAGACCCGTTTTTTGTTCTCTTTTGTATTGTACGTCTTTTTGGTGTTCAGCCATGCGTATTTCTCCAGATCTTCCTGTCTGTCCTACGTAGCAAAATCCCGCAAGAGCAATGGATTTTGTAGACTCCTGGTTTTTTAAGAGGATGATGAGGTGGTTTTGGTGGATGTAGGAATCTTGAGATTTTTTCCATAGGAAGGAAGGCTACTTTTACGTTGTGTTTGTTCATTAATTTGGCTAGCTTATCTGTAACATTGTTGATATAAGGAAGCGAGATTGCGTTTTTGTAATCCTGTTTAATTGTGTTGTTAGATGGAGGCATTTTAAGGATTCTCTTGATGGTTTTTGTTTCATATCCATTCTGTTGGAGGATTTGTGTTAAGTATTTTAGTTCTACGTCCTGAGACAAGAAATTTTGAATCTCCTAGAAGACCTCTTCCCTCCGGACATCTTGAATCTTTTTAAACATTGTATAAACAATACTTTTTTTCACCTATAAAGATAGAATCTGGTAACAAAAAGAAGGATTTGCCATGGGTTCATCATTATCACCGGTATTAGCAAACCTATTTATGGAAAAATTTGAAAACAATTCTCTTAAGAATTACCATAAAAAACCAAAAATATGGCTACGCTAAGTGGACGATATTTTCATCGTATTCAATGGAACAACAGATGAACTTATCAATTTCAAAGATTATCTCAACAATTTGCACAACACCATAAAATTCACTTTAGAACAAGAAAAAAAAAAAAAAAAAAAAAAACTTCCTTTTCTGGATATTCTATTATTTCAATGTTTTATATAACTGAATCGTAAAAAAATGTGGTGTAATCACCGAAATATATCTTTTGAACCAATTAGCCATAGAAGTCTACGCCTGCAACTATATATAAGTTTAGTTTACGATGTAAATACTCATTATAGAGAGTAACAGGATAAATGTTTGGGTATCCGAGTACACATACTGGCCACTGAATTAAAAACCTTTCTGAAGATGTAAGTAAACTTCACTTACCCAGCATTATGCAAAATATTTGGTCACGTGCATCATCATAGGCAACTATTGAAGAATGCTGATGGTCGATAATCGTCAACAGTGTCGATCACAATCGGGAAAACAAAGGATCTTTTGCAATTCGATAAAGGGCTTATTGGGTATTCGTCTGTCTGGAGCCACAATTTTGAAAACAGCTGAGAACTGCTTTTAAAAATGTGAGATATCAGTGGGTGTTTAATCAGTGGAAAAATAACCTCCGTGGAAGCAATGAGCAATGAAGCCAGCTTACCGAATTGAATCTAAGAAACACAAATAAGTTGTTAGGATTAGTAATATCGCTTCTTAACTAGTGAGACCGGGAAATGCGCTTAACCTAGATGATAGCAAAAGGAGAAGACAGACTGTTTACTTACTTCCAAGAAAATAGGAATAAAAGAGTGTTGCATACTTCATTTGGGAATGGTAGATTTATTAGTTATTTATAAAACTTGGAGATAGTCTTCAGAGAGAGATAAACCATGGAATCAGTAAATCTGCCTAATAATACGAAGCACATGAAAAGAATAGCATAAACGAATACATTGCTGATTACGTTAAAATAATGAGTAATAGATATCGAAGTGATTTTAACTCAGTCTAGCTCTGGATTGGCTTGTGAGTTACAGATTATTGATGTACCAAACTTAATCATGCATTCTGACAACCCCATTTTCACGAATAACGTATCAGTAATTCCGTGTAGAGTATTCTAGACGATAATAGTGTCCAGCTGTTGTAGAAATAATCGCCTTTTCTGTTCGGTTCAACACGTGGCCCTAATGTATAGAAAGTTTCATTCTCACTATCCATCCATCAACGATTTCTCATTAACCATCCTTTAATGTGCACATTATTAAGACTGTCTAATCTTATTAAGCGAAAGAAAGAAACGTGCATTGCACTTAACCCCCCACCTCTCTAAACTTTACCCCCAAACGCAGAATCATTAAACACAGAGCTGGGCACTCCCAACTAATTAAAGAAACCAAATATGATGTTATGCACAGATATATTATTGTTTATATTGCTTATGCGTACAAGTGCACGAGATACTCGAGAATTGAAATTGCTAAACGTGGTCATTCGAAAGTTTTATCTTAGAAGCTGATTATTTTATTTATTTTTTTAAAAGCTCTTGTTTATCTTGCGATTTCGCTAAAGGCAATGGAAAATGCAATGAACTTTTTTGTTTCTCTGATCGTACCAAATGGGACAGGCACCATGCAGAGAATTCAGTTAAGCAACTGTTTCTTTTTGACCACATAATTCCGCATTATTAATCTTATTTCCTGCTTCCATGAACTTATTTTAGTAGGAAATTCCACTCTGCGGTTTTAATATTTTCACATACGGTAATAATTTTTTTTTTATTTGGAAGGATGACTTTTAAGATTCCCAGCGATTCTTACTTATTGTAAGACTCTCCTTACTGACAATTTCTTCGTGATTTCTTTTTTTTTTGTCAATATTGAATTGAAGCAAATTTGAAAATTTGAACTGCAAATTGAAGCAATTTTTATGACGTTACCGCCTCATAACGTGTTATTTTCTTTTCTTTATTCCAGAAGCCTGCACGCAATGTTGGGCCCGTTTAAGATACCCAGTACACTAAGGATAATGATAACTGCTTCTCGTGAAAGGTTAAAATGTTGCCAGGCTTGTGTTCTTTATACGGGATTTGATGGCCATGGATCTCTAAGGATGACTTGATTTTGGCGAAGTTAGTTGTGAGTACTACAAGCCAAGAAAAACTTCTTAAGGAATCCGTAACAGTAGATTTGTCATACAGAATTTTTTAAAACAAACATCATAATTAGTTTATAAAAAAAAAATTTCATATAAATAAATGTATATAAAACTCTATAATAAATTTTATGAATAAATTAAGCTGAAAGCTATCATAATACCAATGCACCTAAAATATATTAGTATAATAAAGATATTTATTTCTATAACCTCTCCAAATATCTCGCGGGGTTTCTACGAAACCTTTCTGGAATTTCCTGTATACGTACATATTAAAAACTCTGCAGATTTTGTTTCTAAAATAAAATCAAGGATATCAAACTTAAAAAAACAGATTTAATGGCCAGTTTCGTATTGTTTCTCTTTTTACAAATGTACCTGCTCAAGAAGTCCTCGATCTTCTCAAGAACAAATTATCAAAAAACTCTTTGCTTTACTCTCCCATTGCATAAAGTCAGGATACTTCAAATATGACAATAGGATCTACTTACAAATCTCAGATCTGGCCATGGGCAGCCCGCTCTCTCCGATTCTCGCAGATATATTTCTGAACGATTTTGAATAAAAACCTATTAACTCCTTCCATCTTAAACCAAAATTCTGGTATCGCTATATTGATGATATTTTCCTTATCTGGGAAGATGGTGTAAATAACCTCAATTTTTTAGACCACCTAAATAAGAGCTATGGAAAAATCTCTTTCACCTTCGAACTGGAATCCGATGACTGCCTCCCCTTTTTAGACCTGAAACTTACCAGATGTGCTGAGAGTATTAACATCTCAATTTTTAGAAAGCCTACTCATACTGACAGATACCTTCATGCTTCCTCCCATCTATCCCCCACAAAAATTTGGTATTATTTCCACTTTAGCTCACCGAGCCAAATCATTACTTACAGAAGAAACAGAAATTGAAAATGAACTCTCTTTTCTTAAAACAAACTTTTATTAATAATGATTTCTCTCCTAAGAAAATTGACAAATTTCTTTCCCCCAGTCACTCAACTACTTCTAAAGATCCCTCTTCCCCAAGAGCCTTCATCTCTTTGCCTTACATCAGCTCTATTTCACCAAAACTGTCAAAGATTCTCAAGAAGTTTAACTTCAAAACTTGCTTCACTACGCTTCCAGAACTTCGTTCAATACTTAGCAAACCTAAAGAGAAACATCTTCCCACTCAGTTTCCAGGAGTGTACAAGATTTTATGTGATTGTGGAAAGCCATACTATGGCCAGACTGCTAAATTCATCCTTCTACGTTTGGAAGAACATCGTCGAGACATCTCATATAACAGGACAATAGCTAGCGCTCTCTCTAGCGACGTTCTCTTTTCAGCTAACTCAGACGAAGACCGCCAACACATTGTGAACTGGACTCAAACTTCTAACATCCATGTGTGCTGTGATGAACTTGAGAGAAAGATTATCGAATGTAGGGAAATTTCTCTAGATTCCTCTCATATCAACAACAGCCTGAGTTTTAATCTCTCTGACGCACACGTTGCCTCTGTTCAGTACTGGCGCACTCGCGACAGCGCGTAATATACGTTTGTTTGGAACCGAAACTCGCATTATGTTTTCAAACACGCTGCTGTCTTTTTGTACTTGTTCTGTTATTACAATTTTAAGTCTCTGTAATTCTTTATATACTTCTTTGATTGAGATACCTGAAGATGTCGATCAATTCAACGAAACTAGTAAACTAGTAGTATTTTTTTAAATATACCATGTCATCTTTTTATCTCTCGGTTACAGTCATTAAAGCTTTTTGAATAATATTCCAACCGAGTAAAAATGAATTCTGAAAAAAAAAAAAAAAAAAAAAAAAAATATATATATATATATATATATGTAATGAATGTTTCGCTGATAAAGGATGTTTTGAGTTTCAAAATTAAAATGATTAGACTAATAGTTCCTGATACTCCTTAACATGTTTAAAAATATTATAATCGTGTCACCTGTGTGCTATCAGGAGGTGTTAGCATTCTTTATATATATTTAACTTCATACACAGGCTTATGGATTTATAGTTTAGAAAAAAAAAAAAAAAAAAAAAAAAAAAAAAAAATATATATATATATATATATATATATATAGTTTAGAAATTAGCTTTAAAACAGGATTAACTTCTTGTGAATCTGAAATTGAATAACTACCTAAAGAAACCAGAAATGTAGCTCCTACACGTTCAAAAACACTAATCCACAATGCATTATACGGAAACATCTCAACATATACTATGACATGTATTGTGCACATACTGTAGGCTGCACTGAATAATATCATTATGTAAATGATAAAGCTAATTTTGTGGGAGCAAGAGATTACATCAACTTTATTCGCATCACAATGAACAGAACATAATATGTTAAAGGAAAAAAAAAAAAAAAAAACTGAGCATTTCATAGAGGTATGCTAATATCCTCCGTCTCCAGACGTATCTCCACTGCTCGTGTACGATGTACGTGGTATTGTCATCCATAAAAATGAATTCTTTGCTTACAATACCACGGAACAATTGAACATGACGATGAAGAACTTCGTTGCAATATCGTTCACCAGTCATAGTCCCTTTTTGCAGTATTTGTAGCTCAGTGCATCCATTAACCTCAGTACCGCCGTATCTATCCTTTTCAAGAACATGCTCGCGATGGTAAGTACGAGAAGTACCATTTTCACGCCAGTTCAAATATGTCTAGAATCTTAGTAAAAACTATAACGACTATTATCTGTGAAGAGTACATTATCCCACTGGTGTCGAGTCAAATTTATATGGATAAAACGTTACCGAAAACGTGGTCTACAATGAGGTGTAGATAAAGGGACGCAGACTACAGGCCTCTAGGAGTATAGGCCTATCTGTCGCAGACAACCTGCCACAGTTTGTCGTGATATCCACGTACCTGTGCTTATATGGAGCTGAGCCTGAATACAACGCCATGTAAGATACAACCTCTCTGTAAATATTAGTAATCCTGCAGCCTTTTTCAAGCTTTGCCGTAATTCTTCCCCGATTGAGATCATCTAGATCAGGCGTGGCCAACTTCATTCTATACGAGGGCCAATATATGATGAGTGGTAGCGTCACGGGCCGCACACTTTTAGACAGAACTTAAATGAAAATAAACTCTGGATTTTTTCAAATAAACATTCAATACATGTATTGAATTACTATATTTGTTAAATCATTTTACTACTGGAAGAACAATATAAAATACTTTATTGATTTAAATATAAGTTGTTAAATTAAATTTAATTAGATATTTCTGTTTTTTTTTACATGTAACAGAACTTAATGAGAACATTGTGGGCGTTCATGTGCGGCAATAAGCTCATCAAAGTCGATTTTCAACAATGATAACGATATTCGTAACAAATGCTGAAGGTGGTCATCAGTCAGTCGGCTTCTTTGTAACGATTTAACTGCCCTCATAGTTGAGAAAATGCATTCACATATGTACTTCCAAACACAGAAGATGCAATTCTCAAGCTGAAATCACTCAATGCAGGAAATGTTTCCCTTGGTACTAGTTTCTACAAGTCAATGACGATCTTCACCCTTGACTGGAAAATGGGGTCACTTTGAAGGTCACACAACTCCAATCGAATAGTGTCATGCTACTCTGAAATGTCGCATTTCATTGGGTTGTTAAATAATGTCAGTTGTGGCCGTATGTCACTGAAGTCAGAAAATCGCTTACTCAATTGCTCCAAAGGTTGGTCTAACATTGCCACAGAAAACTTGAAGTCAATGTCATGGCTCTCCTCCACTCCCTGTAGGAAGGGAAATATACCAAGTTTCCTCTGACTAGGGTGAATTTAAAAACCTCCAGTCGACTTATGAACCCATCTGTGTGTCCAACTAAATCTGAGATTGTTTGGTTACATCCCTGTAATTTCACGTTGAGCTCATTCATGTGGTGTGTGATGTCTGTTAGAAAGTTAAAATGAGGATCACATAGTTTATTGATTAGTTCTTTGTTTGTCTTCTCGTGTTCCTCTAAAAAGTGTTTAATTTCCTTTCTCAAAGCAAAAAACTGTTTCAAACAGTTCCCTCTGCTTAGCCAACGTACTGTGTGCAACACTAAATCATATTCTGCCTCCATTTCTGTTAGAAAAGAAAGAAACTTGCGGTGTGTCAAAGCCCGATTTATGCCCTTAATTAGATTCACATACTTCATTACAGTTTTCATAACGTCTTCTATCTCCAGAATTTTACCACACAGAGCTTCCTGATGTATAATGCAGTGCAATACAGGGCAATTAATTCCAGCCTTAATGAATCACATGTGGCATGTCCACATGTGATTCATTAACTAATGAATCACATGTGGACTTGCCACATGTGATTCATTAGTTAATGCCGTTTTAATCCTAGTTGTCTCTAATTGCACTATTTGTTGAGAAATATATTACACAGGCTATAAATGTCTCTGTACCTTATTCAAGGACATAATAAAACTACTTGTTTTATTATGTCACTGCAGTAAACAACAAAACAACTGTTTTGTTGTTTATCGCAGGCAGCGAGTTACTATCGCCCCGACTTTCGTTTAAATTAATTAAAGTTTAAATCAATTCTTTTTTTTCCCCTTAATAATGATTTCATGCACGTGCCATTTTCACAGAACAGTGTTTTACAAATTCACCATCAGATAATAATTTTTTTGCTTTTGCTATCTGTGCGCTTACAACAAACGATGTCAAGGGTGAGCTTTTTTGTATGATGTTGGTATAGTAAAAATAGATTACTGAGCACTAACCTTTCTCTTCAAATTACGTACAATTTTAATACATACTTGTCTAACGGATTCTTGGTATTTAGCGGCATGGTGCTGTATAGTGGCGTTTGAGGTTATATTCCTTGTGCACAGACAATACTTACAAACACGCAAGGCACTGTGGTTTGTTGTCGTTATTGTTTACAAACAGAAATTCATTTTCCCATTTCTCCTGAAATGACCTGTTTTCTTCTCAGATCTTGACGTTTCTACTCATAGTACACAAAGGCTGAAGTAACTGACCAGGGTACACATTTAACACACTGTTAAATGTGAAACTGAGTCTCTGAAATTGATCACTGTAACCAGAGCAAAGCAAGTGACTTTCAGCGATATATTACTGTGGAGCGCACAGAAATCTACCACGCTCACTACTACAACTCGCACACAGAAGCAGCAGATTTCATAAATTGAGTAATCTTTTTAACAATTTTGATTCCGTGTGGAGAATATAAATTGTTTCCATCATCAGAAATAATGAATATAACTAGTACATCAATCATAAAATCTGCGGTCGAAACTAACAGTTAAATTGATTATACATATAATTATAGTTTTTATCCGGCCGCGGGCCGCACAAAATCACGTTGCGGCCCGCGGGCCTGCTGTTGGCCACCTATGATCTAGATAATATTTTTGAGACATTAGAAGACATCCAAGTTTGTCAATTTATTCCTTCAGGAAAAGAGCTTCCTTCAGCACAATTTATTTAGCGCAGCCTTTTATACTATTCAGTGCTACTACATGATCCCTCGTGCACGATTCGAAAATCTGAATGTGTACACGCTTTCTATTAGAAATCATCAGTTTATAAACATTGCCAAGCGGATTCGCTTAAATTTGTTAATTTTTATAAATATTGTATATAAATATTATTGTCATACACAAACAAAATTTTTCAGGAAAACTAATTTTTAAGAAAAATATTTTGAAATATTTTTTAGGAAAAATAATTTTTTCCTAACCAACACCTAAATCTTTTAGAATCAATTTGTAATTAACCTTTTCATCCTTGGATCAATTTTTATCCCAAAGTTTCATATCATTTACGCACAACAGAAATAATAATACGAGAACATGCCTGCAGACTGCGTGATAATTTATTATTAGTTTCTTGTCCATGAACTCCGCCCAGAGAACCAACACCGCCATCAGAAGATTATTCGATCTGTAAATGTTCGGATCAGTAAAACTGCCGAATATATTATAGGTAAGTTTATTTTATTTCTCATCAATATAAGCTATAATGAGCTTTTTAGGGTCTCATTATTTCTCCTTTTTTGCGATCTACATTAAATTAAGCGAAATTATCTTTTCATAGTTTGTTTCACAAACAAGCGTTTAAACGAATATTATAATATTTTTAAATATTAGGAGAATCCCAAATTGAGGTGATCTAAAACATGATGGATTTGTACATGCTTTCATAGTAATAGCAATAGAGAAATAAAATATCCAGTGGTTTGTTTTCTTGTTATTGGTGAATTTCGTGTTTAGATTATGGTCAACAAAACAACTCAACAGATTGATTAATTCTAAATATATCTGTCCTTTTTTTTAATTTATTTGTTTACATGTCAGCATGTCTGATCTCTATCTGTCTCTCAAGTTATCTATTTCTTTCCTTTTTTTTCTCCCTGGAATGTTCCCCCTTCTCAGCTGATAAGACCTGGGTTCGAATCCCGTCTAACATGCTACCTAAGACTGGTGTGGTTGGCTGAGTGGATAGTATACTCGCTCAACAGGTTGTGGGTTCGAAATCATGAAACTGCTCTGATCGAGCTTGTATAGCCCCTTTATGAGGCTTGTCTTTTTTTTTGTTTTAAAAAAAAACGATTATTCAGACTACAGATAATAATACATGAAATCAGGACAAATTACTCGATGAATCTCACGGTTGACAAAAGTTTATCCAAGCGGCAGGTTAATCTTTAGAACCATTGACTCTCAAAAAGTTGCACAATTAGTTAAAAGATATCTGCTCATTTCGAAACAAATTTATAGCAGGCATTTTCAACAGTGTTACAAGTGATTTCTAGCGAAGTGTGTCATGTCTCGTGCTCAAGATTCTTGTGTAACACTTTAACAACATCACCATAGCAATTATTCTTGGACGTGAACTGTTGCAGTTAATTTACAAATAGGATTTATTTCGTTCGAGTTACAAGCATTCCATGTTGGCTATCAATCACTGCCCGTTGGAAGCAACGTTGCCTGATATTATAAGAACTTCAGAATACTCGGCGCCCGTTCATGCATTGGCGATAGGAAATGCTTCAGAATTGCAGACGAGATGCTCATGTTGCCGTTCCCTCTTCGAATGGTTATTGAGAACAACAGTGATTCTGTGGAAAAGTTATTACAAATCGGTGAATAGGTTGACAATATACCTGGAATATTATATAGATGGAAGTGTCGTAATTACAACGAAAAATGGACATCCATCTTGGACAAGAGATTGAAAAAAAATAGGAAGTCAGAACTAAAAGAGAGGAACAGAAATTATAGTTCAAATTGTACTTTGTAAATGGAAAAAGGATACGACTAAATATTATTTTGGTTCAGTACAGAAGTTTTCTGGTTTTCTTTCAATAAATTTAAGCAAACATTATAGAGTTAAAGTGAAAACAGAAGATTTTATTAAATGTTAAAGCAAAATATGAATTTAAATTTTATAATTTTAAAATCTAAATTCAAAATAATACACCAAAATGAAGATTGCATATAAAATATTCATGTAATCGTATATGGAATGCTTATGTGTTCATTTCCCCAGTGTGGTGGTCGCCGGGATAAGAATAGCTCCACTTCAGCCCATGTATGTCGTACGTGGCGACTAAAATGGGTACCCAGGGAGAGTAATAGATGGCAGTGCTGTAGAAAATCTCAAAATTTTCTTCACATGTTTCATGGCTCACTCTATTGAGTATTTCTTGCAATCTCCTCTCGCTTCTATCGTGTGACAATGAAGTTCTAACTGAGGTTCGGCTATTGCTGTTACCCTCCTGCCATGATCAGAGCTCATAGCTCAATAACACCCTATCTTTACATTGTCCTCTAAGATAGCGAGGAATATGAAAAGCATTCTTGCTTCGTCCATCTAGCCAAAATAAATAAATAAATAAATAAAAATTATGTGTTCATTGAGGTGAGAGGAATATTTCAGATGGTAATGTTATAACCAATGAAGTTTTAACTAAGGCTCGGCTGTTGCTGTTACCCTCCTGCCATGATTACAGCTTATAGCGCTATATTACCCAATTCATACCATTCATACATTTTTTTTCTACAGATAACGGGGAATATGAAATGCATACTTGCTTCACCCATCTAGCCAAAAAAAAAAGTGTTTACAGTGTCTGCTTTCTGAAAATTTAGAAAACGTTAAAGAAAATGATAATATTAAACTGTACAGATTTGTACTTTTGAAATAAAAAAAAAAAAAAATGAAGACGTGCATAGCAGAAATAAGTAATTATTCAAACCAATAATTTTGTACACCAAAAATTCAGACGTGAAGATGAATTACTCACTGCAAATTACCTGGTACAAAATGGTTCATTCACATTAGCTTTCATCTACAAGATTTGATCTGTAAACATGAGCGCAAGTATCGTTATTGTAAAGTGACGTCATCTTTCATCGATACTGTTTTCCGTATATATGACGTACTACGCCTTAATGGTCGCTCCAGGATAGAGTCTGCGGCTTTCAGGGCTTATCTCCTTTGTAACACAGTATCGAAAAGAAGAGAGGGGGGGGGAATTCAATAGTGAGAAACTGGGTAAAAAAAAAAATGCGCGAGATCTCAGAATGTGATGTATGGCTGGCTAGATCGACTGGCTGAGTCCGATGTTCTCAGATATTCTAAGAATGACATCTGCGGACCACAGATATCTCCGTGAATGATGCGAAAAGTTTTCTTGTGGTCATTATGAAGAGATAAAGAGGATAGCATGGGGGAAATAAATCTATTATGACAGTAGATATCTAGTGAAAATAATCTAGGTTTCTCTTCATCTGTCCACTGTTTGCAAAAGCAAAGAAAAGGTATCTCCACATTCATTGAATCAGTTTCGGTGTGAGGAAGGTCTGCTAGTCAGGAAAAATACAGCATATAAAAATTACTTGTGTGAACTATGTATTGACAACAGTTTAAATAACCTGCATCTTACTGAATTTTCTCAAGTAAAAGTTTAAAATATTTAAACTATTTTACTAGTAGATATAAACTATATCTTCTTGCCTAATTATGCTGAGTACGTTTAACATTTGCTGGAACACATTACGCAAGATAAAACTATCAGCGATGATCATTACCTTCTACGAGCATATTTTGTTCTTATCGTCATTATTGTTTTATTTATTTATTGCATTTAAACCTAATACAAGTTATAACTCATCTGCTAGCATATTAGCATCACATTTTCCAGCTTTGTCATTGCCGGCACAAATAACCCTTATCTATCTTTTACATTCATAGACAAAACAGGACATTGTATGGAATCGTGCGAATTGTGCGTACGACTTTTCCGAGTAGGCAGGGTTAAGACTCGAGTTTCTAGCAGAGCAAACCCTAATTACCTGCGCCAACGTTTGACTAATTTGAATCAGTTTGAAAAAAGGGTTAGGAAATATCATGAAGTTACTAACCGACTAGAGTCGAATCTCTAACATCTTTCTCCTCTCTATTTAGATCATGAAGTTACCATACGTACGCACCTATGCAATTATCTGTCATCTGAAATGTATTTCCTGTGGTACTTTCATTCCAGGTGTTTGTGTTTTTGTCATTACATTAATGCGGAGAATCACAATTTTGGCCAAGCGGATAACGTCTCTCGATTCAACTAACAGATACTGAGTTCGAGTGGCATCGATGTTTGTGAATGTTTTTAGGTGAAAGCTGATTTTCATCGGGTGTTGTGAGATTACCATGTGGCTTGTATGAGGCCGAAGTGGCGTGAAATAAATTCCAAATTTGGTATCTAGAGTAAGGTTTCCGAACTATTTAACCCATAAAAAAAAAAGAAATATTCTTAGTTAGACCCAAACCTCTTCATGATCCACATAAAGAGAATGTTCTGAAGAATTAATGCTGAAAAAAAAAGGGGGGGGAGAAAGAGCCAAAGTAGCCTCAGAATGATGTCAACGTCTTAAAACGTTCTTCACATGTTCCACTGCCACTCTATTGAGTATTTCTTGCAATTTCCTGTCGCTTCTATCGTGCAATAAAAGTAACTGAGCTGAGCTGTGAATGCTAACATCTTAAAGTAACCTGCTCTACAATAAAATGACTTCAATCGACAAAGTTCGAAGTTGGCCACCTTGTGGGGAGAAACAATTACCTTTTACGTTGGCCACAGTTTATGTTTTGCTATTCAGATTTCAGAATGGGACACATGCACACAAAGCTTTAAAGAAATCTCTCTCTTTTGAAATGGCTACCTATGCTCAAGAAACTGGGTGCCATTATTTTATATTTTATTGTCTTTGAAAATAATATTTTCAAAGACATTAAATTTTATTTTATCCTTTTTTTTTTTTTTTTTGCTCTTGTTATTATCTTTCTCTATCAAAGTAGAAACAAATATAAAGTGAAGATTTTGGAAAATCTCGTCTATAATTTCGACTTTTCTTGGGAAGTTTCGACTAGTATTTCAACAAGTACTCAATAATCATAAGTCATCGTCCTCATACACTGTCTTGAGAGCAAAGGGAATAATAATGTCTATCTTGAAAAACTATGCATCATGTAGTTGCTCTCATAGACATGCTCTTCCCACATCACGGATACAGCTGAATGGGAATCAACTTCAAGGGACATAAAATCGCTTCTACGTATCGCTGTGATTACCCGACTATACATAACGTAACTAAAGAAAGAAAGAAAGAAACTTTGTATACAGAACGTTAAAGCGTTATGGCCTTCAGCATTCTCATGGATTTAAGTCCTATAAATACAGCTGTATTAACACAAGGAATATTTTTCTTTATGAAGGTGATCTACTCTTAAACATCTCTTAAATGTATAGAAAAGTAGTTTCGAAGAAAGAAGAAATCTGCTGATGTGTGCGCTTTGAGCAATTGCAGGAAAATGATGATGATTCTTGTTGGTTTTGATATTGTAGCATCTGTTGCAGAACTGCTACCGTGAGACGAATCTCCACGGATAATGGACTGAATCATCTTCCTTCTCCTGAGTGACATACTGGACATGTAGTTGACGTTGCTGATCATGTAGCTCATCATTTCGTGGCAGAATAGTAGTAGTAGTAGTCACTCCGGATACATTCAAATACATCGCCATGGAACACTGGTGGATACAGTATGACATACCTTAGAAGGAAGTTCAATCCGAAGAAATATACCTTCATATATATATGAAGAACGAATATATATAAGACTGACAAAAGGTGACACTGGAGATCCTTCCAATAAGACTGAGACTCCCGGTTCAGTATCTTGCATTATACTTTGAGAAACTTGACTGGATGTGGAAATCCGTATAGAGCGAGGTAGTAATACTTCACCGTCTCCACTTAGCCCTAATTCTATGTTCTGGGATAGAATGTCGACTAGTAGAAATGAGCGTCTTATTTGTAATTGGAATTAACATCGGATCGTTGTGAGGACTGTCAGAAGATTCAGATAAACTATCTGTTGTCTCTATCACTGACTGAAAAAAACGGACGGAATTCGATGTTCGTTGCTTAGAAAGAAGATGTTAAGTGAAAGAGAAAAAAAGAAAGAAAAAGAAATAAGATAAACGATAAATAAAGAGAAAAGAAAAGAAGATTGAGTAGCATAAGCGAAAGTAATGACCAAAGAAAGAAAGATAGAACAGAGAGAGAGAGAGAGAGAGAGAGTAGCAAAACAAGGTACGAAGAGAGAGCGAAAAAGAGAGCGACTTGAGGCCAAAGCCGAAATGTAAGATAGAAAAAGGCAAGAAAAAAAGGAATGATAGAAAATCATGAATGCTAAAAAAAGAAAAGGAAACAAACGAGAAAGATAAATAGAGAGAGAGAGAGAGAGAGAGAGAGAGAGAGAGAGAGAGAGAGAGAGAGAGAGAGAGAGAGAGAGTAAATTCAGAAAAAAAGATGAACTTGAAAAGAAGGTAAACGAGCGAGAGAAAAAGAAAGAGAGAAAAAAGGGAGAGCGCTTGTGATTTTCTCGTTAATCGAAAGAGCTTCTTGGACTCAGCTTAAAATAACTTCCACTGCTTTTTAAAATATTTTTGTTCGTGGTTGTCTATGAAAAGAATTGATTCAACAATTCTTTTCATAGACATCCACGTAATTACCATTCCTGCATGGGAGGTAAACAAAGCACGCACTGCGTACCTGCAAGAGAAAGCAACATCTCATTTTAAATACGAACAAGCACTTACTTTCACTAGCGATTTTTATATTATTCTCGATAAAAGGGATTTGCAGCAACGATATGAGAACCGCAGAAGAATAAGAAATAACGAATCGGGATAATAAAAAAAAAGATGAAGAAAGTTCAAAAACTAAGAAAACATTTGGGCTATTCAAAAACAGGATCCTTGTTCACTTTTCCCATGCAGCCTTTCACGGCTAAAGTCACGTGATGTTCATTTCCTAATGTATTTCGAGGTTCAAAGGAAAAGGAAACGATGCCATTTCCGATAGACAAAAGAACTGGTTTCTTGGGTAGAAGTTATGTTCCTTCACTCTCGGAAAACAGGAGATAATAAAATGTATGTAGCACAACGAAATCGCTCTACAGGGAAAATATGCTTATTCGAAGTAATTTTTGCTTACAACAAAACCGATAATCTCCGATGAAAGGTCTCTGCATTTGAAATTTATGAATTTACCGCTAATTTATGACGCTCGTAAAGTGCACGTGATTAACGATACTTGACGCTCAACTGTTAGACACTTATCCACCTATTTATTTTATTTTATTTTATTTTATTTTATTTTTTATTTTTGGTTTGATGATAGACAAATTGAATAGAAAAAGGGCTTGGTTCTGGGCTCATCGCCAATCCCTAACACTGGTGAACCTTATTCACAGAGTTCTTTGAGAAATAAAGTTTCGTTGAACTTGCAGAGAAACATATCCTCTGGGCAAACCTACCAGAACAAACGTACATCTCTGTCTACATGAAAAAACAACAAAAAAGCGTATACCAGGAGATATCTGTCCATGCGATATCCCACACTAATACCAGCAGGGCATAAAAACAACAGTTGCATCCGAAAATTCAAGACGAATTCTAAAATGTTATGATCCCAACCCCACATAATATAAATGAAGGATTTATATGCAATCAGATTTAGTTCACACTGTCTCTCTCTCTCTCTCTCTCTCTCTCTCTCTATATATATATATATATATATATATATATATATATCATCAAACATCTAAACCAATCGGAGTTACGCTATTTTGAACGTGAACGAATGACAGATTATAAACTGACACGAATCCATTCAGTACAAAAAAAAAATATATCCTAAAGTGATCCTTTCCTGTGGAGTAACTGTGGAAAGGTATACGAGCTGTTCTTTGTTCTTTTTCGGAACTAAAACATCCTATGGGGTATAATCTACCTAGATTTGCTGACCAAATGGTTACTTCCCACAGCTAAAATAAGATCATGGATAAACTACGTACTGGTCTGGGTGTAGTGCTTAGAAGAGCAGTCATACTTCGATCTATTGAAACTTATCCTCTGACTGATTAATAGATCGCAGTATGGTGGCTGCTCTTCTAAGCACTCAGTCCAGTATATAGGTTGACTGTGGACGATTTGGTGCCCGCACATCACACCTGAATGGTGCAGCGTAAGAAGCAGCTGCCGCATGACCTCAACGGCTGCTTTGATGCTTCCGTGCCAGTGGAGTCATCGGCAGAGCGCTCGCACCGTAACAGTGTATCATCGACAGTAGTCTTCATTGCCTTTGATGGGCACACAGGTACGTCAGGGCAGACGACCAGTTCCACGTTTGTAAGGGTAGTACTCTGCATTCTCTCTACGGGATCCTCCAAGGAGTAGTGCGGGACCTCCCTCTGATGACAGTACTCGCGATGTAAGAAATACTTAGAATGAGAAATCGACTAGTTTATTAGACCAGCATGAGCAGAGCTCCATCAAATGTCTAGAATCGTCTAGCTCAATGAGAATAATGTTACCCTTACCGTTTACCCCCCCCCAGCTTCACTGATATTCTTTCACTTAAACATTCAAAGAACTGGACAGAAATCGCATTTGGCCAACACTTCTCATCGGCCATTACAATGCTTTGTTTCAATGAGACAGTCAGATTCCTTTTGTCAGTGCCAAATCAGAGTCGGGTGTTAGTTGCCGGTCGAGCTCGGCGGGTCATCCGGCACACCTAGCATCTGAGGCATTCTACGAGAAGGCCCAACCTTTGGTCCAGGGCTCAACCGTTCCATCCTTGGACAGTTTTGCTCATTCCCGGCGCAGTGACATACCTACTTCGGACCATCCACGACGCATCCATTCCTTAAAACTAATCGATATCCGGAGGGTAAGGATCCGTCTTGCTGACTTCCCTTTACCTGCATTACTCTATCGACTAGAGGATGTTCACCATGAAGATCTGATGCGGATACGGGTATACGGTCAGCATGAAAATCACACTCTCCTTCATATTTTCAAGTGCTGTCAGGAGCGCTACGGTTACCGCAGTAGCTTTCGCATAAAGATGATACTACGTCACCTTGTCATCTGCAGGTGCAACAGTTTTTGAACTAATCTTTTACATCGCTGAAATGATCGAGATAATTTCCAGAATACTCAACCTCACTGCAATGGATTTATTTATGATTTCTGTGGAAGATGTGCAATGCCCCGAAGCCATATGTCACCCAAAACCGACACAGATACTGCAGAAGTGATCGCTAAAGAGATGAAGTATGGGATGTGTGCAGAATTTAAAGTATCTAAGTGTGTGTGTGTGTGTGTGTGTGTGTGTGTGTGTGTGTGTGTGTGTGTGTGTGGTCTACAAAATATGTGCT
Source organism: Typopeltis vanoorti (assembly GCF_054136105.1). Lineage (NCBI taxonomy): Eukaryota > Metazoa > Arthropoda > Arachnida > Uropygi > Thelyphonidae > Typopeltis > Typopeltis vanoorti. The sequence continues at coordinate 45,374,274 of NC_143561.1, read as the reverse complement.
ATTCAAGAATAAAACTGCATTCTGTCAAGGAAATATTTCTACTTCGAATATGACATATAAATGCATCAAATATGAAAATCAAGTTCTGAAAATTTTGCTTATTAAATATAATATTAAAAATATATGTCGGTTAGTGGGTTACACGTTATGGCAGCGAAGACTATCCCCAAAAAAATCCCAATGTTGGCAATTGACTTCTCAGCCTAACCATAAACAATTTGACGTCGTAGAATAAAACGTGACCTGTTTACAAAATAAATAAGAAATAACTTGTCCAGGCAAGTCACAACGCAAACCAGACAGCTTAGTTCAATATCAAAAAAAAAAAAAAAGACACACACACTCTCTCTCTCTCTCTCTCTCTCTCTCTCTCTTTCTATGTCTTCGTTTCTGATATCCATTATTTCTTGGCTTCCGTAGTATGGTTCTCCATTTCCGACAAGGTTCAAGCAGTATTGTAACCGCGCGCGATATAATGTTGGGCGACATTGTGTGAAGTCATCAATCAGAGCCCAGACAGCCAATTTATTGAACTCCTTTCCCGAAAAGTCAGTTCATTAGTGGTCTCATTCATGTAATTTTTTTCTGTCTACTGGATAATTATCTCTCGGATGCTGACAAAAGCCTTCACTACCCTTTCAGAATAGTATTTCAAAATGTGCCAGTAGAGCCATCCTTTTCACCAAGAACGATTCAAGGACATCTCTGGTTATCACCTTTATTCCCCCTAAGTATCCACCAACTTGCTATTTATTCTTTTCAATAGATTTCTAAAGTCATTCAAAAAAAGTATTTTATCACAAAAAATCAGTAGCGGAGTTTGTGAAAAACCTCTTTCGAAACTTCCAAATTTGGGAAATTTTAGAATAAGCAAAGAGATAAAAAAACGTTTTTTTTTTATTTCCGAAACTAATGTTATCGGACCATTTGTCTTCTTTTGCGAACCTGGAGTTTTTGTTATATAACGACAGTTAAGAATTCGGTTAGTTTTCTTCATAGTGAACTCCTTATCTACTCCTATAGAAACAGCATGAGGTATAGCATATGACAACACTAAAACGATTTCGACATTGGACTATCAGATCTGTTCGCTGCATTCTTGGATTAAATATCAATGGAGACATTAACAAAAAGTGCAATTTAAGTGTCTATGAGTCAGATTAAGAATAAGAGATTTTAAAAATAGCAGTAAAAGATCTGGATGTCGATTTTATTATCGTTATTATTATTATTATTATTATTATTATTATTATTATTATTATTTTCCATCTGAGAGCTATGTTCATTCAAAATTAAAACAACATGAATTCCACCGAAGTTTCTACTTTATATCATTGTAGTGCATGTGTTCGAAGTGATTTTTATCTTTGAATGGAGAAAAACCAACCCTCTATTCAGATATCGACTAACTCAGTGCTGATAAAACACTAAACAATTATATAAGGACTAAACATTATCCAAACGATGAACGAGACTAACTACATCACGTAGTTAGTTTTAACTGAATAATAATTAACGTATTTAAATAATAATTAAATAATTAAACAATAAAATTAAAATTAAAATCAGTCATTACAATTAAATAATTAAATTAATATTATAATTCATATATATATATATGTTGTTTCATTTCTTTACTCAATATCTCTCACATTTTAAGACCTTTCTTTGAATTTCTTTCTTTCTTACTTTGAGTTTCTTTATCTTGTTCAGTAAAAAGGTACGTAATATGATCAATACAGCTTCCACTAAGGTAACGAACTCCAACCCTCATATGTACAGCCTCTATGCTTGTTATGTACGACGATTCCAAATATGAATTGGTGTATCATAGATACTGTAGTCTAAATCTTTCCTGGTAAGCAATAACACTCTCCCCCTCCCCAAACACAAACTTCTTTCCATAATTGTTGTGTTGTGTTGAAATCTCGATTGTGCGTGTTCATTCTGTCAGTTTGCATGCTTTCCAGACTGAAAAACGATTTCTTCTCAGAGCATCATAATCTACTTCGATATCATAACTAATTATAGTTTAATGTTCACTTTTCCCTAACGTTAACTAGAGAATTCTTCCTACTATGGCATCAAATTTTTCTTCACTCCCACATCTAGTTAGTGATGTCATAATCATCACTGAGTTACCCAGATTCCTCAAATTAGTGGATGCACTAGTATTTAGATGGACACCTTCCACCCAAATAATGTGGTAGCCAATGGTACTCATGTTGTTCGTTAATAATCGAAAGTCGTTCAATCTATACAGAAACAAGAAACTATGACCATAAATTAATAAAACTGCAGTGATGTTTATCTCGTAGCCTTCTTAGAATCCAATTAGTTACAATTACTCTGACTATAGATCCTTTTGAGAAATCTTCGGAACAATACTATATTTTTTAAAAAGTTTCGTATTTATCGTCTTAGTTTCAAAATTGCTATCGTGCAATAAGTTCTTTGAAAGAACTTGCATTGAACATCAGGAGTTTATTAAGGGAACGTCATGTTTAAATAACTTCCTCACATTTTATAATAATGTGACGGTGGGGATAAGATAAGAGGAATGGGTACATCATGATACTTTTGGACTTCTTTTTGGAAGTCTTTTGAAAGAATATGGCATATAAGGATCTTTCATAGTTGGGGGATATGGAACTGGATTAAAATCTACTTCTGGTTTGGATAACAAGATGGTTGAGTAACATAACAAAAAGTGCTTTATGGGAGGATGTGAGTTTGCACAATTAAAGATGATTAGTAATGTACCCTAGAGATCAGTCTTTGGCCCTTTGTTATTCTATCCGTACATTAATGACACTGGAAGGATTTAACAGGAGATTTAGCTGTTTGTTGGTGATGCAAAGATAGGTAGAGTAATCAGAAATGCAAGTAGTTGCAGAATGTCTGCCAGTTCAATATTAGTAAATGTAAGTTTATACACTTTGGTGTAATGACGTATTGTATTAGCGAGATTATGCTAGAAGAAACTGAGCAGACCAGAGATCTAGTTGATTGGAGTTTGAAGTTCATGGGCCATATAACATGAAGTTCATGGGGGCCATATATACAACTCAAAGAATAATTTCGCAATGCAGAAACGAAACGAACCTTGACATGTAAAGATAAGGAAGACATTTTGCCTCTTTACAAGAATTTGATACGACCTTATCTGGATTGCTGCACGCAGATGTGGTCTCCTGATTTCCAACATGATGCAGATACAGTGGAGATTGTGGAAAGGAGGGTATTACAGGTGGTATTCGGACTGTGTAATGTAGATTATGAGGGGAGATTTAAAAATTGTGGAATCTGTGTACTTTTAAATGCCAATAAATAAAATACAGAATAGATAATTCCATATTTGTCTCATTCTGTACTAAATCTAAAATTTCGCTAGATTCAGTATTTAATTTTCCCAAGGAAATCTCTTGAGTTAAACAATTTCTTATTGAAATAATCTGTAAAAAATCTTTAATAGTCATAATTACTATACCATGAATGTTCTTCACTGCCTTCCCCCAATTTTAGAATTCCCCTATTTCTAAGACGCTATTTACAAATTAACCTACTATGGTCTTTCTTCTTACTCCATATGAGCGCCTTTAACCCTAGACTTGATTGCTTGTGACAATTATAACAATCAGTTATTCCTCCCGGCTTAAAGTCCAATTGTTCAGAACTAGCTTGCCTAATAATTTTTAACTTTGATTTTTTTACACGTGTGTCAAGAAAATTATAACAAATAGCAATATTATAACATGCTAGAACCTTATTGTGAATTTGTACTGTAAATAAGACACTTGGAGAATTTCCGAAATACAGTAACGATATGACGGAGTCAGGGTATACTTCGATATTCATCTAATTTAAATTTCCTTATAGTTTAAACTGCGATAGCCAATATATTCATGGACGTATACAACTAATCATGTCCTGCGTTACTCGATTACTCAATGACGATATTACGTTACGGAGTCAGGATATACTTCATATTCATCTAATTTAAATTTCCTTATAGTTTTTAGACTGCGATAGCCAACATTATATGTTAATGGACGTATATTCATCTAATTTAAATTTCCTTATAGTTTAGACTGCGATAGCCAACATTATATGTTAATGGACGTATATACAACTATACAACTAACCATGTCCTGCGTTACTCGATTACTCAATGTACCCTTGCTCGCATAGTTATAATGTAATATTATGATGATAAAATCTTAAAGGTATTTAGAATAAGATAGTAATTATATAATTGATTTTAATCTTTTGAAAAATTTTTTATTAAAAATTAAAGAATAATATAATTTTCCATATTTTTATATAAATAAAAATAAATCTTTTATTAAAATTTAAGAGTCATTTACAGATCAATGCGTGTGAGTATTGGCAGAAATTAAGAACAAAGTAGTCTATTGATTTTTAATTCTTAAAGAAATTGGAAGTTTTAGTATTTGAGGAATACTTCGCGATGAAAGCTATTCCGTGTTTTATTGTTGTAGTCTTAGCAGAGGTGGAGGCATATTTCTAGTTCCGCTGAATAACACTCATGAAAATATCAGTAGAAGAGACACAATGCTTCCACTGACTGCTGTAAGATAGTGGAGTAGAGAATCTGCGAGAGATTATCGGTTGGATGAACTGTATTGCTCTGAGCATCCAAATTCTCAGGAGTTTTAGGAGCTCCAAAGCAAATGTGAGAACAGTATTCCATGGTTGGATAGATTTGAGATTTGAAAGTAAAAGCAGCTGCTCAGAAGAAGCTACGTACTGAATTAAATTAAAATAAAAAAGATATCATCTAAAATAAATTAAAATAATTTAAATAATTGCTTTAAATAATGTTTTTGCCCAGAAATGATAGAACAAGAGCTTGAACTTAAGCAGCACAAAGTTTAAACCCAGACTTTATTAATACAGGATTAATCTCATTATTATTAGTTGTTTTAAAAATAAATGAGTAGCTGACTTGCAGAAATAAAAACAAGACTTTTCCAAGAAAAATGACTTCATAATTGAGGGTGATTTCTTCATTCTCCCTCTATGATCTCAACTTCACTTGATAAAGACGACAAAAATAATTAAAATAAAAAACGAATCTACCTGAGTTTAGTCAAATAAAATCGAATTGCATTAAATTGAATAAGATCTTACATTGTTAAGCTAGACAGTTTTATTCTTAAAAATAGAAGAGAAAAATATTCTTCTATCTGTAATACACTCATGTAATGATTGGTCAAAATCGAATTCCCACAGCGGGTAACATTCAGCAAGTAACATTCGAGAGCTTACTAATCAGAATGATTAGTAAGCTCTCGAACCATTGCTGCTCTGATAATAAGCCTGTTGAGTACGTTAATGACTCTCTCAATTCCCACCGTCCTTTGCAATCCTAATCTCTTAAAAAAGACGAAAACTCTTGCCAATCAAAACGAACTGTTCCGTTAATAATATTTCTTTGAATTTTTTTTCTTCTAAGAACCTTCTTGGTCGACCACACAAGGCATTTCAATCTTTAATTAATTTCTATATTCGAATAACTAGGCTTAAATCAATCTGACATAGCACAAGACAACCGCGTTCATTATTTGAATCTATAATCCACTCTCGTGAAGCGATGTAAAGAGATCTTATCGTTCTCTTTTGTAATGCAGAATATCCACTAAAACGAATTCGTCTGTAATGGAAATATGTGATGATTCAGGTGACATTTTCTAATATCTTTATCTGAGTTTAATGTGTGGTTATCTCCAAGATTACGGTAAGGGAAATGATTATTATAGTATGTTGACATAATCGAAGGACAAACATTGGTTAAATATCATCTTACTAATTATTAATTATTTAAAAATTTATATTAAATATTAAATTAAGAATAAAATACTAAGTTATGTTTTAATAAAATAAATATAACTTAAAAGATTTAAAATTTTTGACTATTAATTCCATACACCATTTAATAGAAACTTTACTAAAAATATATTTAATAGAATATATCTATAATAATATTTCTGAGACCAATACCCTTGGAGGGTAATGGATGGCAATGCTGTAGCTAATGAAGTTCTAACTGAGGCTCAGCTATTGCTGTTACCCTCCTGCCATGATCAGAGCTTTAATAATAATAGCTCAATAACACCTTATCCCTACACTGTCCTCTACAGATAACGGGGAAGATGAAAAGCATTCTTGCTTCGCCCCTTTAAGCCAGTCCTTATAAGGAATAAAAAATAATATTTCTATATGATTCAATCCAATACCCTTGGAGGGTAATGGATAGCAATGCTGTAGCCAATGAAGTTCTAACTGAGGCTCGGCTATTGCTGTTACCCTCCTGCCATGATCAGAGTTTTAATAGCTCAATAACACCTTATCCCTACACTGTCCTCTACAGATAACGGGGAAGATAAAAAGCATTCTTGCTTCGCCCCTTTAAGCCAGTCCTTATAAGGACTAATAATATTTCAGGGTCAGCTTGGAGAAGAGGGAATGAGAATCAATCGGCCGTGAGATGCTATGATTGATTCATTCATTTTTCAGGGTCAGCTTGGAGAAGAGGGAATGAGAATCAATCGGCCGTGAGATGCTATGATTGATTCATTCATTCCAATACCCTTGGAGGATATACCCTTGGAGGATAATGGAATGGCAATGCTGTAGCCAATGAGGTTCTAACTGAGGCACGACTATTGCTGTTACCCTCCTGCCATGATCAGAGCTTCAATTGCTCAATAACACCTGACCATACACTGTCCTCTACAGATAGCGGGGAAGGTAAAAAGCATTCTTGCTTCGCCCCTTTAAGCCAGTCCTTATAAGGACTATAAGGACTAATAATATTTCATTCAACAATTCTCATTTTGGATGTGATTGCAAGATGTCATATCGCAAAAAAGTATATTTCAAGCTAACCGATATTCGAACCGTTTAGAAGACTCAAAATGAATGTTTAATATTTGGCGTAGCCCTCTCCTTTCTTTATAACTTATAATAAATAAATTTACTCTCAATAGTCTCTTAATCTCGTTCCAGAATTTTCTCACGTTTCATCTCTTCTTCGGTTTCTCTCTTCCAGTTCATCTTGGGGGTTCCCTGTGGGTTCCATTTCATGGCTAGCTTTGCTCTTTCTTGATTTGGGTTTCTGATTGTGTTCCTTATTTACTTCCATTTTCTTCTTGATATTTCCATTTTGATATGGAATTGATTTGTTTTGTCCCATAATGCCTTGTTTGGAATTCTATTTTTTTAATTTAATTTAGTCATTTTCAATCTCAAATCCCCATGGTTTGTGATATCCAGATGATTTTTTTTTTTTTCAGTAAGAAGTCATTTACAGCATTTAAGCCATATTCAACTAAGTATGAGTACGGGAAGCGCAACAGTATTTTTTTTTTTTTTTTTTCCAAAACTAGTTGAATTTTGGTATTTCGTTTCTGTCTAGTCAGAAAGCCATGTCGTTGTTCCTTTTATATCAAATAAAGTTCTAATAGACTCATCATTTTACTTTTCTGAGAGTTATTCTTGATACTGTATTTATGTTGACTGCTACACTAGTGATCTCAGCTTTTTTTCTTGGATAGTCAGGGTTGCAACATCGACAACTTATCGCCGACAATGGTGAGTTTTTTGAGTACATCAGTGATGAGGTGGCGAATGCAACATCATTTTCTAATTGCCCTCTGTGTGGCGTGCGCCCCACGTTGAGAAACACTGCCCTAAACAAATCAGCATTTCACTTTTTTTTTCTTTAATGAGCAAGCGTGAATGAAATCAATACTTCAGTAATGGAAATATTGTTGCTGATTATTTTACGAATAATCGAAGTATTTCGTGGTAGATACGCGTACTGTTGTTTAACTAAAACAAGTGATTAACATTTCACCGATAGATGACACTGATTGAAGTTATAATTGTTGTGAATTAAAAAAAAAAAAAAGTCGCATAAATGAACAATACTTCATTTTACTAGTAAACGTCATATGCTAATACTTTTAACCAAATACATTTCCATTATTCTTTCTGTTTTACGTAAATTCTCATCTCATCTAATAGCATCGCATTAGAACTGCGCAAATCAATTCATTTTCCCGCAATAAATAAGCACTCCAAGAATATATCAGACATGAATAATTCTCAGGTTAACTGAACCATAAATTATGTCCATGAAAGCGTTTGCAGAAGCCACGATAAAACCCTTGATAATTGTAACAATTTCCGCTAATGTTCAGAGCCGATCTACATCTGTCTCCTATTGACGTTTTCACTGCTAACACAATAGTCAGAAGGATAGAATTAATTTAATTATGTCTGGAGAACGGATGGGTAGACAGCGCATAACGAACAACCTTCGCTATCAGTAAGAGTTAGTTATTCAGAATAAAGACAGCTTACAGTCATTTCATGTTAATAATTAAAAATTAGTAATAGTGTATTTAATCAATTCAACTGTTCTTTATTATTTTTTTTATTTCATTCCGTTCGCTGTAGTCATCACAACGAACGGAATGAAACTTCTACTCAAAATGAAATGGTGATAGTGGTGATCATTTTCAATTCCCTCTCTACTGTATCTTGAAGATATCCCTGTCTCGAGAATAACGTAAAATGAAAAACACATCCGAATTATCTCCTTTGATGCCTTTGCAATATTCAAGAATGTAGCACTGAAACTATTTTCCACTTGCAGGGATCATAGCGTCTATTCAATCACCGCTGTTTAACTCGATGTGTCCGAAGTGTTCCTCTTGAACCCGATATGAGCAGTATCGGGTTCCTCTTGAACTCCAGACTCGCCGATATTCAAACGAATATCGGGGAGTCTAGCCATAACTGACTGAACATGATAATTCCGATCGTTAGATAGCTGTGCATTCTCAAGCGTAATTAGTAATCTAAAGCGTTAACAATTCCAATTATTAACTATCCAATCAATGTCGAAACATAAGCTGTAACCTTTAACAGGTTGTATTGCATTTATATAATGTTGTAACCATTGCTATTATTTATAAACACAAACAAAATTTAATTTTTTGGGGGTTTTTCCTTAGGGGGTGCTGCAGTGTCGCAGTTCATATGTACGAGCCGCCACTGCATCCTTCTCATAAAATAATAGGCACATGTGTGACATGCTTAGTGACAAAAGAATTTACTGCAACAGTAAATATGAAATCTAAAACACTAATAAAGAAAGAATGAAACGCTGCTATTTTAGTTTTACAAGGCGTTCTCTCCGGCCTCGAGCATAACTCAAATATTTGATGGGAATAAATATTCCTGGGGATAAAGAATGTTTTGAAAGTTTGTACTAAGAGAAATTGTCGTTTTTGAAGCTTGCGAATTATTCTTCACGCCGTTGCATTCCTAAAAGTGAACAGTGCATATTATGATGGATGTTGCGGTTTTCCTATATATACATATATACATAATTTTTTTTTTCAAGTTTCATAAAGAGAATATTTAATTTTTAATTCATATAAAATAAAATAAAAGTGTCTTTAAAAAAGGCAAGGCAAGGCACACTTAAAGAAGTAATTGAGATGCTTAATCAGCATGAGGTTCCTTTTTTGGCTGGCTTATATAAATAATATTATATTCAAATAATAACGGTGTGTAAACATTATTTGCAACTGTATAATAGTAATTGGTAAAATAAAGGATATCTATATTTTTAATTACTTTATATTATATATTACTAATGATGTAATATTAAATATTAGGTATAAATTGATCTATGCAATAATTTCTAAAAATATAATAAATATTCCATATGCTTCGCTATATAATATAGTAACCTAGTAAGTGTCCCTCTCAGTAATATAAATTAGGTGTGATCATTGTTCATTACATAGTGAACAATGTAAATTTCAGAGATCATCGGCTATGGGGAATGTATTAAAATTAAATTATATACAAAAAAAAAGGAAATAATTATAAAGACACATTTGTGTTTAACAAAATCACTGAAAATTCTTTTTTCATCACATATTGTGTGCCAGAATTGGTCTAGTTGAGTTGCGACAGACCCTAATAATTGTTCTGTACTATTCGACTACGAACGATGAGAGATGCTTCCAACAATACATTATGCTTATGTTTTCAAGTGATAGTGGAGGGTTTTAAATAAACTTCGATATTACGACATTACGAAACAATTTAAAGAAAATTAGCGCTCAAATTGGTTCTCGACTTACAAATTTAATTATAGTGACAATAAATTTAATGTAATGTTATAAAGTATTTCAGAAAACTGGAATGCTATAAATTTCTTCAGAATTTTAACTAATTCTAAAACAACAAGTTCATATTCTTGGTAAAATTCTATAATTTTAGGAGTTTTAGTTATTAATCTATTCTTCAAATGAGGTATAATAAATCCTGCAAAAGTTTAATTGGAAAAAAAAAACCTTGCAACTTGATATTAATATTAATAATTAATATTAAAATAAAAATCGACGTTTACTTTTTAATCAATATTACCAATTAATATTATTCACTGCTTTTATCTGATGTTCCTTTTTCCCTCTTTTACATTGCGGTGGCGAGGGTTATTAATCATCGGACCTCAAACCGTTCACAGGATAACGTGCTCAGCTCTACACCCCAGTGTATCCTATGTCCGTAGTGTTGAGTTCTCAAGGCCAGTTTGCGTGATTTGCGGCATAAAAAACAGCATGATAAACTGGGGGGGGGAAACCCTACTCTCCACGCCCAAGACCGGCTAACTTGGCTATGGCTGAGGAAGATCCTTCAACTCCTATACGGGAGGAGCTGAAAAAAAAATATACTGCAATACTAACCAAATTCAGGTAATTGATTTTTAAAAAGAAAGGTATATCTTTAAATACCCAAACCGTTTTAATGTAAATATATAATCTCTAATAAGATTTAGATAGTTGAATATGTGCACATTTTTATTTCTTATATTTAAAGTCAGATGCATTTTCTCTCTCTCTCTCTCTCTCTCTCTCTCTCTCTCTCTCTCTGTGTGTGTGTGTGTGTGTGTGTGTGTGTGTGTGTGTGTGTGTGTGTGTGTGTGTGTGTGTGTGTGTGTGTGTGTGTGTGTGTGTGTGTGTGTGTGTGTGTGTGTGTGTGTGTGTGTGTGTGTGTGTGTTGTGCACGGCATACAAAATAACAATAATAACATACGGCAGCAAATACGTAGGACGTGATAGCAGAACAAGTATTAAAAGGTGTGGAAAATTGCGTGTTTTGGATTTACTGCAGAAACAACTAAAGTTTAACTAAAGACCAGTGTATTATATCTAATGTGTATTTTTTTTTCTGGCCAGTTTGAATGTTTTATGGAATAAAAAAAGAGTTTATGGGATTGGGAAAATCCTGCTGCTACCACAGTACGAAACCACTAACTGACCTATAGTTGGAAAGACGCTACTAAAATTTTTCGGTTCCTCTATTGCAGCGTTTCCTAAATGGCGGGTCACGACCCGATCCCGGTTACGAAAGCTAAATGCCAGGTCGCCTAAAAAAACTTTCTAAAGCTTAGGCGTTTCGTTTTTTTTTGTTTTTTTTTTCACGAAATACATGTAAATCTACTCATAATTTACTTGTATTTTTCTAAAATACAAGTAAATTGCGTTTAAGCGGGACTAATGAATAAATAATTTAATTAATAGAGACGAAAAACACGCTACGTCAGCGTCGCCATTTCACAGTTTCTTTGTTCGTGGTAAAGTAGCTCAATTAACCTCCCTACCGGCCAATGTGGATGAAATAGTGAAACCAAATTGCACTTCTTATCTATGTTATTCAATGGGTTTTAGAGCTTTGTATCCAGATTTATCTGGACGTCTATAGACGTCATGGCCAGTTGGGGGGGGGGGGGAGGCTACGCGGCGGCAACCGCGCCATCAGTCGTATCGTTTGGCGATCTGGCGTTCGTTTTACTCGCCCGCCATGTACTCACTCTGCTTGTTCAGCTTCAGTAAAGCATCGAGAGAGAGCGTATTTTTATTTTTTTTTTTTTTTTTTGTATTTACTGATTACGTGTACCTTGCCCGGTGGGTTCGGCTGAACAACCATAATTATAATAATTGCTTCTAAATAATTTATTTCATTCTTTCTTCATCTTGCTTACCATTACCCATTTAACGTTGGATAAATAGGTAATAAAACAAGAAACAAACAATGTACCGGTTACAAACTCTTCGATCAGCACCAATGAACAATCGAGTGACGTGCAGACGGGCATGAGTCCAAACCTTCCTTCAAACCTGAAGTTTCTAGTTAACAAACAACAGTATCGCACTTCTCATTAATAAATTACTTGGCTTTAGTTTAATTTCTTTATATTTTTGTAAGAGTAAATGCTTCTTTATTATAATTATAATAAATGAAAACTCTATGAACATTCAAATCTGTTTTATTTTACCTATTAGCCATAAAAATTTTACTGGGTCAAGAAGATAAAGTAATAAAATGGATAAAATGGCCATGGAAAAAAAAGTTTGGGAATCCTTGCTCTATTGGATTGGAATCTAGATCTTTCGAACCAAAGAGTACCGTAGATACCGACGGAGCTTCGAAGACCCGAAAGATGTGGAAACAAGTAAACATACTCCAGATATCCATTCTCTTAGTATGTTTACGTAACATACGTCATCTATGCAAGAATATATTTACTCCGGGTATGAAATGGTGAGGGAATGTTATGATATTCTAACCGATTGGTTGCTCTACCTGGGAATGGTTATGGATTGGGAAATTAGAATATTCTTTACATTTTTTGACGGCTTGTATATTGTATTCTTTGAGAAACACATAGTGGGAGAGACTATTCCATAACACAACAACAGTAGCAGCGTGAAAGAGGAAAAAATAAAATTAGTCTTTGAGTTTTGGGGTTATACAATGATGGTACCTTGGGTACCTCGTAGTTGCACGTGTTCAACAGGATTTAGAGGAGAGTAGAGGAATGATTTATGTTATTTCATATGAGCATTTGCTATGGAAATATTTATACAAAATATACATTGCAGAAATCGTACGTCAGTGTGAAACACCCTTTTAATAAACCCGCTTAGTTTTTATAATAGTACACATTAGCAGTAACGTAACATTCCATTTTATTAAATATGCACTGTTGATTGATGCATTCTATTCATCTTGGATTTATAGCAGTGTTTTTGAATTCTTATTAATTAAATTTTAATTATTTTCTTTATTCTTCTAGATGAATTCAAAAATGAATCTAGATGAGAGTGGGAATTGCAACAAAATAAAATCGGACCACTTCTTGCCCTGTGGTGGCGATATCGCCTATCAAACCCTCTTCCACCTTTCTGTTGACCACAGTGCAAGAAGTGCTTCGATTTTATTTTGTTTCAACTTCGCACGCTCAGCAAAGTGCACAGCTGATGCGTCCAATGGTATCAAGAGGGGATTGTCACAAGATGGACAAACAACGTTATCGAAGTATGAAGACTACCAACGATTTCAAATTCCTCTGGAATCTCTAAAAGACAGTCCCAGTATGGATGCCAAAGAATGAACATTCCTTGAAGCTGCAGAAAGAAACGAAAGGCCCACTATGGTGAGTTGTCTCCAACAACACAGTCCCATTAATGTTAACGGTACCAACACTCTTGGCCCCAGCGTCATCTAAATTGCCATCGAACAATGATAGTGAAATGTTAGCCAACGGCTATGCTAATACCCGACAACTAGAAGAGGAAAGTTCCGACTACTCATACAATATTTATTCAACTATTTTCACACTGCACTGCAATCAGGCGGAAAATCTTCAACTGTTCCTTACTGAAGGGGGCCATCATCGACAAACTTCATCATCTACATTGTGCATGTGAGCAATGCCAAGAAATCATGCATATAGATAAGATGCATGCATTCTTGGCATTGCACATATCTTTAACTAGTGAATAATCCCATCTTGACAGCATTTACGTTGTATTTAATTTATATCTATATTAATGTATGTCAGATTATGATTATATTGTAACGTGATTTTATAAAATTGATCAACGCAATTTTACACAGTTTATTTTAAAATATTTATTTCACATAAAATAATAGTGTAACTTTTATTTTAATTACATTTTCAATTAAAAGTTTAAAATATTAAATTTTGTTTTTAAAATTTTTAAATATACTTCATACACTTTTAAATTATTTATATCAAAACTATATAATATTTTCAGAAAATTAAATGAATTTATATGATCCCTCCCCTTATAATCTCAAACCACGGCCTAGTCCACACAGATGCAGATAAGGCAGAAGCCATACTTAAAAATCTTGAGGATCAGTGCAAACCTTCTTATAACAACATTGATTTCAATCATCTGTACAAAATCCACAGACAGGTTAGGCATGCACTAAACCTCCCGGACACCAGTGCTGATCATATTGCACCCGCATCACCTGTTGAATTATATGATATTATTAAAAAACTTAAGAACAATAAAGCTCCTGGACCAGACAGCATCTCAAACAGGGTGATCAAGCTGCTGCCTCGAAAAGCTATAGTGCATCTGACCAATATAATAAATGCAATCTTAAGACTTCACTATTTTCCTTCCACCTGGAAAATGGCTGATGTGATTCCTATACATAAGCCAGGCAAAGACCCACACTTACCGCAGAATTATCGTCCAATCAGTCTCATCTCCAATCTGGGTAAGGTCGCAGAGAAGGTCATCCTCTCACGACTCCAAACCTCAGTAAATGACCTAGACATCCTCCCTAAAGAACAGTTTGGATTTCGACAACACCATAGTACTACCCAGCAAATCCACAGAATTGTGGAATATATCACCACCAGCTACAACTGGCGCCAGTGCGCAGGTGCGGTATTCCTAGACCTATCTAAAGCATTTGACAAAATCTGGCATTTTGGACTCCTGCACAAACTTATCTCACTAAAAATGGTTCATCTAATCCGTTCATATCTTCAGAATAGATCAATGCAAGTTAAAATTAACGGTTCTACAACGTCCCAGCGCCATATCTTTGCTGGAGTGCCGCAGGGATCTCTACTGGCTCCATTGCTGTTTTCTGTATACATGTCAGACATCCCACACAATCCGATGACTTCCATTTTAGCACTGTATGCGGACGATACGGCAATACTAACCAGATCTCTCAGACCCCACTTCGTTACCAGAAAGCTTCAAGAAAATCTTCTAAAGCTGGAGGGTTGGTTCTCCAAGTGGAGATTGGAAGTCAATCCCCTGAAAAGCTCAGCGGTTCTCTTCTCAAAAAGGCCAATGTCTCCTGCTGGAGATGTGTTACTATTCAATACTAAAATTCCCTGGAAGAAAGAAACAAATTACCTGGGTGTGATTCTCGACAAAAAGCTATCTTTCAACCAACATATCAAGTCTGCATGTGCAAAAGCATCTAAAGCCATAGCTCAGATCTACCCGCTAATTAATAGAAATAGCAAACTCAGCAACAGAATCAAATTGCAGCTATACCAGATGTCGATTCGTCCTATAATCACCTATGCCTCTCCAGCCTGGAGCCACACCTCTAATACTAACATTATTAAGATACAGCGAGTGCAGAACAAGTGCTTGAGAATGATTTTGAACGCCCCGTGGTATGTTAGAAACAGCCAACTCCACAGAGACACAAATATTCCCTATATTCTCTCTTATCTACAATCCTTAGCTTCCAAATTTTTTCTAAAGACGTCCACACATCCCAACGATTTGGTTCAACAAGCTGCAGCATACGAGCCAACGGACATATTTAAATATAGAAGACCAAAAACTATATTAGCCTCCTATAGCGATACATAATCTCCATGCCCATTCAGGGCGAGCAAACTGCTCGTAAATTTTACCTTCACTGTAACCACGACAGATAGCGGGGAATATGAAAAGCATCTTTCTTCACCCCTAAAGACATAAATGTCAATTGTCAATTGTCAATTGAATTTAAATATTTCACATACTTTTGATGATTTCATCGAAATATGCTGTTACAATGATCAGTAACTTGCCAAATGCAGAAAGAAACGGATACCTCATCTTGAAGAATTTCTTCAGAATTATCGTAGCACAGAGATGATAAATTGCAGTTTCATTTATTATTTTTTTTTTATTTTGAAGTTGTGTAATTGCTGTTTTCCATTGATAGTGATATGTGTTGGATAACTATTATATTAAACGGGAAGTTACCAAGACTATACATTTTCTTTAAGAGTCTAATTATATATTAATCTTACTAATATGAGCTACAGTAATGACACATTCACTTGCATTAGCCAAAAGGGATAGCAGAATACTATACTCTGGCCTTGATAGAGTAATCGGCAGGCAGAATAGAGTAATAAATTTTCCTCAATTTCTGTTGCAATGACTCAATTTTGAATAAATTAAAACCAGCTCAACTTTTTTAGTTGAATGAAATGTCTCCATTAGAACGGAATGGAATAGACGCGCATGCGCACTATTCCATTCCATACAGACGCGCATGACTATATTTAGCTGATATACAACAGACACTAATATGAAAATAAATAACCTATTAATTTACTTCGTTGCTAAAATTTCGCTACCTTTGTAATCATATTTATCCTTCTCTGTTCATAGTTTGTATTCTATCCGCTGGTGTCTTCTTGCAATCTCCTTTCATCAGTATCACTATGAACTTTGAAGATATTTCATGGAGTTACACGTTTCCGTATTTTTGGTATCTTTTTCCCTAATAATTTTCGAACGAAAATATTTTAAGCGACATCATGGTATGAGTGATTTTCTGGGAACATTTTGGGTCTTAGCATGATATTTTCGTATGGAAAAATATTCAAGTTGGTTCAGCACTGCTGTTTCCATAACAACCTTACTGTATTCTACTGTATGCATGGGTTGATATGTACGAGATGCATTGTGAAGCAGCTCATTTTGCAGGTGGTAAGTGAGATGCATTAGATTAAATATTAAAATAGATCTATATTGTATGTAAGGTATTTTCATTTCCAGATAATGCAGTTGTAGAAATGGAAATATTAAGTGTTTTTACAGCATTTCTTCAACCAAAGAAGCAATTTGAAAGATTCTATGGTATAATGCTACTGAACCACGATTATTACAGTAAGCGGAATATACTCATATATATATGAGTATATTCACAGAGTCTTGATCATCTATCTACAGTCTATGGCATTCTGCTTTCGTTTTTTTTTTTTTTTTTTTTTTTTTTTGTCTGAAGTATCCTACTAAACATTCTGCACGATTGTCAAATTCTATACAATTCTATTTTATTAGAATGGTAAACAGTGTTCAGTTGGTTTTTTTAAAATTTCATAAGTTTATATTATACTACTGTGATTATTTCAGTCTTCCACGACGAGACAAAAGTCTATTAAGGGCAGCTATGACATTAACTATTAACTTTCAATTCATTTTTCAAAACGTTTTAGACTGCATTCGTGCTTTCGTATTTTGGAGATAAAAGTAATCATGAAGAGAAAATAATTACCTAAAATATCAACAGCTGAGTGACATACGGTCTTATCACCATGGCAACAACTCAGCACATAGCCACTTTTTTAATTCTTTTTTTCGGTTATGAATAGAACGGCTTACGCTTTCTCTCATTCATAATGTCTCCCTTTTAAAGATCTATGTTTGCCTTTTTTTTATTATGTCTTTTTTTAATATGTGTATAGAGAAAGATACTAGTGCTAACTACGTAATTTTAACCCTGCGAAGGTCGCACTCGAAAAAATTGCGGCATAGGTCGCGTGGATCTGAGCGATACATCCAGGGCTTTTTTTTTCAGCCGAAACGGTCTGGAATGCGTTCCAGTAAACTTTTCCGGACGGTTCCGGTTGAAAAAAAAGCCCTATATATATATATATATATTTATTTATTTTAAAATTTATATATATATATATATAAAAAACGTATTTTTTAAGTTGCTCTAACTGGCGCACTATTGTTTATGGCGTTCACGAGAGCCTGCACGTGTGTGCGTGCAGGCTCTCGTGAACACCAATATTGAATAACTGCAGTATGGCTATCTGGGATGTTATAACTTAAATTGCTGTTTAAGTGTTCAGGATTCAGGATGATTTCCCTGGATTCTACAATTTTTCTTTCGAACTCATCATCACAGCGAAAACTATTTTCTGATTTATCCCAGCAAACGTAGTGACTTTGGAGATCATCATTAGGTTTGTTTGAAAAACGAACATGACTGGACAACGCAATTGCACTTGATCTTTTATAGGAGATGTCTCTCTTATGCTCCTCTATACTGTTGTTCAATAGATTTGTTGGTTTGTCCAAAATAAGGGATATTGCAATCGCACCATAATATATATACACCTGGATATTTTAGGTTGTGATGAGTAGGTTTTGGATGGCTGATAAGAGAACGGATTTTTGGAAGTGTGGTGAAGAACGCCCTGATGTTTATTTTTTAAGAACCTTAGCCTATTTGTTAGAGACTGTGCTAATGTATGGGATGGAGATGCTACCTTTAAAATTATTACTAGTTTCTGTGGTGCACTGCCTAGGAGGATCCAGAAGAAATTTCTTAATCGTTTTTTTTTCGGAGAATCCATTTTGTTTAAAGATAAGAGAGAGGTGATTTATTTCTTTTTGGAGTTCATCTGGTTCATTCAAAAGAGAGCGCGCTCTGTGTCCTAAGGTAGGTATAGTTGCAAGCTTCTGTGGTGGGAAATGTTTGGGAATGAATGTGTAGATATCTATTGGTATGAGTAGGTTTCCTGTATATAGAGATTTTTAATCTTTCAGAGCATCGTGTAATCATTACATCCAGGAATGGTAAGGAATTCTTTTGTTCTAGATCAGCAGTACATTTTATATTAGGATGTTGGTTGTTAAGATGATGAAGAAAATCTATGAGAGATGTACGTCCGTGACTCCATCTAATGAAAATATCATCAACATAACGTTTCCAAAGTTTTGGTTTAAATGAGAAGGAAGATACGGCTTTCGTTTCAAAATCTTCTAGGAAAATGTTAGCTAGAACTGGGGACAATGGGTTGCCCATTGCCAGGCCTTGTTTTTGTTGGTAAATGGAGTCCCGATATCTAAAGTAACCAGAATGAATGCAATGTTTTAATAAAGCAAACATTTTTTTGATAATTTTTCCTTTAGTAATGTAAGTACTTCGTCTGTAGGAACATTAGTAAATAAAGAGATAATGTCAAAACTTGCTAAAATGTAATTTTCATTAATGGAAATATCTTTGATATGAGAAACAAAATCGGTGGTGTTTTTGATGAAAGATGAGGATTTATTGGAGAAATATTTGAGGTATTATTCTCATTAAAACTTTATAAGTTATCTCGGTTTAAGTCATTAAATCTTTTTTTTTAAATGTATCACAACAACCGAGTAGAGGTCCATGATTATATATATATATATATATATATATATATATATATATATATATATATATATATATATATATATATATATATATACATATATATATATATATGTGTGTGTGTGTGTGTGTGTGTGTGTGTGTGTGTGTGTGTGTGTGTGTGTGTAATTATTTTTTTTTTAACTTGGGGATATTGTATATTAGTGTTACCAAGTAATTTTATGAGTTTGGTTATTTTAACTCCTAATCCCAAGTATGCAAACAATTAAGTTTGCGCCTGAAACAAAGCAACACCAGGGCAACTCATTGTAAAGGTGGGTAAAGTTCTGATCACTGTTCTTAGTATTTTCCCATAATGTAAAGCACATCTCACTAGAAGATGTATACTGCAATGCATTATGGGTGGGATCACTACCCAGACCGGTTTCAACCTTTTTTGAAGTCTCCTCAGTGAGTAGATAGACCCTAAATATATATACCAATACCAAGGTTTTAGTAATACGGAGCCTTATCACCTTTACTTATAGAAGTTGCAACAACGTGTTTTTATTTTTAATAAATATTTCTGGAGGAAATATAGATATAATAAATTTTTTAACTTGGGGATATTACATCTATATCTCCTCCAGAGATTTTTATTAAAAATAAAAACACCTTGTTGCAACTTCTATAGGTAAAGGTGATAAGGCTCCGTATTAAACCGGTCTGGGTAATGGCGATGGGTCAATCCAATACCCTTGGAGGGTAATGGATGGCAATGCTGTAGCCAATGAAGTTTTAACTGAGGCTCGGCGCTATTGCTGTTACCCTCCTGCCATGATCAGAGCTTTAATTTAATAGCTCAATAACCTTATCCCTACACTGTCCTCTACAGATAACGGGGAAGATGAAAAGCATTCTTGCTTCGCCCCTTTAAGCCAGTCCTTATAAGGACTATAAGGTCTGGGTAATGAATCGACCATGAGATGCGGTGATTGATTCATTCAATCCAATACCCTTGGAGGGTAATGGATGGCAATGCTGTAGCTAATGAAGTTCTAACTGAGGCTCGGCCATTGCTGTTACCCTCCTGCCATGATCAGAGCTTTAATTGCTCAATACAGGACGATTATTCCGTAAATTTTTTAACATGATCGTAAAGATGAGCTGCTTATATTATGTTCTTTCTTCTTTATTATCTTTTCATCATATCCTCGGTAGATCTAAACTCGGCCATTGCAATAGCCACTAGATGTCTACATTATATTAGTGTGTACTAAGTTAAAACTTCAGGAAAGTATGCCTTCCATCTACTGCCAGTTAAGCTCGACAAAATTTATTAACCAAGTCTTCTAACTTTCCTTGTTTATAAAAATTCTTAGTGCAACCCACCCTTTAAATCTTCGTGGATTATTCTAGCATTCATTAGAAATTTGAATGATGAAACTTATAGCCATAATTCAATAGTGACTTGAATCACTCTTGAATTATGAAGGATATCTCTTCTTTCTTTAAGGCGAAGGCTATTTTATTACACCAACAATCTACAGAAGTTTATTAGTTGTCTTATCAATACAATTCCCGAAATTAAATTACTTTTGCGCTATAATATCGAAATGCTTATAGTCAGTAATCTCTTTTCAATCCTTGTCATTCAATTTAGAATTCGTCTGATCCTACTTTATTGCCAAATCGAATATACTTGCATTTCTCCGTGTTGAATTTTAAACCTCTCTTCCTTGCCCATTCCTTTAGTTTTTGAAGATTATTCAAAAGAGACTTCTGAGTCGTCTGCACAGTTTATTATTTACTCGAATGTTGTGGAGGAGTCTCGTCGGAAGTATTCCGACTCTTGTGTTCCTCAAAATTCAACAATTACGAGATTAATCAAACACTTTAGAAACTAGATTAGTTTCATACAAACAGCAAAATGGAAGACATTCCATTTTGACTGAGGCTGAAGTGAAAGTGACTGCGATACATGACGACTTGCAAGGTCACCTTCTAACAGTCTCAGAAAACGCTCTTCAGAAACATGTATGTAATCTCTCAGTACTTGGAGAGCCACCAAACAATTAAACCTTCGTCATTACCGTGTTCACTCGGTTCATGAATTGACACCACAGGATAAGAAAAAACGTGTTGTGTACTTTAGGTGGTTTCGATTATTTGCTAAAGAAAATAGAGTTCGATAACTGGGTAATGTTTTCTTCGGTGACGAATCGTGATTTCATCTAAGTGGATACGTCCGTAGCCAAATTAACACAATTTGGCCACCATAAATCCCTCATGTTTTCCATGAAACGCCCTTGAATTCTCTGAAAATCGGAATGTCTATGCAATATCAAGCCATCTCATTGTCGGACCCATTTTCTTTGAAGTGACATTTAATAGCTCACTGCAACAAGACATCATCACCTAATTCGTGGTTCTCCTTGAGATTGAAGAACGTGATTTGCTGCCTTTCAGCAGATTGTTGCCACTTGCCATACATCAAATGAAACAATGCAATTTTTGCAAGAGTGTTTTTCGTGACAAACTGGTGTCTAAAGGACTGTGGCCCCAAGGTCGCCGCCATATTTGTAACCTCCATATTTCTTCTTATGGGGTTACCTGAAAGGTAATGTGTATAAAATAATCCTCACTCAGTGATGAACTGAAGACGAACATTACTGAAGCAATCAGCGCAGTCAATAATTCCATACTTCGAAGAGTTGCCTCCAATTTGGTAAAAAGATCACGTGCCTTCGTTCAAGAACGAGGCGGCCATTTTGAACATTTGCTTTAGTAATGTTATTTATTTTTGCCTTTGTAAAGATACGGTTATAAGCTTTTTCCCTAGCAATTTAGTTCGGTAAAGCTTGTCACTAATATTAAAAAAATTCAAGTTTATATTATGTTGTGCGCGACTTTTTTTTTATCACCCTATATACGTGTACATTAGAAAACAGGTTAAATATATGCAAATAATACTCGTAACGAAAAACATATACTCATCCCAGACCCTCCCATTTTTAATCATATGTCCAGTAACTTGATCAATAGAGTTATATAAAGTGATTTAGTGGTGATGTAATATTGTTTGGAGAATTTCTTTTGTGTGAGGACCATTCCAAGAAGAAATCAATCAATAAATAATAAAAATAGGAATCATCACCTAATTCGTGATATTAATATTATTATTAATAATAAATTATAATATAGTAAATATATTATTTATTTATTATTACTTGTTTTTGGATAATATAGTTAGTTAACGTTTGTTACTAATTATGATCCTGCATAGTGTATTACGCATATCATATTTTGTGTGTTCATAAATCTAGATAGTTGTTTAGGAAATTATTTTTCAAAAATACTAGCGTATTTTATTCCCTAAAAGGAAGCCTGTTTTAGCCCAATCTAACTTTTGGAGACCAAAGGGTAGATACTCTCCACCAGTAGCCAATCGGAGATAACTGGCACAAACTCTCAGTGAGTTTATTTTTTATTAAATAAAAAATATCGTGTTTTGTCCAGTGGGTAGGTACTCACAAACTGACAAAATATACTAACCATGGGCGAATGTATATGTTAAGCCCTGTGGTGTGTGGGGGGTATGGGTGCCTGATTTCTTCGATACTCTTGACTTGCCTCTGCAACATGCTATTCAGTAGATCATTTGAGCGTATATAATGAGGTATCATATCATAGTCATACCAAAGGTCATATACTCTTGTATTCTTATTCTTAAGGTATTCTCGAGGCCATGGTTAGGTTTAACAGAAAGGATTCTAATTTGATAAAAGATGGTACAATTTGTTTGGTTTTATATTGTATGAGAATCGTATCTGATTTAATAATAAAGCAGCAATGTAGATTGTCTAACTATAATTATTTATATTATAGTTATAATAATTGTAAAATGGTGTATTTTTGAAACATTTATAAAAATCTAAATTCTTAAAATTCAGAAGTATTTTTTCAATATTTACTTCTAATATCAGATTTTTCTTTATATCATATATATAAAATATCAGAATTCTATATTTAACTTTAATTTTTTACAAACTTCATTGTTTTATTTATACAGTTGATCACAACTCGCTCTCATCTCCGATAACTACATCCATTCCCTTCCTTTAGTAATATTATAAATTGTATGTAAATAGGCAATCATTTTTTTAGACGGAATTTATAATTTTATTAATTGGTATAATTCAGGTAATGATATACTATATATAATTTCTCTTTGGATTCTATAATGAAATAAACAACTCCTTGACGAACGAATTCGGTTGTTTTATTTTTTTCAATCGATCACTGCGTCCTCTTACGTCCATATACCTGAAACAATAGCTTATTTTTACATGACCCTGTTCATGTTATGTTTCTCTTTTCTCTGAAAGCTTTGCTATGGCATTTCATCTCTCTTTTTTTTTTTTTTTTTCAGGTCGAAAAGTAATTTCCACACTAAATTCACAAGAATCTGAGATGTATTCATTCAAAAAGAAATAATAAAATGGGTTTTAAATAAGAGACACTTATTTGAATACATTTCGATTTGATGGAATTTGAATGACTGATGAGAAAAGTACGTGGTGAAACGCGTGGCGATGAAGCCAGATTGAAAGTTTAGTCGGTCGAACAGAGCACCCCTCCCAAATTCTTTTATATATCTTCCAAAGTATTCTTTCTTTAAGTTTCAAAGAACAAAATACTCCAGTAAGAATTATATAAGTATAAATTATTTAAATTAAAATAAATTTACAAGTAAAAGAATTAAATACTTCAAAGTAAATTATTTAAATTAAATAATTTATTTAAAGAATTTAAAGAAGAATTGTCATTTTTAAAACTACTTTAAGAATCACATAAGAAATGTGCACTAAATGACTTGGAAACAAAATAAATGTTAACTGTTTCTTACAGAACCTTAACTCCTGGCGATTGAATCTTCTGCTTGTGTGTCTCCATTTCGGGGTCATTTGTTGGGACGCTGTCAAAACTTTCTATTATACGATAAACAGCGATGTGCATAACGGTGACAGTTGCTCATCCATCACACTTGGATACGAATTCCAGTGATCGTCGACTGTCATCGCTTCCCTCCTTCACTTCTCTGTCTTGATGACGTTTTCATGGCGGAGACTCTTATCTCTTCGCTTCGAGTTTCTTATGTCTAATGACCGGCGAAAAGAATTTAACTGTTTTCTGAGGATAATGGAGTCACTTTTTTAAGTGGATTTCAGAGCACAGTTCCGGACAGATTCCAGTCACACACCTTGATGACCTGATGTCAGGCAGCTAAGATTATATCAGTTGCTCTTAAATGCTTGTTTTAATAGCTATTATGCGGTGTCCAATATGGTTAAAAATACGTTCCTTTATTTTTAAATTCTTTCCTCCTTTCTTTGCTATCAGCTAACGAAGGAAAGCACAAATATGTTATTGATTCTGAAAGCTATCAAATAATTCTTACTAACTGAAATAAATAAATAAATAAATGAATAAACTTTAATAATATGTTAAACACTTTATTTTGTTTTAAATAATGACGAAATATTTAGTAAATAAAAGTAAATCAACATAACACCAACTGTTTAGCACTATACATAAAATAGATATTGAACAAACAATGTACAATGAATAAAGAGGGATTAATAAAAGGAAAGAAGGTCAATCGATCGTGAGATGCGGTCGATTGGTTCATTAATGCCCTTGGGGGTGATGGATAGCGACGCAAAGCTGTACCAATGAAGTTTAACTGAGGTTCGGCTGTTGCTGCTACCCCTTTGGGTGAGGAGTTTTTGAGTTCGCTCTCTTAAGGTTTTTACCTTAAGGGAGCACTTTGAGTCTCCGGGGAAAGTGTTCTCCGGCACGGCCCGCTGAGGGGTACTTGCCGGTGAATTATTTTCCTCGGAATGTGAGCGGTTCTGCTCGGTACTCGAGTTTCACTGAGTAGAACCAACGCTGAGATTTGGACGGTCTTTCGCCCACGAATGAGTGGCCTAGAGATCGTCCGATATTTTTGAGATATCACCTTTACTTACACATTCGGTGATTGATTCATTAATGCCCTTGGGGGTGATGGATAGCAACGCAAAGCTGTACCAATGAAGTTTAACTGAGGTTCGGCTGTTGCTCTTACCCACTTGGGCGATGAGTTTTTGAGTTCGCTCTCTTAGGGTTTTTGCCTTAAGGGAGCACTTTGAGTCTCCGGGGAAGGTGTTCTCCGGCACGGCCCGCTGAGGGGCTTTGTCGGTGAATTATTTTCCTCGGAATTTGAGCGGTTCTGCTCAGTGGTCGGGGAGCCCGTCACTGAGTGGAACCAACGCTGAGATTAGGACGGTCTTTCGCCCACTATGGAGTGGCCTAGAGATCGTCCGTATTTTTGAGATTTCACCTTTACTTACATAGTCGGTGATTGATTCATTAATGCCCTTAGGGGGGTGATGGATAGCAACGCAAAGCTGTACCAATGAAGTTTAACTGAGGTTCGGCTGTTGCTGCTACCCCTTTGGGCGAGGAGTTTTTGAGTTCGCTCTCTTGGGGTTTTTGCCTTAAGGGAGCACTTCGAGTCTCCGGGGAGGGTGTTCTCCGGCACGGCCCGCTGAGGGGCTTTGTCGGTGAATTAGTTTCCTCGGAATTTGAGCGGTTCTGCTCAGTGGTCGGGGAGCCCGTCACTGAGTGGAACCAACGCTGAGATTAGGACGGTCTTTCGCCCACTATGGAGTGGCCTAGAGATCGTCCGTATTTTTGAGATTTCACCTTTACTTACATAGTCGGTGATTGATTCATTCAATCCAATACCCTTGGAGGGTAATGGATGGCAATGCTGTAGCCAAAGACGTTCTAACTGAGGCTCGGCTATTGCTGTTACCCTCCTGCCATGATCAGAGCTTTAATAGCTCAATAACACCTTATCCCTACACTGTCCTCTACAGATAACGGGGAAGATGAAAAGCATTCTTGCTTCGCCCCTTTAAGCCAGTCCTTATAAGGACTAATGAATCAATATTGAAACATTCATTCTTAATAATTGGTTTGGTTTCTATTAGCTCAGCATGAAGAGTTTCCAGCTCAGTCAGTATAGACTTTGGGCGGAGAGATCTGGGTTCGATTCCCGTCAATGAGATGAGGAACCTTTATCTGGTCTCTTTCGACTAAAGGTGAGTTAGCCGGTCTGATACTGCAAAAGAGGGTTTTTTTCACGAGGAAACTCGGGTTTTTCCGACCTCAAGAACAGGCAAATCGGCCCGTGAACACACGCAAGGATCTACAGTCAAAAACGACGTATTTAATCCCTCATTAGGAGGGCTCAATCAGTGCTAAGGGACGGTGGAGGAAAGGGGAAACCCCTCACACGAATAAATAAAAGCTCAACATGAGAAGGCGAAAAAAACTTCTCTAAGAGGAAACTTATAAATTAATATATAACTTATAATGTACTTAAACGATAAGTAAAATCAACAAAAGAAAGTCTTTGAGAGGTTTTGATTTCTTAATTAGTGCTTATTTGATGTTACTAACGGAGACAGATAAGAAATTGTAGAATCATAAATACCAGTAAGGGTATTTATTAATATTCAGAAATTAGAAGAATGCAGATTTGAAAACAATCTCCAAACAGAACAAAAGGTGTGTGTGTGTGTGTGTGTGAACGCATTTCTAGAGTTCTAAGTCCTATAAATATTGCGTGTACAAGCTGTATATATATATATAGCTTGGCTGGTTGTTTAAATGTACGTCTGTTTATACGTCAAAATGCAAAGAGATGCGATTATGCTTCAATGTTTCCATAGCAAGCTCCCAGTGAGTAATTTATGGTGCTTGATGTAGGAGTTCACATAGTCAAAAGCGAAAAATGGGATGACCTTGCATATTCATGTTCCAGTCAATGTCCGGAACTTCGCATTACCCTTCGTATCACCATACGATCACGTTCGGTGAGTATGATGGATCGTTCTACGGGTACCATTTCTTGCATTTGACTCCCTGCCCTTCCATCTCAGTATGGTATCACTGAATGTTGACCTGGTCTGATGTAATTTGTATACTTTCATCATGGCATCCTATCATAATTGTCCTTTAAAACTCCATCAGTTTGAAACTTAACTCTAAGTGTAATGGCTCCTTAACGCGGACATTTCACTTTATTTGAAATTTCTTAAATAAATTTTGACAGAACAGCCACACGTTGGTTCGCTTAATGTAACGAACCGGGGTGTTGACATGGCAGGATAATCGTTAAATTCCCGAATATTCAAAAAATTCTTAAAAGTTAAAGCAAATTTTGACAAAGCCACTTCACTTTAATCGTTGAATATAATGATACAGGGATTATAGCCTTCTCACCGACCCGAATCGCTAACAAAATTAAAATGAATTTTAATTAAAGTTAAAATTTATTTGTACTAAAGTTTAAGAAATCTTTCATTTTACAAGTTAGTAAATTCTTAGTAACTTGTAAAAAATTTTTAATAATTTTTATAAGTGGAACTATGTTTTAGGAAAATAAAAGAAACTCAAGATAGATAAGAAACTAAGAAAATAATTCAGAAATAATTAGAACATTTAATATAAGTATTCAAAAAATTACATCTCTACAGAATAACAGAAAATAAATTAAATTACATAAATATACTTGAAATTTTTTAAATTAAAATTTTAGGGTTTTTGATTTAATATTCACAAAATTAGACATAATGTTCTTAACGTCTAATTCCGCACATAAATCATTTTAAATAGCTATTAACGACAAACTAACAAGCATTTTTTGTGACATACTTGTTTTAAAGTAGGTTTAAATCAATTTCAACTTGGAAAAGGAACGTTCACCGCACGCTACACTAACAGGAAAGGTTAGGTATTCTTAAAGCAATTGAAAAGCTAGGAAAAGATAAATTATTGGACACAATAAAATTAAGAATATCGAAAGGGTATTGAATATTTAAATTATCCTTCCTAAAAATATCCAAGAAAGTACATAACTCGTCATATAGTTCTATTGCATTTACGTCTTTATTGTCACCGTCCTTCAAGAGAATCTCTAAATCGTCACAATTTTTTCGTAACATGTTTTATATCATATAAAACATATCATAATATGTTTTTAGTTGTTCAAAAGGTTCTATTAACGAACACATTGCATCGTCCAGAAGTGCCTAAAACACATTCACTCTAAATTTGTCTTCTGGTGATTGTGGCGTTTCGTCATGATGCTCGTAGTCAAACTGTCATGTATTCTTTCGTCGTCGAACTTCCGTACCAGTTTTAAATTCTTGTTCTCCATCTACCTCTTCACTCAGTTCTTTTGCTGTTTTTAGAACTTCTTTAAAATTTGTATCTGATCGATACTCTTGTAAGAATATTTTTAAGTTTTCGATAGATTGTAAAGCAAGTGTAATGTTCATATTTTTGTTTTGAAGCATTTTACTCACAGGTTTATTATGTTAAGTAATCATGCCAAGTTATAGAGAGCAAATAAATTTGTAGTCCTTTATTTCAGGACATAATCTTTATTCTTCATGCTGAGTTTTTTTATTAAAATTTCAAAAAGTGCATCGTAAATTTCTCCTAACTGATATCGTAGAGGGCGGATTGCATTAATTTTACTTTCCCATAGCGTTTTTGATGGCTGTTTCAATGTTAAAATTTTTGTAAGAGAACGAAAAGAAATTGTATATTTCTTGAATAATTGCAAAGAAACTAATTGTATCTGCATTCACTTTGGCTGCATCGTTAATGATTACATTTAGAGTATGAGCAGCACATGGCACGAAAGCTCGAGGATTTTTGATCAAAAGGAAATTTTGGAGCCCATATTTTTTTCCCTTTCATATTTATCGCATTTTCATACCCTTGACCTCGCATGTCTTCAATGGGAATGTTCCATTTTTCCAGTTGTTCCATTATTGTTGCACATAAACCAATTCCTTTGGAATCTGATATATCTGAAAAACCTAAAACGTTTTCTCTGATCTTGACAATTCCATTGTCACAGGAAACAAAGCGAATAATAATGGTCATTTGTTCTGTTTTGCTTGCATCAGGTGTGCAGTCTAAAATTATGGAATAATATTTAGATTTTAGAATTGATAATAAAATCGTATCCCTGATTGCGTTACTTAAAGTTTCCAATAGTTCATTTTGTCTCTCTTTACTCAAATAGTGTACACTATTATTTCGATGTAGGGTCCTTTCAACATGATTTTTCCATAACGGGATCAAACTTCGCAAACAGTTCGACTAATTTAAAAAAAAAAAACTGCCGTTATTCCTTTCATATAATTTATCAGATGATCGCAAAAAGCTAAATTTTGGCTACCAAGGAATTTTATAATTTCAATCGAGCGTTCTGAAACACTCGTCCAATGTTTCTTTTCCATTTCATACATGCTTTGAATCTGGCAATCAATAGTAGTTTTGATTATTAAATTTTTATCAAGTTCCTTCCATTTTAAGAAATTTTTCATATGAATTAAACTAGTCTCATGTCTATGCAAAGTTGTACTTACATTTCTCCAATCGTCATAACCTTCTGCAAGACTACTTGATTCAGTAGGTGCAAAACGTTTGCAACAAAAGCAAAAAACAGAATTTAAAGTTTCGGAATGAATGAGCCATGTTCTTGGCATGAGCTCCCCGTTTTCCATTTTTCTATTATAATACGTGTCGCCAAATTTACGACCATATGTATCTCTGGGATATATTATATTTTTCTTTTGAACAGGCCCCATTTCAATTAAAACAACTCGTAATTTTTGATCAATTTCATCAATTCCCCATTCACCTGGATCTTCTAAATTTACAGAGACTAACAATGTGTTAGTTTCGTAGTCAACTACAACTAAATCTTCTCCTAACTGTTTTTCACTTAAAACATGCGTCTTGTTATCTTGTTCAATAGTTGCAATAGTACTTTCATGCAAACTGGATGATGTGCACGGTTCGTCAACTCTGATTTTTGATGTATCGAGTAGGTTACAATCTGCATCAGAATATTTTAATATTTTAACAAATTTTTAAGAGCCCCAGTTTGTTTTTTAATAACTGCTTCTTTCGCAGCATGACTCTTACGATTTTGTGCACCGGATAACTTTTTTTAATTTTTGATTCCATTTCTATTTTATACCCACAAGAAATTATTACACAACACGACACAGAGACGAAACAATAGTCCGCACTGCGCTACTTCGCCCTAGGCTACTGAGATGCGTACCATATGACTGGCTAACTAGGAACAAATATTTTATACGAAAATTCGTTTCTGCGCATAAAACCGTTCATCGTTTCATTTTAGATAGACTGCAGTAGACACATCAATCTGCAAGCAAGTTTAGCCAGCACTCGCTGCAAAATTGTAAACAGCCGGCTGATCAAAGAGGCGGTAATATACAATTTTTTTTTTAAATTTTCCTTACTTAATTATTTTAATATTGATCATTCTAAGAATTTTTTGTTTTTATGATAAAAATTTTGTTTCTTAAAAATGAACTTATGAACCGTGACCCGGTGGCGGCGCCCGCGTGCATCGCATATCCGTTTCCGTCGGCCCTGACTGTACTGCAGATGCCTTAGATTCTGAGGCGAAAATTTATTTTACATCTATTCAAATGTTTTTCACCAAAGTTTAAGTTTTCAGTTTTTACTCTCAATAAGCATGTCAGCTTACATATCTATTATGAAAGAAAGGGACCATCTTTTACCTCAGTCAAGTTCAAATCATATTCTCTACATACCCCGCCTCCTTTTTTTCTCTTATACAATACGCTATTAAAATCAATAAATGAACTAATAAAGTTTTGTCTAATACTTTAATCTCCACTGTTTTTGTAAACCTACCGAATAATCAATAACCTATTCTATTAAAGAATATATTATTACTCGCAGTAGCTTCCTTTTCCACATTTCTTATAACAAACTTATTTCAAATTATTAGAGGTGTTTTTTTTTTTAAAAATCTATTATTAATTATAATGAAGAGCCAAAGGCTTGCACTACCCTCAAGGGTCAGTTGCTGCTCTATCCAGGTATTTGCTTATGCTTGGAATCGCCGAACTTTATATATTTCTATATTCGGCATGAAACTCTGAGTTTCTTATTCGGCTAAGAAACAATATGGGATGCAATATCCCTTAACTTAAATAAATTCTATTATTTGTTAAAATTTAGAGGAAATTATTATTTCAATAATCCTATATTATTTTAAATAAAAATTCTAGCCAATATTTAGGCACATAATAATATTCAGCTATAGGGAATTTGGAATTTGTACTACACGTGCGAAATTTTTTACTATCTACAATTTTAAAAAGTAACCATAATTAACTATTCATTGCGAGATTATGATGTGAGTTCATCATGAAAGAATAGATCTAAATTTGTCATGACTGCAGGGTGTTTTGGGGTGCACATCACTGACAGCCACTCCACCAAACAACAAGTCCTCAAAATCACAGGGCACATCATCGTAGGATACAGCTGATGGAGGTACACAGGTGTGGTTCCGTTGAATGCTTTAGCAACATCTAGGAACATCGTGTCCGTGTGCGACTTCCAGCGCTGTGCCTCCTATGGTCGAGTCGAATTCTCTTCCAACTTTCCACCGAATCTGGTCCTTGTCATTATGACATAATTCAACAAATACAAACTCCAAGGGAAGCTACGGCGTATCAGCCAGTCCGAAAGAAAATCACAGCAGGCTCCCTGCTATCACTCCTGCTTTTCACCATTAATGTGGCTAACATCGTATACGCCGTCGCTGTCCCAACAGCCCTCTTTGTAGAAGGCACTGCAATTATGACGCAATCGCTCTCTCTGACCTAGACCGTCCTCTGAAAACTTGTGGAGAATCTGATGACTCAATCCGACACACATTTTAATGTTTGTTAAATTAGGTGACGTATGTATGAAGCAATCTAATACGAAGTGTAAATTGGAATAAATAAACTAAACGTCTTTGATTTCTTTCTCCCCTGTTTAATGGTAGTGTAATATTCAAAATTTCTTTTAATACTCTATCGTAAAATGTAGCTTACTGTTATAATTCAATTCCTTTGACTCCACAAAGAACATAACATTTACGTTAATAAATCATTATATAAATTTTTATAGTTGTTATTAACGTAGTTTATAAATTTATGTTATGGCATAACTACGGCAATATTTCGTAATGGCAACAAGTTAAACGTTTTCTAGTTCAAAGGATCTGCTGAATTTGGCAAAATATTAACTTAAATAGACTGAATCTGTAGAATAGATTTATCTGAAAGCAATTTTTTCAAACAACGAACGAACACTAGGAGAAAATAAATCAAGATTGCCTCTTAGGTTTTTTTTTCTTCCTTTCCTTTTAAAGGATAAAGAATAGCAGCACAACTTGAAAAAAAAATTCTACAATGGGGTGAGTGTCCTGTTTGTTTATTTGTTTACGCCTGTGTTTCCTTGTTAGAAAACCTTTTTTTCATTTAATCCTAAAGTGAATTTTTGTGAGTGCGAGATATAAAATGCGTCTCTTATGAAATCGTTTTGATTGGATATTTTGTAGATGATTATATTTTTTTATGTTATTTTAAATTAAGCAATATTTGTTTTGCTTTACAAGTTTGTCGTCTTACTTATCCGACTAAGATAAGTGAATATGAGATTTATTTTAAGGTTTGGGTAAAGAAGTACTCTTAAATTAAATATATTGGAAAGCAACCAGAAATACTAAAATAATACTCGTGGCATGAAACTAACCGTTCATTTGCGGGTGAAATCAGAGAAAGTTTCAATAGCCCGTTTCAAATTGGTTGGTCCTATTTAATGAAGGTTAGTGAAATCAGGCTAGTGAAACCTTTAAGAAAATTATAGGTATTATTTCTGATAAAACTCCCATGTTACTCCTCTAAAATAAACTATTATTTGGGAGGGGGGGAAGAAGAGGGATTTAAGGGAAAAAGCCCTGAATTTTCCCTTAAATCTCTCCTCTTCCCCCTCCCCCCCAAAAAAATGATTTCTATCTTCTCTCACAACCCCCCAAAATGCTCTCTACCCACCCTTAATAATAATAATAATAATAATATTTATACATATATTAAAAAAACCCAGGTTTTTTCAAATAATTCCCCCACATTACTTTCCACCCCCCTCCCCCAAATAAAAAACAAACCCTTCCTTTAAAGGCTTAAAAACGTATGAAGGCGCACGCCGGATTAAGGAGACAGAAAACAACATCCAAAAAAGTTTGTCCAAAATTTCTCTTATTTTTTATTCTTCATATATTAGTTTTATAACACTTCAGTAATGCCCTAGAATTTTGGGTAAAGAGCCAATGACATTGTAAAAAAAAAGGGCACTCCTAAACGAAAGTAGGCTATATTAGCCGCTAAAATAATGCTTTATGAAAATGTCTAATAAAAGACAAATATACGGACGAATGGTCAGCGAT
Source organism: Typopeltis vanoorti (assembly GCF_054136105.1). NCBI lineage: Eukaryota > Metazoa > Arthropoda > Arachnida > Uropygi > Thelyphonidae > Typopeltis > Typopeltis vanoorti. The sequence continues at coordinate 45,340,535 of NC_143561.1, read as the reverse complement.
CATGTCTTTCAAGTTATGCAAGATAAGACATTTTCGATGGCGACGATTGTATTCTCATAAGATCTCTGGTCAAACTTTCGAAACTTTCAAAGCTTCTACGTGTATTTATTATTGAAATAAGGTTGGATCTTGAATATCACCTATTTTTATTTGTTTTTATATATATTATTTGTTAATTTTCACAAACTATGAAAGGCATTCTCAGAACAAGAATAATTGTTAAAGAAATTGAAAATTGATGTCACCGCGGACAAATAAACGAAGATGAGAATCTCCAGAGAGCAAAGCGGTGATATTTGTCACTCACATCCCATCAGTAGCCAAGTACTTAGGGGGGGGGAATCCAATCTAGATAAAGACCTTCATGACCCATGTCAGTTGCAATTGTCCAAACAGTAACAAAGCAATAGGACAACTGCACTTACTATTTAACCAATGATACAACCAGCTAAGAAGGGAACTCAAGATGATTCCATACAAGCTGATCAGACCAGTTATTATGCACCACTCACCTACTTAGAATCATACAGAAGATTCAAATGTCACCAAAGCCCATACCATCCAAAATCGATGTTTAGGAATGGCATTCAATGCACTATTCCTAAACAGAGGCATTGTAGTGGTTCGCAGTGGCATTGTTATGGCCATGTAGTGGTTCGCAGTGAGGTTACTTGTTAATACATCGCTTTGGTTTGCCAAAAAGCATATACTCTTCATAAAAATAATGTAATTCATTTGTTTATTTATTTAAAATTAAGACGACTAAGACCTAATTTAGATAAATTATGTAGTAGCTGAATATTGTACTTGCATATCTCGTTCTTTTCCATATATACTCCGTTTATCAATGTGTTGGTTTTGTTAATGCGTATCAATAAGTGCTGTTTATTCAAAGGCAAGCAGTAAACTTTTCTGTCTGCTTCATCTATTCTATTAAGTAGTTTTCAATAAATGCAATGTTTAACAATGAACTTTTAGATTTTCTCATTTTAAGTATTTGATTACTTTCAGGATGTCGATGCATTACTGAATTCAACAGAAACATCTCTGAAGAATTTTCACAGAAAAACAGATGAATTCTTCTAAAATAGCTCCAAAAATAAGTGATGATCGCACTTCACTTGACGAACTGTTTCATCACCAAGTACTACACTTTCTGTAGCGAAACCAAATCATCTCCTCCCTTATAGTCCTGTTTACAAAAGTGTAATTCAAGAGTCTCCGGCCATCCTTAATCCCAAACGCAACTGACGCAAGTTAAATCTTGTGAGCACTTAATTATTTCACGTACAACTCCTGTAGATCAAGACTCAGAAACTGAAAAACATTTTTGGGAAATGAAAAGCCTAATAGCCTCGTAGAGGGATATACTTTTGGTGCTTTTTTTCCGAAATTAATTCTTGAAACTGCAGATGCAACACACACAGATCTTTGAAATCTCCGCAGTTAAATGCCAGTGGGAAAAAAATAGTCACCAACTGTGGATGAAAAGATGAAAAAATCTTCAGAATGAAGAGCTTCCTTAGGATGTAAATGTGTTTTAAAAAATGTATTCATTTGTATGTCAATGTTTTAAATTTTGTAACATAATTTAAATGTTATATTGTTTATTTTCTAAGATTTATTCTTTATAAAACAGATGATGTTATGTCTGTTTTGTTTGCTAATTCCATGTATAAAGATTATTTCAGATTAAAATGAATAACCGAATCAAAAATAATAGTAGACACATCAGCTCTCTTGTTAATATATTCCAGTGGGCATTTTGATCTGAATAACGAGTATTTGATAAATGACGAATCTTGTGGTTTCAACAAATATCAATTATTTTTATAAAAGTAGACAATTTTTCCAAAAATAAGTTTTAAAAAATATTTATTTAAATTTTATTCACAGTTTTTTTAGGCTAAATGGACGAAGCAAGATTGCTTTTCATATTACCCGTTATCTGTAGAAGAAATTGTATGGAAGGGTGTTATTGAGCTATAAGCTCTGGTCATGGTGGAGACGGCAATAGCCGAGCCTCAGTTAAAACTTCATTGGCTACAGCACTGCAACCTGTTACCCTCTGGAATCTCATTCACCTCATCCCTGTTGTTGTATACTTGTATATATATATATAAATATTAGTGAATTTATGCAATAAAAAACATGGTGTTAGATGCAGTACTGTATGTATTTTATATTAATATAATATTATAAATAAAATATTCATTCCTGAGATATATAATATTTACAGGGTGTTCGGGATAAATTTGACAGTTTCGTAAGGAAAAAGAAAATCTTCTTTGTATCTATTAAATTTAATGAATTGACAAAAAAACATTACAGGCAGAGTTAATTACAATACTATCAACAAGATTTACTCAAAATAACCACCATTAGCATCGATCACAGCTTCAATTCTGCTTCGGAACCTCGAACAAGCTGATGCTACAGTCTCCCTGGGAAGGGCCGCAAAAACTGTTTTAATTTTATCCATTAACTGGGCTTTTGTATTACTGGAAGTGCGATTGGTGTCTTTTTCAACTGCGCCCCATACAAAATAATCCATGGGGTTAAGGTCTGGGGAGTTTGGAGGCCAAACATTTGGACTGGTGAAGTCGTAGAAATTTTCAGACAACCATTTTTGACTTTTCCCAGAGGTGTGGCAAGGGGCCGAATCCTGCTGCCATACATACGGCCTACCATTGGCTACCCTTGTTATCCAGGGCTTGACTACAGTTAGCAACTCCACGAACAAAGCCCGAATTCCAATGCCAGGGTTCTTCAACACCTGTTCCTGCAGATTTGCGAGGAATTCTGCTGTACGAACGCAATCAGATCGTCTGCTAGGGATCTTTCTTCTTGCTACATCCTCGTAGTCACCATTGCAAGTCTCTAGTTCATGCCTGATTGTTTTTACTGTATTCAGGGAGCATTGGGCAGCAGTCGTAATATCCTTATTTTGATGGCGGGCACGAATCATCATGATACAAGTTATTCTCTTCCATGATTCAGGTGGGTTCCAGCTATCCATCCTTTCTGACATCTTGTATATGAATGAAGAAGGGTCCAAACTTTTAAATGAAGAGAAGTGTGTGTTAATACATGTAACTTACGGAAAATTATAATTAATTATAAATATGTCAAATTTATCCCGAACACCCTGTATATTGTACTACACGTGTTGTTTATTTAGACACATTGGCATAATGTTAAAACACTTAACAAAACAAACAACGAAAAAAGAACATTTTTTAAAAAAAACATTTGCGATGTTTTAAGATTTGCAATAATCAATGCCTTAAAATACTGTTGTCAACTTACTGAGTATTAAAGAATTGTGTTGAGATCAGTATTTTAAGGCATTGATTATTGCAGATCTGAAAGCTTTGAATATTTGAATATACTGCAAAGTTTATCAAAGAAGTAGAAGGAATGGAATGTGCTGTCAGTGGGCAAAAAGACCAGAAAGACAACCGGCTACTGAATTACAAAGGGTGGAATGCAGATCATAAGATGGTCATTTTCTCATTCGATCTCCTCCTTTCCAGAGATGCTCGAAATGTCAAAAACGATCGCAAAGGTTTCTCTTAACATTACGAAGGCAATGGTCCAGAAGTACATGATATAGGAAAGCGATCTGTTGAACATGCATTGGTATTGGAGTTAATCAATGTCTCTCCACCAACTGGTGGTCATTGATTATATGGTGGGTGTCCATTTGGTGTAGAAGTTTACTGTTAATAACTTTTTCCATTATTTTATAGGACCAACGTGGAACAATGGACTGAATATTTGTTGAAGGCAGACTTTTTTTGTGAATGAGTTGAATCTAAGCTACCTTCAATGTAGATGCCCACTGAATCTAAAGTAGCTTACTAATGATGTTATATAAATATGTCATACGTAAAAAAAAAAAAATTGAGGTAGATTGTGCCAAGTACTGAAGAAGCATGAGGTTGGCATCACTTTGGATGCAGCTTGATATTTGTATGGTATACTGCACTAATTTCAGAGTGGAATTCATATTTTTAAAACAATAATAAATGACCTTTTAAACTGCAGCTGATTTCCTGCCTGTTTCCTCAGTGTACTCGGCTTGTTTTGTTTACATACGAGATGCTTTTGATCAGGTGAAGCAAGTCTGCCATTCAAGTAGATTATCGAAATAATTAGTTACGCAATGCGACCTATAGCATTCCTTAACCGGTTTCCGATATTTTACCTTTCTTCTCTCTGCTTCTTTTATGCCATATATTACATGCCATCAGCATGTAAAATTCTTAAATTTTTTCGAAGGATTTTTATATTCTCATAAGTGTTAATAGTACGCTAGTTCTCTCTTCGATCCATAGATGGCGGTCACGTTTTTATTCAAAGAGAACTTCTTTACACATATTAATTTAAAATAATCAAATTGATTATTGATGATTTAATCGGTGTTTGATTTTTTCAAAATAAATTTAACATAAGCAATTTTTCCCGTGAAGTTGCAATGCTTTGTTTCGCCCATATAAGCATAATATATTCTTTAAAATAATTTATTATCCAAATGTCTCTATGTAGACGATGAATTATGGACATGTCAAAGTAAAGGAGATATTCTACTTCACAGTTCGGATATCGAAAAGTGCATTCCATCAATTGAGAGAATGTTCTTGTCGCGCTGACTCCAAAATGTCATAATTCTTCTGCGACTGTCAGTTTATTCTCAACCTGCTGTAGGACACAACGTCATACAATACTTACATGGAAAATCCGGATGACGATTTTAAGTTACATAAATTTATAAAGCCAATTTGTACGCCACATTCACAGTTATCCCTTACATGATTTATAAATCATTATTTTAGTAACTATTATTAAGTAATGATATCGAATTTTTGCATCAAAAAATCAAGTTCCTCCCCTAAGATGGGTGTTTGATAGTGGACAATTCTTGTGTCTTCATGGGAGAGTAACGAATTGCATCAAACATATCACGATTCCAGGAACGTCCTGTTGTGATGAAACTATTGACAAAATACGGCCAAGTTCAGAAATTCCTTTGATAGGAACCCACCAAGCTGTAGTGGAAGACGATTGTCCTCACCAGATGATAATATCAACCATAACGTGAAGATTAAGAAAGAATATTTCGTTCATATAAAACGCTTACTAAGAAAAAGATATTTGACGTTTTCCTAATGTCCACAATTCGTGATAACTCTCACCTACTAGAACCCTAATCTTCATATGGCGACAAACTTTTAACTTGAAAAATCCAATAAGCAACAATAACTATTTGCGAAATCTGTTCTGGGTTTCGGAGAAAAAAAATCAAATTAAGTCGAATGATAAAACTGCAACATAAGCGGGATTTTCATTAGACTTTTCTTCCTCTTCAGTGGTTTGATAAATCACACATATACACTTTCTGTCCAAAAAGAAACCGATCTTTTCAAAAATAGAAGAAACTATTGGCGTTACCTGTTGTATCTTTTTGTTGTCGAAAGAGGCAACCTTTCTTAGGGTTGTGTCAACTGTTTATGACATTTGTTTCATTAGAAGCCGAGTTATAATGCCAATAGTGACAGTGTGTTTTGACGAACGGTCGGAAAATGAGTTTCAAACAGAGGGCTGCGATTGACTTTTGTGTTAAACTTGGTAAATTTGATGCATTTCGGTAAACGTTTTACCAAAATGCATCAAATGCTTCAAAAAGCATACGGTGATGAATGCTTATCCCGTACTCATGTTTACTAGTGGTTTAAGCGATTTCAAAGTGGTTGTGAGACGCTTGAGGACGACGAAAACCCGGGCCGTCCAAAAACTGGACTGAGCGAAGTTAATATCCAAAAAGTGCGTGATTTCATCAAAGAAAACCCGAAATCATCCGTTAGATGGATTAAAGATTAATTGGGGATTTCAAAATCAATGCACAACATTTTGATCATGAGTTTGGCCTTCGTAAATTAAATTCCCGATTTGCTCCCCACAAGCTGACCGACGACCAAAAAATGTAATCGAATTGAATACTGCAAGGACCTCATTAAAACCGCTTATAAGGATTCAGACTTCCTTGAAATGATCATTACTGGTGACGAAACGTGGTTTGAGTATGAGCCCGAAACCAAGCGTCAGAGTGCTGAGTGGACACCACCAGAAGAGGGGCATTAAAAAAAAAGTCGCTTGGAGAAGTCAAAAGTAAAGACAATGCTGATTTATTTCTACTATTCCAAGGGCAATATCCACAAAGAATTCGTTCCGCCTGGCCAAGCGGTCAATGGTGAGTTTAATCTCGAAGTTTTGAAGCGATTAATAGTGAGAATTCGTCGCGTACCGCATAAATATGGTGACGACCGACCGTTCGTCAAAACACACTGTCACTCTTGGCACAATAACTCGGCTTCTAATGAAACAAATATCATAAACAGTTGAGACAACACTAATGAAGGTTGCCGCTTTCTACAACAAAAAGATACAACAGGTGGCGCCACTTGTTTCTTCTATTTTCGAAAAGTTCGGTTTCCTTTTGGGCAGAGGATGTATATATGGCTATAACGTATATTCCGGCGTATAAATCGACTTTTCAGCATTGAAAAAAGTACTAAATTTTTTAGGTCGACTTATACGCTGGGTCAAAAATTGATTGCTTTCCAAGAAAAAACTAGTACGTATCATACTCTGTTAAATTTATTAGCATATACAAAAAGGGTAAATAAGTAAAAATATTTCAACTTATATCAAATTTATTTACAGAAAAAAATAATTAAATGTTATATAGTTATTTATATACAAAAGAAAATAGGTAGGTAACTATACAATTAAAATTTAATCTTCACTGTCTGAATGTATGAAAAGTTCATTGTACTCTGGTTCTGTAATTTCCTCCGGTATATCGTCATATAAATTGTATTCGTTTCCTCCATCAGATTTAGCGTCAATTTCGTCATCATTGTAAACAAAATCATATTCCGAGCGAACTAATTTGTTGGATATACACATTTTTTAAAAGATTTTATTACTGTATCTGGTTTTATTTCATCCCATGCTTTCGCTACCCATTCACACATAGTTACCAAAGACGCATTTGTCCTCCTTTCGTGTAACTTTTCTCTCCTTCTTGCATCCACGCATTCCACTGTTTTCGTAAACTGTCTTTAAATGGCTTGTTTATAAAAACATCCAATGATTGCATTAGTGAAGTTATCCCACTTTGAATCACTGCCATATTGGTATTATTCTCTCTTAATAAAGATGTTATGCTCTCCGTTAAATGGGATTTGAACATGTCCCACACTAAAAGTCTGTTTGGATTTTTCAGTGCACCTTGTCGTGTATTCCAAATATTTTTTATCCACAACTTAACTTAACATACTTCGTCTATCCAACCATTCTCATGAACATGGACAAAAACTTTTCATGGGATTTTGATCTTTGGCATTGTTTTTCTTTTAAAAATTATCATAGGTTTTAATTTAGTATCATCAGCCATACAAGGAAGTATAACTGTAAAACGGCTTTTTTCATGTCCAGTTGTTTTTACAGAAATAGTTTTACTTATTATTTAACATATTAAAAGAAAGACAAATACCAAATAATATCCTAAAAGCTGTCACAAGTATATATGAAAATAATCAAATACAAATAAGATTAATCATGAGCTATCATATACAAGAGAGATAAACCAAGGGGTCCGACAGGGATGTCCCCTCTCAGCAACTCTTTTTAATATCTACTTAAATGAAATAATAATAAAATGGAGTAAAAATTTACATCAAGGAATTAAACTTTCACCTACAGTTAACTTAAACACTCTCCTCTTTGCAGACGACCAAATAATAATTACAAATTCTGAAGATAACTTACAGAAAGCTATTTTAAATCTAAATGAGATATTCAAAGATTATGGTATGATAATATCAACGGAAAAATCAAAAACTATGGCCTTTAAAGGACAAGATCCAGCAAGAACTAAAATAGTATTACATAACAAGATCATAGAACAGGTGAATTCATTTAACTACCTAGGATGTATGATCACTTATGAAAATGAAAAAGATATAAACATAAAAATTGCAAAATATTTAAAAATAACAGGAGTAATTAACTCTATATTTAAACCAAACCTAGTTCAAAAACAAACCAGGCTAAAAGTATACAATACATTAGCCCTACCGGTCTTAATGTATGGAAGCGAAATCTGGACAATAAAACAAAAAGACAAACAAAGATTAATAACAGCAGAAATGAAGTTTATGAGAAAAACTGCAAAGTATACCCTATTTGATCACAAAAGAAACGAAGATATTATGAAAGAACTAAACCAAGAACCAGTAATAGAAAAAATTAAAAAATATAAACATAAATGGATGGAACACGTTCAAAGAATGAAAACAGAAAGATTACCAAAACAAGCCTTAAAGTACAAGCCATTAGGAAAAAGAAAACCAGGACGTCTTCTTAAACGATTCAACGATGACTTCTAAGGCCGGAACAGGCCATACTAGGCCTAAATCCTTAATACGTATGATGATGATGATGAGTTTTTCTTCCTTTCAATTCTACTGTTTTATTCCCGATCATGTCAAACATAACTGGAGTTTCATCCATATTTCGGATTTGAGACAATAAATAATTTTTTTTGCTTTCTTTTAGCAATTATAAATCTTTGAAATCTTAATAACTTATCATCCAAATCCTTTGGCAGCTTCTGTGCGATTTTCGTTTTCAGGCGAAGCACTAAATTTTTCCTTTCCATAATCCGGCTACACCAACTCACTGTAGCTTTGAAGTTTTCGCTGTCCTCTTTGTTTGCTTTGCGCCACTTCAAAGCAAATAAACGAATATTATTTCTCGTTATAATGAGTGCATTTTGGCGATATTCTGGAACCCAATCCGTAACATTATTTTCCAGAATAAGCCACTTACAAATTCCTTTCCGTAATGCGCATTTATTTTTTGGCATTTTCATTATTAAAGTTTCATTTTTTTCTCCAATCGCGAACTAGTTTTTCGTTTACTCCGCGAACTGACGTGCAGCAACACAGTCAGTATTTTCTTTTGCAAATTTAATCACTTTGCACTTAAAACTCGCGTCGTATTTCATTCTTTTAAAATGAGCCATTGCACTTTAGTTCACTATTGGTCAACTGGTCAATACGAAATAAAATTTCTTTTGTCAACTAGGTATTTTATATCTTTTGCTAAAACAAAGAATGGAAGGACTAAAAAGGAAGTTATGATCCTAGTGGTTGACGCCTGTATAAAACGTTTACTTAAAAACTGTCATAATTTTTATTTTTAAAGAAATTTTTCGAGTCGACTTATACGACGAGTATACTATAAAAAACTCAAAAAATTCCAATATGGACTTATACGCCAGGTCGACTTGTACCCCGGAATATACGGTAATTAGATAACTAATTTTTTCTCTCAACTTGGCATTTTGTCTAGAAGGAATGCTACGTCGCTGTGATCCAGGGTATTCTGCCTTAAACTTGTCAATCCTAATAGCTGGATTAATCGAGAATTCCTAAGAAGCGTAATCACCACTGAAAAGCCTACATTACATTACAGCAGGCTAGAAACCCTTAATGTGTTTTCTTTATTGATGCCATACACAAGACATTTATGTTACTGTTACTATATATTTATTTATTCGAAATATATATATATATGTAATAAATTTTTTAACTCGGGGATATTGTATATTAGGATAATCAAGTTATTTTATAAACTTGGTTATTTTAACTCCTAATCCCAAGTATGCAAACAATTAAGTTTGCGCCTGAAAGAAAGTTCAAGTCTAAAAACGATACAACACCAGGTCAACTCATTGTAAAGGTGGATAAAGCTCTGATCACTATTCTTAGAATTTTCCCATAATGTAAAGCACATCTCACTAACATTCCCTAACTACAGATAACATTCCCCGTTATCTGTAGAGAACAGTGTAGGGATAAGGTGTTATTGAGCTATTAAAGCTCTGATCATGGCAGGAGGATAACAGCAATAGCCGAGTCTCAGTTACAACTTCATTGGCTACAGCACTGCCATCCATTACCCTCCAAGGGAATTGATCACCGCATCTCACGGTCGATCATAGTTCTGTCAAGGTATATTTTTAAAATTTATTATTCAAATTGTAATTTTAAATATACGGAAATATTTTGATAAAATTACTTTTTTTTATATATAAGTTGTCCTTTTATTTTATATCAAATTAATACTGTTTTAGAGAAATTAACTATATTTTCCATTTTTAAGTTGATTATAAAGGGGGAAATTTATTTAATCGATCTAAACCTATCTAAACAATCAACGATGCGATTGTTTTGATATATATATCATTAAACTCTTGAGAAAAAAAGTTCCTAAAAATTATAAGAAAGATTTGTCGATCTAGTTTTAATGCACGTTTCTTATTCACACATATTGTGCACTTGCGATCTGACTTAATTGGTTTAAGATTGCTGTAATAATATCATATCATATTGTGGTACGTTCCATGATGCTACGTTTCGAGAAGAATGGCTCGCTGCAGGTTGGATTATAGTTCCCTCACCACAGGAGGACGTTTACCAGTTTCATACAGCTATACGAGTTAGGATAAGGAAGACAACATGGAGGGAAACAACCAATGGTATTTAGCGTTACCCATGAGCTGACAGATAGTCGGTAGATATTAACTATCGATGATACAAAGGATTCAGACTGACTGCCTATGATTATCAATTTCCAAGCCGTTAGAATTAAAAGTGTTCCCACTAATCCGTGTGTGGAATGGAAAGGGATTTAAAAGAGGAAAAGAGGGTTAGATAACGAAGAGGAAAACGAGGAAGATGTACTAATGTTAGCAATGAAATTATTTCACTGTGAACATTAACGCATCTTAACAGCGTGTGGCGGCTAGGAATTTATAATTCTCTCTGTCTCATTTGGTTCCCAGTGATCTGAAAATGTCCGAATTTTGCATTTCCCTTTTAAGCCCTATAGATTGTAATGCTAAATCTTATAAAATTCTTTTCTGACACACCACAACTGAGCAGTAACTCTAAAATTCAAAAATTAAATCTTTTCTTTGCCACAACACGTACGAGTCCGACGATCTGTCCGCAACTGAAGGCTACAAAAGATGCTCTTCGCCTTCATCTTTCGTGATAAGAATGTGGTGACAGCTTTATCGTTATCTTCCATCGTCAGCACCTGAACCGTGAACTCGTCTAAGAGCTGCGTCTGTCATAACCCGACATGAAAAGTGAAACAACGTGCCTACAGCAAAACTGTCCCCGTGGAATTAACAGCATGTGGCGCCTGCGAGATAGTTAATAATTTCTTTACGCCGTAGATGATGAGAGCAGATAATATTTGTCATAGTTCGCCTTGCTTCTTTCTTTCTTTCTTGGGCAATGAAAGGCTGGACATCATCCTGAGAAACACGTCACTTCTGATCCTCTTCTCTGTTCATCGTCGACAAGCCCGCCTGGAGCATTGAAGAAAATTTTATCGCAACTTCAAATCCGCAGTCTGTCCCTCGGTAGCAGTTAGAATAGACGCGCACTTGCCTTCCTCCTCTTCTCTTCTTCTGTTCGTTTAGGTTTTTTCTTTCTTTCTCTCTCGCTCTTTTTCTTTTCTCATCTACGTTCTTTTTTTATTCTTATCTCAAGTTTCACTTCTTCGTTTCTTGATTGCTAGCTCAGATTTTCCTAATATCTCTATGTGTGTCTTAATTTCTCCATTTTCGTTATATTCTCTTTGTTTTTTCCCTTCGTTCTCCCTCTTTCTTTCTATACTTATATACATCGAGATATTCCTTCTGTTTTGTCTTCATTTCTTCTTTCTCGCCTCTTTTTTCTCTCTTTCTATCATACTTTTGTTAGAAATATAGAGATGCTAAAAGAGTGTTCAGCCGAAATAGCTATTCCTTTGATCAGCCTATATAATTCGAGTCTCAGAACAGGGAAAATTCCATAAAGACACCCTTATGCAATGGGTGTTGCAAAGACCGATGTATCCCACTATCAGCCAATCAGTATCGCAGAAGTGCTGGTGAAGATTTTAGAAAAGTTGGTAAGGACTCGAATTTAGACATGGTTATAGAGAATCTCTAATTGAACTAGACAAGGGGAATGGATGCACCATGATACTTCTGGATTTTGCTAAGGCTTTTGACAGAATACAGCATGCTGCATAAACTGGAGAATAGGTTTGGCTTATAAAATAGTAGTGCGGATAAGAGGGATAGACAGATATCAAAATGTGGTATTAACCAGTAGTGTACCACAAAGATCAGTTCTTAGTCCATTGTTATTCAGTCTTTACATTAATGATATTGGGAAGGATTTGACAAGCAATATACAGCTATTTGCTGATGATGATGATGCAAAGATAGGTAGGGTAATCAGGAATGCTGCTGATATGCAGTCTCGTAGAATGATTTGAATAGGCTGGAATTGTAGACTTGGGAAAATGGATGTTAGTTCAATGTCAGTAAATGCAAAGTCATTCACTTGGGTATTATTAGATATCCAACGTCGTATTATATTGGTGGGATTATGCTAGAAGATGCTGATGAGGCTAGGGTTCTTGGAGTGTTAATAGATAGAGTTGAAGTTCAGGGGCCATGTGGGAAAGGTTTCAAATACAACTCAGATAGTAATTGCAATGGTGAAACGAACCTTGACACGTAAAGATAAGAAAGCCATTTTGCCTCTTTACAAGACCTTGATAAGACCTCACTTGGACTATTGTGGGCAGGTTTGGTCTCCTCGTTTCCGTTGTGTTTCTGATTGACTAGAGAGAGTGCAAAGGAGATTGTTGAAAATGATATCAGGATTGCCCATTACGAAGAGAGGTTGATAATTTTTAGGATGCAGGCACTAGTAAACAGAAGAAAGAGGGGTGATATGATTGAGACTTACAAACTTCTGAAAGGATCATACAGGATTTCTGTTGATGAATATGTTTTTCATTTCACGGAGTGTGGGGAAAGGACGCGGAGGCATTCTTGGAAGTTGAGAATGAATGATGTTAAAAATGGGATGAGAGTTAGATTTTTCTTTTATTGAGTGGTGCGTGATTGGAATGAATTGCTGTTGGATGTTGTGTGTGCAAGTAGCGTGAATGAATTTAAGAAAATAGGTACGACAACAGGTGCGAATAGTATGGCCTTCCTGGATGAGTTTATGACTCTCTGGAGGTTTTTAGTATTAATAATAATAATAATAATAATAAATCAGGGTGTGCTAGGTGCACGGTGCTCTTCCACGGAATAGCAGTATCAACGATATTATATTTTCACATTTTTTCCTGTTAAAGAGCACCAAATTGTTTTCAGGATTCGTAAAGTTAAACACAATATACTGATGTTTCATGAAAAGAACACTTTACACTTTATGTAAACATTGCATAGCATTCGCGTTATTAGCCCGATTGTGCGGTCACAAATACGGACACCTCTTTGAACAGGCATACGGATGGCTCAGCGGGTCAAAATCTTAAAGTTCCAGTGGTTTAAAATCACCCAGAAAGTGAAGCAGTGTGCGCTAACACAGTAGCACACGGAAATCCGTGGTTATTGTGTTAACCAATACAATTAAGAGTTGTCATTTGTCAGAGGCTGCTGTATTTGTTTTCTGAGTTTCATCTGTTTTGCGTGTATGAAGTGTGAACTGACGTGTTTAGGATACCGATATAGACAAGTTTTTAATATATAATTTTCTATAAATAATTTATCATTTTTTTTGTCCGTATTTACATTTGGAAACAGTTTTGACGATTTACTTAATGTCCCGTATTCTGCCAGAGCTTTCTCGGATTGTATGATTAATAGTTGAAGAAAGTTGGCACTTGTGTATAAATAAGTTAAATGAGTTATTTCAGCATTTCTTTGGTTCAATCTGGAAAATAATAATTTCTCAATTCATCACTTTTTACAATTTCGGTGCGTATTAAATGGTATTTAAAAATTGTATAAAAATTCAAATTATTCGTGTTTCATTCTAGTATTAGCCAATGATAATCTAATCTCATCACGAAGCGTAAACCTTTTGTGCTTTTTACGTACATAACCGGCGCGCGGGAAGCATAGAAAGTCAAAGTTCATTTGACCGTTATGCTTTCCACATTTAAAATGATATTAATTAATAAATTAAAGGTATCCTACAATTAATTGCACTGGACCAATTAAGATGAATCCTGACGTGCTAGGCACTCTTAAAACTTTCATACACCGATAAAAATGCGGTCAACTTGAGGTGAAGTTTGTAGCGCGGGTTGCATATCCAAAACAGCACATTCAACCGAAATGGGCACGCGAATCCATTGATATATGTATATACAGTATATATTATCCTCAAAATCTGTCTATCTTTCTACTTAATTTCAACATGATTTCAAGTATGTCACAATCAATAGATTTATCCTCCCCACCCCCTTTCTCTTCGCTTTCTTCTTTGTTTCCTTCATCCTTTCTTTCTTTCGTTCTCTTCTTTCTTTCTTATTTTTCTTTCTTCTTTTATTTCCTTACTTATACACCAGATTTTATCCTCTCTCTCTCTCTCTCTCTCTCTCTCTCTCTCTCTCTCTCTCTCTCTCTCTGCCTCTCTCTAATATCATAAAATCTGTTCCTATTTCTATTTCTTTCTTTATTTTTTTTTTGCTTTGATTAATTCTCATTCTCCCACCTTCTCTCCATTCCCTTTTCTTCTCATTTCCCCCCTCTCTCTAATTTTTTCTTCTTGGTTAAGCCCCAGCTTCCTCTTAATTGGTACACACTGGTTTGAACTCCGGAAATTTAGAGAGAGAAGGAATATACGATATGATTCTTAGTTCAATCCATTCCGTGCTAACAGCACGCACCAAAAAGATGGAAGTTTTCGCAGGTCTTAATCTGTCCAGAAGGAGTTAATAAATCAACAAAGACGTTGGGAACAAATAAAAAGATGCGAGAGCAGGCAAAGTTCCTGATCAATTAATCACTTTGACTAGCGATGCTATAAACAGCAAGAAAGGAAATCTAAGTAAGGGGGAGGAATCGTCAATGAGAAAATGCACACGAGAAGCGTGTCCGTTAAGGTTCGATCGTTTCTCATTAACCTGTGGGTAAGCCATCAATCAATCAACCTGGTCGACAGAAGTTAGGAACCGGCGAAAGGTACACATTTCAAAGCACCAGAATTCATACGGTGCATTTAAGAAGAATAAAAAAAAAGAAAGACTTCTGTGTTTCTGGTTAACAACTTCGTGCAGTTCTTAATTTGCTAATACACGTACGTAGAATGATAAACGAGTGGCATAAATATTCACAGGACAACAAAGAATTATTTTCTTAGCACTACTTTCCACGTCACAAATGAATAAATAGAAACAATAAACTAAACATTTCCTTCGAAAGTTCAATCAATTAAAAAAAATGGACACTTTTGACAATTATCCCATTGTTGCCAGGCTTACTACTGCAACAATGCATTATTTTTTCTATCCTTATAAGAATAAGCCAGTCCTTTAAAGATAAGGACTGGCTTAAAGGGGCGAAGAATAATGCTTTTTATCTTCCCCGTTATCTGTAGAAGACAGTGTAAGGGTAAAGTGTTATTGAGCTATATATATATATATATATAAAGCTCTGATCATGGCAGGAGGCTAACAGCAAAAGTCGAGCCTCAGTTAGAACTCCATTGGCTACAGCATTGCCATCCATTACCCTCCCAGGGTATCCATTTTAGTGTAAATCGCTTTCCATTATATCCTTATAAGGACTGGCTTAAAGGGGCAAAGCAAGAATGCTTTTCATCTCCCCAGTTATCTCAAGAGGACAGTGTGGGGATAAGGTGTTATTGAGCTATTAAAGCTCTGATCATGACAAGAGGGTAACAGCAATAGCCGAGCCTCAGCTAGAGCTTCATTGGCTACAGCATTGCCATCCATTACCATCCAAGGGTATTTATTAATCACCGCATCTCACGGTCGATCTTCACTTTCCATTCAGCTATATATATACACTTTCCATTCAGATATATATACATATATTGGTAAAAGTTGTTAAAAGGACTGGGCAATGGACTGAGTCCTTGACTCCTTATCCTATCATCTGAATGAAGAAAATCTGTATGGATTGGGTGTTACTGAGCTAAAAGCTCTAGTCATAGCTGGGTAACGGCAATAGCCGAGCCTCAGTTAAAAATTCATTGGCTACAGCATTGCCATTGTTACCCTGATAGTCCTAAAAAGAACTAAGATCTTCCTCCTAATAACCATTTGTGTTCTTAAAGTTCTTAAAAGAACTGGGCGATGGACTGAGTCCTTGACTCTTTATCCCGTCATCCGAATGAAGAAAATCTGTATGGATTGGGTGTTATTGAGCTAAAAGCTCTAGTCATGGCTGGGTAACGGCAATAGCCGAGCCTCAGTTAAAAATTCATTGGCTACAGCATTGCCATTGTTACCCTGATAGTCCTAAAAAGAACTAAGATCTTCCTCCTAATAACCATTTGTGTTCTTAAAGTTCTTAAAAGAACTAGGCGATGGACTGAGTCCTTGACTCTTTATCCCGTCATCTGAATGAAGAAAATCTGTGTGGATGGGGTGTTATCGAGCTAAAAAGCTCTAGTCATGGCTGGGTAACGGCAATAGCCGAGCCTCAGTTAAAACTTCATGGGCTACAGCATTGACATTTGTTACCATGGAAGTCCTAAAAAGGACTAGGATCTTCCCCAACCATCCTTATAGTCCTTATAAGGACTGGCTTAAAGGGGCGAAGCAAGAATGCTTTTCATATTCCCCGTTATCTGTAGAGGACAGTGTAGGGATAAGGTGTTATTGAGCTATTAAAGCTCTGATCATGGCAGGAGGGTAACAGCAATAGCCGAGCCTCAGTTAGAACTTCATTGGCTACAGCATTGCCATCCATTACCCTCCAAGAGTATTGGATTGAATGAATCAATCACCGCATCTCACGGTCGATTGATTCTTTTTCAACCTCTTTATCCTTATAAGGACTGGCTTAAAGGGGCGAAGCAAGAATGCTTTTTATCTTCCCCGTTATCTGTAGAGGACAGTGTAGGGATAAGGTGTTATTGAGCTATTAAAGCTCTGGTCATGGCAGGAGGATAACAGCAAAAGCCGAGCCTCAGTTAGAACTTCATTGGCTACAACATTGCCATCCGTTACCCTCCAAGAGTATTGGATTGAATGAATCCCTGTTCTTTTTCAACCTTTGTGTGTGTATATATATATATGTTTATTTATTTATGAACAAAATGGGTGTCTATGTAAATTAACGTTTTTCATTTTTTAAATTGATTTTAATCAAACCAAAGTACATAATTTTGATTAATTTTATTAATTCATTCATAATTTATTTATTCATATAGTTTATCTGATTAACTTTTATTTAGTTCTATAATGCTTGCTATTTTGATGATTCGAATGTCAGCAAGATTACAGTGATATATTTATTTATTAACTGGAGATTTCCAACTTCGGACGGTTTGATGTATTTGCAGGTGAAAACTTAAAAGGAAAAAAAAATAGTCCTTATGATATCTTTTAATTATTGCAACCCTAAGGCAGCTCGGGAGAATAAGAAAAAAATGCTGATTTTCTTTTATTTGTTTCAGAAGCAACAGTACAAATACACATAGATGTACCAAAAATCGATTACATGTTGGAATTAAAATTAGAAACAACACAATTTACAGCATTATAAATACACTAAGTAAAGGTACACTAGAAGGTCCATCAAATTTTAGTTGCTCAGAATTTGGCCAGAACACATGCATTAGATGTCCCACTAATCAAACCGTCCCTTGTACAACTAAAGGAACATAACCTACAATTCAAGAGGTGAGCCGCAGTTTGCTCCTCCTCATATATACCGGGACGATTCACATGAGAGTCTCTACCTTTTTTTTTTACATTGTCGTTGGATCTTCCTACGCCGCATCTCAGCCTATTTAAATCTTTCCAAATAGTCCAGTTTTCTCTGTGACTTGGTGGAAGACTTTCAGATGGTACAACCCAATCTATAAGGTGATTGTTTCTTAGCTTCCATGAGGATACTCTTGATTTTTGGAATGGTTCAGTAAGGCTTTCAGTGGTATCAAGAAAACGTTTCCTGGATTTTAACCGTTGATGGGCAGGTTGATATCCAAATGCAGGATGGTCTATAGACACGGATGCCTTTAAGCCTCTCATTTCTAACCGCCATCTCGCGACTAATATCTGGAGTACTATGCCAACCAAACAATAGATTTTTTCAGGAGGTTTCGGTCTCAAACAACCAGTAATGTGTCTATATGTCTCATTTAAGGCGAATCCACCTGTTTGGCGAGGCAGGATCTATATTATACAAGGCACACGTATTCTGCAGCCGAGTAACATGACCAGTGATCCTTATTGTTTGAGCTTGTGTTCCCCAGGTAGTGTTGGATAGTTTACGGAGAATACTATTCCTTGTATTATTTATACTATTTTGTATTATTTATACAATGTCACTGATACGTGCGAACACGGTCTAAAGTTACCCTCTAAATATTTAGGTGTTGGACAATGATCTAAATGGGTGCTTTCCCAAGTTATTTGTAGTTTCCTTGTTGGTTATTTATTCTTTAGGAAAGCACAGACTTGGGGTTTTTTTTTAGGGGATTAGGTTTCAACTGGTTTTCACTATAGTGAAGGCTGAGTTCAATCAGTCCGAAAGCTTTTGTTCTACACCCTCAAGGAGGCCGTACTTCGTAATCCTCCAACGACCACGTTGTCCTTGAAATTCAACAAAATACAGTTATTGAGAACTGCAATAACTCTAGCTCTTCTTTAAACTTTGGGTATTTTGCAGGTATTAATACATTTCTAGTTAATAGAAATCGGAAATAGAAAACGGACAAAAGAAACCTACTGACAGATGAAGTTAGTGCTGCTTGCTTGGCCTTAAAGTGAACAAAGTTACTTGCACAAAGTTTGAGGTTAACACGTTCGTTGCCAATCACGCGATATCGCGCGATGTCAGTTCTCACCAAACGGCCGATCACGCGTTATCGCGTTGACGTCGCTAACTAAATAAAAAAAAAAAATAAAAATTTGGCCACCACACGAAATTCCAATTTTCAGCTTGGCAATGAAATTGAATCAAAATCGAATGCAATGTGCTCCATTTTTTTTTTTCAGTTTAATACAAAATTACTATTAAAAGTAGGTTGAATAATTAAATAAATTATTTAATTAAATAAATTAATATTTAAATAATTGTTTCTCTTTTGTTCTGGGGGAGGGGAGGGACACTCCAGCAGAGTCAAGTTTGGCATTTTCCTAATTTTGAACGACGAGCCTAAACGGTTCTCCATCACTTCTATTGGTCACCGTATCGTATAACTATAATTTTTTAAAAACTAGTAATTGATATAGAATATAAAAGCAACTTATAAACTTATTGAAATTTTTAAAAATTTCTTTACAATTTTTTAAAAATTTAAAATTATTAATTATAAAATAAATAAACCTTTTATTTATTTACATGATTTTAAAATATTAATCTGAAAGCTCAATATAAAACGAGAGAGGGATTCTTGAATCAATCGACCGTGAGATGCGGCGATTGATTCATTCAATCCAATACCCTTGGGGGGGTAATGGATGGCAATGCTGTAGCCAATAAAGTTCTAACTGAGGCTCGGCTATTGCTGTTACCCTCCTGCCATGATCAAAGCTTTAATAGCTCAATAACACCTTATCCCTACACTGTCCTCTACAGATAACGGGGAAGATGAAAAGCATTCTTGCTTCGCCCCTTTAAGCCAGTCTTTATAAGGACTATAAGGATAAAACGAGAGGATGAATCAATCGACCGTGAGATGCGGTGATTGATTCATTCAATCCAATATCCTTGGAGGGTAATGGATTGCAATGCTGTAGCCAATGAAGTTCTAACTGAGGCTTGGCTATTGCTGTTACCCTCCTGCCATGATCTGAGCTTTAATTGCTCAATAACACCTTACCATACACTGTCCTCTACAGATAACGGGGAATATGAAAAGCATTTTTGCTTCGCCCCTTTAAGCCAGTCCTTATAAGGACTATAAAACGAGAGGGTTGGGGGAGATTGAAAACAGTCCTTTTTAGGACTTCCAGGGTAACGAATGGCAATGCTGTGCTGTAGCCAATGAAGTTTTAACTAAGGCTCGGCTATTGCCGTTACCCAGCCATGACTAGAGCTTTTTAGCTCAATAACACTCCATTCACACAGATTTTCTTCATTCAGATGACGGGATAAAGAGTCAAGGACTCAGTCCATCGCCCAGTTCTTTTAAGAACTTAAGAATAAAACGAGAGATAGACCGTGAGATCAATACCCTTGGAGGGTAATGGATGGCAATGCTGTAGCCAATGAAGTTCTCACTGAGGCTCGGCTATTGCTGTTACCCTCCTGCCATGATCAGAGCTTTAATTTAATAGCGCAATATCACCTTATCCCTACATTGTCCTCTACAGAGGACAATGTAGGGATAAGGTGATATTGCGGATTAGGGATAAGGACAATATCACCTTATCCCTACATTGTCCTCTACATTGTCCTCTCACTGAGGCTCGGCTATTGCTGGTACCCTCCTGCCATGATCAGAGCTTTAAAGCTCAATAACACCTTATCCGTACATTGTCCTCCACAGATAACGGGGAAGATGAAAGCATTCTTGTTTCGTCCCTTTAAGCCAGTCCTTATAAGGACTATAAAATTAAATTGTTTTCTCTCATGAACATGTTTTTTGCCTAATAGGTAGAGGTTGATATCAGGAGAACAGTGTAAATATAAAAATTCGCACGACAGTGCATAAAGAACCATTTGGGCTAACGATGGTCGATGTCAAGTAATCCATATGTCAAGATTGGACAAAATAATGTGAACAACTAGGAAATAAGCCATGCATTTTTATTAATAAGGTTTGAGACCACCATTTTCCTTTAATACAGCTGACAACCATCTTGGAATAGATTTATACAACCTTTAACAGTCTCCAATGGAATGTTGTACCATTCGTCGATCATAATATCTTCCAATTGTTGAGAGATATTGGAGGAGGGAATCTGCTTCTCAATTTGTTCTCTAAAATTGCCTCCACTGGTTCGATGATATTCAAGTCCGATGATTGAGCTGGTCAGGATAGATGTTGAAATCTTCTCGGTGATCCTCAAACCAAGTCTGAACTGTTCTGGATGCGGGTACGGGCGCATTATCATCTTGAAAAATGACATCATTTTGGGGAAATAACATTTGGACTATAGGATACACCTGATCAGCCACAATATTCACGTAGCGTTGTCAATAACACGACTATTTAACTGTTTTGATGGAGACAGCCTAAATCTAATATGGCCGTCAAAATCACCGCAGATCTACACTCATGTTTTACAGTTCGATCCAGACAGTCCGGATTTTCCTGGTCTGGCTCAGACCTCTGTTTGTGGTGGCAAAAACATTGAACTTCGAGAGGTATCTGAACATTCTGAGAAATTCTGAACATTCGATTTTGCAGCGTTTCTACAGAACTGACCATTGTATCTTTCATCAAGACAATGGACCATGTCATAAGGCAGCTGCTGTAACTACGTGGTTTGTGTTCACATGAACGTCGCCATCACCGCACTTGACTAGCTTTCACAGAGCCCTGATCTCACTCCTTTTGAAGATCTGTGGGATGAACTGAAGAGTCGAATGAGGTCATGGGACGACCTCCTCACAACAGTCCAGGACCTCGGTAAATGCCTGCAGGAAGAATAATCCAAAATTCCCATCGATCGCTATCGTACGCTTGTGGAAAGTATGTCCCGTAGGATTGCTGCAGTCATCGAAGCGAAAGAAGGACTTATATCTTATTACGATGGGTGTGATAGCTGTTTGATGCTCACACTATGGTGTCCGTTGACTTGTGTCCAAGCATATATACACTATCTTCCAACCGGAACTCCGCATTCAACGTATCGGCCGATGAATGGCGGTTGTTACATCCTTTGTGGAAAGCGCATTTGAATGGAACCGCCTAGCTGTTCCAGCAGAGATGAATGAAACGCAGAATAGGTTGGTGCTTTTACTCGTATTAAACACAAATAAATGATCCAAAAACTACACAAGGACAACTTACTGCTGATGCTGGAATAACGTTTACGTGTTAATATTGAAATCCCATTGATTGTTTCTTTTGGATTGACAACTAAAGCAACTCTTGCTATCAGGTCAGTGTATTATGCGTGTGTTCTCATGACCGATTTTTCTGTTTTGTAGGATAAAAAAAAAACCGAGTTTCCAGGAATAAAACGTCTGCTATTTTCTTAAGAGAACGGGTAACTTGACTTCTATCGAAAATTCTTAAATATTTACTTTCCGTTCTAGGATAAGTTAAGAACGCATGTTTTCCAATCGCAATGGCTTCGTACATATGGATTGATTTACGGAGGATCATTTACAGCTGAAAATGCACGAATATTCGTATTTACTATCATAAAGAAAAGTAAAAAAAAAAATGAATGTGTCAGCACAAGTTGAAAATTGGTTGTAATTTTTATACTTCGCCTTAAAAAGCAAATATTCTCTGGTAACATTTCTGAATATTTTTCCATTCTCACAACAGTATTTTATTTGTCATTGATAATCATTACAGTTATTACATTAAAGCTAAACTGCTAAAAATTCTTCATGAAATTGCAGTTTTTTTTATTATTTTTATCAGCATAACTGCTGTATTATCCACACTTAATTTTTAAAAGAGTTATTTAACACATAAAATTAAATTTCATATTTTTTTTGATAATTATTCATTTTTCATTGGTATCCCAGCTGTAGTATAGCAAATCTATTAGATTTCACAGCTTAATTTAATAAGATCAGATGTTCATAATTTGTTATGAACATCTGCTTGAAATCTTGTATGACCTTTCAACAGTTTGTAAGTCTCAATCATATCTTCCCTCTTTCTCCTGTTTGCTAATGTCTGCATTCTACAAATTCTCAACCAGCCTTCATAATCAGTATTATTATTTGTATTATTTTTATTATAGCATTTATAGTATTTTAGTATTTATATATATATAGTAAGTATATTATATATTATTATTATTATAAGTATATATATTATATTATAGTATTTATATAGTATTATTTATTTACGTTATTATGTAGCTAGTATTTATTTGCTACGTGCATAATCTGTTTGTCGGACATTAAAAGGAGTGCACGAATGCATTAGTTTGAAAACAAAACAAAACAAAAAACCCTGAAATATCATATAGATCATGTAGTTATACAATCTCTCTCTCTCTCTCTCTCGGTTTTTTACCACAACAATAACGATGTCAACTTAAGGATGTCAAAACTAGTATAACTCATTCTTTAAAGCAAAGCATGCATATTTAGCAAATTAAGTCTGAACGATTTTTTTTTCCATAATTTACTCAAGTCATTTTTTGAGTTAAAACATTAGCAACGAGATTACAAGTAATTTAGTAAAACGACAATTATTAGCACTACTCTCATTACGTTTTTTTTGTTTTTTTCACGAAGAAAGCTTAAAGTACTTATAAAAAGGGGGATTACCTAACAAGACATGTTTCAGGAATGATGAAACGAATTACAAAAAAAAGTTGCGATTAAGCAGTGCCAAAACAGATGACGTGCAAATAATTTCTTCAGACAATCGTTGATCGAAACCGTCCGAATTTTGTCGTTACGGGTAGAAAAGCGAAGTTTACATGCATGAGGAACGAAGGTAATAAATCAACTCAAGCTATGCTCTCCTGTCAAAAAACAATGCGTTTGCTATGAAACCTGAGATCGTTCCCGTTGATGTTTTTCCCATTAAAATGTTTGCCTTCTCTATTCACTCGGTGACCTCCGTGATTCATTTTTTACTTTGACCGAATGGAATTATCCTCCTGTCTGTATCCGCCCGTTGCGTAAGAATCAACTCACATTTTTTTATAATATGAAATAATAAGAGAATAGTATATGGGGGGGTGTCATCGTCTACGACACTTGATAAGTATATATTTAAGTGCAAAGAAAAGCCAAAATATTGCAAAGGGAAAGAAAAACTAACTTAAAAATTTCATTCTAGAAATCCTGTACTTCATAGTTGCTGCTATGAATATCTTAACTCTAAAAAAATGGATTACGTCTGACAGTGACGACTCTGTTTGATTGTGAAAAGTTGGGTTCGAATCCCGTTTTGGATGTGAAGAGCCCTTATCAGGACTTTTCAACCGAAGGTGAGTTATCCGGTCTCATGAGATGAAACTCTGTTGTCTTGAGAGCACAAACTTTATAGATTCGTTGTTTATTTCGATTATTTTTTCTAAATCCTTAACAACATTAGCTTTCCAGATTCTTTACTTTTAGTGAGACGCCACTATTTTGATCTTTGCAGTAAAGTCAAGTAATTTGGGGAAATTGCGTGTAATTTTTCATTAACTAACTTGTTCTGTAAATAATTTAAAACCACCAAATAAGTAAACATGTAACAAACATTTTACTTTCAAAGAATCTCAGAACTCGTCGTAATCAGAACACACCATATTCGCCGGAGAATCCTTAGTAGCAACCGAGACTTGATTTTGCACAGAGCATGGAAGTCACTTATTACATAATGTAATGTTAGAGACTTGATTTACTCTAACAGTAACCAGCAAGAAATGAGAAAGAGCCAAATATGTATATCTTCTTCTTCTTCAACCTTTTGGTTCTGTCCACTGCTGGATGAAGGTCTCTCTCCCCCATGATTTTCCAGATCACTCGGTTTTCTGCCTCTCCCATCCATCTCACTCCAGCAGTTTGTTCCAGTTTATCCCTCCACCTTCTTCTCGGTCTTCCTCTTTGTCTTTCTCCATCCATTGGTCTCCACTCTGTTGTTTTTCTAGTCCATCTCCCGTCACTGCATCTGGCAATATGGCAAGCCCATCTCCACTTAGCCTGTTTAATGTATTTTACAATATCCATGACATCAGTTTGAGATCTTATCCAGGTATTTGTCTTCCTATCTCTGAATGTTATTTTTAGCATACTTCTTTCGATGCGATGTTGTGTTGTTCTCAGCTTTTTGTTTAGAGCTTCTGTTAACGTCTATATTTCTCCTACGTATGTTAGGAGAGGAAGTATGCACTGGTCGAAAGCTTTCCTTTTTACATAGGGATGTCACTTCTGAATATGTCTCTCATTTTCCCATAAACCAGTGTTTCCCAACGTGGGCAATTTGAATATTTCGAGGACAATTAGAAAACGATGTTATACTCGTCGCCTCATCACGGATATACTCAAAAAACTCACCATTGTGGTGAAAAATTGTCGATGTTGGAACGCTGTCTTTACAAGAAAAAAAGCTGGCATCACTAGTACAGCAGCAACATGAATACAGTATCAAGAATAACTCTCAGAAAAGTAAAATGATGAGTGTATTAGAAATTTATTCAACGTAAAAGGAACAATGCCATGGCTTTCTCACGAGACAAAAACGAAATACCGAAATTCAACTAGTTTAGCGAAAAAAAAAAAAAAAAACGGTTGCCCTTCCCGTCGTCATTTTTAGTTGAATGTGGCTATTGTGCTGTAAATGACTTGCTACTGAAAAAAACGAAATCATCTGGATATCGCCAACCATGGAGATTTGAGATTGTAAATGACTAAATTAGTACCTCAAATAAAAACTCTTTGCAGCAGACATCAAGCTCAAGGATAGCATTAACTTGGATTTTATTTTCACGAGTTCAGTTCGATTTTTGTTTTATAATATACAAAGTGTAATATAAAATTTATATTCCTCGAAGAATGTCAAATAAATAACAGTTTTACCTCTGTTCCTTTTATATTTAAAGTACATATTTATATTATACTTTTTGAGGCGTTGAGGTGAGGCATGATCCAACAAACGTTGGGAAACACTGCCATAAGCCACCCATCCACTATTATCGTCAAAAGATAACAATTTGGCTCAAATATACATATAAAGTAACTTGTTCTATTTCATGGTTTTCAGCTTTGATATTTCTATAGTTTATGTATTTATTCATCATTATTTTTGCTTTTTTCTCTATTTATTTTTAATCCAATTACTTTGTAGGCTTCATACAGCTGATTTAGCCTTTCTTCCAGATCTTCAAGATTATCTGCTATTAGGACAATGTCATCTGCAAATTTCAGATGATTCAGCATTTCTCCATTTCTGTTTATTCCTTTTGTTTCCCAATCAAGGCTTCTAAAGACTTCCTCTAGTGCAGCTGTAAATAATTTGGGAGATATGGTGTCGTTTGCCTGATGCCTTTTTGTATTGGGAACTTTTCGCTGTTTTTATATAATTTAATTACATAAGTTGCATTATTGTAAATATGTTTTAGTGTTTCAATATATGGTTTCTCAGTTTCCTGGGTTTCAAGTGCTTTTAGTGTTGCAGATGTTTTAACTGAATCGAATGCTTGTTCACAGTCCATATAGGTCACACATAAGGATTTATTATATTCAACTAATTTTTCATTGAGCTGTCTTAATGCGTGAATATGGTCAAAAGTATTGTAATTCTTCCTAAATCCAGCTTGTTCACAGGATTGTATTCTCTCTAGTTCAGATTTTATTCTATTATAATTTTTGCGAAGACTTTATATATGGTGTGGAGTATGCGTATAGGGCTGTAGTTTTTAATTTCTTCCTTATTGCCCTTTTTAAAAATTAATATTACAAGTGAATTGTTCCACTTTTTTGGAATTTTTCTCTCTCTTTTTGGCATTTATTAAAGAGTTTAGTCAGCTGCTTGATGACAGGGCTTCCTCCCAGCTTTAAGACGTCTACCATAATTCCATCTTCTCCTGGGGCTTTTCCATTCGTCATTTCCTGCAGTGCCATTTCCGCTTCGCCTTGTAAGATCTCAGGGGGCATCATGTTCTTCCTCACTCGAGTTATCCATAGATTATTCTTAGATATCTTGGTCTTTGTCTTCATAGAGTTCAGTATAAAATTCCTGAATTCTTCTGATTATTGCACTCCATTTTTATAAGTTCACCATATTTTCCTCTTACAGCAGCGATTTCCTTTGTTCCAATTGATAATGTTGGTCTTAGGACCTAAAAAAAAAATCAGCTAACGCCTTTTTATTCCTGTATATGGGGAGTAGGCGAGGCCATTTAGCCCTATCTAACTTATTGTTTTCTATTGTTTCTTTAATTTTCCTACGATCTACTTTCATGTTTCATCCTTTTACGTATAATTTTATAAATTTTCTATTTTATTGGTATCATTTAAATCTCTTTTCATATCTCTTCTTTTATTCATCAGATCTGAGGTTTCCTCTCTTAGTTTTTCCTCTCTTTGGTGCCTTTTTACACCTCCTATTTCTAGTGCACAATTCAAGATTTTTTTTAAAGATTGCATTGGCACCATCGATGGTAGTAGCTGTCTTTAACTTTTTTAGTTCATTTTTGAATGATTCTCTATTACGGCTTTTATTGTGGTAGAGGATTTGTAGATTCACTAAATTTGACTTTTTTCTTATGAGCTTATTCCGTTCCCATTTTTTGCTGATCCATACTTTTGCCCTTACTACTCTGTGGTCACTTCCTGTATTAAATCTATTAAGCACTTCGGTATTATATATATCTTCTGTTGGAGAGGATGAAGTCTATTTCATTGTAAGTTTGTCCATTTGGGCTTCTTGAAGTCCATTTTTGGTTGATTTTCTTCTTGAAAAAACTATTCATAATAAAGAGGTTATTTTCTTCTGCGAATTCAATAAGGTTTTCTCCTCTTTCATTCCTTATATTTATGTATATAAACTCAGTTTAATACCATTCTTATGCATACCTGCTATCTGTAGTAATGTGTGTTTACAACTGCTGCCATCTAGTATTCGATTTTTAAATGTCAATATTTTATGTATATTTTTCTTACAGATAAATTATTGTTCACCCTTATTTCTTTTTGATTTATATATATCAATATTTCTCCTTATTAAATACGTAATATTTTAAGCAATATATTAAGAGTTATTGAAAGTTATTAGCCTTCAGGAAATTCAATTTTTTAATATTTCCCACAATATTAACCCCATACCCAGCAAAACGTATTCTGTAGTTAGCCAGCCTCCATTTAAATCCATTTGTTCCATAAGAATATTTGGCGACCGTTAATGTTCAGAGACATTCATCTCTGTTCCTTTCATTAAAGAAGGGCTCTCTTTGTGCTTCGAATTCTCAGCGAGAAACAAGAAAAATAATCTGCAATGGCCCTGCTTGATTTATTGTTTCCAAGTTAGACACAACATCCTGTGAGATCGCACATTTCTCTCTTTCCAGCTGCAAGCACGTGTTTATTGTTGCTGTAAGCGATGACGTCATTGATGACTTTAAGTGTTGTAGGCGGGACTAAACAGTCGCGTGCTGTAATTGGGATGAAGAATTCTAGTTCTGGTATACGGAAGTGGAGATATACTGTACTTCGAAAATAAATACAAATACTTTTGAGGGGGGGGGGGGATCATTAGTATTTCGAGTATTTTAAATCAATATTTAGTTATAATGAAATGTCTCCCTCCAGACCGTCCTCAGTTTCATTAATATACAAGTGAAAGAGTAGGGGTTCAGGAGCAGAACACTCAATGATACCCTGTTATCACAGCCATAACACGCGAGATGGGTAGTATGGACTCAGCAAAGTTAATTTTCGTATTTTCAATTTAATTTGTAGTGACAGATTTAACTTGTATTTAGAGATTGCAACTGGCAATCTGTAAATATATATAAAATCAAAAACAATTATATAATACAGTTAGAAAGGGGAATAATTGATATTTCAACCACAAAAACATTTGGACGAGTTCATAATTAGCATTTTGTGTTATACATAAATATTTAAAATTAAAATAATTTAAAAATTCTCTAAAATTATGTTAAGAGACAAGCCTAAAGCCCTTTTTAGGACTTCCAGGGTAACAAATGGCAATTCTGTAGCCAATGAAGTTTTAACTGAGGCTCGACTATTGCTGTTACCCAGCCATGACTAGAGCTTTTAGCTCAATAACACCCTCATCCACACAGATTTTCTTCATTCAGATGATGGGATAAAGAGTCAAGGACTCAGTCCATCGCCGAGTTCTTTTTTTAAGAACATTTATGAACGAAGGAAGGAGGGAGGATTCTGCCTTTGGCTTTTGATGAGAACAGACATATTACTTTAGACCGAGCCTGATTACATTGCATACAAGGTTTCTCAGTAATCTCACATTGCACTGGCGCTGACAAGGTTTGATTCTTACTGTTTCCTCCTCTGCACGAAACATGCAAGAGGTCAAATGGCTGACAGCCCCCACCCGAAATCAGGACCAGTGGTGGATTTAAGGTTTTATAGGGAGGTAGGTTTTCAAATCTGTAGCCAAGTGAGATACTGATACTCCTTTCCCCAATTAGCAGGTCTCTACAAGACTAAATTTAGCTAGTTGACCAACTCAGTCTACAGGACTTTTGCTGGCAGGCCCCTAGCCCTGCGGGATTATTTATACTGCTGTCAAACAGTTTCTGCTGGCAGGAGATCGCCACCCTGACATGGAAAACATCAAAGAGCAGATCCACATCCTTAATAAGGAGTAGTCTCTAGAGGTACTGAAACTCATAATAGGCTAGCTTGAATCTGACTGGCCGGGTTTTATAAAGCAGTACATTCACTC
Source organism: Typopeltis vanoorti (assembly GCF_054136105.1). NCBI lineage: Eukaryota > Metazoa > Arthropoda > Arachnida > Uropygi > Thelyphonidae > Typopeltis > Typopeltis vanoorti. Next base: position 45,310,884 of record NC_143561.1, on the reverse strand, counting down.
TAATAATCAGGATGGAGAGAAGGAGGAAAATGAGATATCACAAGAAGAACTCATTACTGCTGTGTCACCAAAATCCCCCTGTCAAAACAACTCCCAGGGAGAGCATTCTAACAAAAGACGAAGAACTACAGAAGACCAGATGGATGAAGACTCACCAACACCAGACGTCCCGAGGAACACCGAAAAGGTTCCACCTGTTATACTAAGGGACAAGGACAAATGGACAGCTGTCACATCAGCCCTTAGGGAACATAAAATCTCATATTCCTGGGCTAAAAATCAAGATGGAGTCAAAATCCAGCCAGCCAGCCTCAGCCTCTGACTACAGACAATTGACAAAACTAATGGATAACAAAAGTCTTCCTTATCACACTTTTGCTTTACCCAGTGAAAAGAATCTCAAAGTAGTACTTTGCGGGGTAACCGAAGCTGTCACCGGTGAAGAAATCACTGCTGACCTTATGAGTCAGGGCCTAACACCAGTAAAAGTGAGCAGGATGCTCAGGTCAGATAAACGGCCAATGCCACTGGGGCTCGTAGAAATTGACAAGGCACAAAAAGAGTATATGAACTGACTGCTATCTGTGGCCTTGGAATTTCTACTGAACCACTAAGGAAAAAGTCATCAACTGGGCAGTGCCATAAGCGCCAAAGGTTTGTCCATGCTCAAAAACTTTGCAAGGCAAATTACAGGTGTTTGAAATGCGGCGAGGGCCACCAGACCATCATGTCCATCATGCCAAGATCCATACCTGCTAAATGCGCCAACTGTGGAGGACCTCACCCTGCCAACTACAAGGGATGCATTACACACTTAAAGAACCGAAGGTCAGCAAAAGTTACCATTCCCACACATTTCAACGATACTCAAGACAGCCGTACAGGTCGCACCCCTGTCCAAATTATCTCCATCTTGACAACTCAGGAAAGAAAACAAACTGTAGCAATGACCAAAACTTATGTAGAGCCAGCGCGACCTAAGGATGTTCCATCCCATGAGCAAATAATCTCAAATCATCAGTATTAACTGCCTCACTAGCTACCATGTTACAAGAATTGAGCATGACGAATCCTTCGCCATCCTCCACGAAAAGATTCCCACAAGGTACATACTCAATTTTGATAGCCTTCAATAATGAATAAAAGAAAATTCCATCCCAACTCTCCCATGATCACTGCATGGAACGCAAATGGACTGAGTAACAAAATTCTAGAATTGCAATAACTCACTCACAGACACAATCCTGGCATAATATTAGTAAATGAAACACATCTTAGGCCAGCTAATAACCCAAAGTTACGTAACTATATTATGTACAAAACAGACAGACTCACTAGCAGTGGAGGAGGTACCCATATACATTAAAAACTACCTAAGCCACAATGTTCTGACCAATCCACAAACCAAGAACCTCGAGATAACAGGCATTGAAGTTCATACCAATAATGCTGGCAGTATCAAATCTATGCTGTATACAATCCACCCAGCATTCCATTACTGGTATCTGACTTGAACTCCAGTTTCGGCTTCACAGGCTCCATCATCATAGCTGGTGACTTTAATGCCAAACATACAGCCTGGTATAGCTCCACAATCAACGACAAAGGTCGAAATCCAAACCATTACTCAATGCAAAATTTTATTGTTGTAGCCGGACCCACAGAGCCCACCCATCACAGCTCAGCTGGAAGCTCAGATGTACTTGACATAGTCATCCTCAAAAACATCAGATACCAATATCAGCTGGAAACATTAAATGAACTTTCTTCCGACCACAGCCCCATTCTGCTTAAAATCGGTACACAAGAGCAATTCTCCCTTCCCCACTCTTTCATATCTTGGGACAAGCGCTCCAGAATTCTCCTGATCACATTGGCCCAGTCTCAGCTATTCACACTAAAGAGGAGACAGACTTTGCTGTAAACAACCTGACTAGTCAAATCAAAAAAGCAATAAAGTCAGTCATCCAAACTATAGTCTTTCACCCTAGTGGTCGGATCCCTGAGGAAATCATGGATTTAATCAGACTGAAAAACAAAACTAGGAAGAGGTACCATAACACAAGAGCCCCGCAAGATAAAACAAATCTAAATAAACTAAACAGACAAGTCAGCGAAGCTCTCCAACAACATCAAATCCACGCCTGGGAATCCAAGCTAGCGAAACTAAACCCAGAGGACAACCCCATTTGGAAGTTCCTGAGAACCCTCCGCACTAAAAGGCAACTTTTATCCCTAATTCAGACCAAGAAGGCAATAGCCCATACTGACAAGGAAAAGGCAGAGGCTCTGGTAGATAGCTTGGAAACTCAATACAAGATTCACCGCCGAGTCAAGCAGGCCATAACACAACAAAAAGGATGACCAAGAACCTGTCAAACCTACTTCTCCAGCAGAAGTGATAAATATCACAACCCACCTGAACAACAATAAGGCTCCAGGTTCAGATGGAATCACAAACAAAATAATCAAACTACTCCCCAGAAAAGCCATTGTACATCTAGTCAACATAATCAATGCATCCTCAGACTCAAGTATTTTCCTTTAACAGGGAAGATAATGGATATCACGCCAATCAAATAGATTGCAAAGAACACCCAGCTCCCCGAAAGCTACAGACCTATCAGTCTTCTGTTCAGCCTTGGTAAGATCGCAGAAAAAGTCATCCTTACAAGGTTTCAATCTGAAACGGATAAACTAGGTATAATTCCAAATGAACAATTTGGATTCAGAAAAAACCACACCACCGTTCAACAGATTCACAGGCTGATCGAATTCATCTCCGAAGGCTTCAACTGGAACCTCTACACAGCTGCGGTCTTTATATATGCTACGAAGGCTTTTGATAAGGTGGGGGATCAGGGTCTTCTCTAGAAGCTCATCACATTCAACATGCCTACTAATCTAGTTAAAATAATTCACTCATACCTCAAAGACAGATTCATGCAAGTCAAAATAAATGAAGCTGTGTCAACCAGACGCAAGGTCCTGGCAGATGTGCCACAGGGTTCACTCCTGGCCCCCCTTGCTATTCTCTATCTACGTAGCTGGTGTCCCTCAAAACCCAAGCTCAACAATCACTGTATTTATGCAGATGATACTGCATTATTAGCAAGATCTCGCAGCCCCAAACTAGCCATCAATAGACTCTAAAACAGTATTCACACACTAGAGAAATGGTTGATGGACTGGAGGATCCAAGCAAACCCACAGACGAGTTCAGCCATACTGTTCACTAGAAAGAAGCCTCAGATAAAGGAAGATATACATCTACTAGGAGTTAAGATCCCATGGCAAAATGCAGTCAAATATCTTGGCGTAATGCTCGACAAAAAACTACAATTCACCAGTCACATAAAACACATAAGCTCAAAGACATCCAAAGTAATTGCGCAGCTCTACCCCATGATCAACAGAAAAAGTAAACTGGATACTCGGAACAAATTACTCATATACAGGATGCTAATACGCCCAGTCATCACTTACGCATCTCCTGCATGAAGTCATACCTCGAACAGAAATATTCAAAAGCTACAAAGAATACAGAACAAATGTCTGAGAATGAGTTTGGATGCCCCATGGCTTATCAGAAACTCCCAGATTCACAGAGAGGTCAACATTCCCTACATCACATCCCTCCTTCAGGACCTAGCAGAAAAGTTCTTCGTCAAGACAATTAATCATCCGAACCCACTGATCAAGCAAGCTTCAGACTATAATGAAGCAGAGTTCAGCAAATACAAAAGACCCAAATCAATCCTATGCTCAGCTCAACACAGCTAATCTCACTGCCCTTTCAGGGCGAGCTTAAAGCTCAATAATTGTCCACTCAAAGTACTTTCCTTCTCAGATAAAGGGGAATATGGAAAGCATTGTTGCTTCACCCATTGTGCGTTGAGCGTTCTGCATTTATGAACAATAAAAATATGAATTTTAACGCTAAAATGAACACATTATGATCAGAAAGTATAAAACTAAATTAGGAGCGGAATTTTCAATAAAATGTAATAAAGAAATGAATAAAATATTCTGAATTTAAGTGAGTGAATCTGGAGTTTTTTACATACATACATTTCAGATGTTAAATCAAGATGAGGGTGTTCTTTATTATTTCATGTAAGAGGTTCAGCAATTGAACTTGGTTGCCAAAGCAATTATTCTGATTCCATTAAAAAAACACGTCAGGGGAGTAACCTTATTCCCTTTAGGTTAAGTAACTCAAGCGATACTTGGAAATAAAACCTGCACTTTCTTTTTTTTTTTTTTTGTCTTCAAACCTTTAAGAAACATCGATAAATCTTTCGTTGTTTTCGGGTCTGGGGAGACAAGCAAGGCAATTACACCATTCGCTTGCTTTCTTCTTACTATCGCAAGGAGTTTTAAAAGGATTTTTATGTTTCCCGAAAATTACCGAGGAGTTTGTAGAACAACGCAGGTCACTAAACCAGGAATCCTCACTTGCCAACTTAATAGCAACACACAGATGCAACTCGAATCATGGTTGTCATGACAACTACGACTTTTTTGTTTATTGTCGTTTACACTCTGGAATTTGTGTAACACATACTGAGCTAAACGAACGTGGGTGACTGAAATGGTCATTGGGGAGGAAATCCTTCAGCGTGGAAAACTCCAAAATCTTTTCTGAAAATATTCTTCTGATAAGCTCTTTGAATATAATCACGTATGACACTTTTGATTCTGATGACATCAGAGGACCTATCAAATGCATTTTGACGTTGATGTTACTCATATCATTGTTCTGAAGGATGGGATTATTGTTTTTCCAGGACTGCAATTACAACTTTTATTTTAATCAGTCGGACTCCTTCAGATGGTCAATAGCTCTTGACTGGTTCTATTCTTTTAAAGATGGAGAAAAATCCATCCATTTCATGGGTATCCACTAAGTACGTCCACTAGCTTCTCATCGTCATCATCATCATCATCAAGAAATTGCTGAGATCAGTCACCCTTATCATATACTGTACCACTGATTGTCCCCAAATCTCCACAAAAACCCTTTATGTAATGAAATATTTTAGCGTATATTCCATCTATGAAGGCTTTAGCCATTGCCTTCTCTGCTACCCTGTTTATAAAAACTAGACTATTTATCCTGTTACCAATTCAGGCCATCAGTCTGTAAAACAGTATGTACATTAAAAGACTAATGCATGCCATATGTGAAAACATTATGACCTCCTACCTATTAGAATGTTCGACCTGCTTTGGTTGAGATAATCGTATGCACCCGTCTTGACATTATCTCCACTAGACTACCGAAGAGTGTCCCGAACTATTTTGCACCAAGTAGAAGAACAACGTACCGGAGGTCAACGACGGAGTGAGGCACTAGCGTCGACTGGCAGATGCTGAGGTTCCACGTGATCTCAGAAATGTTTAATTAGATTCAAATCAGGTGAATTAAACTGGAAGGGTAGCACATGGAATGCTCGAATACTCTTTTGAAGCATGCTTGCGCAATGTGAACCTTTGGGTGACGGGGGTGTAGTCTTCCTGAAAAAGTCCAGACCCATAGGGAAAGATTTTATCATGTTTTTTTTTTTTTTTGAAAACCTATGGTACATTTATACCGGGGAGAGGCAAAGGATTTTTGTCTGATTTTTATTAATTTTTTAGATTTTTATTTTTTTTAATTTTCATTAATTTTTATCAAGTCCAGAGAAATCAAAATGGAACTTTTTCAAGCCGCTTTATATGTTCAAAATAAGCGCGGTGGTTTCACACCGGGCGACAAAATTCATTTCGCACCTAAAGACAATCACGATCATCTAGACACACGACCGGATTCCAACCAGGAGCCTGTTATTTGGACAGCGGGCTCGTTAACCACTTGGTGACCCAGGCAACCTAACATTGAACATTCCCCATGTAAAACATAACGGATAAGGTGTCTTCAATGAAACTGAGAGGATCCAGCCATGCTCATGACAACCATCCCCATATCAAGATGTCGCTACCACCCGCCTTTTCCGGCCAACCATGTATTCTAGTTGTAAAGAGTGGTAAATTAAAGAACTTCTCAATGATATAATTGTTTTTCTAGTACAGTTGATGTAAATATTAATTTTTCTGCCCTTTAATTCGAATAAGAACAATATGTTAATATGACAATAAGAACAATAATCCAATATGATTCACCTTAAGTCTCGTGTTCACCTGTCAGATAACCATGCGCTTCGGAACAATAATATTAGGATAAGATAGTTAGTCGTATGCAAATATGTATATTTTTGTATGTAAATTGCATACATGTGTTCTCCTGGTTTGTGTTTGCGGTAATCTAACAAGATTCGCTAAGAAGTTAGTTAATCTTGTTAGATTCAAACAAATTGTTGCTAACTTGTTAGATTAACTAACACGTTAGCAACAAGTTTTAGAAAGGAAATGTTTTTCGGAATACTACGCACATTTTTCCCCAATATTTCCAATGGAAAATATAATTTTGAAATCTTTTAAGTGATACGATTCTATGCTAAAACTATACAAACACTGGCGTTTAAAAAAAAACACGACGTAGCTCACCAGTGTGAAGGCATTAACACTGAGTTTTCTTTTTATTTGTTTTGTTTGATAGGCCATTTAGAGTGTAAACGATAGCTGTAGAGCACGTGTTTATCCCACGCCATCTGGCTGTTTTCTGGAGCAAGCTGACTGATTTTAGAAACAACATTTCTGAAGACAGCACAGTTGTAGGATGAACATGCCCACTGCATCGAGCACTGCTTCAAGACTGTAATTAGACGCTTAAGAAAAGCTACTAAGGAATTTATTGGACCACAGAAGACGATCATTAATTTAATTACGACCCGTTAACGGACCATTAGACAAGTAATGGGAGGGAGACCGAGGTCACCCGGATAATACAGGTCAGGATCGCTAAGTGACGATTGTTGGAGCTGAATGTTCTTGGCGAAACGTTTTCTGCGATCTCAGTCATAACCAAAAGAATGTTTTCGAAGGAATAGATAGACAGGGAAATACAAGATGAACTCTTGTATTAGTAGAGAAAGAGAATTTTATTTAGGACTCTCTTGCGATCTTTTCTCTTCTGTACTTATTCTTGGATGCAAAACTTCGCCATTTTCATCTGAACCTTCTCCTATTTGACCTTTTCTTGAAAAAATAGGCCTAAATAAAACAATTTAACTAATAAATAAGTTAAACTGTTTATGACGAGCGCCATATTTAAATCTGAAACGACTTACGTTTACATTCTACATTTTAATATAATTCAATGTAATAATTTTCGCGTTTCTAATAAATTTAAAATACTACAACTATTAATATACAGTAAAGTAGCATGTATTATTAGATAATGTATAAATAACGTATAACAAATAAATAAAATATCTTGTGTTTTCACTTTAACCCCAATAATCTACTTGATTCAACTGCTGTTCATATTTTTTCAGTACTGAGTTAGTTAGGCAGCCTCGGATGGCTGGTTTTATTTATTTATTTATTTCAGATGCTCCAGGTTATCGACTCACAAATATAAATCAGACCTAGAGCCCATTTGTTAATAGATACGCGCACTGTCGAAATTACCCGTACTTGAGTAACTTGTGGACTTCGTGCAGTTTGCCAACAGCCTTAAGATTTTAGTTGAAGACAATTAATAATAATCTTAATATTTTACCTACACAAACACACAAGTGCCAGATATACGACACAGCATTTAGATAAATATTAAATTTGCCTTTCGTTCTTTCTTTCGGTTTTAATCTAATCGCAATCCTCGATTCTTAAGTTCTAAAATAGAAATTCTAAAATAGACATCTTAAGTGCTTAAGTTTTTAAAGTAAGAAAGAAAATAAAATCAGATTTGAATGAGATGAATGTATTATATACATTTATTATACAATACATTTTATCATACCGAGCCCTGTGACATGAATCCTACTACCTTTCGCATTAAACTATCTCAAACTATTTCTACCAAATATTCAGAAATCGGGGGGAGGGGATATTTCAGTTTCTAGAGAATATTTCAATACTGGTCACCTGCTCAACAGTAGTGTGTGAAGTCTGTAAGTACGTGCACTTCTCTATGGGTAGTCTTAAAGGAAGGTTAGCAAGCCTCACGCTCTTGGGGACCAATTATTATAGGTTTTTTGAAGTGAATAATTTCGCACGCTAGATTTCTCCCTTACAGGTTCAAACATTGGATCGACTCGTTCTCTATAATTTCTCGTAATTAACTTCGTTTTTCTATCTCAATCTTGTCAACATGACTGGCCTGCACCTACGACACTGCTAAATTTACAATAATAAGAGAATGCAGTTAATAATATCAACTAAACTTATGAACTTTTCATTTACAAATTAATTGTAAACAAGTGATATAAAAATATTAAAGGTGTGCGAAACGCATAATTTATAAAAAATATTTATTTCAAAGTATTTAAAATAAGTTTTAAAACAATTTAAATAAAATATAAGTTACACTATTATTTCTATGGAAATAAAATAATTTAAAATTATTTTAATCTAGAAATAATGTTAAATTTGTTGACGAAGCTATTTACAAATTAATGCATTGATGATTAACTATGCATACCTGAATCTGAAAAAATATAAAATAAACAGAACAATCGAAGAAAAATTCCATCTTTGAAATCTCGATATTTTCATAATTCCTTTCTCAAGGGCTGTTTTCCTTTCGTTCAGCGCGGACTTTGCTTTATCCGCCCACTTAGTGAAAGCGAAGTCGACCAGCATCGATTTCGTTCTTACCTTGATTGAAACAATCGAATGGCAGTCGCTTTAGCTCTCTCTCTCTCTCTCTCTCTCTCTCTCTCTCTCTGGCTCACTCGCAACATCCGTGAGTAGTTCCATTACAAACGGTCACACGTTGGCTCAAATTATAACCTAAAAAAGCTGCTTTGTGATACTAACCCACATTGCAAGTGAACTCGGCTAATAGCGATGAGAGAATTGGTGCTCACGAGGGGAATGTGTGCAGTTAAATCCACGGAGAGATAAAAGGGTAAGAAGGAAAATAGTGATGGATTAGAATGGGAGAAAAGAGGATAAAAATGAATAGAGAAAAAAAAAAGAGAAACACTAAAGAGAGGAAGGAAAAAGAAACGTATAAAAAGAGATGAATGAGAAGAAGAAGAAGTCAGTAAAAGATAGAAGAAGAGGAGAATGAGAGGAAAAAGAAGAATAAATATTTGATGTCGAACCACCTTCTCGTCTTCTTCCTGCATTTCATCTTCTTGTGTTCATTGGAACAGCCTTCTTCGTACTGTGTTTTCCCACAGTAAATCCCCCCCCCCAAAAGCTTTCTGAGAAATATGATATTAGAGTCTTTCTTTCTTTCTTGTTGAATACTTAGCCACACATGGCACTCTTGTGTTACACGTCTTCGGACCTTTCATATTTAGGGTCAGCTAAAAAACATGATAGTCGAAGCTTTTATAGCAAGAGAATTTCGCACTTGTATGCAATGACCAGATAAATACTTCCAGTTGCGAATGCAGAAGAATCTATAATGAACACCAATCTTTATTTCTACGCTTCGTTTTATTCTGCTAATAACCTGGATACTAAGACGATGTTTTTTTTCTGTAGACGAATTGATCTACGACAGTTTGTAGGAATTGCTACAAACTGAATTATGCTATGAATGATCTTATTGTGTAAAAAAAAAGAAAAATAGTTGCCTGCATTTAGAAATACTATACAGAGCGACGTTGTTTTTTAAGGAATTGGGAGAAGAGATGTAAATTAAGAATGGATTTTATCCTGTACCATTGATTCTTCTTTAATAAAGTAATTCATCTAAGTCTAGTAAATGTGCTCCTTTTTGCATTTTAGCCAACAACGTAAAATTGTTGTCTCAGACACGAGTTAAAGTATCTTTCAGTATTTGCATTCATTAAATAGTTATTATTAATTTATCAAAAAAAGCTTCTGTATGAAGAAACCGTCTACATACGACGAATCTTTATATGAAGGTTTCAAATGAAAGTTAAGTAGACGGGCTCATACCGGAGTTCAAGGTTATTCGTCATCCTAATTTACAGATTTGGAAATAGAATCACTTTACAGAGTAAAATTAGAGCTATATTTATTATATTAAATGTGAAGTTTAGTGCAGTAATATACGTGACAAATGAAGTATGAAGAATGGCAAGGCTATCTTGTTACGTAAGGTCAATCATAATTAAATGTCAGACTTATTTTCAGAAGATGGAGAAGTCAATTGTTTATCTGATTTGGAGACGTGCAGCTATCAAAATATATTACATACTCGAACGGCGAATATAATCTCTACTTTTAGTAGGACATGAACAGAACATGAACTGTCGCGAAATATTCTGTATAACTTAAGGAGAAATATTACAGAAAAAAACAACTCTAAGGCAAAAAATTACCGAATTTAAAATCTTAAAATTAACTGTTATTCAGTTGGGCATATATTATTGTGTGTGTGTGCGTGCGCGCGTGCGTGTGTGTGTGTGTGTGTGTGTGTGTGTGTGTGTGTGTGTGTGTGTGTGTGTGTGTGTGTGTGTGTGTGTGTGTGTGTGTGTGTGTGTGTGTGTGTGTGTGTGTGTGTGTGTGTGTGTGTGTGTGTGTGTGTGTGTGTGTGTGTGTGTGTGTGTGTGTGTGTGTGTGTGTGTGTGTGTGTGTGTGTGTGAATTATTATACATGAGGAAATTACATGAGGATTACATGTGAATAAATTACATGAGGAAAAGCAAAGCCAGAATAAAATGTTGGTGAAATTCTTTAGGTATTAGATAAATTTCACCGTCCAATGCGAGGCCACAACCTTGCTTATTCAAAAGGCTGCATCTCTCCACAAGGTGGTAACCATTTCGTGGTTATTACCCATGAAAGTGTGATAATTTGAATATTATAGTAACAAGCATAGCTTAGGGTTACAAAAAAAGAATGGCATTTGCTACCATAGACAAATCCCTAGATAGGCTGAAATTCTTTATGAAGTTGAGATGCTCTATTCACGAACAAGATGGTGGAAGATAATCCTTCACATCTAACATTGCTTCGCTGTCCGACAGGGCATTGCTTCAATGCGAAGTAATTACACTCATGAATGCAATTGTTTCTCTTGCACCGGTTGTCAATGTATCCTCGATAAGCATACTTCTCTGCATTTACGCTTGGCATTCCAGAGAAGCGATCTATATACTTTTTGTTCTGGTCATTTACTTATAACAGGATACATGTGGATTCGATTGTTTTTAATTTGAAAATTTGATATTTAAAGGATACTTGTGACATAAAGAATGTATGATATAAGCATGTGAAAACAAAAAAAGATATTTGATTAAAAATCTGGGAAAGTCAAATATAACTCATTAATTCATATTAATTTTATTTAAAATTATTGAAATTATTAATTAATATCTTTATTTCAATCATGTCTCCGCTTAAAATATTCCCTTTGATACTTAGTGATATAACATCACGCGGCTTGTTCTGTTTTTAAATGATCTATTGTAAGTATCCCACCTTGTATGTTTCAAAACTGTTCTTGTAGCGCCACTGAAGATAGTCTGCAATTTTCAGACCGAAATATTTGGCTAATTAAATATCTTTCTTGTGTTTACGTGCTTATATCATACAAATTTGAAAGATTCAATCCGTGTTGTAACAGTGTTTAATGGAGAAATGACCTTGCACGTTGTTTACTTTTACACAATGCTTAAAAGTGGGTCACTTCTATTTCCAAATGAAAGTTCATCTTCATACTGGAAATAGTCGCTTTGTATAAAATGTATCTGTTGGTTAACAATAGGAAGAATGCACATGATTAGAAGCACATGCACATGAAGAATGTGCTAGTGACGAAACAATACACTTATGAAAAATATTATTGATGCATTATATGTAAATGAATGCAAGTAAAAAATAAATACACAGAAAATGCTTCCATGTTTTTTTCCATTTAATAAACTTTGAATAATTATTACGGACAAAATTTGTATTAAAAGTCAATTCTTTGTTTCCAGTGCTAAATTAAACCTTGAAATAAATTGTATCTCCACACATTTCGGCCATTCCCTAAACAAATGAGTTCACTTCAGAAGATTTTTTTTTTTTTTTTTTTTTTGCTTTCAGAGTTTCGTATCGCTAATGTGTTTATGGTCCTACTTACGCAAAAGTGGATTAATTTATCTTTGGAGACAAAAATTCTTGTACTGGAGTTTAGCCAAAGCAATTCTCTATTCGTGCGTTTGATGTAAATAAAACCCATCGATGTGTATTGTCCTTGAAGCTTTTATTACATCCTCTTAACTTAACAGGAACAAATTAGGTAATACATAATGGGAAATGAAAATAATGGTTCTAATTGCAATCAAATGTTTTATAAGCGAGTATTTATAGCTATTTGTTTAAAGAGATAAACGAAACGACAATTAAATAGAGTAGTGTATTTGGAAATTCGTTTTTAATAAAGCCGTACTAAAAAAAAATAAGAAAAACAATTAATAAACAGATTATATATATATATATATATATATATATATATATATATATATATATAGGCCGTAGGTTTGTTTCTACCAAAATAAACAAGCAAATATTTGGTTTAGTTACTGGAGCGATGAGAATACTTCAGAATAACAATATAAACAAAGGCGCATGCGTAGTGTGATGTAATAAAATGAGATTGCGGTCAGGGAAAACAACTGAAGCGAAATGAAAGACTTTGTTAACTTAAGTTTTTTTTTTTTTTTTTTTTTTTTTTTTTACACGGAGAATTAATATAAAGCAGTAGAGCTAATATTTCTTGTATAGTCTTTGAGGACGGAAAATATATTTCTACTATCACGAGATACAATTTATTTAAATACATGTTGCGATCGAAAAAATAATTAATTCTGATTAGATTTGTGGAATTAAAGACGATGTACAGAATAAATTTCTCTATTTCTTAGGAATTGCAGCAATATTTAAAAATAACTTGCCTCCTTCAGTTTCATTTTTACTTCAATTATTGTTTTAATTTACAAGTGAATTTTCGAAACAACACCAGAATTTGGAATTTATAAAGTTCGACAGATGAGAAGTAATTTTTCTTTGATCTACGTGTACTTTTGTGGAGATTGTAGAGGCTACAAATCACATCATATTAACTATGGCCAAGAACGTCTAAGTTAAAGGTCTACTGAAGAATAGAAATCTAATCTTGTTTCGAATTCATTGGACTATCAAACGTAAGTTGATGTGCCTGACAATCCAACTGATCTTTCCAAATGGCTGTCTTCCAAGACGTAGCAGAATGCATCTGCCAAAAGGCATTCTTTTAAAATATTTCGTTTTTCAACGTCACCACAGTTGGGAACAAATCACATCATATTATGTGTGACTGGCATCGTGTGGTTGATAAACAAAATCTTTCAATTGTTGAACAAGGACACCCGAATAGTTTCCGAATGATGGTGTCCTCCAAAGGTGGTCTATCAAGATTCTTGTAATTTTAGACTTCTTATACGTTTCTCCATTGCCTTTTAGTCCGAGATAAGAAAATGAAATGCCGAGCAAACGAATTTGAAGATTTCTATATTCTTTATAATTCTTTATTGGACTGCATATGCAACATTAACCCTCTTAGTTTCACCTTTTTCTTGTCTGTTGCTGCGATATTTCATACGATGCACTTATCATAACTTTCTTAATTTTTACTCATGTTACCGTCAACTTACTAATTCGTTCTTCTTACATATCGCGGCCAACCTATTCCACTCATTCACCACTCTCCAAGCAAAAAATCTACTCCTTACACCCCCTAATAACCACAGATTTGTTCAACTTCAGGGATGATCCCTTGTTCTGGTCCCTCTAGAAATGAGCTGAAATATTTTCCCTGCATCAATCCCATAAAATCCTTTAAGCATCTTAAATGTTTTATCATATGCCCTCATATTCTCCTATCAACCAACTTCTGCAATCCACACACCTCAATCTTCATAGGGAACATTCCGCTAACCACTCACCATCTCGATCACTCGCCTCTGAATCTTCTCCACCACTTCCTCATCCCAAGAAACCCAAGAGACCAGACTTGAGCATAGCAATCCAGATGTGATTGAATGAATGCCTTATAAAGAAGAATATCAAATTCCTTATCTCTACTTGTTAATGTATTCTTCAACAGCCAAATAATCTTATGGACTAAATTAGGAACCTTGGCAATATGTCCTCTAAACCAAAGTTTCCCAAACTTTTTTTCCCTTAGCCCAGTTATTTTAATACTTCATCTTCGTGACCCACTAAACTTTTTATGACCAATAGGTAAAATAAAACTGATTTGAATGTTCGTAGGGTTTTCATTTATTATTATTATAATAAAGAAGCATTTACTCTTACAAAAATATAAAGAAATTAAACTAAAGCCAAGTAATTTATTAAGGAGACGTATGATGCTGTTGTTTGTTAACTAGAAACATCAGGTTTGGAGGAAAAGACGATAACTTTATTCTTAAATCAGGTTCGACTTCCAATCGTTTTCTATATTTATTTTTTAGAAAAACCAGTGTTAAAAAGACTGCTTTCCACTTATAGGTTGTGACAAAAGGCATTAGAAATTTTATCGCTTTTTCTGCATAAACTGGGTACTCCTGACGGCAAGACAGCCAAAAACCCACCAGTGGTATTGTGTTGAAGATGTCTTTGAGGCGCCGTATCACACGACAGTTCAATTATAGATTAAATATCTAAATCCGGAAATTCTGGCTCAGATTCTACGGTCACTGTAAAAGGGTTCCTTATCCATGTTGCTGTTGACTGGGGGAGAAATATTTCTTCAGACTTGGTCCTAGCATATATTCCTTGATAGCAGCTGAAATCTTATCCGTCATGAAATTTATATTATACTCTTTTTGTAATTCTTTGTTCCCTTGTTAGCTTTGTTTTATTACCCATTTATCTATCATTAAATGGGTAATGGTAAGCAAGATGAAGAAAGAATGAAATAAATTATTTAGGAACAATTATAATAATTATGGTTGTTCAGCCGAGCCAACTGGGCAAGGTACACGTAATCAGTAAATGCAAAAAAATACGCTCTCTCTCGATGCTTTACTGAAACTGAACAAGCAGAGTGAGTATGTGGCGGGTGAGTAAAACAAATGCCAGACCGCCAAACGATTCGGCCCGTGGTGCGGTTGCCGCCGTGCAGTCTCGCCATTAGTTGAACGAATTTACCGTGAACAAAGAGACTGTGAAATTTTGAAGCGGACGAGGACGGAGCGCGCTTTTCGTCTCTATTAATTAAATTATTTATTCATTAGTCCCGATTAAGCACAATTTACTTGTAGTTTAGAGTTTCATGAAAAAAAGAAAACCCAAAAACCAAACACCCAGGTTTTCGAGAGTTTTTTAGGTGACCCGACATTTAGCTTTCGTGACTGGGTGCTGGGTCGTGACCCACCATTTGAGAAACGCTGCTCTAACCTTTAACTCGCTGCCTATCACCTTCCCTAAATCTCTAGGTTCATCTATTTCCTGGAGTACAGTTCCATCAATGTGGTAAACAGCTTGTAATCTATTTATGGATCGCTCTAGTTACCTCCAGGTGGGAGATGAATTTCATTCGTGTGAGTCCATCGGTTCACTTTAATAGAGGACGGAAATGGCTTGAAACTGTTCTATGTTCGATTTCAAGAGTAGAGTTTCTGAACTACAAATAAATAAATAAAACGCTAAAATGATAAAAAATGCCCATTACCACATCGAACGTGGACTGATGTACTACAAGCTTTCACGTTTTGTTTTCTTCTGGGTACCCGGATTTAAATTATGTATCTCATAAAACCTCCGTACAATTCTCGTTATTATATAACAATAGGAGAGGTAGGGTTTATAATGATTTGATGAAGTTTGTTTTATTATTTTCAAGACATCTGCAGACAACAGTAGATACCTTGAAAATGATCAAACAGTCATTGAGTTCATCTTAGTGACGATTTATCAATGTATCAATATCATTTCGATATTAACTCCAAATGAGCTATTTTATTTAATAATTTTAATAAATATGTAATTATAATGAGTTCTTTCATTGTTAATTCATTTAATACAATTATTTATTATTAATAGTATGTGTAAATAAATATATCTTGTGAGATTACATCTCTCATCATTGGCATTTCAGTATAAATTGATCCTGAGATTCAACATACAGAAGACGAAGAGAAACAGATAAAGTAAAATATAAATTCAAAGGAATGATCAAGAGATGTCAGCTGATTGATCACTTATAGGTGTAGATCCACCGCATTCTTCTAAATCGATCCCTTAACGTATCTCTCATTAAAGGAAAAGTCACAAAGCGGAAAAAATATACACCAAAAAAAAGGAAACAATATAAAATTTGGAGAACATTAAAAAACTATAACTTTAATATAACGAAGAATAAAAATCTATAAAAACAAGAATGTAATAAATCAGAGAAATCACGCAACAGAAAACTAGCCTGGATGATCCACTTATAAAGGCACTGATGTTCACTATACAGTATATTGTTTATTATAATATACGAGGGTGGTCTGAAAAGTTCTCAGCCTCGACAATAGATGGAAACATCATCGGCAAGATTTTTTTCTAAGTTGGTACATGTGTCATAAGCATCCCTGTGAAAATGCTATTCATTCTATCAAGTAGTTTGCTTTATACAGCTCTCTGAAGCAAAAGTGTTGTTTGTATCCCTCGAAATGGATAAAATTGAGTATCGTGCGGTTATAATATTCTTTATGGAAGAAGGTTTAATGCCAAAAGAAATTCATTCGAAGTTCATAAAAGTTTATGGGCACTCTTCTCCTTCGTGTTCGACAATTAAGAACTGGGCTTCAGAGTTTAAACTTGGCCGCATAAGCCTCTAAGTTGATTCACGTGAAGGACGTCCAAAAAGTGTAAACACCAGAAATCATTGATCAAGTGCACGATATGGTATTGGATGACCGGCAAGTCAAAGTGCGTGAAATTGCTGAGACTATAGGCGTTTCAAAAGAACATATAGGACCTATTTTGAATGAAGAATTGCAAATGAAAAAGCTTTGCGCAAGATAGGTGCCGCGCTTGCTCACAGAATATCAAAAACACACTCGCATGAAAATCTCTGAACAGTGCTTGGACGTTCTAACAAGAATAAAACTAATTTTGTGCGTCTATTTATTGCTACAGATGAGACTTTGATTCACCGTTACACACTAGAATCCAAACAGCAGTCAAAACAGTGGACAGAAGCCGGTTGGTCAGCGCCAAAGAAGACAAAGCTGGTTATGTCAGTAGGAAAGGTCATGGCATCGGCGTTTTGGGGTGCTAAAGTCATTTTGTTTATTAATTATTTTGAAAAGGGCAAAACAATAACCTGGGAATATTATTCCTATCTTTTAACCAGACTAGACGCAACGTTCATGAGAAAAGACTCGGTTTGAAGAGACAAAAAAGATGAAAGATGATTTTTTTCTTCTTCAAACCGAGTCTTTTCAGGACAATGCACCTGCCCAGAAAGGTGTTTGGCAATGGGAAAAGTAAGGGATCTACATTATAAATTGTTGGATCATCCACCCTATTCCCCAGATTTGTCTCCCTCTGATTTTGATCTCTTCCCAAAACTAAAACTGTTCCTCGCGGGTCAGCGTTTTTCTTCGAATCAAGGGGTGATTGCAACTGTAAAGGGGTATTTTGCAGATCTTACTGAGAACCACTACAGGGATGAGATAATGGCGCTGGAGAATCGCTGGAATAAATGTATAAGTCTTAAGGGAAATAATGTTGAAAAAAATAATAATTTTGAAATTATAAATTCGTTTTCTCATTGTTATGTTAATAATGATGGTGCATTTGTAAATACACAATATATATATTTAATTATCTTTGATAATTTTATTATGACATTTAAGAATAAATCATCTGTATTATAATAAATAATACAGATGTTTTTATTAATTTGTGTAGTTGTTTATTAATCCCAATTTCTAGATTATTTATTAATCTGTAATAAATTCTCAAGTAAGCGAAGTGCATATTGACTATTAACATACATAATAATAATGTATATGTTTATATATCCATAACTGAAAATATAGTAAAAAAGTGTAACCTAGTTAAACTAAATATAAATCAAACTAAAAAAAAGGAATAATAGCAATCTCAATGGTTTGTAATGACTTAGAGCCACAGATTCCCAAAACATGGGAACGTTGACTTGGGAATTGTGAATATGAATTTAAAATAAATAAATGATTTTTTTTTTAAAGTTTAGAAATACTCCAGTGGCTAACACGTCAAATTTCTCTCCATCCTTATTTCGGACAGTTTAATCTAGAGCGGTGCGTATAGAACTGATAGAGGTAATTTGAAGATTGTAGAAAGGGCTAAATTGATGTGCTTGACGTGAGCTATCAGCCTCCCAGAGGGAGGGAGGGGGATGCCTTGTTATTACGTTCTCGGACGGAAAATAAGTAGCTCTTTTACCTTTATGCATGCTAGCTAGAAATCGGCAAACCATGTAAGCTAGGAATAAGTTGGTCATCAAAATCAAGCAATATCCTGTTATAGTGGCAGAGATAACGAAAATAAATCGTAAAAGTTTACACAAAGAATACGGAGAATGTTCCTTTCTTACTTATTGTGACTTTGGAAGTTCAAGCCGGTAAATAATGGAGAATGATAGGATCCCATGTGGATGAGTATTGCTGATAGCGCTGAAACAAAGGTGTTAAAAATGAAAAGGAATGTAGTTTATTCGTTTCGCGCTATAAAACTCAGGTGAAACAACTAAATAAAAAACTTTTTTTTTGTTATTTGTTTTGTTTCAAATTAAACGCTCTCTGATTTCTGTACCAGTTAATTGTCATAAAATTTTATCTATTTATGAAATCAAATGATTTAATTATGCTAATTTGTAATCAATAGTTTTATTTCAGACTAGAATAGAAACAAAATTATCCGTCCAATTTGTTTCAAACTAAATTAGATTTAGAGATTTTATGACGTCAGACAACAAATAGTAAATGAACATAATTTGTAAACAATACTAAAATCGACTCTAATTGTTGATGCGATTCAACAATGAGCGTTCATACTTTTGTATTGTTGGAATATGAAATGAACATAATTTTAAAGAATGTAACATTTAAATGCGCTCATTGAAAGTTGTATAACATGCGCAATTATTTTTATTATAATACACAGTTTATTATCGTCCGTTATTCTTTCACGTTCCCTACCATCTTCAATGTGATATTATTCAAGGATTTCTTATAATGAGAATTTAGACGCACTTTATCTTATTTAATGCCATCTATTCGAGGGATTTTTAGCAAAATCTACCTTCATCCTTGCAATCTACTCGAGACCGTTTCCCACACCTGCTTCCAGCGAAAATAGGTTTTCCATTTGCTTCTATTACTCTACTGAAGCATATAAAAAAATTAAACAAATAAACCTCTGAAAAAAAAATCTTTGCCCTTGTTTAATTACAGTCGATTTTATGCATCTTAACCTCACTTTAAATAAGTAGTTGAGCTGTAGTCGATTAAAATTCGCTAAAAAAAGCGTCGAAAATTAAGCCCACCGTTCTTGTAGAATGATAGATTGAATCCTTTTACTTCTTCTAGGCATAAGAAAAACCAGCAGAAATCCTGCATTGTGTTCCAGCAATCGATATTTTTATACTTATTTTTTTTTGTAATTTCAGCAATAATCAACATAATAATAATAATGATGTTTGTTTTTTGTGTCAGAATTGAATGAAAGGAAGTGTGAGACCGTTACCGTTTTAAGATTTATTCTAAAGTCTGTAAAAATAGTTGTTACTGGAATGGCAAGTTTTGCAATTTTAGAAATTTGCATCCGTTTTTAATAAAAAAAAAAAAAAGCGAAAGAAAAAGAAAAAAATGACGCATATTTCTAAACATGGTAATTCAAGCATTCGATGCTCATAATTCGAGAATTAGAATGTATAAATTAATATGATATTTTAAAGAGCAATTTTAGAGTTTTACACAATATTTTAATCGCTATTTTAGGGATTGGGTGTTTGTATATCCATGTGGATTTTTTTTCCCGTATGCCCTTTCTTCACCTGCTCGCGAATTAGTTGAACTTTGTCGGGACAAGTAGAGTTTCCGCCTCTAATTCACACTATTTGCGACATAAATACATAGATTTAACTTTACTGCCAACAGATGGCAGCAGTTTTCTGCCATACTTTCATCCCTGAAAAGTCTCGATTCACTGATTAGTCTGAGCTAAACTTTCAGTAAGGAAATACCAAAGGTCAAAAATAAGCTGCCCACCAACGTATAAAATGTGAGTGCGGGCTACTGGAAATTTTGCTGTTCTCTTTGGAGAATAAAAGATACTAGGGAATTTATTTATATAATATTTTATTTGATATCTAATAAGACTTTTTGGACGAATTTTAGATTTGATACAAATCTTGGAATGAATTTAGAACTTGTATATTTTTGAATTGCCATTTTAGAATGTGAAACCGTTTGAAGTTTTAGTTTTAGATGTTAATGAGTTTTGCAGTCTGTGTTAGATTTAATATCCAGTTTTCTAATTTAAAAATATACAATTTTATGAAAATACAATTTAGAATCACGCTTTTAAAATTCAAAGCACTTTTTTTACTATCACAGTTTTAGAATTAGAAATGCTTTCTTAGAGTCCTTTCCACCATTTTGGAATCGTTTTAGAAATCTGGAACAAAATAGAACTGACAGTTTTAGAATATGAAACACAATTTTGAATCACTTTTAGTAGAGAATCACTATTTTCAAATCTGCAATGCAGTCATTATAAGGTTTACTGGAATAACTACAGCACACATAAAAGAATTAAATAACACGTTTAATCAATCCTGTAATTCGTCTCAGTCACTATCTATGATATCGTCGTCAAGAAAACAATATCAAAATTGCAAAAACAATAATTGAAAAAGATTAGACTGAGAGCCTAAAGTCCTGTGAGGAGTGCCCTCTGCCGGTGCTATTGGTTAACCTTAGCTGTATTATCTTAGGAATTTTAGTATAACCATATACAGTTATCGTCTTTAAAAGAAAGGTTAATTTACATTTAATGTAAGGAAATTCACAGTTTAAGAAACAACAAGCAGTATTGTGAATTCGCTATTTTTTTCTCTGAAAATGAAATTAAGATATTTAACGAATTAATTATGTTTGCGTTTATTACTGGAAACAGTAAACATGATCGATACACCAACAAGCGAAAAGACAATTCCAGCTGGGTATTCAAAGTCAGTAATAGCCGTACTTTCTTGGATAATCACATCGCAGTAGGGGTTTTCATTAAATCCCAGACTCGACAAATTGCAAAGGGTCACCAAAAACTAAACAAAGTGGGAGAAAAGTAAAAACCTAATTATTACAATGTCTAGCGAGACCGTACTACCATTAGCCTCATTTTTGAGTTATGCTGCTTGTATATGACTTGGAAAGAATTTATTTTGCTCTAACAAGCGTCTGCAATTCAATAAAATTGAACCGGCTGTAATTACTTGGTTATTATAGTCTAAAAAAAATTCGATCTTTTGATGTGCATATGTAAAAAAAATATTAAGAAACTAAAAATTTAAGAGAATAGTATTTAACAGTACACTTACCGATATAAGTTTTTAAAAACACAATAATGAGTATTTACATCGATTAGTTTAATTGCATATGATATATCAATACGAAAGCAAAAACTAAACAATTAACCTAACAATGAACTAATTGTTAAAATATGATTAATATAATAATAGCTGTTTGGTGAAACACATTTTTCCCCTCATGGAAGTGTCCTACCATTGTTTGTTTCCCTGGTTCTTTTCATTAATAGTATTTTACTGAAGTACATTGTTACTTAAATGTAAACGTCAATTTCCACAGTTCTCTCCAGTAATGTAACAATATGTTGATAAGCACATTCTTGCCTAGCAACACCAACTATTAGTCCCTTTAAAGCATAGATTAAAATATATGCTATATTTCTCAATTGTTCATTATGTTAACAATGATTTCGTAACAAGTTGTTGCCTGGTAAGAGTTACACGTTTATGTCAATTGGCTTTGTCTTAAAATATTTCTTTTCTGTGATCAAGATTAGAACAATTTGTATTATTTTGTTTAATAAAGAAAATGAAAATAAATCATACAATTAAGCAAAGGAATCAAGAAAATGTAAAATTAATATAAAAAACATAAAAAAAAATTATTGGTGTTTAATAAAAAATTGTATTTTTATTTGCTAGTCATAAAAAATTCATATACATTGATATTTTTAAGACCTATTTTTAATTTACTATATTTTTGTAGAATGAATTTTAAAATAAAGAAAGATAAATCTATTATTTTTGGGCTTTGCATTTAGAATATTTCTGTGTCAGCAATCACTTGTTCGAAATTGCGAAGGTGGACATTACAATGCGATCAATAGCAATGACGACGCCTTTGAGATAAGCCCAGTGGGGGGAACAAATTTAACCGGAGGAAATGCTGCATCATTTTGCTTGTCGTGCAGGGAAAGAAAAATGGAGACATGAAATGGGCGTACGAATGAAATCATAAAAAGAAAATGGTCCACATCGAAATGCCAAGTATTAATCGGTATTAAATCAGTCAACAGAGTGGCTAATGTGGAGACAACCATCTGCCACGAGATCGACCCAACGGAAAAATTCCGAGTTTATCAGTTTGATGTAAAGCAATAGCGGCCATCAAACACAAGTTTCCAGCCAATCAGTGAAACATACAGCAGATTTTTAATTGGTAATCAGTTTGCGGTGACACAACCAGTAAACAGTCTATTGGTTTAATAGTGATCTATTATTTTCGTGAAACTGTTTTTCAAATCCATTATATTAAAAATGAGAGCTCACAAAACTCCCATTCCCAAATAACTTCCATTACAAACAGAGGGGAATACGAAAAGCACTTGTGCTTCAACCATCCTGACAGTAGCGTTATGGGTAATCTTGTCATGAGAACTAAATTTCTCTTAATACATCTCAATGTGAACGTGCGACCTTACTGATGTTCTAAGGATATCCTAACAGGAGAGATCCTGCTTGGAGAATTGCATATACTCATCTTCCAGTAAATACCATCAAATAATGGAGGTACTTGAACATCGAAAATCTAATCTGTGTCACACCTGTTCCCCAATGGAAACAGTAAACCATGCATTCTACAGCTGTCTTCTAGCCCTGCGTATTTGGAACAGATTATGTAATGTGTTGGGCATTCTATTACTTAAAAAAGAGCAGGTTTTTTTTTTTTTTTTTTTTTTTTTTTTTTTGCAGTGCCTCTCTGCATTGGGAAAAGAATTCTGATTTTTATAATTGATGAATTAAAATTCCAGTTATGGAAAGTTAAGAAAATCGTAGATTTAAAAATTCACATTATGCAATATTCACCAGGGAGAAATAAAACTCTGCCTATTTGTACTAGGAAAAGTTTTCAAAAGGCTAAATCCTCTTAGTTCACTGCGACTTATGGTCAAATACAGGATGACTGCTGAGCAATCCCAGACAGAGAAGGTCAATTCTAGGCGGTTAATATAGATAAGGCTAACCACCTGGATCATCTTTTCGCTTTAGTTTCAATCGGTCTTCTGGTTGTTCAGCTGCATGCGATTGATGAAAAAGAAAACAAAAATCATAGCCTTGGACTACATGATGATGATATAAATAAGCTGAGGTCGTTTTCTATTTCTCTCATACTATCTATCTCTCTTGCCTTTCTCCTAATACTATCAAGCTGTCTTGCACCCCTATACTAACTATTCTAGGCGTATGATGAACACCCTTTACTTTTATCACCTCAGTGTGAGAGCGAATGACGATGTATGTCGGGAATGAGAAGACACCTCCTAGATTAGATAGACCATATCAAACAAAGGTTGAAAGCAAATATGGCAGGTTAAAAATAAGAGTGGGCAGACGCGGGGGGGGGGGACAGGACATACGCAAGTAGGATTAGAAACGTGTTTAAAGGAGGGAAGAAAAATTAAATGCTCATAGAAACAGTACCAAATGTAGACAGAATTTGTATAATGGACAAAATTATGGAGACAAAATAATAATAGAACGTAGGAAGGAGATATTAAACGGAATAAAAAGTAAAAGGAAAATTTAAATTTGGTTGGATATGCAAATTATGTAAAATTACTTGCAGAAAATGAAGATGATCCACAAAAGTAATTATTCTTGCTCCAAAAGATATGCAACAGATTTCACATGCAAATATCATCAGAGAAATCAAAAACAATTAATCATTTAAAAAGAACCAGATGCGAATTATAACTAAATGGAATATTACAGAAATAATGAAATTTAAATACGAATAATTGCTATCTTGAATATATAACACGAATGAAGTAAACGAACAATCCCGAAAGGCTAATAAAATATCAGGATGTTTATATAGAGTGTCCCAAAATTCACGCAAGATTTAAATTTAGCGCCATTTGTGCGGTAAAGTGTTGCCAACGAGAAAAAAAAAATACAGCGTGACAGCTGACAGTTCAGGGTTATTAAAAATGGAGTGCTACACGAAAGAACAATGCATTTTCATTGTTGAGCAATATTTTAAAAATAATTAAGGTTTGGCAGTTACAGTTTGCAATATTCGTACAAAATATAGTCGGAATAGTTATTTAACTTCATCAACTGTAAAAAGATTAATTAAAAATTCAAGGAAACTGGATCAATTAGTGATCTTATACACTCTGGCCGTCCTTCAACAAGTCGTTCAACAGAAAACATCGAAGCAGTTCGTGAGAGTGTTGCTAAGAGTCCAGGAACATCAATTCGGCACTGTGGTCTTGAATTTGGCATTTCGAGAAGCTCTCTACAGCGTATTCTCACGAAAGATTTGCATCTTTATGCTTACAAAGTTCAATTGACTCAAGAACTGAAGCCTACTGACCACACATAGCGAAGAGAGTTCGTTGAATGGATTATGGAACAACAACAACAAATGGATGCTTATTTTTCGAACAAAATCATCTTCAGCGATGAGGCTCATTTTCATCTTGATGGCTTCGATAATCGACAAAATTGTCGCATTTGGGGTTCAGAAAATCCACGAGTGATTGTTGAGAAACAAATGCATCCACAACGTGTCACGTTTGGTGCGGATTTTGGGCTGGAGGCATCATCGGTCCATTCTTCTTCGAAAATGCGGCTGGTAAGGCAATAACAATTAATAGTGCTCGCTATCGCGATATGATAATCCAGTTTTTTGTGCCTAAATTGCAAGATATGGATGTGGACGACATGTGATTTCAACAAGAGGGTGCCACATGTCATACAGCCCGAGAAACAATTCAATTACTGCAGGAGTCATTTCCTGCTCGTGTAATTTCCCGTTTTGGTGATCAGAATTGGCCGGATCATGTGACTTAAGCCGTTGGACTTTTTCTATGGGATTTTTTGAAGTCTGAGGTTTATGCCAACAAGCCCACGACCACCCACGCCTTGAAGGAGGAAATTGAGCGCTGTATCAACGAAATTCAGCCATATTTATGCAAAACGGTCATGGAAAATTTCGACAAAAGAGTGCGTATGTGCCAGCAAAGCCGTGGAGGCCATTTACCCGATATGCTATTCCATGCATAACCCTATACTGTATACTTTATGAATCAATAAGAAATTACAATTTTTAATTAAAAACCTGTGTTTTCTATCAAAATTAGCGTGAATTTTGGGACACCCCTGTGTTTAATCGTGTGGAAAAATAAAGATCTAGCAAGAAACAAAGATAGGAATCTATACATGAATAGTCAGACCACTGATTTATGCATTTGAAACAAGAATAGAAACGTGAAAAACACAACAGAAAAATATATGCGAAACGGAAACATTAAAAAGAGTCAATAAAACAAAATTTCATGAAGAAAAATATTAAAAGATTTATAAAGAAAGTCAATTACAAGCAATAAACGAATGAGCAAAAAAGAAATCAGAATGGAACAAACATATTAATAGAATAGAACCCCAAAAGTGTGGTTTAAACTAACAAGAGAGATTGGTAACAGACCAGATTATTGAATGTTCATTTGTATACAAAGCCAAATGTTTCCGGTCTTATTATGAATAGTTGACGATTCTCTCTCTCTCTCTCTCTCTCTCTCTCTCTCTCTCTCTCTAAATATATTAGCAATATAAGAAGATACAAAAATAGTATTAACCGTAATTTTTCATCCAGGATCGATACACTTCATAATGTCACAAATAGATGGAAAGAACGACAGACACATGAAAATGAAGGCCACATCCGAAATGAACCATTCATTTCAGAAGAAATTAATGATAAACCACGTTGTAATGGAGCAATAATGTATATAATGACTTGAAGAGAAACAGCTGTATGCGACACTTGCAAATAGACGAGCATTATCTTCGTGAAATAAAACCGAACATCGAAGTTGCTTGAAGTATTCTTGATTGCAGAGGAAGGACGGACGGGGAAAATCAGTGTGTGTGTGTGTGTGTGTGTGTGTGTGTGTGTGTGTGTGTGTGTGTGTGTGTGTGTGTGTGTGTGTGTGTGACTTTTATTATTGATTTATGTATTAATTTTCGGGACGATATTTTTCAAGAACAGATTTTTATAAAAAAAAATCATCTACACAATGCATAGCACATCATTCATGCTCTATCTACTCAAAAGAAAAATATTCTTAAGAAATCGATTAAGGTCAAGAACTTTCGTTCCCTCAGACACACAAGTTTTCTTCGAAAAGAGTGTCAATGTTTGTATGAATGTGAGTTACAAATGATAACATGCTATAACAACAACGACAGTGTCAAAGGTCATGTAAACATCATTGTTTACATCATATGAACATTAGTCTCAAGAATAAACAGTCTAAAAGATTACTCGTTCAATGTGCATTTTGACCATTTCAAGGTCAAAATATTCATTGAAAAGAAAACTTTTCAAAAATGTTACAATTTTGACAATTTACAATTTTGAAATACTTTGAGGCGGAAAGGCTAAATTAGTCCTTTCAAAACTGATCACGTAAGCTCGAAGTTAGAAAGGCCAAAATGGTCCTCTCAAAACTGATCACGTCATTTTGACCCTGGGAAAGTCAAAAAGACGAAGTCGGTGTCAAGGGTGACTTTAGTATGATACGAATCATAAAATATTCAGTGTCCATGGGCAGTTCGTTACACATTATGGAACATGGAAATTCATCATATCCGAAAGCTCATTTTAAAATACAACTACGTAGCTATAATGTGAATCTCTCTCTCTCTCTCTCTCTCTCTCTCTCTTTTTTTCTTTTTCTCTCCCTCTCTCATCTCCCTCCACTCTTTTCAGTTATCGATGTTTTTCATAATATAATTTTATTCGCAGGAACACACACACAAGAAAAAAAAAGAAACTGAATGTAAAAAATAAGACTTTTCTTTAGCGTATTATAAGTAATTGTGACTCGCTTCGTTGGTGTTAGCGTAACATTGCAAACTAAAGGAACACGTGACTTCCAACGCCAGCTCATAAGGGGATTTCTTGCGTAGATTAAAAGTGTCACAACGTGGTTTATCAAAGTACTTTCCACACAGCAGACTGGATAAGCATCCCTGCAGGTGCGTCATTTAATATGAAAATGCATCCTCCACCTTCTCTATTATCTCATTATTTATTCTCCAATGAAAGCTTTTCGATCTCTTGTGGATTTTCAACTTCTCGTTATCCTTGGATCATGTCGACACTTTATTCTGGGCGATAATAAATACAGAAAAAGAAAAATATTATACGTTTGTTGTTCTGAAGTTTTTTTTTTTTATTCAATATATAAAGATGCAACGGGAACGTTTATTAAAATAATTCGCTGTTTAGTCCGAAAGAGACTAAACATAGTGATAACCATAGCGAAATTATATAGAAATATAACACATCAGTACAATTCGTACTATATTTCCTTAATGACTGCAGTAGTCGCATTCTTAAGTACATTTCTGTAACGCGATTGTTACTTTATGAAATCAACAACTACATCAATTTCATCTCATAATTACCAACAACAATGCGATGCTAACCAGAGCTCGCTCTGAGACATGCGCACTGTAGCAAATAATGTTAAATGATATTTTCATTGTTAGGAAAGATTCGTTTGGAATATTGAGCTCAAGAAAGTCGAACTGAATAGGCTTAATTAGCAGGTCACTGGCCCTGTTAAAAGATTTCAGCTTCTGTTTATTTAATTAAGGGAACTCAAACTGACATTCGGGATTCGTCCTTTTGTAATAATGCACTGATTTAATTTCGTCGCATGAAAACAACTCACTGATAAAATTGTTGTTTATCAATCTGCACTTCAAAATCAATATTAAGACACGCATATATATATACACTACCTTTCCAATTGTTAGAGGCAAATGTCTTTGTTCTCTTTATTTGTTTAAACATCTTTTCTTTATCAATATTTTTCTAAGATATTATGTGGTCTATTATGAATGCTATGCCAAGCATAACCGAGATTATGGTGCTTGAATCTCGTATAAGAAGAATGTTCCTACTTTTACGGCATGAGAGAATTCCACGTGCCATAATGCAGTACCTTCGGGTTACCGAAGTTTTCAGTGATGGAGTTGTTGGGATTAAGCGCCAACGGATGCAGAACGAAGTGCAGAAGAGGAAATGAAGGAATAATTAGAAATTCCCACTTAATGGTATTCTTACTTCCTCTTTCTAATACTGAGATAATTTTCTCAATCTAGTTTCGTAGTTGACTCTTTTCTTGAACAATTTTATCGCTAACATTCACAATTAAGTCTCTCTCTCTCTCTCTCTCTCTCGTTTTATTACAATAAGAAGCAGAATTAAGAGAGAGAAAGTTTTATATATTTAGAGAACGTTTTGCTTGCGAAGAGCCTTAACGAATTAGTTTTAAATAAAAAAGCAATAAAAATCATAAAAAATTAAATACAATTTTTATAATTTAATTAAATAATTATATTTAATAAATTAAATAAATACTATTTTTTTCTTTCTTTTCGAAGAGCACCCCAAAAGAAAGTGCACTTTACACGAGCTTCGAAATAGGGAAGGGAAAAAAATGTCTTATTCAGCTTTGTCAATGCTAAAATGACTTTGGTCACTTTTCCATCAGTTCGTCCGCTTTTGGAGATACTAACATTTCTCTCAAACATCTGAAGAGTTTGATAACTTCTGTCCACAGCACTCTGATGGCGTTTATCGCTCTCAACCCAACGAGACCCAATAAGCACCGGCATTTGGGAAGACACGTTTCGACGTTTAAAAGTAGATATAATCACCTTAGTGATATACAGGATTATTCATAGAAATGAATTACCTTTATATTTTCATTTCTTTGTTTCTTTCATTCTTTTTATTTCTATTTTATTGTCCACGTGAATAACTTAATAGTCAGTCACGTACTTCTTGGTTTGTGTGACTTTCAAACATTTTGGCCATAAATTGCACGTAGTTTGGGTCATAGCTACAAGTGAATGGTTGTTTTATCATTTCAATCCCAGAATTCCTTTCATCCTTTTTCAGCGCAAATTTGCGCGAATATTCCAATACAGCTTGAGATATTGAGCGTTGTGTACATTGCGATATCTTGTAATTAATAACGAACCCTTCAATTAGAAAGAGCCCTTCAATTCTTTCCGTAAAGCATCGTAACATCAGGTCCAAGCGTTCATTATGAAAAAGCTGAAAAGTCATATCTGGTGTTATGAAATTAAAAATAATGACCTTTTTTCTCAAATCTTGATTCATTATATATTCATGTGCTAATGGGTGTTGTTCCGGCTATTAAAAAATACAGTGCTGTCACTCTCTCGCACAAACACACGCACGCACCCCCCCCCTCCACACACAAACACACACACACTTTAACATCTAAGGAAATATATCACAATATGTCATGTGATTACTCTTTGAGCTTCCATGTAACAAGATTTGCTTGGGATTAAAGTGTAGCCATTTTTTCTCACCATTACGTTTCTGATTTTATGCATAGTTTCTTCTCTTTTTTTTTTTTTCTCTCAAAAAAAAATGACGAAAGTCTGATCTTTAATCTTAATGCAACAATCATTCCAAAGTGATCATTTGTCAGCTCATTTGTTACATTTCTTGTGTAAATTTTATTTTTCTCTGTTTCAAGCTGAATGCGTCTTAAACAGCCGACATTCATCAACGATATTCCCTTGCTCTAAACACGTTCGTAATTTATAGCCTGGTTCCCAGATTTATTGTTTAGCGAGAGTTTAATTCCTAAATTCGGACACCCGCCGACAACCGTTACTTCTTACGGTGTTCATAACTCCAATCTACATCCGAATCCTCGAACGACACAAGCCGTCAGAGACAGAGAGAAAGTTTCGGAAAAATTCTCCGCCTTCCGTTGCATACCGTACCGCATCTTCCATCTTTCTCCCTCTCTCTCTGGTACATCACCATCCCGGCGCGAGCGTCTTGTTTTCCGATTGGGTGCCACATTCGGATTCGAGAGACGGAGCGGCTGTTGTTGCAGCTGGGAACGAAGGATGGAGATTCTCCTCGTGCGTGTGTGTCCGATAGAGGAAAAGATAAGGTGGACGTCACCGAACAATCTATATTTGGTCCGCACCTGCATTTTGTGTTCGCTACCTTAAACGGAAGAGCAAATTCTAAAGCTATCGATAGGAAGAGCCAAGTGAGAGAGCGAAAGATAGAGAGAGAGGGAGAGAGAGAGAGAGAGAGAGAGAGAGAGAGAGAAGCCCCGACCTGTACGTTTAAGTGATTGTGTACGGATGCTGCGAGGTAGTGTTGTTCCACGTGGTACTGTACTCTTGTTCATTAAGATATCTGCTTGTTCTTTAAAAGGATGCAAACAGCGAAGATTGGCAATGTAAGTTTATTTGTTTTTTATTTGTATCGATAGAAGAGAAGATATTTTTGGAATACGCACGGTAGTATGGATGATAATTATAATAATTAAAACATAAAATAGCAACCGAACGAAATGCATTGAAGATAAAACATTGTCTTTATGCAAGATATACGTCATTGTTATATACAATTAATAATTTTAAATCTTTAACAATTAAATTGTTAATTTCAGACATCATTCGGTCATCTATATGATTATTCAAAGAATGCATTACATATGAATAACAATGTATTATCTACAACAATCAAAACCATTCTTACTCGAATTCATTGTTCTTCCTAAATATGAAATCTTTTAACAATACCATAAATTGCGATAAATAACAAGTAAAGTTATTTTATATTATTTAAGAATGAATACATTATAATGAAATGGCAACAGTCATTTCTGTTGTTTATTCAGATTGTCAACATTGTTCGTCCATTTCAATGTTCCTGAGTGGTGAAATTAGTCAGGTTTTTTTTTTTTTTTTTCCCATCAGTAAATTTGAATGATAAATTGGTGGAATTTATTTTTTGAACAAGAAAACCGCGAGGCCAGTTTAGCATATTGAGTGACGAAAAATATAATGGCATACTAACTTTTCGATCGGTGCGTTGTAGCTGTAAATTGTTAGAATTTTTTTTTCTAGCTCTACTTTATCACCAAGTGTGAATTTAACATCAACTCGTGATCTCAACTTATTGGACTGTTTGCCAAGATTGTATAGCGCATGCCAAGTGAGTCCGAAAGCAGTAATTCATTATTGATTATTTATATTTCGATTGTGTTATTTATAAACATGTTGCAGCAATTATAACCAATGAACTTTCTTATTATGGATTCTTGTGTTACCAAACTTTTTCTTTGTGTTCCGTTATGAACTTATCAAATAACAAATTAACCATAATATGTATCATAAACAAAATGTTATGAAAATGTCAGAATCGTCTGCTATATTATTTGTATTCTGCGTCAAATATATCTCCCCAGGCAACAATGACTTATCTTCAACAATCAAAACGTATTTCCTAGGCAACAAGCATGGTATCTACTAACGGAGTATTTTGGATACAAAAATCCTATGCAAACGTTTGGAATATTTAATCTTAATGGATGAGATGTAAAGATTTTCCGGAAACATGCAAAGTGGTTAAATAATTAACATACTTCTAAGTATTATTATTATATTACTGCACTATACTCGAAAGATATTGTTTAGAATAGCACAAGTACAGATGTGCTTGTTTTCAACAAAGTGCAATACGGAGACAACCCGTGATGAAGAGAAAATGATTTAGTGGAAGAATTAATGTGGATTCAAATATAGAAATTCAGGATAGTGATTTCTTTGGAGATTAAAAATTTTATTCAACTTAGCTAAAATCTTTGAATTCAGTCTGATATACCTAAACCTAATTTAATAGCCGTAAAGGATTTAATAGCCTAAGATCAGCTTAAATCTAATTTAATACCATTAAGGCTACTAAATTAGGTTTTATTGCCTAAACCAAGTTCAAATCATCACTTTCTAGACTTAAAAGATTTAACAGCCTAAGCTAAGACTAAATTTCATTTAAGCCTTAAAGGATTTAATAGCCTAAGCTGAACCCAAACCTTACTTGATAGCCTTTAATAGGCTCATTTACTAGTCGAAAATGACTTAATAGTTTAGGAGTTTTAAAGTATTTAACGGCTTGATCTGTTAAATCATTTACTCGTAAAGCAGATAAACTTCATTTAATAACTTTAAAATATTTGGATACATGCCCAACCTTTTATGCATAAAATATCCTGTCAAAGCCAATTGCTCCATCTGGTGTCAAAAAAAAATAATAATAAATTAGTATAAGAACAACTTCACAGTGAGTGATTAAAGCATTAATTTTAAACGTCAAATTTTATACCAAAAAAGCATCAACCACATAAATTTTATTTACAAGTATACATCTTGATGTTAAAATAATCCATTGATCGTGTAGATGGCACCGATGTTTTCTTAAGAAATAAATAATTTTATCACATAGCCCATCGTTACAGTCTCCCAAACAGTAACACGCTAATTATTATCCCCATTAACCTTTCTTCTTTGTTATGACCGTGGGAAATTGATGCCCCCCAAAGCAGTGTAAAATTTGTTCCGAACTCTTCTGACAAGTGCTCGTAACTTCTTTTATCAACAACCATTAATTAGCTGATTATTATCGTTAATAAGGTGATCTTACATACGATGTCTCGAAGTAATTTTCATTTTTAAAAAAATGCAAGTTCTTAGTTACCATGGTGATGCAAGTGTTTAGTGGGTTTTAATGGATAGCAACAATGGGATGAACACTCAAAAGATGTATCTTTGTAACAAATGTCCTTCATAGAGTTGGGAGGACGCGTACGGGGATGATCGGCATCATGATATAGAAGCCAAAATTGGCGTTTGACGTTACTTAACGAATTTCGAATGTTCTATCAATTTTTAAATAGGTTATTCTTCGAGCGAATGTGAGCAAGGAGTGAAACTGCATATCTTGTCGAATATCTTTATGAAAAATTAGTTTCCGTCGAATAGAGACTCGATAGTAGGAGGTTGTTTTTTCCGTCTATCCTTAATTTCGGTTTAGTGTGTTTCTGTCAAAAGGAAATTGGATGAGTTTAGATGAAGCAACGATAACTTCGTGGGTTCATTAATGGAACAGATTTGTCACTTTTTACTCCAAACACATCTCGTTTTACTTTATTTTTAAAACGCACACGTACCCTAATAAGATAATATTTCATTGCTGCATGATGCACTATCCCTTGACGATCCATTTTTATTGCTAATCCTTCGAGCAGCAAAAGAAAATGATTTTCTGTCTGTTGAATGTCAGACGAGCTGAGATTGAGAAGGGCGCTGGAAGAATGAAAGAGAAACGGATAGTGCGATAATATTTTAAAACACTCCGGAGTGTAGCTTTGTGATAAACAGCAGACATTCTGTTGAGTTCGATCGTGTGTGAGTCCATTTGCATTTTTCAGTCTCCATTCTGTCACATTCATCGATTGCATTCTTTCCTTATGTGTAAGGGAGCTGTCGTAGAAACTCCAGTGGGAGGATTTCGTAAACAGATGATTAGCCAAACTGATTGCGGCTATTCATGGAATTATATCGAGAACTAACAGGAGTTACGGAGGAAATGCTTGACTTGTACGGACCTAATATTTACCTTTAGGCACTGGACAGAAAAATTGAAATACTTGGGGAACACCAATTATATAGCATTTGTGAAGTTTAATAATAAAATAAGGACTTGACTTTGATTTCATTTAAACTTCTTTAAGGAGGCGTGTTTAATTCTTTAATAATCAACTGGTACCATGACTTTAAAAATGAATCTTCCAATAATGCAAAAAATGTACCAAAGCTGAGTGGACTATTCTAAAACCAAGCCACTTTTTTCCGAAATAAATATTTTAACTCCATATATGAACATATACCATTCACACTCACCATGGCCTTAGTTGTGTAGAAATTAAACATAAAAAACCATTAACCCGAACCCAAAAATGAATAAATAAACTACCGCAGAGAATCACGCGTATAGTCAATAGAAATATTTAAAAAAATATGACATGAAATATTACAAAAAATGTTGGAGTAATAAAAGCGTACTCTAAGTACTCTTATGGTGTTAGAGTATTCTAACAATATATCTCTAGGAGAGTATCGTATTAAGTATCGTAGACCCTCCGTACCTCATTCGGAATAGATGAAGCCTTAGTTGGAAAGACCTGAGTTCGATTCCCGTCGGTGACGTGAGGAACTTTTGTCTGGTTTCTTTCGACTAAAGGTGAGTTAGCCTGTCTCATACGGAGGTAGAGGGTTTTTTCACCCGGAAACTGGGGTTTTTCGTCCCTCAGAAAAGGCAAACCGGCCCCATGAAACACACCCACACGAATCGACAGTCATAAAATACATACTTAATGAAAAAAATCTTTTCAGAAACGTAAGAATCAGTAGCAGAATATCAAGTCTAAATATTACCCTTTTGATTATCTCAAGTGGGAAAGATAACGTTTTGAAGAAGAGAATTAATGGAGTGATAAATGCAGATTTACAGCTTAAATACTTGATGAACACAGCACACATCAAAGAGAAGGTGAAAATGTGGGAATGTGTCCAAGATGAGAGTAAATACAAATGCCAGGAATGATGTGTCATAAGAAGCCATACATCATCCATAATGCATCCATCCACAGATGCCGTATGGCAATGTGCTACACCAGTCCTTGCCACGTAGTTCTGTTGAATACTTTTCTGGAAGCGTCAACTCTCTGAAGATCAGTCAATCCAGACATTCCATCAAACCATCTCATTGACGGTCTAACCCTTCCTCTTTTCCCAGGAACTTTACCTTCTATTACTGTTTGGAGAAGTCCTCTTTCCATGTTTTCAATGTGTCTCCAAAGTATTTGAACTTTCTTAAGATATGCCGATCCTTTCCAGCAATCATCCGTTTGTCCATCTTTCAGTACATGATCTAAATGGGAAACATCCGCAACATCACATTTCAAAAGCTGCTATCCGTTTTCTCTCAGACTTCTTCAGGTTCGAAGTCTGACATCCATAAGTCACTTTTGAAAGAAAAAAAAAAAAACAGCCATCCAAAATCATCAACTTTGTTCCCATGGAGACAGATCCATTCTTCCAGATTTTAGACAAATCTCTGACTGTTGTTTTAGCCATTCCTAATCTTCTTGTTAAGAGCAATTCTTCGCATAAATAATGAATCCCAGGTACTCAAACTTGCTGACTTCCATTCTTTCTGTATATTGTAAGACAGTTATAATTCCAAACTACAATTGATACGTAACAATGTGTGGACGAAGTCAAACTACACTGCGGAGTTGTGCAAATGAAAGAAGTAAATAGCGTCAAATGAATGAGAACACTTGTTGGAAATGAATATGGGATGTGTTCAGAAGGGACGAAAACTAACCTTTTATGAAAGATAAGGCCATGGAAAATATGCGGATACAAACAAACATAAAAAATAAAAGAGCTGAACGTAACAACATTACGAAGAGCACTTGGAAAGGAAAGGAGGGAGAATAAAATAGTTTAAGAACTGAAAATGGATCAGCTCACACGAGAGGAACTCGATGTTCTCCTACTGGTTGTAAATATCTCGGTTTGAATGCTACTGATGGCAGGGGAACCTGTTAAAAGTTTTTTCAGTTATATTAACCGGACTCGTACGGAGGTGGATTTTTGATCAAAAATCAAAATTATTTATTTTTGCGTCGATGTTTTCGCCAATAGCTTGTGTTCAACGGGGTAAAATAATCAAAAGCACACGCTCATTAAATACAGCCTGTTTCTACCTTTCTATCTAGTATACGTAATCGTCCACATTAAAATAGGGTTGAAACAGGAAAATTGTTTACTGAGCGTGTCGTCGGCCAAAATCGGCTGACAGCGTTGTTATTGTCCGACAGAATTCATCGCTACGAATTTCCATTTGCGTGCACCTTCTTACTGTGTGTCCGAACACGCCAAACATGCATCTCTCATTGTACCAACGACACACCAACTCCGACGCGAATATTACTGATAATCATCCCGCTTTCTCGACGACATTTCCGCTGTTTGCACACTCCGTAAACGAGAGTGTTCTCTTGTACGGGCTACAGTAAATAACGATACTTAACTGGTTGACCTTCTGCTCGCTATTTCAAGCGTTCAACAGACTGTGACTCGTGTTATGAACCAAGTGACGTTCGGAACTTAATAACTACACCTAAGCGCAAACTGTCAAAATATTTGCATGTGTAATTATACCTGTTAGAGAAATTATTACATTTGGAAAGTGCCAAGAGTTCATTTCTCTTCTAACTGTATCATTCCAAATAAGTCCAACTATCGTTCAGAAAATCTCCAGAAAAAAAACCAGAATTTTCAGGAGATCTACCGAAATTGTATTACTGGCAATTACTAGGCTGCTATAACTGATTTAATCCATACAATCTACGCTCAGTAAGCTAATCGAAATGATTATTGACTAATGACTAATATTGCAAATTTATTTTGCTAAAATAATGTCCTTTATAGAAAAAATATTTTTAACATTTGGATATTTTCTCATTTTCTGCTGTATATCGATAATTCATGACGTCATCAGCCGAAACGGAAAGCAATTTGGATGATGAAAAATAAAAACGAACCGAAAGAAAAGTAACACGCAAAAAGATAATAATGAAGATATCTGCAGAACATAGCTGTGACCTCTTAGAGGTCAAAATCTATCAAGAGATAAGCTGTGTGTGGAAAGAAATTGATTAAGAAGTCTGCAATGATTGCGGCGCTGAATTGAGCTAATTGTACGATTTCATTTTCGAAACAGCACGTCAAAAGTTAATAGAGACAATAAGAGCAGAACTTAACAATAGTATAAAATGTGCGATTGTTTAAAAATAAATGATAAATATGCGTATTACAGTTTTCGTAATGATTATTATCAGCAGGCGATATAACGTGAAAGTCACAAGCTTTTTCTTTGTTGTTACTGAAACAGACATCTATTAGAAACACGTGCTTGCATTACTTTGATATGTTTTATCCTTTTTTTTTTTATTTTTATGTTGAAAAGCGACTTCCATTTAGGTTGTTAGATTTATGAGGTATGTTTAGTTGTTCTTATTTCATAGACTGCCAAGTCATCATCGCAACAAATCCCATAAATCAGCATTTCTTTGGTCTGTAAAGAAGCAGCTATTATCTCCGGTGTTCCCACTAACACTTTAACATTATTAAGGATAAAGTTGTAAAAGATTACAATCTAAAATTTATCGCTACATCAAAATGCATTCAAGCGGTTGTTATTAACTACAGAATGACTCTAATGGCGCCCACCGTCTAAATGGTGTAATTACTTGAGACAACAGCCTCCTTGGGGGTGGGGGCAGGGGAGGATTACTTAGAGTTTTCTTTACAAATCTAAATACGAGTATATAGTAAAATATGTAATTCGACTTTGTATTGCTTTTATCCGGAAACCCATAAAGCAATAAAGTCATTTATTATTTAACGCATATAAAGAAAAAAAGTAATAAGAAAAAACTTAGACTTCATGGCTGTTATAAAAGAGGAAGAAGTGCACCATATTCTTTGATAGACCAACATACACACGTTATGAGAGCCAAGGTTGCTCTTTAATAAATTAGAATGTGGCAGCCGTCTGTCTTCTGGAAGAAAGCCAACAGTTCGCTACTCGTGAGATGAGATGACTTTGTTATATGCTATACAACAAAAGCAATTGGAAAATGTCTATGATCATAAAAATACGTTTTCTCACAGAGAAAAACGTATTTTTTTAATATAATATTTTTTTTTGGATGTTGATGACAGTAATGATGCTAACTGAAGTTTTGATAAATTTTAACCATATTTAGAATATTTTCATTATTATATTTTGACTAAAATACCTGTATAATTTTTCGTGCAGATATAATTGTGTGTGTGTGTGTGTGTGAGAGAGAGAGAGAGAGAGAGAAATTTAAATTCAGGCCTTATAGTGCACAAGGAATGCAAATATAGAGCCGCCCATTAACTCGATTTTCTCCAATTTAGAAATATGGTCTTTCGATGAAGCATTTTTCCACCCATTGTTGATCATCTTTGGCGCTTTTTCAATGACATGTCCATTTCTACCTTCACGGCACAACCTAATGAACATAAAAATACGTTTTTTTTTTAATTAAAAAAAAAACAAACTTTTATACCTTTTGTTAATACATTTAGTCAAAAACAATAATTACTGCACTAAGGAATGTTTTACGCCTTCAAGTGTTTGTTTTCTTGGATAAAAATAGAAACACGCTGTCAAAACAGACCAATGAACTGAGTTGCCACTGAACCTAAAGGGTGCATTCCCACCCAGAAAGATTAAACGGCTTTATTTTTTAATCCATATAAAGCACTGTCCTTTGCCTGTTTGAGACCAATGCTTCCATAACATTTTTAAACGTCCAATCCAAAAGTTTCGATTATTCTTTCAACTGTTTAGAACACAGCATTCTTGTCGAATTAATATTGTTGTTCTTATTATCGTTATTGTCATTCTTGGATTATTCGGTCGGTGATGACGCAATAATTGTTTGTCTTCAAGCAAAACTTCATTGTGAACAATTGAAAATCCCGACGCCAACATTTCAACTAATCAATCGCCTGGCGGTTTCTTTTTTCGAATACAAAAATGTTAAGTTAAAAGTAACATTTAATTAATTGATAAATTTTAGATATTATTAAATATTATTAAAAATACTTCTGCCATTCGTCTCTTATAGAAAGAGACTGATGAGTAGGCATATCTCCAATTTATGCTTATTTCTTTCACATAAGCAGACTTATCCGATTCCTGATGATTTTACCACTAATTTTGAATAGTGAAATGCCTCCGTTTTGTTATTTTTGAGTGTTATCCATTCCGCGATATTTCTAAATTCATTCTTAAAAACAATAGACGAACATGTTATCTATTGACATGTTTGTTGTATTACGACGGATGGAAGATAATTAAGACAAGCTGTCATAGTTTAATTTAAAATTTATTTTATTTCTCTTATAATTTTTAAATTCTCTTCTTCCCTATTTATTTTAGCCTGTTAAGTAATATTTGAAATAAAATTTTAATATTATAAAAATAATTAACAATACACCATTTAATATTTTATATCAATTTGTTATTAATAAAGGAAAAAATAGCTTAAAAAAACTTTTAAGCTATTTATAAATAGCTTAAAAAATTATATCACTATGGTGATATAGTGAGTAAAGTGTGTTGATATGTTTCATTGAATCGCATCCCCTCAAATAAAAATACAATGCAGAATCAAGTTCTCAACTTGTTTCACAGAATTGCATGTTAAGTAATCTACTCGTATTTAATAGATTCTGGATACATTGCATAATTTAATATTATGCAATTTATCCGGCTAAACTAATAAGCATCCGGCTAAACTAATAACGTTTTTTAGCATATCCAAGCTGTGTCGAATAACAAATTTTGTAAAGGTGGATTAAAAAATAGTTGGTTTCTCTAAAAATAGATTATTTAATCATTATTCTTTAGAAATTCGAAATGGGGGAAATTTTCAAGTTTGATGGTTCTTGAGTCCATGTAACGCGATACAGTACAGTGTAGCTATGGCACACAAGTACATATTGTAACTGCAACTGCGTGTGGCCTACAATTCACTGCACTTTCTGGAAAATTATATATACATAATGAAAGATTTTACTTTGGTTCTATTATATATTAAGGATGCCAAGAAATTATATACTTGGTTATAATTCTTTATTCAAGGAAGCAAAACAATGTTTTACGCGTTAAATATTTTCACGTCTGAGCTACTCGTATATACAGTCTAATGACTTCAACATCACAATCACTTGCCTTAGTATGATCCCATAATGTAAACCACACACATTCTTTCACACGTGTAAAATGCAATACATAATGGGAAGGGCCACTACCCAGACCGGTCTCGATCTTTATTGAGGTCTCATCAGTGGATGCTAGACCCAGGAGAGATACGAAGGTTGAAGTAATGCAGAAGTCATATATATCTCATATACAAGTAGCCACACGGTCCCAGATTTTATTCCTAAATATCTCTGGATGAGAGAAATATGGGGAATTTTTTTTTTACCTTGGTTTTGTCTTGTCTTAAACTTTTCACGAACCATTGAGGTTCTTTAACTGTGGACTTCACAATCGCGAGGATAAGGTGGTTAGC
Source organism: Typopeltis vanoorti (assembly GCF_054136105.1). Lineage (NCBI taxonomy): Eukaryota > Metazoa > Arthropoda > Arachnida > Uropygi > Thelyphonidae > Typopeltis > Typopeltis vanoorti. The sequence continues at coordinate 45,270,201 of NC_143561.1, read as the reverse complement.
CGATGTGTCCTATGTCTGTAGATGCGTGTGTTCACGGGGCCGGTTTGCCTGTTCTGGGGAACGAAAACCCCGAGTTTCCAGGTGAAAAAACCCTACAGCCATATGAGAACGGCTAACTCACCTTTAGTCGAAAGAGACCACATAAAGATTCCTCACATCACTGACGGGAATTGAATCCAGGTCTTTCCGACCAAAGGACTTCGTCTATACCGACTGAGCTCTATACATTAAATTAGATACGAGATATATATGATTTCAGCATTACTTCAACCTTGGTATCTCAGCCGGATCTGGCTCCCACTGATGAGATCTCAATAAAGGTCGAAACCGATCTGAGTAGTGACCCTTCCGATTATGCATAGTATTTTACACGTCCGAAAAGATGTGTGCTTTGCATTATGGGACAATTAGTAAGACAAGGGATTTGAAATCATTAGCTTCTATATACAAGTAGCTCAGACGTGAATATATTTTTGCTTCCTTGGGAAAAGGATTAAAACCAAGTATACAATTTTTTATATCAGACATGTTTAACGTAAAAGACCTCCGTGATTGCCGAATACATCTCTTGTCAGGGACGATTCGATTATCATCCCAGATGTGCTCTGTTTTGCCAACTCATTACAGAACTGTGTCCGCTTTTTCCTTTTGTTTCTCTGACACTAACTTCAGGTAGAATAGAGTGAGCGAGCGAGTGAGTACAGAGGAACAAAATGATTCCCCCCCCCCCTCTCCCAGTTGGGTAGCATAAAATAGAAGGGAGGGAGAGAGGGAAGACCTAATGTATTTTGATGTCGTCTGAATTTCTCTTCGAGTGTTTGGCAGACTTGATTTTCCATTAAGAACTCACTTCGAAACATAAATAAAAGTTTGGAAACAGAGGGATAGATTGAAAGAGAATCGAAAACTCATCAGCTTCGATGCGCCCTAACAATCATTCGAAATAGGCTATTCATGTAAAGAGAGTGGAAAGTTCTCTTTCTCTTTCTTTCTTTCCGGATAGATGCCATTATCGATATTCCCATTGGACTCTTTACAAAAAAACACTTTACTTGTCGATGGATGAGTTTCTGAATTAATGTTAACAAAAACACATTTACCTTCGTTTTAACCTGTTTGAAAAGATGGCATCAGGTTGTCGGCTCTTCGGTTTGTGATTTATTTTATTTTATTTTTATTTTTTTGTTAAACCTTCCATCAAAAGGAGAAGCTTGGAACTAGTACAATAGTTAGTTATTATGTGCAAATATATATATATTATTTCGATTTTCTAACCAAATGTTTTCGTTAATATTTCTAAAACAAATTTAGAAAAAACAATTCAGTTTGAATTATATTCGTAAGTAGAGCCTATTATTTCCCCCAAAATATAACTATTTAGATTTAGAAATTTTAGGAAACGAATAAAATTTTGTGTGACTGTTCTTACGTGTATCACGTCACTACAAGTCTGATGACATAATATTGCAAAAAGTAGAATAATATTTTATTTATTTATTTGAAAGTGAATTAATATTTTTATAAAATTAATTAAAATATAATTTTCTTATCTTGATTTAGATTAATAGACTTTTTATTTTCTGAAATCTTTTCAAAAATTTAAAAACATTAACTACACTTAAAAATTTTTCATATCACAAAAATTGTAGTCATTAATAATGACGCTTATTTAATTATTGGAAAGGTGATGGGATCAATCGATCAATCGATCGTGAGATGCGGCGATTGATTTTATATGAGATGCCCATAAAGGGTAACGGATGGCAATGCTGAACCAATGAAGTTTAACTGAGGTTCGGCTGTTGCTGTTATCCTGGGTAAATGAGTTCGCTCTCTTAGGTTTTGCCCTAAGGGAGCACTTTGAGTCTCCGGGGAAAGTGTTCTCCGGCACGGCTCGCTGAGGGGTACTTGCCGGTGAATTATTTTCCTCGGAATAAATATGAGCGGTTCTGCTCAGTGGTCGGGGAGCCCGTCACCGAGTGGAACCAACGCTGGGATTAGGACGGTCTTTCGCCCACTACGGAGTGGCCTAGAGATCGTCCGTATTTTTGAGATTTCACCTTTACTTACATAGTCAGTGATTGATTCATTCAATCCAACCCTTGGAGGGTAATGGATGGCAATGCTGTAGCCAATGAAGTTCTAACTGAGGCTCGGCTATTGCTGTTACCCTCCTGCCATGATCAGAGCTTTAATTGCTCAATAACACCTTATCCATACACTGTCCTCTACAGATAACGGGGAAGATGAAAGGCATTCTTGCTTCGCCCCTTTAAGCCAGTCCTTATAAGGACTTATTTATTTGTTTAAATAAATTAAATAATAGCACGTTACTTACTACAAGTTTAATGACTTAATGTTACATAAGGAATAAACAAAGATATATTTTATCTAAAAATACAGTTGGCTCTTTTCCAATTAAGAAAACACTCAACGATAAGACGAATACGCTCAAAAAAAAAAAAAAAAGAGAGAGAGAGAGAGACAGAGAAAGAATAACGACTACACTCGTACGTGTGTTTCCTATTGTAATATCGAGCTGGTGTATATATTTAATCATCAATTTAAATTCATCAGAGTTCTAACATTTCCCACCGTGTTATTGCTCCCAGAAGTTTATAGAATATTTTTTGAGATTGGCGTAAATAAATTAGCAGTTGTATTTAATTTTTTTGGTTTTTGTTCTTCCACAAGTTGGTTGTTCTCTGCTTATATTCTTGATATTTATTTTCTTATCAAAGCAACTTTTTGAAAGTAAGAGAGAACAGTGTAGAAAAGTCTGTGAAGTAAATAAAGAAAACAGCAAGAGTAAACAGAAAAATTATGCTAGCGTGAGAAAGAAAGAAAGCAAGAGAGAGCGATAAAAGAAAAACCTGTGAGAGAAGACAAAAAATGTAAAAAAAATGAAGAGAAACTATGAGACAGAAAAAGAAATGGAGAAAGAGAACTTGTATGAAATATATACACACAATGATAGTAGGAATGCTATTGCCAGAATAACTATAAGGATGAAAGAGGGAAAATGAGAAACAGAGACAGCAACCATTGCTTTCATATTAGCAGTGAGAGATACCACGAAGAGAAAGGCATATTCTTAGTTTCTGAGGAAGCACAAACTTCTCGTAAGTCAAACGGCCATCAAGGCAACCGACCTAACGGACTATGCTGCTATGAAGAGCATTGCAACTAGCATACAGTATCGGCGTCGTAAGTCCATGGTATTGAGCGAGGAATTACGCTACAGCCTTTTCCAATTAAATGGGCGATTGCAGCTGTGGTTGATACTTTATACTCGGGCGCATAATCCCAATTATAATGGTTTGGAGCTCTCTCTCTTCTTATGTGCTTTTTGGAGTGGGTTGCCTGGAGGATGAATCACGTGCAAGATTTTTGGAACACGATTCTTTCCACACTGCAGTGGTTTCAGGAGCAGGCTCATGTCCATTTCAGCACGATCATGCACTATATCATACCAGAGACGTTGTTAAGATAGGGTTTGGTTAAATGACGTGAAAAAACTCCGCTGACTTGCGCAGATTACTGATTCCAGATCTCAAAGCAATGGAACACCTTTGGGAGGAAATGAAGCATCAGGTATAAGGCAAACACGTGCATGCATCTATACATGTTATAGTGTGTTTGAACTGTAGAGGAGAAATAAAAATCATGTGCCTATTAGATATTGAAGTCAGTGGACTCTAATCCTTTAAAAACACGAGGAGAGACCGTTGCAAAGGACAACTGTGAAAGAGGAATTGGTTCTGTGACTTTGAAGGTTGAATTGCAAAGGAGTGTGGAACGGCTGTGGCATTCCTTTCAACGGACTTGGTAGAGTCTGAGGAAGGGGGAGATAACGATTCTAATTTGCACAGACAGCGAATTGTAGAATATGCAAGTAACATAAACGGGAAATATGTGTGAAAGTCAGGGGGACAAGATGGGTCATTAAGCAATCTTACTACTCTCTTCTGTACTGATGATAATGTTGACGGAATATATTTTATCCATTTATTTGCTTAAGACGAAGAACATAAAAATAACCCTGCAGATTTATTCATTCCCATAGGAATAAGATTGATATTATATTATAAATAATAATGTGCTACATTATAAAGGATGCCGCCCAATATCCTTATAAGGACTGCTTAAATTCTGAAAGCAAGAGTGCTTTTCAACTTCCCCGTTATCTGTAGTGGACAGTGAGTAGGAATAAGGTGTTATTGAACTATTAAAGCTCTGATCATGGCAAGAGGGTAACAGCAATAGCCGAGCCTCAGTTAGACCTTCATTGGCTACAGCATTGCCATCCATTACCCTCCAAGGGTTTTAATCACCACAACTCATGGTCGACCTCTATCTCACGGTCCAATCCTATTATGAGTAACTTATTTATATTTATATTTATATATTCAAATTCAGGTGTATATAAAATTACATTTTAAATGAGAGTTTTATTTAATTTTAAATTGAAATCAAAATAGCATAATATATTATTTTATATTTATACAAATATATTATATGCATTTTTTTATAAAATATTAGAATTATCAACATATATATGCAAGATAATCCAAGTTATATTATGAAATTTATTTTATTCTTTTTGCACTGATAAAAAGGTCTATCATAGACAATAATATTAACTCGGAACTTTCGGGATTCTTTCAGGATTTAGACTATAAATTAAATGTCTATCAATACTCAAAGGATTATATTAACATTATTTTTCTAATCCTTGCTATATCTCTTTTTTCTTTACGTTTCATTTAATTCTTTCCTTTGTCAGTCTTTCATCTCACTTGCTTTATAGGTTCTCTGTATTGCGTTGAAGTTCTTTTATCATTCATGAATTTATTGTATTTGGTTTTCCATGTTGGATTTCGATATTTCGCATTCTATCCATTCAATATGATTATTGTTATCTTTGCTTTCTTGTTTTTGTCGTTGCCTTTCTTTTTTATTTCTATAGTAAGAATACTCTAATATATTTTTATATGATTATTTGATCATCTACAGAAATACATTGAGATTGACTGTTATACGATGATTAGGATTTATTACTGGATTTCTATAGATTTTCTTATTTTTTATTTATTTATTCATTTTTGAAGGTGTAAACGAAACGTGTATTGCTTCTTTAGGCAACATGTTTTACCTTTATAGACAGTCTACTGACCTCGTTCTCTTTATTCAGGATGATTTGTTAAGTACATTACTATTTAGCTGAAGTAATAACAAATTTTAAATATCAAAATTAAAATGTGTGAAATATTAAAATTAAAGTATGTCCTTATCCTTATAAGGACTGGCTTAAAGGGGCGAAGCAAGAATGCTTTTCATATTCCCCGTTATCTGTAGGGGACAGTGTAGGGATAAGGTTATTGAGCTATTATTAAAGCTCTGATCATGGCAGGAGGGTTACAGCAATAGCCGAGCCTCAGTTAGAGCTTCATTAGCTACAGTATTGCTATCCATTACCCTCCAAGGGTATTGGATATCACGTATTCTCCTTTCCTTTTTTTTTTTTTTAATAGTCCTTATAAGGACTGGCTTAAAGGGGCGAAGCAAGAATGCTTTTCATCTTCCCCGTTATCTGTAGAGGACAGTGTAGGGATAAGGTGTTATTGAGCTATTAAATGAAAGCTCTGATCATGGCAGGAGGGTAACAGCAATAGCCTAGCCTCAGTTAGAACTTCACTGGCTACAGCATTGCCATCCATTACCCTCCGAGGGTATTAATCACCGCATCTCACGGTCGATTCCTTCCGTTTTCTTCCCACCTTTCCTTCTGAAAATTAATGAAATTGTAAGTACTTTTATTATATTAAATTAGTTATGGTGTGTTATGAATAGTCTTTTAGCTTTATTGTTTTACTAAAATAAAGTAATTTTTGCTTAATATGTATATAATGTGCCTTTCGAAATTTTTATTTGGATAAGAACGTGCCAATAAAAATATGTCTGATTTTCACTTTACAACACATTTCATAATACGATTTTTCTTTATTTTATTTTATTTTTTTATTTATTTTTGGTTGTCTATTATGTATATGACTAACTTTAGTGAATCATTATAATAATTCTGTTGTTTTTTAAAGAAAATTAATTATGAAACGAAAGAATGAAAGTAATTATTGTGTACAGCAAACTATGGAATTTAGTTATCCTGTGAATCTTTTATACATTCAAAAGAAGATAAATTTTCCAATGAAATTCTGCTTTGAAACTTTGCTTAAATGAGCTCTAAACTAGTGTTCTGACCACTATTAAACCAACGCTTGTCTCAATGATGCCAAAATGTTTCCGTAAACTATACTTCTAAAAGCAAGGACACCAATGTGCCAACTCTGACAATCCTATACTGCTAGCATGTTTTACTCAAACTTGGAAATACAAATCTTCGGACATTATTTGTCATAAATACCTTATAAATAATTCTTAATATATGTCAATCGTGTAAAATTCTTTGCTGTCTTATGTGTGTATGATTATCTTCCAAACTACGTTTTTTAAAGTTACTTTTTGGCTATTAAACATCCACGTAATAATTTCAGTTGATGCCTTCCATTAGGAAAGTCTTCTGAGGAAAATTAAAGTAAACAACCAATAAAATAACATAAAAAGCATTTATCGATGGCGGTAATGAGACTCTTTCACAACCTCTGAATACTTAAAAAATGCGATAAGGCGTTCATTTAAACCATAATAGAGGAACGTTCGGATGCAATTTAGAGAGAAAATTTCTTTACAAAAAACTTTAAATTAGATATTGGCTTCCTTTTAAAAAATTTGCTGATGAGTGCGACTAATAAATGGAATTTAGAGAGAGAATAGCGAAGACATTGATTCGCACTAAACATTTTTGTAAATATTTCTGCGATGATGCGCAGGAAAATGTATAGAAGTAATGCAGAAAGTTAGTGAGCCTAATGTAAATTCTATTGATTTTAAACGTGTTTTAACTTGGGAGGATTCATACATAGGTAAAGGTCAATTTTAACTGCATTAAAAATTAGCAACCCCTATTAAGCAATAAAATCACTTTTTCGGCAGAAAGTGAATTAGATGAACTCATACAGAGGTGGAAGGGTTTTTTATTTCTTGATACTTCGGAATTTTTCGTGCTCAAACCGATCTTATAACAGCATACACACTGCAGTCAGACAAGAACGTCAGGGATTGCAATGGACCCGCTTGTGTTCGAAAGAATGCTGAGTGTTGAGGAGTTGCCTGAGGGATATGTATGAAAGATGTGTTTAGGGATGCTTAGATAACTCGAATTACAGTAAGCATATGAGGAAAATAGATCCAGGAAAAGGCAGATGTGCTGTTGTTGTTCCTTTCAATGTATTCGGAATTTTGAACCAGTATGTAACTGATAAACGTACAGTTTGTTTTCACCAAATCAGGAATCCTTCAGGTAAGAAGTCCACATATAATAAATATCTTTGCCTATTTATGAAGACTCAGTTAAACTAAGCCTTCATAAAAATGACACAAGTCTTCATACTCACATCTTTCCAACTAAAGGTTCTTTGGCTGTAGAGATATCCGTTTTCGAATTGCGGTATAAAATTTCGGGGGAGAGAGAGAGAGAGAGAGAGAGAGAGAGAGAGAGAGAGAGAGAGAGAGAATAGAAATATTAAATAAGTTTTTTAAATGTGAGAGTCAACTGGAGCCCTCTAGATGGACGCCCAGAGGGCTGCGATTGAGATACAAAGGCTCACTCGTTTACACGGATTTGTGTCATGTATAGTTACATATTTGTAAGGGAATATCGCTTCGACTGAGGAATTAAAACGTTATCATATAAGGCGTTTAGGTTTTAGTGCATTTTAGGTGTGAAATCCATCTAAAAGAAAGTTAAATTCAGCCACGAGAGATTAATCTTTTAGCTAGAATATAAAGTGGGACATTCCTTGCAGGAGAGTGATAGATAGATAAAGACTGCTTAATTTCCCATCTGCTTGCAGCGATCACTTTCCCACATCTTTGTTTAGAGAAAGCCGTTCGATATAACTACGACTGCACTTGTCCGCGTAATCCTTAGTTGATCCTCGGTAATCCTCCGCTGAACAGATGTCGCCATCCCAGTGTTGACTGCTTCCCAACGCTCCGTGTTTGCTCGAAGGCCACGTCGCTTTTAAAAGCAAACCATCCTTCATCTGTCCGAGTTTCTTGCTTAATTGCTAACGCCTTTAAAATATCCTCATGCGAGTCCTCCCCCGTTTCCAAGTACGCTAACGGCATACAGAAGTTAAAAGAGCCGTTCTTCTTTTTATTTTTCCTTTAAGAAAGAACACCGAAGGAAGCAATGAAAAAAACATTTTGTTGTTGAGCGATGCTGTTATTGTTGTATTGATAGGATATAACGAACTTAAATACCTGTCAAGAAAATGTGTTTTAATCCTTTTAATGCACTAATCCTATACTGGTAACAAATTAGATAATCCACGGAATTCTTTATATAGCGGTATTTGGAAATGAACTGGACTGAATACGCAGAGATTCTTATGACTGCGTAGAAAAAGTATCTTTAGATCCCAAGGGAACTGGGAAGTGATGTATCATTATAAACTAAACTTTAGTTTATAATGAGATCTAGTTAACAAAAAGATAAATAAACTGATAACAGGCAAAGTTGAAAATCAGGAGAAATATGCCAAGAAAGCAAATCCGAGTTAATCTAATAGTGTTATCGAAACATCAAGAAAGTTACCAAATACTGAAACTACTTTCCGTAAAATGAAATAGTAATATTTAGGACTAAGCAGAAGAGATAAAGGAGGAATTATGTTTTTCGATCAAAATTTTCTATATTATCCCAAACAGTTAGAAAGTTGTAGAAAATGAAAATTATAGAAGTACATCTAGAATTCCAAGCATTTATTTTATTAAATAATATTAAACCAGTATGTGCTCCTGCAGAAATGTGAAACCCATTTCTATTCTAAAAAAGAATGACAAACATTAACGAAAATTATCTACTAACCTTTACGTGTATAACACGTATTAGACACCTTTAGAATGCCGAATTTTATACTCTCTCCTTGAACGGAACTGATATGTTATCCTACTTAAAAACGTGAGAAAATGATGCTATTTAGAGTACCGAAAAGTAATTGCAAATGTTCTAACCCACAATGTGATGTAGAGAGAGAGGGAGAGAGAGAGAGATCATTAGTTGGGATGAACAGCATTAGCAGAGTGAAATTTAGATTTCTATGCGGTTGTGTGTGTGTGATAAATCTGCATTCAGAAGGTGAAAATGCTAACGAGATCTCGGCTGATTGTTTATATTAGCAATGCTTTTGTCGTTATTCTGTGGCATTCGATGGGGCTGAGTGAAGAAATTAAATTATTGACCAGTGTACTCGGAGAGACTGCAAGAATATTCTCAAATAAATACGATAACGTTTGGTGGCGAAGATGTAATTAGAATAGTTAGCGAAAGAACAATAAAAATGATTTTCAAGAAAATAGAGGGAGGATGAAAGGAAGTATGAAAGGTAGATAAAAAAGACAGAAAAGAGAGGACATGAAAGACAGATAGAAACAGAAAGAGAAGGAACTAGAACGAGAGAGAGCGAGAGAGAATAAGCGAAAAATAAAGAGAGTAGTAGGGGGTGGCACTCTGAACCAGATCAAGATCAAGATAAGATAAGGAATCGCGACGTGATTAGTTGTTCATTTGATGACGTCATGAGTTTGGAATGTTTGGAATTTCCCTGGGAGGGGCATATGTGTCAATGGGTTCTTTTCTTGTGTTTTGGTTCGCGTATGGAATTATGGGTGATGGTTGAGATAAGGATTCGCGTTGTGGTTGGTGGTGCACTAGTGACCAGATCAAGATAAGATAAGGGATCGTGTCGTGGGAGTGGGTTCTTTTCAGATGTAGATAAATGACGTCATTTGTTGTTGTCAATAAGTGACGTTTTTTGTTAGTTGTAAATAAGTGACGTTGTTGTTTTGATTGGAAAAGGGAGATATATTAGTGAATAAGGAATCGCGTCGTTCGTGATTGGTGGGGCAGTTCTGATCAGATCAAGATCAAGATAACATAAGGAATCGTGACGTGAATGTTTGTTATTATCAGATGTAGATAAGTCATATCATTTGTTAGCTGTAAATAAGTGACGTTATTGTTTTGAATGGAAAAGGAAGATATTAGTGGATAAGGATCCGTGGCATGATTGGTGAGATACTATGAACAAAATAGGGGTAGGGTGAATGTGGGGGAACCAATGTCAGTGTATTGAATGTGTATTGTTATGAATTGTAGATATGTAAATGGTTTGCATATGGCATTATGGGTGATGAATAGTGATAAGATAAATTTTGGAATGTTTGAAATTTCGCTGGGGCTCCCCTTCTGTCAGGGACATCACGTGGAGTGTTGGATTCGCATAAGCAGTGTGGGTTAATTTTGGGATAACCAATCGTGACGTTATGTGTTTGGAAATTTCTGGGGAACATATGTCTCTCTGTGATATCACATGGTGTTTTGGTTTACCTGTGGAATTATGGAAAATGTTTTTGAGATAAGATATCTTGGAATTTTCCCAGGGTGACACACACAACCGTTATTTTCGCCACGTTTTGTCTTTGGTTGTCTATAGACGGCTGTACTAATTTCCCAATACAGTTTGAGGAATTTCTTTCCTGTTAAAATGGGAATTCTTAGAGTAGAGTCATAATGGCGGCAGTGATTAGGCTTTTCTGAATAATTTATTTATATGCTGGTGTCACTCAAACACACACACACACACACACACACACACACACACACACACACACACACACACACACACACACACACACACACACACACACACACACACACACACACACACACACACACATTAGACATGAAAAGTTGCTAATGTATCCATGTTAATACTCTAATATGTACCCTATGATTATTCTTATGGAAAAAAAACTATTCAGTATAGAATCATGCTTACCAAAACATACGAGCAGTGATTATAGAAAATAGAATTATCAATTGTAATGTTTAAGTTAAAAAAAATTAACTTACATTTTTTTCCAGAATGGGAACATCTTGGTACTATCTAGGTTTTCTGAATATTCCAAATTGTTGATTTTTAACATATATTCACAGCACAAAAACACACAAAACATAGGAATTGAAAGATATTTCTGTAAATTACCAGAAAAGCTGGTTGACTATTTAATTTAGATTACTATTCGATTGGTTCTCTGTCTTAATTCTTTAATTCTTTTTAAATCATTGCTCATGCTATGAATTCCAAAGCTTGGTGGGAAAGTCTATGTGCCATTTTGTTTAGGGTAAGTATTATTTCCTGTTTCGAATTCCAAGCTGTTAGAATATGGAATTCTGATAAGTGAAGTTATTATTTTTTTTAAATTGATTGGTTATTTTCTGTACTTTACTTTTAAAATTCAATTTAAATAAATATTCTAACAGAATAACTGAGCAAAATTAATATATAAATAAAATGTATGTGAATTTATTTTTCAGCACTGTAAATTTCTCATTAAGTCTTTTCTTAAAGATATCTCTCTTACCTGGTCACCAAATGTGTTGTACGTAGGTGAAAAATCGCGTGTTTAGGTTGGAACTCTTCGTTACCATGGAAAATTATTCCTGTAGTAAATTAATGTTTACATTTTTTTAAAACCAACATTGACTTCTAATTTTACCTGCACTTCCTTATGCTCTTAACCTATTTCTGTAATTAAAATTAATTTTTTTTATTTATATTTTTCTCTAGCATTAGTATTTTTAAGTAACGGATATGAGGCAACCAAAATTTTGAACTGGCTGTAGTGTTTTCTTTTAGAAACTTCTTTTGCCAGCACAACAAATAAATACTTATTTCTTATTATTTCAAATGAATACTATCTCTGTAGTGTATACTTTTTAATTTCTATATTACCTTTATTTGAATAATATTATTAACAAATTGTATTTACTGAATCTGACATACAGAAAATAAATAAAGTAAAAAAGACAGTTTTTTTTTTCTTATTCTTCTGATTTAACATTTGCATTGATGTTCATTGTGTATGATTTGACACTGGTGTTTATGTGTAATTCATGTGATTTTTCTCCATGTGACATTTTAAAACAAGTTGAACTATGGTTTCTACATAGCTCAACAATGTAAAACTCATTTCTGTTAGTCCCAATTGACTATTGTCCTCTTAGCCCGACATTTATTTCACAGAAGATATATATATATATATATATATATATATATATATATATATATATATATTTATATATATATATATATATATATATATATATATATTTATATATATATATATATATATATATATATATATATATATATATATATATATTTATATATATATATATATATATATATATTTATTTATTTATATATATATATATATATATATATATATTTATATATATATATATATATATATATATATATATATATATATATATATATATTTATTTATTTATATATATATATATATATATATATATATTTATATATATATATATATATATATATATATATATATTTTTTTTTTTAACACAATTATTATATTAGATATTCTTTCCAATACAAATAAATAATTATTTATTCTTATTTCAAATGAAAATTAGCTGAAATAATGGGTTTACTCTCAAAATAAATATTTATGATCACAGCAAACAAGAAATTCATCAGCTTTTTCAAAGTTTTGAAATTCATTCACATATTGTTTTCATCATTTGGTATCATTTAAATGAAGAACAGGTCTGGCTATTAAGTTCGTTAATGTTTTTTGATTTTTCTCTTCCAATGGCAAGTATTTTTTGACATATGCATGTGGATTCACATGTTATCTGCATGCTATGATACATTTTTATTTTTTTTGTCAACTTTCAGATGAAATATTGTACACTAAAATTCTGCCTATTAATTTAATACTCATTTCCTTTTGCTTCAAATAGTTGACACGGTTTCACTGAGTGGATTTTCAGAAAAAGTCTCTGGTTAGTTTGTGGCATGAAATTTCACAAGGAAAAAAAATGTTATGGTCTTACTTATATTTGTATAACACATTAACGACACACCATTTGTTCATTTAAATTTACACATTTTATTTGAGAGAAATATTATTTACAATTTATATTTACTAAATCTAACATACAGAAAATAAATAAAGTGAAAAATACAATCTATTTTTGTTTGTTACTTAATCTTCTTATTGTTAAATTTGCACTGTTGTTCAATGGTTCTTCCCATGCTTGTTGAATTGTCATCATGTGGTTTTTGACAATTTTACTCTCATTTGAAAGTTAATTTTCATTTGGTGATCATTAGGAATTTATTACTTTAGTAAAATTAAGGGTTGCATATTTATTTTTTTGAAACCAATACATATATTTCTGAACATTTTTAAAAGCACAGAATCTTTTGTTATGTTACCACGTTGTGTTTTCCTGTTATGTTTTCATGTTTTGGGCATCCAATTTCATTTTTAATCAAGCACAGGCCTCCCTATTAATCTTGTTAATGTTTTTGATTTTTCTCTTCCTTTGGCGAGTAATATGTGATATTTGCATGTTGATTCTATCATCCAATTTCTTAGTTTGTCCAGAGATAATGAATTTTCTCTGGACAAACCAATTTTCCACTTCAGCTGATGGTTATATTTTATTAACCAAGAATTTTGTTGCTTTACTCTTTCAGGTAATTCTTTCCAAATACAAGGTGATTTTGTAAATGCATATCTTACAATAATTCCATCAGAAATACAAATTTCTTTAGGAAATAAATTTGAAGACTTATTTAAAGAAAATTGCACATCAATTATACCAAAGATAACCGAAAATTCATATTTTTCACCCACTGTAGGTTTTGCATAATCGTTTTCCTCCATTTTTCTTCTTACATTACTTCATTTGGCAGCACAAATAAATAGTTATTTATTATAATAATTATTATTATTTCACTGATTTTTAGCTCTGATCTTATATTTTATGTTAACTTTCTGTTACAGAATTTTGAACAATTAGAACGTTTCACAAAGAAACTTTTAAAGAATTTGTGGCTCACCCATTATTTTTATATTACCGAACACAAATCACCACAACACAATACAGTAGCTGCAGTGGATGAAAGATTACCTTAAGTCCAAGGTCACTTGACTCTATGGTTTTTTCTTATATTACTGTTTACCCTTACTATGCCTTACCATGACCGTTCCTTAAAAAATGAACCTTTTGCGCAGATGAGTCAATGACATGTTTTCACATGCTGATGGATATACTGTTGGTGTGTTTATAATTTACTCTGTGTGGGGAAGGGTATAATTTGTATTCATGTTTTGGATAGTACAAATATTTTTTCTATACCAAAGTTTAAGAGTTTAAGTTACGTTTTTTGGGTTAATTATCTGCTGTCTCTCTGTAAAACAACCAAATTCTAACAGTTCGGATTTTCGATTATGTGAACGAATTGTTTTTAGATAACTCAAACAATGTCAATAGGTAGCATTAGACAATTTCTAAAATAATCAATACATGGATATCAGATTTCACCACTTTTTTTTCATTCCTGGCATTAATTTCACGGTAGTGATTTTTTTACAATAAAAAAACAGAATGTATTAGGGTATAAAGTTATGGATTTAAATACCAAATTCTAATCAGAATAAGTGAATAAAAAATTCATATGAAAAAAAACAACAAAAACACACAGAGATAAGATTTTCCCTATGATGTCTCAAAGTAAGATAATCTCACATCAACATGATATCCAACAGCATGTAAAACATGTCTGTGAATCATCTGTGCAAAAGTTTCATTTTGGAAGGAACAGTCAGGGTTAAGGGAGGTAAACAGTACTATAAGGAAAAACAAATGAGTCAGTGTCTTTGCAGTTCTGGCAAATTCGTTCAGGTAGTGCAGCAATCACATTGTGTTGTGGTGTTTTGTGTACAGTAAAATAAAGTAAAATAATGGGTGAGCCACAAAATTCATTGAAATTTTCTTTCTTCAAGAAAATATCATGAGACAAAACTCTTCACCTAGCTCTAAAAAAATGGAAACCAATTCTTATTTTAGTAAACATGTATATTGTGATGTATTTATCCAGGACCCCTTGGGAAACGTTATGTAGGAAGTGGTCTGATATCCTCGGCTACTTGCAAAGAAGAGTTGACTATGAAATAGACCTTGGTGAGTGTTATATTCTGAAATGCCACGATGAGGAACTAATACTCAATGATACAGGAGCTGATGGAAGTAAAGGTTTCTCTATTAGTTTTGAAGAAGTGGAAAGATTTTCAACAAAAATGTTCGATATTGATAATAATTTACTATTTTTGAAACTGAATTACAAGCTATTCGTATCATGGGGAAAATTATCGGTAATCATTTAAATTCATCAATTCTAAAATTAAACTTCCAAGATTTTATCCAGTTTGATAAAGATTCTTTATTTTGGGACATTTACGAACATTTTACAAAAACTGTTTGTGTATATTTGTTGACAAAAATTAATACATAGGATGTTTAGGGAGGCATGGTGCCATTTCCAGACTGACACAATATCAAATGTATAGATCTGTGCTTACCATGGTATCTATTCTAAAAACTCTTTTGCATGACTAGATATTTTGATGTAATGTAACCAAGAAACACCGAGTAATGAAAATTTTATTCATTAAACTCTTTGGAAAATGTTAAGAGTGTAAATAAGAATGTAAATTGTATTTCAGCAAAATAAAATATGCAATTTTAAACTGAAATGAACAAAGATGTGTGTTTTTGTTGTTGTGTTTTTCCACAGTGAATTTTTTACTCAATCATTCTGATTAGAATTTGATATTTAAATCCCTTACTTTATACCATAATGCATTCTGTTTAAATATTGTAAAAAAATCACTACTATGAAATTAATCTCAGGAACTAGGAACAAAAAAGTGTTGAAAACTGATATCCATGTAATTGATTATTTTAGAAATTGTCTAATGCTACCTATTGACATTGTTTGAGTTATCTGAAAACAATTCGTTCACAAAATCGAAAATCCGAACTGTTAGAATTTGGTTGTTTTACAGGGAGACAGCAGATAATTAACCCAAAAAATGTAACTTAAACTCTTAAAGTTTGGCATAGAAAAAAAAATAATATTGCTACTCTCTAGTTAACACCAATACAAATTTTACCTTTCCCCACACAAAGTAAGATAAAAACACACCAACAGTATATCCAGCAGTATGTGAACACATGTCATTGAGTCATCTTTGCAAAAGGTTCATTTTTGAAGGAACGGTGTCAGGGTAGGGAAAATCTATAAGAAAAAACCATAGAGTCCAGTGACTTTGGACTTAAGGTAATTTGCAGCTGCTGTATTGTGTTTGTGGTGTTTTTGAAAAATTCTAATTGTTCAGAATTTTGTAACAGAAAGCTAACATAAAATATAAGATTAGAGCTAATAATCAGTGAAATAATAATGATAATTATAAAAATAAATAACTATTTATTTGTGTCAGCTGAATGAAGTAATGTAAGAAGAAGAATGAAGGAAAACGAATATGCAAAATCTACAGTGGGTGAAAAATACGAATTTTCGGTTATCATTGGTATAATTGATGTGCAATTTCTTTTCAATAAGACTTCAAATTTAATTCCTAAAAAAATTGTATTTCTGATGGAATTATTGTAAGATATGCATTGACAAAATCACCTTGTAGTTGAAATGAATTACCTGAAAGAGTTAAAAAACAGAATTCTTGGTTAATAAAATATAACCATCAGCTAAAGTGGGAAATTGGTTCAGTATCTCTGGACAAACTAAGAAACTGGATGATAGAATCAACATGCAAATATAAAATATTACTCGCCAAACGAAGAGAAAAATCAAAAACATTAATGAGATTAATAGGGAGGCCTGTTCTTGATTTAAATGAAATTGGATGACTAAAAGGTTAAAACAAAATGTATACTTTTAAATGCTTTTGGAAAAATAACGAAAGATTCTGTGCTTTTAATAATGTTCAGAAATATATGTATTGGTTTCAAAAAAATACATATGCAACCCTTAATTTTACTGCGGTAATAAATTCTCAATGATCACCAAATGAAAATTAACTTTCAGATGAGAGTCACATTGTCAAAAACCACATGATGGGAATTCCACAAGCATGAGAAAACCTTTGAACAAGAGTGCAAATTTAACAATAAGAAGATTAAGAAACAAAAAAAATAGATTGTATTTTTCACTTTATTTAATATCTGTATGTTAGATTCAGTAAATATAATTTGTAAATCATATTTCACTCAAATAAAATGTGTAAATTTAAATGACCAAATTGTGTGTTGTTGGTGCATTATACAAATATAAGTAAGACCATAACATTTTTTTTCCTTGTGAAATTTCATGCCACAAACTAACCAGAGACTTTTTTTTGAAAATCCACTCAGTGAAATTGTGTCAACTCTTGAAAGCAAAAGGAAATGGGTATTAAATTAATAGGCAGAATTTTAGTGTAGAATATTTCACCTCAAAAGTGACACAAAATATAAAAAGGTATCGTAGCATGCAGGTAACAAGTGAATCAACATACATATATCAATAAAATACTTGTCATTGGAAGAGAAAAATCAAAAAACATTAACGAGCTTAATAGCCATACCCGTTCTTCATTTAAATGATACCAAATGATGAAAACAATATGTGCATGAATTTCAAAACTTTGAAAAAAGCTGATGAACTTCTTGTTTGCTGTGATCATATATATTCATTCGAGGGTAAACATTTATTTTTTTTCTTTACACTTATTCTTTATTTGTTTCTTTCTTTCTGAGCTAATTTTCATTTGAAACAAGAATAAATAATTATTTATTTGTATTGGAAAGAATATCTAATATAATAATTATGTTTAAATATATATATATATATATATATATAAATATTCCTACTGTGAAATAAATGTTGGGCTGAGAGGACAACAGTCAATTGGGACTAACGGAAATGAGGTTTGCATGGTTGAACTATTTAAAAACCATAGTTCAACTTGTTTTGAAATGTCACATGGAGAAAAATCACATGAATTACATGTAAACACTAGTGGCAAATCATACACTAGGAACATCAGTGCAAATGTTAAATCAGAAGAATAAGAAAAAAGCTGTCTTTTTTACTTTATTTATTTTCTGTATGTTAGATTCAGTAAATAAAATTTGTTAATAATATTATTCAAATAAAGCTAATATAGAAATTAAAAAGTATACACTACAGAGGTAGTATTCATTTGAAATAATAAGAAATAAGTATTTATTTGTTGTGCTGGCCAAAGAAGTTTCTAAAAGAAAACACTACAGCCAGTTCAAAACTTTGATTGCCTCATATCCGTTACTTAAAATTACTAATGCTAGAGAAAAATATAAATAAAAAAAATAAATTTTAGTTATAGAAATCGGTTAAGAGCATAAGGAAGCACAGGTAAAATAAGAGTCAATATTGGTTTAAAAAAACGTAAGCATTAATTTGCTACAGCAATAATTTCCCATGGTAACGAAGAGTTCCAACCTAAAGACATGATTTCTCACCATGTATAACAAATTTGGCGACCGGATAAGAGATATCTTTAAGATAAGTCTTAATGAGAAATCTACAGTATTGGAAAATAAATTCACATACATTTTATTTATTTATTAATTTGCTCAGTTATTCTTTTAGAATATGTAATTAAACTGAATTTTAAAAATAAAGTACAGAAAATAACGAATCAATTTGAAAAAAAAATCATTTCACTTGTCAGAATTCCATAATCTAACAGCACTTGGAATTCGAAACAGGAAATAATACTTACCCTAAACAAAACGGTGCATAGACTTTCTCACTAAGCTTGGGAAAACATAGCATGAGCAACTGTGGGAAAGAATTCGTACAGAGAACCAATCGGATAGTAATCTAAATTAAGTAGTCAACTAGCTTTTCTGGTTATTTACAGAAATATCTTTCAACTCCTATGTTTTGTGTGTTTTTGTGCTATGAATATATGTTAGCCCCAGTAACCAATAATGAAAAAGTCAACTGCATTTTCAGACTTGTGTTTGTGTTGTGCTGTGAATATATGTTAAAAATCAACAATTTGGAATATTCAGAAAACCTAGATAGTACCAAGATGTTCCCATTCTGGAAAGAAAAGTAAGTTAATTTTTTTTAAAAAAAACTTAAATATAACAATTGATAATTGTAATTTCAATAATCACTGCTCATATGTTGTGGTAAGCATAATTCTAATACTGAATAGTTTTTTTTACATAAGAATAATCATGGGGTACATATTAAAGTATCAACATGGATACATCAGCGATTTTTAATGTCTAATTGTGTGTGTGTGTGTGTGTGTGTGTGTGTGTGTGTGTGTGTGTGTGTGTGTGTGTGTGTGTGTGTGTGTGTGAGGGACACCAGCATATAATTTAATTATTCAGAAAAGCCTAATCACTGCCGCCATCACAACTCTATTTAAGAATTCCCACCCTTTAACAGGAAAGAAATACCCCAAACTGTATTGGGAAATTAGTATAGCCATCTATAGACAACCAAAGACAAAACATGACGACAATGACAGATGTGTGTGTCACCCTAGGAAAATTCCAAGATATCTTATCTCAAAAACATCACCCACAATTCCTTAGGCAAACCAAAACACCATGTGATATCACAGAGAGACATATGTTCCCCCAAAATTTCCAAACACATAAAGTGACGATTCCTTATCTCTAAATTTTACCCACAATGCTCAAGCGAACCCAACACACCACGTGATGTCCCTTACAGAAGGGGGCCCAAGCGAAATTCAAAACATTTCAAAATTTATCTTAACACTATCCATCACCCATAATTCCATACGCACACCATTTACATATTTACACTTCATAACAATACACATCCAAATCACTGATGTTGCTTCCCCACATTCACCCTACCCCTATTTTGTTCATAGTATCCCACCAATCACAACACGAATCCTTGTCCACCAATATCTTCCTTTTCCATTCAAAACAATAACGTCACTTATTTACAACTAACAAATAACGTCACTTCTCTTCATCTGATAATAACAAACATTGACGTCATGATTCCTTAAGTTATCTTGATCTTGATCTGGTCAGAACTGTCCCACTAATCACGACACGATTCCTTATCCACTAATATATCCCCCTTTTCCATTCAAAACAACAACCTCACTTATTTACAACTAATTATTGACAACTTATTTGACATCTAATTATTTACAACTTATTGACAACAAATGACGTCACTTATCTACATCTGAAAACAACACACACCCACGACACGATTCCTTATCTTATCTTGATCTTGATCTGGTCACTAGTGCCTCACCAATCAGAACACGAATCCTTATCTCAGCCATCATCCATAATTCCATACGCGAACCCAAACTCAAGAACTGAACCCATTGACACATATGCCACCAGGGAAATTCCAAACATTCAAAGCTCATGACGTCACACACAATGACGTTATCAAATGAACAACCAATCATGTGACGATTCCTTATCTTATCTTGATCTTGATCTGGTTCAGAGTGCTACCACTACTACTAGAGAGAGAGAGAGAGAGAGAGAGAGAGAGAGAGAGAACTCTTGTTTGATCTTATTCTATAAGTCCAACAGGACACTTTTACAAAATGTCCCTATTCAGTCGTACTCAGCATTAGAGAAAGTTGATATTAAGTAAAGCTGAGGCCATGACCCTGATACGTTACGTCATTGAAATACTTGTGATTCTTTGCCAGTTTGTCTGTTTCGCAAGGCTATAAAGCCAAGTTTCTGGAAAGTAAAAAGTATGTTCTATCTGTGTGTTGGCAATCGGACTTGAAATTATGAAGCGACGTCTTAAGCCATGACGCCAAGTATATCACGACTTATTATTGCGTCTACTCTCTGGAAGGTTTGCTGTTCTAGAGTAAAATCCTGAATTTTTAGGAAGGGAATTTAAGGGAAATTAAGAAAGAAGTCTTATTAATCGTTATTAAGACTTCTCTCGTATTGCACTGGTCTTGAACTAACACCTTTTCGATCCAAGAAAGTCGTTCCAGAGGGAGTTATGGAGCAGCTGTTTAATAATAAATGAACACCGCAATCACCCGTCGAGAAAGTTAACTTAGCGTTAAGAAAGTTCATTGAAGGTTGCGATGAGGAATTTTATTGGTCGAAATTAAAAAAAAAAAAAAAATCACAGGAATTAACGAGCTGCAGTAACGAATGCGGTACAAATTTGATCACATGCCACAACCAATTTCTTTCCATTTTTTTATATTTCTGAGGCTGCTGAAATTACTATGGAAGAGCAAGCATCTTAAAAAAGTTACAGAGAATCTCCACAAATGTTCTCTTCTTAAAAGGTTGACCTACTTCAATGTTTCTAACAAGCACGCGCCAGCACTCTTCACTCTCAGATGCACTCTATTTTCAAATATTTTTCGATTTTTATGCACCATTTGTCTTCAGATAAGGTGACTGGCGAACCCTTTTGTTTGTCTTTCTCTCACCAACCCCGCCTACTTTTAATCGTTAAGGACACCTCGGCTGTTTCCGCTCATATTACAACGACGTTAATGTGGCTCTTTTAAATATCCGGAGAACGCGTTTCAAAGCTACCCCTCCCCCCTCCCCATTACCAGATTATATATATATATATATATATATATATATATATATATATATATATATATATATATATATATATAGTCAAAATTTTCGCTTTGCTTTTACAGTAACTTCAGTTTACAGTAAACCATTAGTGGGTTTAAAGGTTGCTTTAATAGGCTGGTTTGAGGTAGGTCTACCATTACGGTAAATGAACATGCAGATTCTCGTATCTCTTCCAGCAATTGAATTACGGGCTCATTGAACAGCGACATGATTAACTTCCCTGCCATATGCCCATTCGTAATTAGCGTAAACTGAAGTGACAATTGCTGTTTTCTGGAGTGTCTTTCATGGAGTCATCTGATCGATTTGTTGCGTCATTTTTAAGTTTTCATATTGATGTCGTCAGCAGTTGTCCATAGAAGAATACAGCCGAATAAAGCATTGGATCGAATACAGTTACAATTTTTTCTTTGCTTTCAATTTAAAATTCATTTAAAAGTCTCTGGTTTAAGAGTTGTGACTAAAGATGCATTTATTAATCTAAATTTTGAACAGCTAAAGACTTGTGAATGAAATATTAATTGCGATTAGCCATTTGTTTTGAATGACCCAATTTCTTCGGAGGGTGATCTTAAAATATATTGGAAAAGTGTACGAGAAAGTGCAGTTTAAAATTAAATGCGAACAAATGCAAGCATATTCGATTCGGTAAGAATATTAGATGGAATAAGTTTTACAGAGATTTTAGTAACATGATTAATATTGGAATGACCTCCATTGATGGTTGACAGAAGTATTTATTTATTTATTTATTCGTAGGGAGTTTCCCCCCTTTTTCTTCCCCATCTCTATTGGGACGAGTTGAGCCCCTCAGGGGGGGGTTAAGTATTTATGGCAGTAGATCCGTGTGTGTTCACGGGGCCGGTTTGCGTTCACAGACATGAACTTACGTTACTTCAGGAAAGAACAAGATACTCTAATTCTTGCATCTGGAAGACAGCTGAATTAAAATTTTGAGTATGGTGATTATCTAATTTAACAGTTTGAAGTGTTAGATGTGCAGATATTATGTAATTGTGTTTATGTATGGAAAGAATTAATTAATTAAAAACAAATTAAAATAAAATAAAATTTGTGAGATATGACTGAACGGAAAATAAGACTGAATATACAATACACAATCCATTCTATGCTGATGGAGGATTTCGTGATGTCCGTATTAGTTTCACCACAATCATCATTATTCGGTATCATTTTGGTTCTTTTTTTTTTTTAAGTTATTCGGTCTCACATTGTATTGTAGGTACTCTGATTTTTCCACCAGAAACTCGACTCTTACTCTGAACCCATTTGACAATATATATATATATATATATATAACAATGTTACGATTATCACAGAAAGAGGCTTCCTTTCGGCGATATAAAATGAGTAGCAATAGAGGATATTAAAGATCCAAATTTATTTTTAAAGTCGAACATATTTAGAAATTTTAATCCCTGGCCTTATGAGAATACAATCCTCGGCATCGAAGTTGCCTTAGCTACTACTTAAAAGAAACCAGCTCGGCACAGGCATCCGTATATTCGGCTTTTATTAGTGATTTGGATAAAGGTTTCACACGCACAAATGTTTTTCGAACTTGTTAGATCTCAGCAGAAAACAATGGATAAGTAAAAGGTGTTCTCCAAAAACCAGGTGATCCCTCCAAAAAGATCCAATCCTTTTCGAAGTTTTTGCTTGTATTTGGCTTTGAAATAAGATTGGATCTTTAATATACCTATTTCTATTTACAATATTATATTATATTATACACAAAACGACTGCGGTATATTTAATCAGCGATTAAACTCATTTTAGTAAGACAAAAATCTTTAAGGCACAATGTTCTATAGATGATGTTGGGTACGGTATGTGATCCAGAAGTCAATTGTGGTAAGAGGATTATAGAGTAGCATTATAATTCCACCTACTTCGAAGCTAAATTAAGCACTTTTCTGTGAAGATCTTGGGATTAGTGTTTATTGTTTGTGTTTTGCTGTGCTCGTGTTTTCCATTTAGCCCAAGATTACTAACGCTTATCTCATCAATAAACAAAATGCACTATAGGTTACCAACCTTGCGTGGGTGAGATTCATATTTAAATAATGTAAAAACTGTCAAAAGTGTATGACAGCTCTAAAAAGATTTTGACAATTCATTTTTGACACCTCGTCTTACTGACAAATTATATCTCCCATCACCTCCACGCGTCCACATTACATATTCGGTTCATTGCGCATGCGTCCTGATCCAGTTGTACTATAGAGAGAAAAACTTCAAGTAAAAAAAAAAAAAAAAAAAAACTCATTTGCGTGTAACAAAAGCCAACTTAGTCTTATCTGGAAAATAAAAAAATCTAGATCTAAATATTTGTTTCTGTTCCAAACACATGACAAAGCTGCCAATCAAAGTCATTGCTTACTTTTTCTTTCACTAGTATCCTTCGTTCTTTCTAATCAGTTCTATCCTCTGTTCACATCTCTCTTTCTTTCACTCACTCACTCACTCATTCATTCATTCTTCTTTTCTTTTCAGTCTTGCACTTCTCTTATTCTTTCTTTCCGTTTATCTTTACCTTCAGTAATATTTTTATCGCTGCCGCTTTTCTCCTCTCTCTCTCTCTCTCTCTCTCTCTCTCTCTCTCTCTCTATTTTGTTTTGCACTTTATTTTTGTGCGTTTCGTCATTCAATGACTTTTCAGTGTTCTTAATCTATGACTGCTGACGAAGGTCATTCCTGCATTTCCTTCTAAATAATTACCATTCTATATATTGTATCTAAAAGTTTGAAGTTTCTGAACAGAGCAAAAATTACATTTGCGGTGTTAGTAATGGATTTTTTTTGTTTTTGTTTTATTTATAGACATTTAAGAATTTCAAAATGCTCACTGCACATATAATGGGAAAATAATCTCATCTCTGTTTTCTGTAGCTGAGCAACTAGATGTGTGCATTTTGTAAAATGGTAAACTCTAATCTCAAGAAAAAGCTTATGTCCTTTTTGTTTTATTGTTGACGGGCAGCAAATGAGTACATTAACAATATTAAAACGATTGCTAGTCAAGAAAAAGCACGTCCGTTTCCTGTTGTTGGGCAACTATTTATTGTAACAATAGAGAAGTGTTGCCATGCTGACGGACACGTTTCTCTATTTCCTGTCTCTGGTCAACCAAGTGTATGTTAACAATGATAAATTATTGCAGTTCACAGTTGTTTCCAAAAGACAGATAGACCCGCCTTCTTTGAGATGCACATTTTTCCTGCCTTTTTCGTGAATTCAATTAGCCGCTAAAATGAATTCAAAAAGAAACAAACAAATAGACTCACCAGGAATCAGCGCATCAACATAAACCACCATAAATTTCAACCTAATGGCTACCTGATTGATTTATTGATCAGCAGTCTCCAAAGTCGTGCATGCTTTGCTGATCTGCAAACATCCAACAGATACCTGAAGGCTACAAGATGCATGAGCATCTTTCAAAAGAAAAAAAAAACGGCATTTCCGCTTAGATTTTTATATAAATAATTAATAGTCTAATAACAATCGAATATATTTGATTTTCATCAGGTTATTAATTAAATAAATATATTCAAATTTTAAATAAAAGTATAACTTTTCTAAAATATTTAATACCTAAGTAAAAATATTATTCTGTTTTAAAATAGAAAATAATCTTTATTTAGAATTTTAATTTCTCATCAAAACAATTATTTTTCATCTCAGGTATTTTAGACTTTTTAACTATGACACAAATATTTTAAATTTCTCGCAAGATTATGAAATGTACGAAACATGTCGCGTGTCCCTCGTTTGATTTATAACACACAGAACGTTGCCAGTGACGTCATATCCTCTCAGAAGACCCTTTCACAACTTACAAATCTTCTGCACTTGCTGCTAACTTTTAAATTGCTTCTTTTCAAGTCACATAAAGATTTCTGCGAACTTTATCTCCTCTTACAATTACTTTTAATCAAGTCATCGTCTCGCTTTCTTAATATCGAAGATCTTTCACTCGATCTCGTTTCTTCATTTGATGCAACAAGCACCAGATTTCTAATGAAACTCAAACATTTTCCGATTCTGTCACTTGACAGTTTGCTGTGGTCGTTCTCGGTGAGAGCTTCCGTCTAAGTATTGATTGGACTACTAACCATGAAGGCAAAATCCAAGGCGATATGTCTTAACGACAAAACACGTGTTAGTTGCGATGAAGAGTAGGCTATCCACACCAGAAAATCAAGACGGTTGATGGAAGATTTAACCACTTTCTTTGGTTCATAAGACGCAATTATTGCATCATTTATTTCGTTAAACATCTAGGACGTGCTACTTTCATTAAATAAATAAATAAAATCTGTAATATCCTACATTCGGGAGGATATGCTCGTGATGAAAGAAAGAGTAAAAAATCCTTTACGTAAATTATGATACTATAATATATGATAATAGGCCTATCCAACCATCGACTAGAGGAGCTTTTCTAGGTATTTTTCATCCAGTGCCAGTGCTAGAGTTATTCCATCTTTCGAAGTCAAGACATTTTTTCTCAAAAAGAATTGCATCTAAATTGCTAAATCTCTATTGTTCTATATTGAAAGTTTATTTTTCACTTGGTCAGACATGTAATAAATTTAGTTTAATCCTTTATCCAAGTGTGTGCAAACAAAGTTTGCGCCTGAAAGTATCTTCAGGACTGGGGTAAAGTGGTACAACACTGGGCAACTCCTTGCAAAGGTGGAGCAAGCTACCAACACTCCTATTTCAGTATCTACCATAATGCAAAACACATCTCCTTGCGGATATGTATAAAGTTATGCATTAAGGGAAGGGCCACTATCCAGACTAGTTTCCACCGTTATTGAGGTCTCTTCAGTGGGAGCCAGGCCCAGAAGTGGAGATACCAGGCAGAAGCATTAGCAAGGTCATCTCTACCTATAGGAGTTGCCAAAAAGGTGTGCCCCCTTTTTATTAAATTACTCTGTATTTAGAGAAAGATGTTGAAAGTTTATTTTTCACTTGGTCAGACATGTAAGGTGGCACACCGTTTGGCAGCTCCTATACGAGGAGATGACCTTGCTAATGCTTCTGCCAGGTATCTCCACTTCTGGGCCTGGCTCTCACTGAAGAGACCTCAATAAAGGTCGAAACTAGTCTGGGTAGTGGCCTTTTCCTTTAATGCATAACATTATACATATCTGCAAGGAGATATGTGTTGCATTATGGGAGATACTGAGATAGGAGTGTTGGTAGCTTGCTCCACCTTTGCAAGGAGTTGTCAGGTGTTGTACCACTTTATCCCAGTCCTAAAGATACTTTCAGGCGCAAACTTTGTTTGCTCCCACTTGGATAAAGGATTAAACTAAATTTATTATTGTTCTATATGTTCTTCATTTAGAATGCGGCTCATAGTTTCAGTATATTCTTACTTATATTCGTGGTATTTGTTTTTATTGCTGATTTTATGCGACATTTTTTACAACAGTTATTCAATTTAGTTCTAGAATTAAACAGATTTGTCCTCGATTTATTTAAAATCATAATATTATATGCATAAAATAAAGAGATGAGTTTAACATCTCCAGTTTAGTCGTCAGGATTGATGTCGCTTTCCTTTATAATGTAATCTACATAGATGATGAATAACAGTGAAAATAGTATGCATTCTTGTCATACAAGATTTAACATAACACTGTATTCCTGTTTAACACGAACCACCGTCCTTTAAATCGTCTACCTTTTGCAGTTCTAGCTGCTGACCTTCAATTCAGATATTTCTTATTTACGAACAAAACATTTCGTATTTTTTCTCTTCTATCCATGTGAATTTGTGCATATCTATATGCTGAATAATGTTTTTCAGTAATGTTTATTCCGTGTCGTGATCATCCATTTAGGATATACTGTACTTGCGATTGTGATTACTGATTTCTTTCATAGATCATCATCATCATAATAATCATCCTTTCAGGGATTTCCGGTATTATTCCATCTTTTCCTTGATCATCTCTGAATTCTCCTTGATCATCTCTGAATTCCATATCCTCCAACTTAGGGATAGAATTTCTGAATTAATCCTTCTATCGTTTCTTCCGTCACCCACGGTCTTGTCTTTCCTTATACGATTTTAATGTAGAGCTTCTATCTTTCCATCATTCTTTATCCATGTTCTGTTTTCACCCTATTCTGCTATTTTATCATGGAGGATGCACATAATCAAGTCTTTTTTAATCTTTTCATTTCGAAGATGATATAATCTTGTACGACCTTTTACTAATCTTAGGATTTCGTTTATGTAATTTGTATTTCACTATGATCTTTGTTTTGTTGTTGCTTGACATGGGATATTTCAAAATGGATTCAAATTTCGTCTATATAATTTTTAATGATTGCACTTAAAGATGCATTCTAAATTGAACTGTGATATTTGTTTAAGATTTTTATTTTTATTTTAATGCAGCTTCCGCCCAAGAAAGGTTCTAACCTATAGTAAGATAGTACTGTGGGTGGACTAAGGCTAATCTTATCAATAACTTGAATGCTGCCTAGGAAATTTCCAACAAACACGGTCACTTTAGAATTGAACTTTTCATACTGTAGTCTTTACAAAGTTGGTTGCAACTTAAAAACAGATTTTTGGAATATAGTCACATTATACGCTGTTCTTTCATTCTTATCAAGTCAATTTGGATCATTATTATAATTTCCCATCTTCCTTGTACCATTTTTACTTTATTTTTGTAATAAGTGCTATGTGAAATGTATTAGATTAATTAATAGATCCACGAAACCAAATCCTTTAACATTTCTGGTTGTAATTCACTGTGTATCATCGTTAAAATTCTCTTTTGAAGCTTAGCAGTAGTTACGTATTTCATTGCAGTGGTACTAAAAACATCTTACAGGACGAAGGGTACCATAAAGAACTTGCAATGCATCTCACGTAGCTATTTTATGTATTTGGTCAGATTGGCCTTTCCAGCGATGAAAACTGTCTCAAAAATAGTTCAAAGGTTACAGATTTTCATAAGGCATCATGATATCACGAAAGCAAGATATTTTTATATTCTTATGTCGTGACATTTAGTTATCATTCTATAATTGCAATATTTTTATAATAAACAAGTGTATATAATCTTAACAGAATTTGAAGAAAAAAGTTTAAGATTTCTAAGATTTTTTTAAAATATTCAATTTAAATTATAATTTACAAAATTATTTCTGAGAGAAAATGAAATATTCTTAATAAATTATGTAAAATAACGTCACAACCCACAAATTATCAAAATAACCATCAATCGAAAAAATTCATATACAGTACATAATGGTCAGATAGTATTTATTCAGATTATGCACGAATTTCTGAAACGCAAATGTATAAATTTTGCTAATATCAAAAAGGTTGTTAATTTTAGTAAATCTTGCTTCGGAAAAATAATAATAGAAATAATAAACATAGTGGTTGTCATGTATATATTTCTATGTAATATATCTAGCTCAATGGAATTCTCTGTTGTGAGTGTCACTTGTTTACTATTGGTTTGTTAAATTAAATATCATATTTTCCTTAATTCATATCATTCATGCAGTTTGTTTAACATAAAGTTGTTTAATTATATTTTAAAAGAAGTAAGATGGGTGTTCAGTCTTATGTATGAAAAATGTCATGTACGTAAAAAACAAATCTGAAATTTAAATATAAATATAGAAAATAAATATGAAATTATTAATAATTTACCTTTAAAGGAAATTGGTTGAAATTAATTAAATCATATCATAAAATGCTAGAGCCAAAAGGCTTAAATTTGCCATATATAAGATATTAAAATAGAGAGTCTTACGTATAACAAACTGAAGACTTTTTGGATCTCTATTTTAGTAATTTGATTTTGCAACTACCGACAGTTCACTTATATTTAACTTTGTGACATAGAATTAGTGTGGTACCGAGAGAATTTTTGCGCTCTAGATATCTGCTTTGGCTCTGATGACAACAGTTCGAAACCTAATTTAACAATAATAACAGATTAACATACGGGCTCCTGGGCAAAGCGTGTGTCTTTTAAGTAGAGTAAACCAAGATAATTCTGATGCCTAAGGTCAGTGGCGCACCCGAGTGGGGCAAGGGACCATGTCTTTTATTTCTACACTACTTATGAATTAGTGGTTACATAAGGTGGGAATACGGTATAGCTCTCGGGAATCACAACCGCTGTGAACGCAAGGCGAACAAAGTAATGCTCGGGTGGACCGAGTGCTACTTCGTTTGCCCGAATCGGGGCCAGAGGAGATCAGGGGTATCATGTATTGGCGTTCATTCACTGCAGAAGCTCAGTTATAGGTCGTATGCAAGGCGTAGTGTGTATTGTCAAATCGTCTACTCAACTCGGCCCCCCCAATAAATCATGAGTGCTCTTCCCCCCCACAAGATTAAATCCTGAGTGCGCCACTGCCTAAGGTCGTGATTCTCATTCAACGCTGGTAAATTTTCGAAACTTTTCAAAGTTTATATATTTGGCTATAAAAAATATACAGGACTTGAAATGTATTTAATAATTCATTTGTAAAACAACAAATCGTGATCGTTTTTTTTTTCGCTAGATGGGCGAAGCAAAAATGCTTTTCATATTCCCCGTTATCTGCAGAAGAAAATGTATGGTTGGGGTATTATTGAGCTATAAGCACTGATCTTGCCGGGGAAACAGCAATAGCCGAGCCTCAGTTAAAACTTCATTGGTTACAGCATTGCCATCTATTACACCCTCTCTCTCCTGCCATCTTGATCTTATCCTTATAAGGACTGGGTTAAAGGGGCGAAGCAGAAATGCTTTTGATCTTCCCCGTTATCTGTAGAGGACAGTGTAGGGATAAGATATTGAACTATTAAAGCTCTGATCATGGCAGAAGGGTAACGGCAGCAATAGCCGAGCCTCAGTTAGAACTTCATTGGCTACAGCATTGCCATCCATTACCCTCCCAGGGTTTCATCCAACCATCGTGATCTTGGTTATTAAATAATAATTTGCAAGTAAGTTATTTATAAAAAGTGTTTGGTTTACAGATATTAATATTCTTTTTAGATTTATTTTCATCGAGTAAAATATAAACGTATTTATTTTCAAATCTTTATTATTTTAAATTTGTAATTAAAAAAAACTTGTAATTAGTATTTCAAGAATACACTAATTACAAATACTAATAATACATTTTATGCAGTATAAATACGTTTGTGATATCAACCAATGTAAAAATGCATTCACCTAAAGTCCTTGATTGCATCAAACGTGATCCTGATCATAAATTCGTGCATCATTGTTATTTAGAGTGAAATTAGATATTCTCGAAATGGTTATCATGGCAAATTAAAGACTAATTATATGCGAAGTTACACTTGTATGAATTACAAAATCTCAGTTTTTTTTAATCCCATTATAGATTGAACACAAAATGTAATGTTATTTGATATAAGTACATAGTTTGAATCAAATTCAATAATAACACATATCTAATAGTATCTCTAGAGTGATGGTGCAGATTTTGAAAGCTGGTAAGAGATTGTATACAGAAATGGGTTGAGAGAGAATCTGTCCATAGCAATGAACAGCATGAGTGTAATGAGGAACTCCATTATTGTGTAACTTGCACATATTTTACAATAATATGACGGTTGAGTTAAACATTGTTAATGACTATACCAGAATTCATTATGAAAGGCTGTTGTGTAAGTTGCTGCTCGCCAATATTTTTTGCGAGCAGGATTTGCACAATTTGTCGAATCCTAGTATACTGCCAGTAGCCTTTCCTGAACTTAAAAACACAGGAGCATACTTAACAGGGGAAAAAAATCAAATCTAACACCAGCAAGTATTTCGATACTTATCTACATATTCCTCTTCCCCTAAATATATATTATTTTAAAAATGTAGATATTTTAATTTTAAAATTTTTAACTTAAATATTTTAATAATTTAAAAATTTAATTTAATTTTAAATAAAACATGAGTTAAATTATAATTTCTAATATATATAAAATAAATTGCATTGTTGAGTACACGAAACTTTGAAACATCCAAAAGTTATATAAACCTGCAAGAAGTTATCTTTACGAACCTAAAAATGTCTAATTTGATTTTGATTTGAAAATTAAAATTCCTACGTGAAGGGAACCTAAAAAGTAAAGATTCACGTCATGGCTCAAGTATGAACTTATTTTTAATAAGTTTATATTTATTAAAAATAAGTTTATATTTGTAATAAGTATAATAAGGTGAATTATTAAAAAAAGGAGCCATCGAAGTACCATATCAGTCGATGGAAGATGTTGTTCAAATTCCATGTTTGGTTTAGACGTAAAGTCAAGCACTCAGTTACCTATAACTTTGGTTAATTCCTCTAATACGTCACATGCTGACTTCTAATGTTTATCCATATTTTGGACTTGGGACATTTTTAACTTTAACTGTTGTACAGTGAAGCAAATTCAACTCCAATTTTTCCACTTCCATGCTGGTTTGAATAAACATTCAAGCTATCCAAGAAGTTAATATTTCTATACTTTCAATAATTTTCCAACACGGGATCTAAACATTTTTTGAGCGACTAACTCTTAGCATGAGAATAAATTGAGAAAGTTCTGGTCTTAATATAAAACCGAATGTCCAATTCTACTCTCCTTATTGTGAATTTTTTTTATCGCAATATATTCTGTCTCCTTTCGGCTACAAGTTCGCTTGTTGGTGTCATACGTAAAGCCCTGGTGACATATTTTCTTCCCGGTGTAATAGAATACCTCCTTAATATTGATCCCAACTCGCTCTTTTGACAGAGTATTTCCAAGATTAATGGTCAAGAGTTGGAGGTTCTTCGAGAAGCGTCAAATCAAACTCCACTTGACATTAGGGTTGAAGGGGAAACGTGCGTTAAAGTTATCATTTATCCTAGTCGGGATGTTTAGTTTGACATTTGTAATTATTTCTTTCTATCGCCGTTTTGCTATACTCTGCTGACGTCTACTATTATAATCTATTTTGCAGGGGGAGGGAGGGGTTCATGGTGAATGCCGATTATACTCAGAACAACCGGTTAATTTTCATTGGTATGGACATCCACAGATAATTCGTATCTAATGACACAAGCAGCGCATTTACGACTATTTTACTAGCATTTGATTAACTGTCTTTGCGATATTTGCTTGTTGATACTCTGAGAAGGGCCACTGTATCTTTAAATTATTCAACAAACCTCGATATAACTGCTTTGTAAGAATATTGAATAGTATCAAGATTCTCGTTGACGTCTTGATCTTAACAATACTTGAAATCTGTGTTCAGAAGTAGTGTTTTAAGTATCAATGTTATTATTTTCGACAAATTTCCACTGTATAACAGACATATGCTTAGTTGGTAATCTGCAAGTGATCGTCAGTAGAAATAAAAAAAAAAAATCTCGAATCATAATTTTTTTTTCCAGTTTCATAGAATGCAAACCTGAAAAATTAATTATTTTCTCTGAGGTAATTGCGCGTGTGTATAACTGACACATTGCAATGAAACGTTCTTAATTTATACAGTAGCGTGAAATATTTCTCAAGAGCATTAGAGAAAATAATTAATTACTCAACGTAAGAAAATACTATTAATCATCCAGTTAACAGAAAGAAACATAAAAATGTGTAATCAGTCTTCAAACTCCATGTGTATAAAATATAAAACCAGAAATGGAAAATAAAAAAAATGCCTTCGCCTTATATAATCATATGTTCTTCCTAATAAAATTGTTCCTAAATATAAATATATATATTTAATATAAATTTATATATTTATATTAAATATAAATTTAAATATATATATATAAATGTATATAAGTTTCTTAAATTTTTTAAAAGAACTGGGCGATGGACTGAGTCCTTGACTCTTTATCCCGTCATCTGAATGAAGGAAATCTGTGTGGATGGGGTGTTATTGAGCTAAAAAGCTCTAGTCATGGCTAGGTAACGGCAATAGCAGAGCCTCAGTTAAAACTTCATTGGCTACAGCATTGCCATTTATTATATTATCCTGGAAGTCCTAAAAAGGACTTTTCTCGACAAGTGGATCATTAAGTTCCTAAAAGAACTGGGCGATGGACTGAGTCCTTGACTCTTTATCTCGTCATCTGAATGAAGAAAATCTGTGTGGATGGAGTGTTATTGAGCTAAAAAGTTCTGTTCATGACTGGGTAATGGCAATAGCAGAGCCTCAGTTAAAACTTCATTGGCTACAGCATTGCCATTTATTATATTATCCTGGAAGTCCTAAAAAGGACTTTTCTCGACAAGTGGATCATTAAGTTTCTAAAAGAACTGGGCGATGGACTGAGTCCTTGACTCTTTATCTCGTCATCTGAATGAAGAAAATCTGTGTGGATGGAGTGTTATTGAGCTAAAAAGTTCTGTTCATGACTGGGTAATGGCAATAGCCGAGCCTCAGTTAAAACTTTATTGGCTACAGCATTGCCATTTGTTACCCTGGAAGTCCTAAAAAGGACTTTTCTAAAGTTCTTTATCCACAAGTGGATCATTCTTATAGTTCTTATAAGAACTGGGCGATGGACTGAGTCCTTGACTCTTTATCCCGTCATCTGAATGAAGAAAATCTGTGTGGATGGAGTGTTATTGAGCTAAAAAGCTCTAGTCATGGCTGGGTAACGGCAATAGCCGAGCCTCAGTTAAAACTTCATTGGCTACAGCATTACCATTTGTTACCCGGGAAGTCCTGATTAGTAAGTAAAGGGTAAAATTTCAAAAAATCGGACGATCTCTAGGCCACTCCATAGTGGGCGAAAGACCGTCCATGTCTCAGCGTTGGTTGCACTCAGTGACGGCCGTCCCGTCCTAGCACCCCGTTTAAGCAGAACCGCTCAGCGTTGGTTCCACTCAGTGTCGGCCGCCCCATCCTAGCACCCCGATGGGCTCCCTGACTCCTGAGCAGAACCGCTCAAATTCCGAGGAAAATAATTCACCAACAAGAACGCCTCAGCGGGCCCTGCCGGAGAACACCTTCCCCGGAGACTCAAGGTGCTCCCTTAAGGCAAAAACCCTAAGGGAGCGAACTCAAAAACTCACACCCAGGATAACAGCAACAGCCGAACCTCAGTTTACTTCCTCGGTTCAGCATTGCTAATTGTTACCCGGGAAGTCCTGATTAGTAAGTAAAGGGTAAAATCTCAAAAAATCGGACGATCTCTAGGCCACTCCATAGTGGGCGAAAGACCGTCCATGTCTCAGCGTTGGTTCCACTCATTGACGGCCGCCCCGTCCAAGCACCCCGACGGGCTCCCCGTTTAAGCAGAACCGCTCAGCGTTGGTTCCACTCAGTGTCGGCCGCCCCATCCTAGCACCCCGATGGGCTCCCCGACTCCTGAGCAGAACCGCTCAAATTCCGAGGAAAATAATTCACCGACAAGAACCCCTCAGCGGGCCCTGCCGGAGAACACCTTCCCCGGAGACTCAAGGTGCTCCCTTAAGGCAAAAACCCTAAGGGAGCGAACTCAAAAACTCACACCCAGGATAACAGCAACAGCCGAACCTCAGTTTACTTCCTCGGTTCAGCATTGCCATTTGTTACCCTGATTAGTAAGTAAAGGGTAAAATCTCAAAAAAATCGGACGATCTCTAGGCCACTCCATAGTGGGCGAAAGACCGTCCATGTCTCAGCGTTGGTTCCACTCATTGACGGCCGCCCCGTCCAAGCACCCCGACGGGCTCCCCGTTTAAGCAGAAC
Organism: Typopeltis vanoorti; assembly: GCF_054136105.1. Taxonomy (NCBI): domain Eukaryota; kingdom Metazoa; phylum Arthropoda; class Arachnida; order Uropygi; family Thelyphonidae; genus Typopeltis; species Typopeltis vanoorti. Next base: position 45,234,750 of record NC_143561.1, on the reverse strand, counting down.
CGCTCAGCGTTGGTTCCACTCAGTGTCGGCCGCCCCATCCTAGCACCCCGATGGGCTCTCCGACTCCTGAGCAGAACCGCTCAAATTCCGAGGAAAATAATTCACCGACAAGAACCCCTCAGCGGGCCCTGCCGGAGAACACCTTCCCCGGAGACTCAAGGTGCTCCCTTAAGGCAAAAACCCTAAGGGAGCGAACTCAAAAACTCACACCCAGGATAACAGCAACAGCCGAACCTCAGTTTACTTCCTCGGTTCAGCATTGCTAATTGTTACCCTGGAAGTCCTGATTAGTAAGTAAAGGGTAAAATCTCAAAAAATCGGACGATCTCTAGGCCACTCCATAGTGGGCGAAAGACCGTCCATGTCTCAGCGTTGGTTCCACTCATTGACGGCCGCCCCGTCCAAGCACCCCGACGGGCTCCCCGTTTAAGCAGAACCGCTCAGCGTTGGTTCCACTCAGTGTCGGCCGCCCCATCCTAGCACCCCGATGGGCTCCCCGACTCCTGAGCAGAACCGCTCAAATTCCGAGGAAAATAATTCACCGACAAGAACCCCTCAGCGGGCCCTGCCGGAGAACACCCTCCCCGGATACTCAAGGTGCTCCCTTAAGGCAAAAACCCTAAGGGAGCGAACTCAAAAACTCACACCCAGGATAACAGCAACAGCCGAACCTCAGTTTACTTCCTTGGTTCAGCATTGCTAATTGTTACCGTGGAAGTCCTAAAAAGGACTTTTGGTATCAAAACAAAACCAAGTGGATCATTGTAGCAAACAGAACTTACATATACCCTACTATGAGAATTGCGAAGAAGGTGTCCTAATAAATTATTAATTATATGAAGAGCCAGAAGCTTCAATTCGGCGACATAAACTTATTTAAGTTAAGGGATATTACATCCCATATTGTTTCATAGCCGAATAAGAAACTCAAAGAGTTTCAAGCCGAATATAGTAAATATATAAAGTTCGGCGAGTCCAAGCGTAAGCAAATATTCTCATAGCAGGGTATATGTAAGTTCTGTTTGCTACAAACTTGGTATTTCTAGGTCTACCAACTCACTGATGAAACCTCAATAAAGGTTGAAACCGGTTTGGGTAGTGACCTTCTCTCATTCATAATGTGGAACAGTAATACAGCTCCTAGGAGCTGGGTTTCACATTATGGGGAAATATCAAGAATAGTGATCGGAGCGTGCTCTACCCTTACCATGAGTTGCCTCACTGTTGCACTCCCTAAAGGGTCAGTTGTAACACTATCCAGGTATTTGCTTACGCTTGGACTCGCAGAACTTTATATATTTACTATATTCGGCTTGAAACTTTTTGAGTTTCTTATTCGGCTGTGAAACAATATGGGATGTAATATCCCTTAACTTAAATAAGTTTATGTCGCCGAATTTAAGCCTTTGGCTCTTCATGTAATTAATAACACATATTAATATTCTTTATTTCACACAACATACAAATAAAAACATCAGTGTTTTAATAAAAGTTGCTCACATTTACTAGGACTTAAATATTACTGAAATATCGTTTCCTTTAATGCTATAAAATTGCAGACTTTTCAACTGTAGTCATGAAAAGCTCTGTGAAATATGTTAGCTTATACAACAGTTAAGTGCAATAGCAGTCGCTGGAAATTGTAGTGTTTCAATGTGGAGTTACCACATCTGTCACCAGAGTGTGGCAAGTCGCTCCGTTTTTTATTTTTATTTTATTTTATTTTATTTTATTTTATTTATATTCAACCTTGAGGTCTCACCAATCTGAAAGCCAACTGATATGTGAAATTTACGACTATCTGGTCTTATATTAGTTTTTGCGAAGCTATAATAAAACCTCATAGAGAGCAAATGCAAGGTCATAACTCCCGAAGTATCATTATTAAGTGAAGGGTCTTTGGATGTCGTTGCAGAATAAAATTTATCATCGAGGGAACTCTGAGAGAAAGTGAATGGACTTCTTTTTTACTACCGTGTTTTGATTTTAAATGGCGAAATCTTCTCGCTTTAAAAGTGGTTGTGTATGCGGATCATGACTTTATTATTTTACTCAGTAATGATTTTCGGAAGGCATTATAATTGAATCATTAGTTACCATGATGACAATAATGATGATATCATTTAGTCTAGAAAAATGTATTTCGTTTATCGGGCTTTTCATATTTATTTGAGTTAACTGTTAAAACTCTGTGCACTTAATATATATCACAGCATTGAATTCACTTGTTTCATTGAAATTCATGAAACTTACTTGACCAAATCATTTGATATTCGTTCTACTTGACTTGTTACCAAGGACACGACAGATGCAAATTTTAAATTGACTCACACACAAACAAAAATTGCGGTTTTGCTCCTGGAATAGAAAAAAGTGCTCTCGAAACGGATTCAGCAAATATAATATATATGTACTTACCTCATAGCTCTGAAGGACATGGATTCGATTCCCGTCAGTGAACTGAGGAACCTTTTTTTATGGTCTCTTTCCACTAAACCTAAGTTAGCCGGTCTCATATGCAGGAAGAAAGGTTTTTTCTCCAGAAACTCAGCACGCGCGCGCGCGCACACACACACACACACACACACACACACACACACACACACACACACACACACACACACACACACACACACACACACACACACACACACACACACACTAATCTACTGTTATGAAATACTTTCTTAAATCCTCATTGGAATGTACAACAAGAAATTATAAGGTACGGATGGGGAAAATCGGGGAGGGGACCAACACGAATACAACAACAACAACAACAACAACAACAACAACAACAACATAGCTTTAGTCATTTTGACCGAATCATATAAAACAACAAAAAAACACAATATGGCGCTTCTAGTCAGCAGCGTAAGAGGGAAAATAATGTGCTCTATGGAGGGAGAGTTATTGGTTCGAATACCGTGTAATTGAGGGAAGATCGTCTCCCTAAATTCGAGACTGTTTTTCTACTAAGAAGCCCTGAGTAACTGATTAACTAAATATTATTAATATTTAGATAATTAGTTACAGATAATTTTAGGGGATGGGGGCTTCTCAATCGCCCCCATCCCCTAAAATTCCGATGATAAATTTGCCGCAATGAGTCCCTGGCCGAAGATTTTTTTATTGTTGTTGTTGTTTAATCAAATTTAATGGTTTATTGAAAATTGATTTCGGTAGCAGCAGGCAATTTAAAGAAATATTTTTAGCTTCTCATTTCCTTCCCGTACTAATATTTAATGTGAAGATTTATCGAATTAGTCAACGTGGATTGAACGAAGCGCGTAAGATTTTCAGTTTAAACTAATTAAGGAGAATGGATTTGACCCAGATTGTTCCACAAGATGGGAACTTCTTCTAAGTGAGCGTGGTTACTTGACTTATTTTCCAAGCGATAAAAATGAATAATGAAAGTGGATCTGTATGTTATAAAGCTAATTAAAAAATAACGCAGCGTATATTTTTGTATATAAAGAATAAAATCTTTTTTTGTTTTCAAAAGTACTCAAGGATTAACTTTATTATACTTATCATTTATAATTAACGAAAATGGATTATAATTCCTTTGGTTGAAACATTATGATATTGAACAAAATAAGGCTATCAATAAATTCTCAATTTTTTGTTTTCCTGTTGTTACTGCGAATGTTTCTTAAAATACCGTTAGAGGGCTCTCAGTTATATGAAATTACCAAAGGTTAGTGAATTTCATTAATTCCTTTTTTTGTCACATCTAATTTAGCTAATTGTTTGAAAGCAGAGCGGACAAAGTTTTATATTGGCCCGTTTTAGGGATGGGCACATCTCTTTTAGTAAGCAATGACTGAAAAGTAAAAGAAAATCGAATAGAAAGGAATTGTTCTTCTAAAGGAAATGAAAAACGAAGAAAAGGAGTCACCATTCATCACAACAATGAGTTAAAAGAGACAGGAAGTTGGGAGATTGAATCAAAACAAAACAAAACAAAACAAAACAAAAAACTATTCGCTTCGCTAACGATTGACTGCATTAAACTAAGAGGACGCATTCTTCTTCTTTTAAAGAGAAAATGGGAAAGAAGTTTCTTTAGAAAGCATTTAAATTTGGACTGATATATACTGCGGATTCGTTAAAATGTAGGAAAAATAATAATTTTATGAACATCTTAGAACATCAAGTTATATTAGCAACTGCTATTGTCCTAGGGCGACGATCTCAACTCGACAAACCAGATTATGCATCTCTAAGACCGTAATGTAATTTGATAAATAAAATTATACCAGTTGAGTGGTAAAATATAACAGGCATCATTTTCCTCGCTATGGAGCTATTCAATAAAACAGACATGATACTAACCAACACATAATTAATCAAATTAATTTAGTACTAATTTGATTTACTTTAGTGACTTCAGCAAAGGATTGTGTTCTGCCAATTCTTTCAGTTATTGCAGTGAATATTTAAACTTTGTCATCGATGATGGCGAGTGTACTTGGTCATGCTAACGGCCTAGAAGTTCTTGGAGCATTTAAAATGAGAAAAAAATTCTGGTGAAAGACATTGGTACGGAAAAGTTGTTTATAAACTCCAAAAAGCTTTTTCTTTTATAACAAATGAACTTATGAACTTACATGGGAAGCAAACTACGAGAAGACAGTTATAATTAAATTCACAGTCTTAAACCTTACATGTTAATATCGATGGTTTAATATTCAGTGTTCATCATCCTGCTCAGTGAAGCCCTGAAATGTCTTGAAAACGTCTATGTTTGATATTTGGGTGGGAAAGCCCTTTCTTTGCCCATAGTACTCAAACACATGCAATGTTTGCAAGCTTTCGTCGGTAGATTGATATAAAAGCTTATAAGCAGTAAAATGTGATTTCAATAACGATTTCAATGAATTCGTTTAAGGGATGTCAATGAAATTTTTATATTTTCTTTACTTTTGCTTATATGGAGAAAAGAAAAAGCTCCCCCACCGTAGGCTAGTAATAATTACCTCGCCAGGCGTTGACGGGCGTAGCATACTAGACAGGAATAACCACTTTGTCAGAGAATTAATTACGTTTCTATGAACCCAAGCTACTTGTACGTGCCACACCACTGAATCTAGTACGTTTTTGTTCTCTTACTCCTATTTGTTAAAAGATTCTAGAGGAAAGTAATTTTGAGCAAATTTTTACCAATTCTGATAAATCCAAAAGGAATTTTCCATTAAAATATTCCGCTAATTATGTTGGAATATTTGGCTGAATAACCCATTAAAAGTAAACTATAAAACAGTGTGTCGAATGTTTGTCTCGTCAATATGAGATTATCGTATTCAGTATTATTATGTTTCTCTTTAGTTCTCTGGACAAAGCGTTTGTTATGGCATCACTATTAGCATTCATAAGGACATTGGTATAATCTGCAAATAGTAATCGATAGTAACATCAACACGTTTATCCATCAAAGAGTTTAATTTAAAAAAAAAATGAAAGTTTTCATTGACAGAGAGGTCTTGATATTGCAAAATAATCGATATACTTTTTGGTTTAAGTTATAAGGTTAATTCCACTGACAACAAAAGTTGTCAGTGGAATTAAACAAAAATCTGCATCTATTACAATCTCATTTTTTACTTATTACGCATGTGTTTTTAACTACGTTTGGTTTGAGAAACACTGAATTGTTTACTTACTGTATAATATCCATTTAACATGACAATCACTACAAGTATCAAATGATATACATTTACTAATTCAAACGAATCTCTGTAAGAACTCTTCATCAAATCATTTGTATCATCATTTGAAGAAGATAATACCATATGAGATAAAGTTTACATTATTACAACTTACTGTTAACAATTTTCGTCCAAAGATATTTATTACATATCAAGATTTGTTTGTCAAAGCTTATATTTCAGTCTTGTAAGTAACTTTTAACTGCATCAATGTAGCTAAATCTCAATCTTCCTTTGGGTCTTTTTTCTGGCTTCAAACACCTGGTTTGTGCTCTCCAATTCTGTATACGTATCCATGCTTTTTTAGATTGGCCTCTGCTCACACATTCTTCGATACTGATAATGTAAAGTTGCTTTTTGAATTTCATTTTTGGCAGAATTCATCCATTTTGCCCTACTTTTGTCAGAACTTTCATATATGTAGTTTCCTTTTTTTTTTTTTTTTGATGCTGCTTTATTTTAAACCTGATCCTCAATTTTATCATACCTTTGAATTATCTGAATATTGTTGTATATTAAAATTGTTGTATACTGTAGTTTCACTGATTTTGGACTAATTTCTGTCAATGTTTTATTTATAAATTTATTCCATATAAACTATATGGAATATATTTATAAATGTGTTCCTTATATTTATTCAATAAAGATGTATTGTTACATGTTTATTCTGAAATAAATTACCTTCATACTACGATAGTATAAATGAATAATTCAAAATAATTTATTCTAATGTATTCTAATAATTAGATTAATTAAACTTGTCTTATTGGTTCTCCAGTAAAAAAAAAAAAAAAAGATATACTGACCTGTTAGTACTGTTTTAAATTTTCGGTAACTGTTAAAACGATTGATGTGTCAATATGACCAGTTAAAGCAAGCTTTTCGCTTATTTTAAAGCTCTTGATTTTATCTAGTTTAGAGGTCTCTCAGAAATATTTTCACAGTAATGTGATCTAAATAATTGATGAATATTAGGCGGGGAAAGCACAGATTTAAAATCAAAGTATTTTTGATATATCTTCTCTTGGCGCCTTTTCTCAATCAACAGCACTAAAATATAAATCCCTGTTATATTCCTGTCGTTTCAAAATATTCCAAAATAGTATGCTTTTTCGCATTTCTGATAGATTTTTTCTGTCATATTAATACGTATTACTGATTGTATTCGTCTTGAATATTTTATATCACTGTTCTGTTATTCATTGTTTCGTTTCGCAATCTTTTAAATTACTCCAAACATGTAAAATATTTTATCTCAGTTTTCATAACACCTTTATCATGCTGATTCCTTTTATAGTAAACTTTCCTCCATTTAGATTTTTTTTTAAATATCCTTCAGCACATTTTTCCATCATCGAAATTTCATCTTTTGTATTCTTTCCAAAGTCTTCGTAACTTTACTTTAGATACTTTTATAAACAGTTTAGTTTCCTTAATTTTTCCCTCTGTATTCTGTTAGGGCATCTGCTGACTTGCTTGCTAGGACCTTTCTATATACTTTCTTCTTTTCCATGGCTACATCTTTCACGTCTTGAGTCCAATACGAAGTTCTGATTTTTCTATCAATGCGCAAAATTTTAGATCGAAGGTAAGAGAGGTAGTAAGGAATCTCAATAATTAAAACTAAGCCATACTAAGAAGGCTAATGTATTTGTCCACTTGAAGAACAGAAATGTTCTTTATGCCAGTTATTAACCCTAGGTGTCTGAAGAAATGAGACTCGCTTTAATATAACCTTTTTTTTTCTTGTACTAAACTTTCATATCGGAGTAACATGTTCTGGATAAGAATACAGTCAATGAGTGAAGAATGACAATTCAAAGTCCTGAAGGCTTTTATTATTATTATTATTCTGCAGGAAAAAAAATATCTTTAAAAAAGATCCTTCACGATATCCTGGAGAGGACAAGTTGCTAACAATTTTTCATTGTATGATGTCTTTTATTTCAAGAAAAAAAAAGAAAAACATAAAAATTATTTCAAAGTCAAAATACTAATTCTTTCTCTTAAAAGTAGGGTTTCATGTCAATCATATGAAGACTGAACACATACACACACACACGCACGTACGCACACAGAAACGTACGCTACCTATGAAACGAACAGAAAAAAAAGTCAACTTGGTCTAACCCTTGACACAAAATACGGTCCAGCGAGAGAAGGCAATTAATCTCCTTCATTGTTATCAGTTACAGGCAGCTCTCAGAAACCACCCCTACCCTTCCACCGACTAATTAGCGCTTGGTATGAAATGTAATTATCCAGTGGGCTGCAGATAAAAGGAGAAGACTCACTGGTTAGATGACGGGTTGCATACACACAAGAATGAGAAAAGATGTTTGCAGAAAAGCAATGTCGAGCAGTTCAATCATCCTCATGAATTGAGGGGAAATAATCTCGGTGGTGTGTTTGATTAATTCCAAATGAGCTAACTTGTCTACATAATTTAATCCAGCTTAAGCAACTGATTACAAGTAAGCCGATAATAATAATTAACTTAAAGATACTGTTTAAATTTCCTTAAATTAAAAGTAATTTGGCATAAAAACATGCAATGCCATCAATTACCCAAAACGCTGAACAAAATTGCATTTTTCCTATTTTTTGATTAGTATTTTAAATTAATAAATATGTAAGTCGTCTAAATAGAACAATTTCTTCTTCTTGCCTCACTCGGTGATCGGAACGCATCATATATTAATGGAGAATGGTCAGATAATCCGTTATCTGATGCTAGAGATCACACATGGAACTTTTAAACGCGTGGATAGACTTATGTGTTCGTCAGACATGTTGTAATAGATTTAACGGTATTAATATGAAAGGCACATCTGAAAAGATATCTAGGGTGCTTAACAAACATCAAATGTGCACCGTATTTAAACCTTATGTGAAATTAGCAACTCTCATCCGTTCACCTAAGGACAAATGCGCTCCTTTATCACATGCAGGAGTCTATGAAGTGCCCTGTTCTTGCCATCAAGCCTACTACGGACAGACAGGAAGAACTGTGGACATCCGCCTCAGTGAACACAAAAAATATATCCGACACTTTCGCTATGGGAAGTCGGGTCTGGCAGACCATGTTTTTGATACCCCAACACACAGGATCAATTGAAAAAAAAAAAAAAAAAAACGTAATGCACAGAAGCTTCTACAAGTCAGAGAGGTTGTTCCTGGAATCAACAGAAGCCTTAAAACATACTCTAAACCTTAACAAGTATGGCTGTATAATTCTACCAAAGATTTCGGAGACAGTCATCCTAAGGCCAAATTAATATTTACTAGTTTTATTTTATTTTTTTTTTTTCAAACTTTCTAAGACTATTATTTGGACTACTATTTCAAAACTTTGAACTACTTTTTTTAAACCTAGATGGTGCCCTATTAGGACTTTAGTCTTATGTTGTACGCTGCAATTACCTATACTAGCCCCACTGTTACACCGGATTGTGGTTGTCTTGCATTTGTAACAGACTTTGTGTTGTGTGCTCTGAAGATGCTGGATATAATACCAGCGAAATATTAGCTTTTAAGTTAATAAATAGTTATTTTCTTATCCATCTGTGTTCATATTAATACCGTTAAATCTATTACAACACTTGGAACCTTTTTATCTAATTAGAAATCCAATTTTATTTAATCATAATTGTAAAAGATTATTAAATATAATATACAAAATATTTGAATACTTAAAATAAATATTTAAATAAAATTTAATCTTTTATATTTAAAAAAAATATAAAATATAAAGAAATATAATATACAAAATATTTGAATATTTAAAATAAATATTTAAATAAAGTTTAATACTTTTTATTTAAAAAAATAAATATATCTATACACCTTTTCGGTTTCATAAATAATTTATTATATAATGCCACCAACTTAGTCCTATACGGACTAAGTACAATTAGTATGATTAATAATATTGATTATTGTTGATTTACTGGTTATAATTCACGTGTTAATGAAATAGAAATATTTATATTTATAAAATTTTATAAATACTTATTAATAGGACATATTTAATTTTGATTAATAATTTTTAAAATAATACTGTAATTATCAAGGGTTACTTCTTTAATATTAATTAATGTTAATTTTACGTTTTAATAATACGAACTGAAATATAATATAATAATAACAATTTCTAAAAGTATCTTATCAATCTTAAATTTAAATTTATAATTTAATTTTAATTAATTTAAAATGAAAAAACTCTTGCATCTTCCTATGAGACCGGATGAATTCACCTTAAGTTGAAATTCCAAAGAAATGTTCTTCACATCGTGCACGTGAGTTGAACTCGGATCTTAGCAACTGAAGAGCGATTGCCACAAATGTGCTTCAGTGTCGCTCCTGGCAATGTGATTACGGATATGTTGGACAGACCTTAGTTTTGTAAATGGAATCATTAGAGATCTCTAGATTAAATTTATATCCTTTTTGACAAAAGAGGATCTAGCAATGCAGAGCGCTGTATAATGTAAATTTCCTATACTAATATATAACGCTGTATATATATTAGTATAGGAAAACGATGAAAAAAAAAAATACTATAATCTTTGGATGTTTAGAACTGTAAATGTCCTATTACTTTAAGTAACAATAAATTAAATTCGAGAAATGTTTATGTATCGATATAATTAATTTTCATCTGCATATGTACGGTTTTATTTTGCTTATCCGCTTGGCCTAGTGGATGTTGTATCAACTCTAACAATCAGGCTTGTTCAAAACCTAAATGTGCATATGAAACCATTTTAGTAGTAGATGAATTTAATATCCCTGTCAGACGATTGCCACTGTGTTTGTTGGAGGTCTGGATTAAACTGATAAATCTCCATGTTTTGCCTATCAACCTGGATATACAGATCGTGCAATGATTAGCTTACTACAAACTAATATGCTGTGATTTATACAACATTAAAGCAAATATTGCACTATAAAATAATAATTGAATATTTGGAATGGGAGGAAGATTACAAATAATTGTTTTCTTTTAATTACAAATCGTATTGATATTTCTTATTGGAACGAGCACTGCAAACAAATAAAAAAATAAACTACATTTATAAAAAAAATACACTTGAATTAAAAAATTACATTTTTATCACTTTGTATCTTTCTGAAGCTACTCATTTTGATGTATGCATTGGAAAAACACTCTTTCCAGAGACTTATCATCGAAGCATGCCGTAGTCAGAGTCAAAGTTATGTCAATGTCACCTACGCCGCGTGTACGCAAAATACTTGGCAACTAGATTTTATATTGCCAAAGTGCTTGGCAATATAAAATCTAGGCAACTATTTAATAATGCTGTTGATCAGCAGTCGTCAATATTGTTGATCATAATGGGGGAAAAAAGGATCTTTCAGAGTTTGATAAAGGATTTATTGTGAGTGCCGTCTGGTTGGAGCCACAATTTTGAAAACAGCAGAGCTGAGTGTTTTTCTCAGTGAGTTTCTGAAAAGGTGAGTTATCACGAATGTTTAATCAGTGGAAAAATAGCCTTCATTGCTGTCTAAGAGGCGTCTGTGTTCCTAAGTCAGTCTCTCAGGAAAGAGATCGCTGTCGTCTGAAATGACTTCTGCTGACAGAAGTTACTGTGATCGAAGCATTTAATGAAGGCTGTTCTCGACCCACATGTCAGCAAAGTATGCGTAGACAATTGTAGAGGATCGGTATTGGCAGTCGCATGCCTATAAGTAAAATAAAAATTTCGAATTCAGTGGGGGGATGGGGTATAATTTGTACGATGTTGTAAGGGCTAGCGAAGGATGATATTGGATGATTTGAGTCTGGTCTTCTTGTGTTTTTAGTCGTTGTGCATCTTACTTCTATTGATAAACACTAGAATAAGGCACATGTTAAATAGCTTTCGTTTTAAACATAGGTAAATCTCATAACAAATAATCATCATATAGCCTAAACGCTTTGCTTCCTTGTAGGATTCTCCTGTTCATTTATCTTTCTTGTTTTTTTTCTTTAAAACTAATTAACAGTCTGAGGTAAATGTAGTCATTCACAATTTCACGAGAATTTCGTGCTAATTTGATAATTTGATCTGAGTTTGTCATCAATTTTTTTTAGTTATGGTAATTTTAAACTTTTTTCTCAGAATTCTTTGTCAGGGCAATTCAGCATTTCCTGAGCTTTTTTTTTTTTTTTAATTTTGCTAATAGAACAATATCATCTGAAAAACGTAAATGATGGATATTTTTTCATTTGATTTTAATTTTATAGTTTCTTCATGAAACATTTCGAAAGACTTCTAATTTAGCAGAAAATAATTTGAATGATATAAAATCTCCTTGTCTGACTCTTCTCTCAATGCCGAATTCTTTTCACTGGTTTATAACTCAATATTTGCCGGTTGTGTTATAATTGTGTAATATTAATGCCTCAATACGATCAATCAAAAAAAACCAAAAAAAAAAAACAGGCTAAATGCTCTAACTCAGAGTTTCCCAAATGGTGGGTCACGAACCTGCACTAGGTCACAAAAGCTAAATGTCTGGTCGCCTAAAAAAACTCTCGAAAACCTAGGTGTTTCGTTTTTGGGTTTTTCTTTTTTTCACGAAACTTTAAAATACAAGTAAATAAGGTTTAATCAAGACTAATGAATAAGCAATTTAATTAATAGAGACGAAAAACGCGCGCCGTCCGCGTCGCCATTTCACAGTCTCTTTGTTTGCGGTAAATTAGCTCAACTAGGCAGCACGGCAGCAACCGCGCCACCTGCCGAATCGTTTGGTGGTCTGGCGTTTGTTTTACTCGCCCGCCACGTACTCACTCTGCTTGTTCAGTTTCAGTAAAGCATTGAGAGATTTTTTTTTTTTTTTTGTATTTACTGATTACGTGTACCTTGCCCGGTGGGTTCGGCTGAACAACCGTAATTATTATAATTGTTTCTAAATAATTTATTTCCATCATGAGTACCCAATTTTAGCAGAAAATCCGATAAAATTACTAAGCCTTTTGTCACAACCTATAACTGTGCAGCAGGCTTTTCAACACTGGTTTTTCTAAAAAATAAATATAGAAACCGATTCGAAGTCGAACCGAATTTAAGATTAAAGTTATCATATTTTCCTCCAAACCTGAAGTTTCTATTAAACAAACAATGGCATTACATTTCTCATTAATAAATTACTTGGCTTTAGTTTAATTTCTTTATATTTTTGTAACAGTAAATGCTTCTTTATTATAATAATAATAAATGAAAAACTGTATGAACATTAAAATCTGTTTTATTTTACCTATTGGCCATAAAAAGTTTAGTGAGTCACGAAGAGGAAGTATTAAAATAATCGGGCCAGGGAAAAAAAAAAGTTTGTGAAACCTTGCTCTAACTGATGGTTTACTTAGCTTAACTGAATAACTCTAGCATTATATTCTTCACAGGGTTGAATTGTTGCTATCTTCATCATTCATTTCAGTTTCTTGATATAAATAAAGATGATGGTATTATATTTATTTGTCGATTGCGGTGATGTTGATATTCCTGTGTTCGAGATTACCCATTGTGTTGATATGTTTTATTCGGTGTATAAATCCGACAAGGGTTTTCCTTCACAATTTAAACATACTTCATAACGTCGCATACCCTCCAGGTTAGCAGTCGTAAGGATTGTTACGAAATGCGAATTTTAACTACCATTTTATTTTTAGACTACTGTAGTTCTGGCCAGTATGAAAAATGACGCTGCCTTGCTTAGCGATAGTAGACGAATCTTTTCCTACACGTGGCTGCGCTGTCAATGCCTAACCCGAATCACATTGCGACAGATTTACGTGCTACCATCAAAATATAAATAAAAACAATAAAATAAAATAAATGAAAATAAAAGCAAAATCTTTGCTTCAGTCGGAAATGCGCCTATTTCATAATAACAGTCACAGGTAATCTATCTTGTTCTGCACTCCTCACTTGGAAAGGATTAATTTTCTGTCTTTAAATGTTGATTTTTTTTTCCCTGTTAAACTTTCCCAATAGTGAAATCTTCAAAGAAGACTCTTTACTGAGTGTGTTTGTATATTATCGAAAATAGTGCAGCAATCATGCGAAATCAACTTGGTTTATCTTTGTTGGGAAATAATTGACGTACTAACTGTTATTTGCTGCCTAGCGGGTAAAAAATCTAGTTGCCATGAATATTTCTATAGTAACTATTCATCAGAATAGCATCAATAAGCTTTTCTCCTTTCCCCACGTACTCTCCTCTGAATCTGTTTACAACGCGTACAGCAGTTTTCAACACTTCACATAACAGCACTCTCCCCCCATCATTATTATTTATATTCTTCTCTTTTGGGAAGTCTAGTATCCGCTCTTTTGTATTTTTTCAATTTTCAGCTTTCTGTTTATCATTCTAGAAGCATTATTATAAATCAAACGACATTATTGTTATTTTTATTTTAGAGTTAAAATTAATGTTGATATCCAAAATAATGTTTATAATTAAATTTTTAAGTGTATTAAATTATTATATAAACATTTTTTTATAAATTCGAAAGCGTATGTTATAATAAAGATCTTTGCAAGCACAGGTGAGAGGGGGAGAGAGTTAATCGACCGTGAGATGCGGTGATTAATACCCTTGGAGGGTAATGGATGGCAATGCTGTAGCCAATGAAGTTCTAACTGGGGCTCGGCTATTGCTGTTACTCTCCTGTCATGATCAGAGCTTTAATAGCTCAATAACACCTTATCCCCTCTGTCCTCTACAGATAACGGGGGAGATGAAAAGCATTCTTGCTTCGCCCCTTTAAGCCAGTCCATATAAGGACACGGATAATGTGATATAGTGGCAAGACTTGAGTAGCAAGTAGCGGATGGCTTGGAGGTCGGAATTAAGGGCAGTGGTGGTTGATGCTCTATGGGTTGAGGTGAGTTGTGTAGAGTAGGGTTTGTCAAATGAAAAGGAGGAGTGTAATGTGCTGTCATCTGTAAAACTGTGTATTGGGTTAGAGGTCAACTGAAGTAGGTCATTGATATATAGAAGGAAGAGGGTCGGTGAGAGAACTGAACCTTGTGGGACCCCAGCATTAGTTGAATGGTGAGAGGATAGGGAGCCGTCTACCATCACACATAGTGTGCGTCCAGACAGGAAGCTGGTAATTCATCTGCAGAAGTCCTGAGGCAGTCCAAATGATGGGAGTTTGCTTAATAAGCCTTTGTGCCAGACCCGGTCGAAGGCTTTGGAAATATCAAGTGCAACTCCTTGGGATTCACCGAATTTCTACATGGCGTTTGTCCAGTGATGTATGAGAGTAGATCTCCTGTTGAACGGCTTTGATGGAATCCGCACTGGTGGTCGTTTAATATCCGGGTACCTTCAAGGTAGACTAGGAGTTGAGAGTTGATGATTTTCTCCATTACTTGATATAGGACTGAAGTGAGTGAGATAGGGTGGTAGTTAGATGGCATTGATATGTCACCCTTTTTAGGAATGGGTTGAACATAGGCTAGTTTCCAGGTTTTGGATTATATACCAGTCGAGTGAGAGAGTGTGTACAGGTGACATAGGATAGGAGTCAGTTCAGATGCACAGACCTTCAGGATAATTGGAGGAATGCCGTGAGGGCCAGGTGACTTTTTTGTGTCTAAGTTAGACAACAGGTTTGTGATGTCTTTTTGGCAAAAGGATACAAGGTCATTGTATGTTGGGCAGTTGGAATGACTGAGGACATTTGCCATTGTCAGTTATGTGTGCATTGGAGGCAAAGTGTGATGCCAAGAGATTAGCTTTTTCTATGGGTAAAATTGAGCCCTCTGGGTGGAAAGAAGGGACACTTGGTGGAAATAAGGGACAAGGCAAGTCCTGAATCACCCAGCCCATGTTAAATCACGGGTTGATTTAATTTAAATCACTGCTGCTACTCCGAACGTTTTGCCAACGCTCGGTTTTGCTGGCAGTTCTTTGCGGCTGCAGGATTCCCTCTCTGTGGATAGACCATTGATTGGGTCTACGGAACTTGTACGCGGACTTAAGTTTAAATAGTGCTTTTACACCTCAGTTTCTCAAAATGTGAGAAGTTGACACTAACGCGCTGGTAGAGTCACTAAATAGAGGACTAGTCATAAACATACTTAAAAAGATTATAAAAAAAAATTTGAAATCATTTTTACTCTATGTCGGGGATGATGAAGAGAGTGACGACAATGCTAGAGGAGAAGCTGGACTTGGTCATCTCTGCCCCCTCCCCCTCAGACTTCACAGAGGTCTGAGCGTGTAAGAAGTTGACGTAATACCACGGCCTCTGAACCACAAAAAGAGGGTGGAATGGAAGAAGATGGCCCAGTTTCGGACCCTCTCTGCCTCCACTAAAGAAAGGTACCTCCGATCATACTCCGTAAAAAACAACGATGGATCTCCCTTAGGGCCACCATGTTCATTCTAAAGATCTCTTATATCACTGTCAAAAATGTCACTGACGGCATCAAGATGCAGCCCACCACAGTGATGGACTACCAAAATCTGACAAGAGAAATGAATCACACCTTCTCGCTTGGCTCAGAGAAAAATCTGAAGGTGGTGCTCCGAGGAGTGTCTGGAGACGTAACCACAGAAGTGGCTGCTGATCTACGCTATCAGGACCTACCACCCATCAAAGTCAGCAGAATGACCAAAAAAAAAAAAGACAAGACTCCGATGCCACTAGTATTAGTTTAGATCCATCAATCTTACAAACATATTTATGACCTGACGGCAATCTCTGGACTTAAAATCAGCCCAGAACGCTTAAGAAAAAGGGCTTCAACAGATCTGTCAAAAACAAAAGCTGTCAAAATTTTCCCACGCCCAGAAAATTTGTAAGGCTGAGTTTAAATGTCTAAAATGTGGGAAGAGCCACCCATCCAATATCTGTACAAAGCCGAAAACCACCTTGGCAAAATGTGCGAACTTCGGTGCCTACCCCCCCCCACACACACATAGAGGATGCATTCAAAACCCAAAAAATAGAAGATCGAAGACAGACAGACACTCTAACTCCCCCAGTAGATCCATGTCAGAGGTCTCAGCTCCACAGCCTCTCAATGACCAACAAAAATTGTCAGAAGCGCATCTGCCGCAGCCAGAGGCCTTTAAAAGAACAGCTCAACAACGACAGATGAGGACATATGCGGATGTAGTCCGTTCTAAACAGATAACTCATGAACAGGATCAGCCAGTACCACACACAAACCTGACAGCTATCATCACCTCTTCTATGGCAAATATGCTACTAGACTTCAGCAGATCCAACCCTACACCATCCTCTACTAAAAGATTCCTAAAGGATACAAAACCATGCTCACAGCGTTCATTCATGAACAGGAATAAACTAAATCCAGACTCACTGCATATTATCGCGTGGAACGCGAACGGTCTCAGAAATAAGATCTTGGAGCTCCAATAGTTCACCCAAAGACATCAGCCGGATGTAGTTTTGATAAGTGAAACACATGTGAAATCATCAGACAACCCCAAAATCAAGGGATATCACCTGTACAGAACTGACAGGCTGACCCATAGAGGCGGTGGCATTGCCATTTTCATCAAGAATTATATTAGTCATCGCTCTGTAAATATCCCACCTACTACTAATCTTCTGGTTACAGGTGTAGAGGTTCTCACGAGTTCGGCTTGTAGACTAAAAAATCTATGCAGCATCCAATCCTCATTAAAATCATTACTGTCCTCGGATTTGGACGCCATCTTGAGCATCAGAGAGCCTGTCATCATTGCCAGTGACTTAAACGCCAAGCATCACGGATGGAACAGTCGAACTACCAATAGAAATGGCCACATGCTTGCTAACTATACAGGATCCAAGAACGGTTATGGCAGGTCCACTAAACCTACCCATCATAATACGTATGACACTGCTCATCTCTTGGACATAGTCATACTGCAGAATGTGAGACTCCAGTACAGTTTAATGACACTAAATGATCTTTCATCTGATCATAATCCAATACTGCTACAGTTGGGAAACACAGAAAAATTGTCTCCCCACACTCATTCATATCATGGGAAAGGTTGACCAAAATATTCCCGAAATATATTGGTCCTGTTGTGCTTATAAAATCCAAAGAATAAATTGAAACAGCAGTTAAAGACCTGACCCAACAAATTTACTCAGCCTTTGCAGCAGTCACTACTTCCACAACTGCCCTCAGGCCCAACCACTTGACAGAAGATATCATAACTGATCAAGGAGAAAAATAAGACTAGAAAAGGGTATTATAATACCTGTGCACCACAAGACAAACTAATCATGAATAAGCTCAATTCTGCAGTGAGAGATACCCTTAAAGAAGTCCACTTTGGGAAGAAAGTTTGATTTCTATCTCTCCTGAAGATCACTCCATTTGGAATCTAATCAGAAAGATATAAAAAAAAAATCTCTTCTCCCTCTCCAAAAAATCTGGGCCTCATCCACACTGATGCAGATAAAGCCTAAACAATAGAAGAAAACTTAGACAAGCAATGTAAACCCTCATATCAATATCTAGACTTAAATCACATCTACAAGATCCACCGACATGACAGATGTTCATTAAAATCTTCTGTAGCCTGCTCCAAATTGCACCCACGTCCCCAGCAGAAATATATGATATATCAAGAAATTAAAAAACAAAAAGGTTCCTGGACCTGACAGCATCACCAACAAGGTGATAAAGCTGCTCCCTCGTATAGCTATTGTACATCTGACCAACATAATTAATTCCATCCTCCGGTTCGAATATTTTCCTTCCTGGTTTCAGATATAATTCCAACCAATAAGACCGGAAAAGACACGCACCTGCCTCAAAATTATCGGCCAATCAGCCTCATCTCAAATTTGGGTAAAATTGCAGAGAACGTTATTCTTACCAGACTCCAAGCCTCCGTACACAAGTTAAACATTCTTCCTAAACAGCAGTTTGGGTTCCATCAATTCAATAGCACCACACAGATACATAGACTAGTCGAATACATCTCAATTGGATACAATTGGCATCAATGCACTGGGGCTGTTTTCCTTGACATAGCCAGTGCATTTGATAAACTTTGGCATTTCGGATTACTGCATTAACTGATCCTAACTGGAATACAGTTGGAAATGGTATTCCAGTTGAGTAAGTAATTCATTTAAAATTAAATTATACCTTTTTGACAGGCGTATGCAAATCAAGATCAACGGTATAGAATTAGCACAGAAATTGTGGATGGAATCCCACAAGAGTCCTTACTTGCACCGATTCTGTTTTCCATATACATGTCTGATATTCAGCACAATCCATCGTCATCTATCATGGCCTTCTATGCGGTGATACAACAATATTAGTCAGATCACATCTTGCCATCAAAAAACTGCAAGAAAACCTACTGCAGATTAAAAAATTGTCCTTCAAATGGAGACTGCAAGTGAATACCCAGAAGAGCATAGCCATGCTATTCACCAGAATACCGATGCTTCCTAAAGGGACACATCTTCCTGTTTAACAAAAAAACTCCCGTGGTAAACAGAAGATAAATACCTTGGTATGCTCTGGACAGCAGGCTAACTTTCAGCTGCCGTACCAAGGCTCTCTGTGTAAAGGCATCAAAAGCCATTGCTCAACTCTATCCTCTAATCAGCAGGAACAGTAAACTAAATCCTAGAATCACACTACTTATCTACAAACTGATGGTTCGTCCTATACTCACTTACGCTTCTCCGGCTTGAGCCATACGCTGACACTAATATTTTCAAATTACAAAGAGTGCAAAATAAATGTCTACGGATGATGATCCTAAACGCTCCATGGTTCGAAAGAAATGTGCAACTCCATCGGAACACAGATGTCCCCTATATTTACACTTTCCTGCAAAGTATAGCAAACAAATTTCTTTTCAAAAGCATCTGAACATCCCAACAAACTGGTTCAACTAGCTGCAAATTACGAAGTAACGGATTACTTCAAACATAAAAGACCAAAATCCATTTTAATATGTGGTGATATGTGGGATGGATGAATCTTCCGATATTTCGTCTCTTCAGAGACCTCTAGGAGTAAGTCAAGAGAAAGTGGAATGCTGTTTACCAGTTCAAGTGGGAAATTTACGGCATTGGCCATTTAAACAGGCTATGAATTTTTCTAGTTGTTCCGTTGTACCTGAATTCGGAATGCGAAAATGCATCTAATCAAAAATATCCTTTTTTGTGTCGTACTTGAAGAACTTAATAACTTTCGATTTGGCCCCATCAAAGAATGTCACCTTTAAAACAACTCAGGAAATTTTGCCGTTCTGCAGCTGCCCTTCACTTACAGCAGCTTCTGTATCTGTGAACGATGTTATTGTGACGGACCATCGAGTGCTGAAGAGTGCAGCGCAAAAAAATCGCCTGTCCTCGGAAGCATTCGCGACTGTGTTCCGAAATGACTCTGAAAGCAACGCCAGTACAACAACAATTATCGGGAACTGAAGAACATCGGTTTCCATAGCAGCGCACCCCCCAAACAAGCCTAACATCAGAAAGCCCAACGCAGGCGTTGGCTGGAGTGGGGAAGCTTGCCACCATTAGAGTCTAGAGCAGTTCTCTGGGATGAGAAATCACGCTTCACCATCTAGCACTCTACGGACGAAGCTACTTTGAGTTGTCCGGTATCAATGACCGATCTTGATAATACTTTTCTGGAAGAAGGAAAGGACAACGTAACAAACTCTAGTGGAAAGCTTTCATAGAAGATTGTTATTGCAGCAAAGAGTCGACGAACTCCTTATCAATGCCGTTCAGATTAGAATGGTAATCGGGATGAGCAGGCGTCCTGATATTTTTGATCAGGTAGTGTATCATCAACGGTAACGCAGCCATATTTGGGTTTTTTTAACGATAATGTTTTACTTTTCTTTTCCAAAAGAGTTCATGAATAAATTAATTATAAGTAATATGTGTGTGTGTGTGTGTGTGTGTGTGTGTGTGTGAGAGAGAGAGAGAGAGAGAGAGAGAGAGAGAGAGAGAGAGAGCCAAATCAAGGCCATGTCAACATCCATTCGTTGTTTAAAGCATTTTTCATGAAGAATTTTTCTATTTAACCTGGGAAAAGTCGTCGGGGGTCCTTCAGACAGCAAATCACTTTTCAAATCAACGTTCTTGTTATTTACTATTATTAAGAATTCGTTTATGCAAAATGAATAATAAACTGGTTTTCAAAGGTGATTAGGAATGTTCAATGACGAAGATTATCAGTGGTCACGATTTTTGTTTTTCAACGTATTATGTAAGATTACAACTTACACAACAGAAACTCAAAATTTGTGCCTTTTGCACAAATAATGTCAGCCAATATTTTTATTTATTTATTTATTTTTGAATGAACTGTGTGTTTAGTGTTTCACGATCAATACTTCTCAGTATAAAAAAAATGCTGAATTCTAGAATTTAAAAATCTTTCATCACTAATACTGGCTCAGGTCTGAAAAAACAAACAAGCGATATTTTAAATACCAAATAGTAATAAATTATTTTATACAACGAATAGAACATTCTTAATATCATTTCGAATCATTTTGGCAATGATCGCCATTCGACGAAACCACGTTTGAAACCCACGAACGTCTTGTTGTGTTTGTATGAAATCTCAAATTATATTAAATTCCATCGTGGCAGAGTATACTCATTTCATTACAACCGGAAAACTGGAAATGGAAAAATCCTTACAAAATCGAAGATTTAATTTATGGTTATGTTGCTGAGCAGGATTTCAAGCTACTTCCTGCTGTACAGATTTCTTCTGGAAACTTTCAGGAATTTCCAGACCGGATTCGAACCTTGATTTTTCTAATCATATTGTATAATCGTTATCAGCTGAGCCACGATTTATAATCAGAGATAGACAGATATTTGCAGATAGATATAAGGTCAAATAACACAATCCGTAATATAAATATAAATAAAGTGAATTTATAGTAAAATTATACGATATAAAATAATGTAATAAAATAATGATATTCTTAAATATTATCTATATATAATAATATAATAAAAGAGATTCTAATAAATAATATTTATATTAGAAAATAAAATCTAAAGTTTTCTTGGAACTGATGAAATAAATACAATATATATAATACACCATTTATAAGATATAATATACAATGCTAATGTTAAATTACTTAAGAAATTTTAGTTGTTGAAGTTTTTACCGAGTGTTGTCAATCTAATGAATTGTAATTTTGAATGAAGGGATGTTTTCTTTGCTGTTTATTTATATATTAGAAAGATATCATCATAAAACGAAGAGATCAGTTGACAAGTCACGTTTACTTATTTAATAAACATGTTTACTTACTAGTGTTTGGGTCAAAGCTTATTCGAGTAAACAGAATATACTATTAGAATTCAAGGGGGAAAATATTTAATATTTGAAGTTGAGATATTGCAAAAATCACGAACTGTTATAAGTATGCAATCAGAACGGGTGGAGATTCAGAGGGTATCGTAAAGTTTAACATATTTCAATGAACAGACAAGCACATTTAAATCTAGCTGAGTGTAGAATATTGTTTATTTATTTAAAAACGCTGTTAGTGTCAATGGCGCAGTAGGCAAGACTAGAACTTATTAGATTTCAATCTGAGCAAAACTGCCCTGAATGTGACGTATGGTAGGAAAAAAGAAAACATTGAACTCAAATATCTAACTCATGTTGTTGTTATTGTTATTATTCGGAAGGAAGAAAGTACTAGTTGTTGGTGAACGTGCTAGAACAGTAAAACTTTATAAAAATTACTAGATCTAGTACGAAAGTACTAGTAGTGGTCATCCTGATTGCCATCCATTAGCTTCTGGAACTTCTCAAAGCTAACTGTTCTTAAATTCTTAAAAGAACTGGGCGATGGACTGAGTCCTTGACTCTTTGTCCCGTCATCTGAATGAAGAAAATCTGTGTGGATGGAGTGTTATTGAGCTAAAAAGCTCTAGTCATGGCTGGGTAACGGGCAATAGCCGAGCCTCAGTTAAACCTCATTGGCTACAGCATTGCCATTTGTTACCTTCGAAGTCCTAAAAAGGACTTTGGGTCTATTCTCATCAAATCCAAAGCTAACTGTTATTACACAAAGTTCATTAACTAAACAAATGAAAGGAAAAAAATTTAGGTGTGCAAATAATTTTATAACAATTAAAATTTTATAAGAAATTATTTAAAAAAACGATCTTTTTTATTATATTAATTTAGTTTTTTTTTTATATGAATAGACGTTTTTGTTTGTTCATGTTCGTATATTGTTTCTGAGGGAATGGCACTCAAGACTTGGTATAAATATTGATTTTTATAGTACGTGATCTTATTTTTTGATATTCCTTTGAAATTCTCTGTAGGATTCCTTAATTTATTTTATTTATTTTTGATATATGATATGCTAAAAATCAACAGTTTGTTACTTTTAATTACTTAAAAGTAGCATAGCGAATACTTGTCGTCGAAGGCAGGCTGCACGCAGAGATTTCAGATTAGATGAAGTCAGTTATGATAGGAAATTGAATCTCTGAGAACGCTTTGTCATTATTTCATTCTAACTAGTGTTTTATTCAATAAAATAATATTCTTTCATTTACGACAACTTCTTAAAAATAAAAAATAAAAAACCACTCAAAAATATAATAATAACGAACGATAGTAGAGACAACAATAATAGTAAAAACAACAATAATAATAATGAAACGAAATAATGATATTAACAACAATACGTCTTTTAAATCCAATGATTGATTGTTTAATTATATGATTCTGAAATATGAAAGCATTAGATTATAGAAACTGATATCATATAAAAATCAAAGAGGTTTCACTGGTGATTTTTGACTTCAATTGAACCGAATAATAAAACCAATAACGGAGAAAAAACACATGTGAATCCAATTAGGTGAGAATACTGCCGACAGAAAGATTGCCTATCTGTAATTAGAAAATGAAAGTACTAAACTATATGAATAAATAAATGAATCCTGTCCCACAAGTAATTGGCAGAACTTCCATAATTCGTTTGGAAATAGGTGGTTGATTTCATGGCTCCCAATGATTTGTAGACTTTATGGGTAGCACGACAACAGATATTTGCTGCCTTCTCCTATTTCTAAATAACAATTCAGACAATAGCAACGGTTAAGTTGTTATTGTCTGAGATGGGTGAACTCTATGGCCGATTTTTCTGCCTTGCCAGGAAAAAAAAAAAATCTAAAAAAACTAAGCATTAGTTTCTGTCGTTTCAGCATTATGTGTTACAATACGAAATAATATGCGATTACATAATACTAGGGGGATCTCTGTCCCCCTCCCCCATGGCGCCCAACCCCACGAGTTCGGGGATGGTAAGCCGGTTCTCCATTGTTTGAAACGTCCAACAAATTGTTATCTCATGAAGGCAAACACATTGTTGGACGTTTCAAAACAATGAAGAGACAAAAAACGAGACATAAAAACGTTTCAAATTTCGGCTTATCTTTATATAGAGAGAGAAAGAGAGAGAGAGAGAGAGTAGATAATATATACGTGTTTAGGCATAATTTAATTGAAATACTATAAGGTATGAAACACATAATATATGTTAATTTTAAATTGAATTTGCATCCATTTTAGATAACAATTAATCAATTTATTAGAATAATAATATATGAAACACGTATGTTAATTTTAAATTGAACACTTTAGATAATAATTAATCAATTTATTATCTAAATAATAATAATAATATATGTTAATTTTAAATTGAATTTGCATCCATTTTAGATAATAATTAATCAATTTATTAGAATAAATAATATTATAGTGCAATACGCGACGAGCCTTTATCAGGACTTTTTAACAAAGGAGAATTAGCTGGCCTCATATTGAGGCAGAAGCGATTATTTTCTCCTACTAGAAATTCTTATTTCTCAATCTTGCTAGCAGCAGCAAATAGGCCAATATATATATACCCGCATAACTAACAGGCCCAATACATTGGCATCAGAACGTTAGTCCTTATAAGGACTGGCTTAAAGGGGCGAAGCAAGAATGTTTTTCATCTTCCTCGTTATCTGTAGAGGGCAGTGGAGCGATAAGGTGTTATTGAGCTATTAAAGCTCTGATCATGGTAGGAGGGTAATAGCAATAGCCGAGCTTCAGTTAAAACTTCATTGGTTATAGCATTGCCATCCATTACCCTCCAAGGCTCATCATATATCTATTGTCGAAAGTAGCTCGGCATCAGAAAGTTATCCTTATAAGGACTGGCTTATAGGGGCGAACCAAGAATGCTTTTCATCTTCCCCATTATCTGTAGAGGACAGTGTAGGATAAGGTGTTATTGAGCAATTAAAGCTCTGATCATGGCAGGAGGGTAACAGCAATAGCCGAGCCTCAGTTTGAGCTTCATTGACTACAGCATTGCCATCCATTACCCTCCAACATTGGTTAGTCCTTATTGGTTAGTCCTTATAGTCCTTAGTAAATGTGTTTATATTAAAATAGTAAACTATATGAAAAAATAAACGGTGTGTGAAGAGAAAAGCAATTGTTATTTAAAGCAATAAATTTATTTCAAAGATAAAAATAAAATTGCATAATGTTTATAGTATCTAAAGAAAGACAGGAGAAAAAATCGAATGTTTGCTTGTTTAGTTAAAATTTATACGCCGATGATTTTGCTTAATTTTGCTAAGTTGCAAATTTGACTGCAGGTTGTATTCTCCAGATGTTTTTAGGATTCAAAGATGTATGCATATATGTATACATCAGTCGGCAATACAGAATGCATATACGTAAATACGATTTACGTATGTAGATTTCCATAGCTCTACCTAATTACTTCTAGATAGAGCTATGGAAATCTACATACCTAAATCGCATTTACGTATATGCATTCTGTATTGCCGAACCATGTATACATATATGCATACATCTTTGAATCCTGGAAATAAAGGTGTAGACCAAGGTTTCTCAAACTTTTTCTACGACGGAACACTTCACAAATCCTGAAATTTCAACCGAACACCTTGGTTAGAGTCGAGTATCATCGGTCTCGTATTCAATGTACAGCTAAGCGCGCCCTATCGCCGCAGCAGGCTGTATTGCATCGCAAAACTGCGACAACGCATACTACAAGCGTGCCAGGTGTCGCAGCACATCGCACTGACCTTACTCATGACCGTACGTTTCATTGAATAGACACCTCCGTACTTCAATCGCACTCAGAGGTGTCGACAACCGCGGGCAGCTGAGTCATGGTCAGCGTGCACTGGCCTTAATAGGAAAATCCACACGCAAAGTGAGGAGTGCTCCATTTTCAAACATGTTTGAACTTGTCGCAGCATTTAAAACCATTCCAGGCTCATATTAATTTTGATAATTTTTCACGGAACACTTATTCACTTTCCGTGGAACATACTTTGGGAAACGCTGGTGTAGACAATGAAATTGTCACAATAAATTTATTAAGCAATAATAAGACATCTTAGGGATGGATTTATTTTCTTCTTTATTTTCTGGGTTTCATTATGCACTCTGCTGTTTAGTGATAAGAGAAAAACCAGGTTTTTCTGTTTGTTAAGCACATTTTTTTCCCTTTAGTGGCACAAAGTACCCTACCTCTTCCTGGTTAACACTTCACAGTTTATATGGACTACAGGTTCAAAGATACCATGTGACTATTAATTATGAATTTGTCCACATTTCCAACTTATACAAGTTAGTCAATGAGATAAGTGATCGCTGCTTCAGATATGTTTGAGAGTATTTATATATTTGTTATTTTTATACATAATAAATATATAAAACATATATAAAATAATATATATATATATATAAACATCTTGAAAATAAATATTTTATTATAAATTATTTAAATGAAAATAAAATTATTTTTATAAAAGTTTCCTTACCAAAACCTAACAGAATAATGTATAATAATGTTACTAAAAATCTTTGTAAGGTTACTTCTCCAAGAATAAATTCAGGGATATATAAAATATAAAATAAAACATGACTATTCTGTCTTCAAATTTGATGTTTTCTCATCGCTTTCATGTTCCAGGGTCTCACTTTCCCTAGAAATAGTATAGAAGTTCGATTAGTATTCAACTTTTCGGTTTTTCTACGTGTTATGTTGAATTTTTATTGATCATTCTGATGTCTTATCGTTTATGGTGACAGACTCTTTTTTTCTAATATCTTCATTTCTGATATGATCTGTTCGTGTATATCTTTTTAATAATCTTAGGATTTCAGCTGGTATTTTAATAATTTCGTTTCTTCGTAATCTTTTAACTTTAAAAGCTCTTATTATTCCACATATATTTTGAAATTATTCAAATTTCTCTATATCAGTTTAATTATAAATGCAATGCTGCATGATATTTGAATTATGTCCTCCATGATATTTGAATTATGTCATTTATTCAAATACAAAGTTATTTATTATTTATTTTTACGCATTCATTCACGAAAAGGTTAAATTTATATTACTTCAGAACCGTGAGTGGGTTAAGGAGTTTCTATTTAAAAATTAATGTTTTATTTTATTGTATTTTTTTGTGTTTTTACCTGATCCGAGAACTCTTTGAAACTTTTCGAAAGAAAACAAAGCAAAACATTAAACATTGGTCATTTACGTTCGATTCAATATCATATTTCTTATTGAGATCTGTCCCTTTACTGACTGACCTATTTTACGAGCAGTTTCATTACGTTATTTTATTATTTGTTATATTAATTATTAATAATAAAGTAACATAACTATTACTTTATTGTGTACTTGTTGTTACATATTATTACATATTTTGTTTAAAATATAAAATATTTTGCACGTAAAATATTTTGATATAAAATGAATTTGAAGTCAAGCACACACACACACACGTCTTCAGTATTATTCATCATCTGCGGATCGTACTATGAAGGAAAGGGACATAAACCTCATATCAAAATCAGATATCACAAGTCTTTAGAACTCTTTAATCAAACTGAGTAACTGCTTTGAAAAATTTTGCTTCAGAATTAGCAATAATTATACTGAAACAATGAAAGTAGAGAATATGGAAAATGCGGCTGCATCTTCAATGGAAAACAGACAAAGTAAGTAAATAAAACATCTCAGCTAAGGACAATTGTTAGTGAAGTAATAAATGAAAAAAAAAAAAATGGAAATAGAACCTAGAAAAATCAAAGCTAGCCAGTCCAATAAATGTGTATAGAATAAGAGAGAAATTAGCACAAACACTACATTTATTAGTAGTATTCAAACACATTTGAATTATGGTTTGAATAGTTGGGTTAGAAATGAAAATCTGATCTAAACTAGAGATCACAGATATGAGAAGAATTATAGGAGTGAAGAGATGGCATCAATGGCAGAATCAGATGAAAAACGATGTTAAGAAGGAAGGACAATGTTGAAATTTAAGAATGTGTGAGCAGAGCTAATCTTGGATAGTATAATCATGGTCATTTTAACAGAATGGGAGAGGTTAGCTAATGCAGTAAGCAGTGTCTTCGAAACCCACAATGTAAAGCATCTTCAAATTATTATTATTTTTATGTGAGTGGGAATAACTGTAAGCCACTTACAATGGTCATGTCTTAATCTCTTCTTCTTCACCTAGTTTTCATTACTTTTTTTTTCATCTCCTCATCTTCCTTCTTGATAAGTTTATTTTTCTACCTCTCTGTGCGAGGGTTGTCAGGGAGACGCGGAGTTTAATGACAGAGCCAAACATATGTTAAATAACGGGGTGTCTTCACCATGTTCGCTTTGTTGCTGACAACAGAAAGCAGCTTTCTGGGCACGTATCTGGCGAGCTTCCAGAACTGTAAGAATATTTATATGATTACTGCTGAGCCGTGGATTTTCGGACAAAAGACTGCGCCATTTATGTAATGACTGTAAACAAGAATTGCTGGCAGATGGTATGACACGGTTCTAGTGAACTCCACTTACGAGAAATATGGAATAACTTTCAGGTTTTGGTTGTTCTGTTCCAAGAATGTTATCACAGAGGAGAAGAGATGGATATTGTTAATACTTATTATGTTTATGATTAAAAACAATAGATGAAATAACAAAACCATTTGCGAACGTGACTTCCTGATTTTCGTTTCTACGTAAGCTGAAGTTACTTTACTGTTTATATAAATCAGCCAATAATTTTCTTCAATTATTTTCTGTGTTTTATAAATAAATAACACGTAGAATAACATTTTTTCATCTCACCGCTCCGTGTTTAATTCCACTACTTAGTATTGTTTATTGTTTTAAGAGATCCAGATAAAGCAATAATTTGTCTGCTGCCATACAAACTTGTGCGCTTCTTCTTTATATCCTGTGGATTGGAATGCAAAAACGTAAACTTATTTAAAATAAATTAGGAAAATAAACTCTCTTCATACTTTCTTTTTTCATAAAAAAAAATGATAGCCTCTTTCTCCAAGCGATGCACTATGCGTAATCGTTTTTCAATCATAAGATATTACAACTTTCACATTTTATTTAATTTTTTTCTTAAATGATTTTATTACAAGAATTATAAGAAATTACAGAAACATTATGTTTCTGTTTTTCTCAGTATTTTCGTATAAATAACTAATTCACGGATATAAAAATAGTGGACAAAAAAGCAAACACCTTGAAAATTTTATAGTATTTTACAGTTTATTTGTAACTGCCATTAAGAAAAAGTTCAAACAATAATTGTGACAAAAATATCTATATCACCTTAAATTTTCGGAATTTTTATCTCAAAATAATTCAAAAAATTCTAAGAAATATTATTCATTTTGAAGATGACTGAATATAAAAAAAGAGCATCTGATTTCGTTAAAGTACTGAATCAGTAGCTAAAGTATTAATATATGAACGATTACTCATTTAATATGGGGAAATAATAACTATAATCACTTATATCACTACCAATGCCGATATAACAGAAGGTATTTTTTCGCTTTTTTTTTAAAGCCAGATGAGTGATCCAACATATGCAGTCAACTAGTTGTAAGTTTATTAGAGATTGACCTGCTTAATTTATGTTGATTTTAAACGCACTGGATATTATTAATCGAAATGAAGATTGTTTTAAACAGCTTTAAGTTACATGAAAAAATTTAATAATATTTTCTAAATAAAAAAAAAATTGCTTTAAGTTATCGTTGTAATAATCAGCGGAATTAAGATACCATTTCTTAAATTGTATGTTCTGTGATAATAATTGATAGCTGCTATTACAACCATTTAACGTCACTTTTAGTTTTCCAGCAAATATTTTTTCAATTCTTGACGTATGAAATTCCGAACATTTTCATCTGGATTTTGCTTCATCCTGATGTATTTATGCTTCGTGTTAGATCCGAAAGTCAGATCTTTCTGTCATTTCAAGCGATATCAGAACGCGCATTTCACAAATCTTCCGTTGCTTGGCAAACTCAATTTTCACATCTCCCGAATACCTAGTAAGTACAAATGCTTCAGAATTTTATATTCGCCAAAAGTATTCGAATGTATTTGATCTTTGAACGTCGCTTTCTCACTTTTAGATCTTCAAATGACGAAAGTAACATAAATGTGATTTATACACAGTTTGAAATATTTTGCATTATAACTCAACCATCATTCGATCTATTTTCCGTTCCCAGCTTTAGTTTCTTCCTTCCCATCTTTTACGTTTTTTTTTTCTTTTTCTTTCTTTCTTTTTTTTTTAAAAAAAAGTTGCCAAAAAAGAGCCTTCTTTGCATTTTCTTTTGTGCTTTTATTTCGCTACTTTTCAGCTAAATGCTTAGATTTTGAAGGACGTTTAAAAGTTTTTGGACAGCAAATTCCTTTCTGGCTTTCGGCCATTTATGTAGCTTAATATTCAGCGGAATTGTAAAACGTTATTTGACCTCAATCAAACGACATGACAAATAGTGATTAATAGTGCTAAACTCAGATAAATAAGTCATATCAGATAAGCAAGTGAAATAACATTTGAGCTGCAATCACAACCGAAATCTCAAGGATCAAATATCGCGTCACGATTCATGAGTTCCAACTAAGTAAAGAATGTAACGTGATACTTAAAACGAGAAATCGTAATGAAAGTGGATAAACTTAACAAATTCTAATTTCAATATATATATAAACACGGATAAATGATATAAACAAATAAGTTTCATTTTAAAAATTTAATATTAAAAAAAGTAGATAATTAATAACATTATGAACAACCACCTTTTATATTAAAAAATATTAAATAATGTTCTTAGATGTGCCTTACTCATTAAATGTTTTATTATATTAGTACTAATATTAGTTCTAATTGGATAATTGGAGATTACGCTTTACCTGTCTATAAAAGTAGCCATATGGAATTCTACATTCCAATATTACAATTAATAGAACAATTACTAGCCAGTTTAAATAATAATGTTTTAATTAATATGTAATTTAAGTATGTGCTATAAGTATTTATCACGTATATGATGTAACTATATACATAGTAAAGAGTAACCAGTATATTTTTGAGTAGTATATCAAATATCACACGAAATATATAACAGGAATTTTATTTTAATGACATAATAATTAAGATTTTGTCAGATAATCAATAAAGATGTCAGTACTAGGATTTCTATTAAAGAATATTTTTGGTAACTTAACGGTATGAAGAGATCAAATAATTTTGGAAATGATTACAATGTTAGAAAGACAGTTTTGATGTGTAAGTTAACAATGGTGCACCTGTTATAATCACTAGTTATGGTGATATTTTGTACTAAATATGCGATAGGTTTAAGAGCCTTAATAGGAGAGATTCACCCACTCACCCCATACATGTACAAAAGTTTTAAACACACTAATTTATTGCTTCTTTTTAATTTGTGTAATTTTCTATTCACTATGTGAGCTATTACTAAGAAGCAGTTAATACTTCTGCAATGTTTTAGATGACGTCCAGGAACTAACTAATAGCATTTTGACTTAGATTTTTTTTTTTTTTTTTTTTTTTTTTTGAGGGGGGAATTGATTTCCTTGATATACCTACATAGCGTTTATCAGTGATCACCACAGATATATACAGTAACTGAAACAATACTATACGTAAAGCCTAAATTCATAACTTTGGACATTATAAAGGATAAGTTATGCAATATGATTATTGGATGTGAATGTGCAGAAGTAATAAGCAGAAATAAAAGGACAATCATAGCATTTTAATAGCTTAAAATTTAACCAAACAAGAAATTTTAAATGCGATCAGTATTTGGGATAATCAAACCTGCGACAGTTATAAAAAAGGTGCACAATATTTACATTTCCCTGTTTTCTTAAACCTAAAGACACAGATCACAAGAATCGTGTGCACAAATATATTCAGTTAGCGTGCACAATGTGGAGCTAACACAATCAAAAAATCCAAAGAAAATAACGGTATATACCCAAATAAAATCTAAGTATAGAATCACAGTACAAAAAGCCAACGAGGAATTCAAAACAGACATTCCACATATGGAAATTTATACCACAGGATCAGAATAACAGAATGCAATAACGCCAGAAAGAGAATAGCCGGTGAGAATATAAGAACATCATCAAAATAATCATTGTACCAATATTCGGATGCTCTAAACTGGATTACGGTATAGATTTTCACTAAATAAGATAAAAACAGAGATGGCATAAAATGCTCAATACAAGATAAACCAACAGACACTATTATTATAGATTTCTAAATATAATGCAGACATACAGTGAGTACTTGCGAAACAGAAATAGAGAGACGTGTAGCTTGTTTTTAGCTCCTGCAGTTTATTTATTTAGCGTATGAGTAAATATATAAGAAATTAATTAAAAAAATTATATACAGATTGAAAGTTCGATTAACCAATCCATGGTGCTATCTGGAAGTGAATGCAAGTTCCTAAGGTTCCAGGGAAGAAGTGTGTGAGGCAGTGATCACTGATAGCATGCACAGCGCCACACACGTAAAACAGTAGGCTGTGAAATTCTCCACATTTGTAATAAGTCGGCACAGCAGCCTTGTCCGGTCCTAAAAATATCAGCATGTCGGACATCTTAATTCATCAGTAAAGAAAAAGAAACTTTTAACTGATATCAAAAAGTCGTATATATAACGAAGGATCTTTTCGATCTCTTAACTATTCTCTAGTCTCCGACCTGAGACCTGGTAAGGATATTACAGATATCCTGTTGATGTTGTTTATTATTTTTTATATTGATACCATATATAAGAGTTCGAAGGATCTATATGCACATCAATGCGTGTGTGTGGCGTGCAGGTGAGGACTCAGAGAGAAGTCTGTTCACAATGTTTTTGAAGAGTTTCAGGTTGTGGTTGTTTAGGAATGCTACAGATGCAACAAAAGGTGGTCATGGAGTATCTGCAGATTAGACTCAGAGCGGAAACACTGGGCCTGTGGGATAGAGGTTGAAATGAATCTGTAAGAGAAGGAGCATCTACGAGCTGAATTGCTCTCCTCTGGATAGCGACAAGAATTTTGTTGAAGTTTTAGATGCACCACGCCAAACGTGAGCAGTATTCTAAGGATGGACAGACCTGTATTTCTATAAAATTAATAGTTGACTGGGCATGAAATAGAATCATGAACAATAGCGAATGTGTAGTTTTTAGGATGCTATTGATGTGATCTGTTTATGTTACTATAGACTGAAGGTCAGTCCGAGCAGACAGATCTGATCTTGTCTGGCGATGAGCTCGTATCTCTTTAGCGGAGGAAAAGGCAAAATGTTTTGGTGGCATTAAAGATAACTAGTTGTTGAAAGTTTATTTTTCACTTGGTTACACTATAATAAATTTAGTTTAATCCTTTATCCAAGTGTGAGCAAAGAAAGTTTGCGCCTGAAAATATCTTCAACCTCGCCATTGATTCTGCCTGGTATCTCCACTTCTGGGCCTGGCTCCCACTGAAGAGACCTCAATAAAAATCGAAACTAGTCTGGGTAGTGGCCCTTCCCTTAATGCATAACATTATACATATCCGCAAGGAGATGTGTTTTGCATTATGGGAGATACTGAGATAGGAGTAATGTTAGCTTGGTCCACCTTTGCTACGAGTTGCCCGATGTTGTACTACCTTATCCCAATCCTGAAGATATTTTCAGGCGCAAACTTTGTTTGCTCACACGTGGATAAAGGATTAAACTAAATTTATTATAACTAGTTGTACTCGCTATTTAGGCTTGTGCGTAGATTGTGCGTAAATCAAGGTTTAAGGCACTGGTTGGAGATTATCGTGAAGCTTGAATTTTCGATAGAAGTTTACAGAAAACTAGAGGAGGCATACGGTGCTCCGATACTGGTATGACAGGAGGCAATTTGCCTAGGTCATCTATGCAGGATTTCGAGGAAAATAGTGATAGCAAGAGGTTTGCTTTATCCTTGAGTGAAGTAACAGTTATGAGAGAGAGAGAGAGAGGTGGAGGAGCATGCGAGTGATAGCACACTTCATTCATCCTACTCATTTGACTCATGATTTTTCAAATGAGCAGGATGAATGGAGAGTCTGCAAAACTGTGGATAGGTTTAGTGGTGACTGAAAGTAGGTTTTATTTACAGGAAAAAGAGACCATGTGACAGATAAGAAAGAACCTTAGGTACTTTTGCATTAGTGGTGAAGCAAAAAGAAAGGAAACAGTCCACAATGGCACGTAGTGCACGATTAGAGAGGAACCTGGCAATCCGGCAGTGGCGTAACTAGGGGAGGGCGGAGGAGGCGATCCGCCCCGGGAGGCACTTTTGAACCTTTTTGAACTTTTGTAGTTAATTCTAGAATACAGTCTTCAGAATTCAGTTAAATTTATTGTAATACTACTGCGAATTTTCCCCACAATTGCTGTACGTGCTATTTGTCAGAGGAGTGTTTCTAAATAAAATTGATTAAGAATTACCTACATTACTATGAAATAGACTTCGCCAATGTCATCGACGATTTTGCTAACAGAGAAGCAAGAAACATAACATTTTAGAATGTTATAATTAAAGTTTTATTTAAAAAATAAACATAGTGTTTTATTTTATTTATTTCCCTATACTTCGTTTTTACTTTTTGTAGTATTTTTGGTGTGTATCGAGAGGGACGGCAAATTCAGGGATCGCCCCAGCCAGCAAAAGCTCTAGCTATGCCACTGCAACTCGGTTACAGAGAGAGCGTGGCAGGTAGACTAGCCACCTTAAGAGAGCAAAATCTCTCGTTGCACTGAGGAACTTGAAATGTCAGAGAAATGTATTTTTCGTAAGTGAAACACCATTTATATGAAAAGCTCTCTTAAAGATAACTTAAGATTTCTTAATTTATCTTTAAGATTTCATAAGATTTCTTCCTGGTCTCTGAAGAGAACCAACCAGTTTTAAATAGCTGTCAGGCCAGTGAAATTATCAAAATAGACTAATAAACGACGAATATATAGATGCTTGAGCAGCGCCTATGTCTTTTCAGTAGTCCGCACTAAAGCAACTCGTGAATGCCAGGGAGTATATTCCCGTAAGCTCTCTGGTCAACTTTTTGACGAAACTTTAATAGTTTTTATATTTGGCTTTGAACTATTGCTGGATCGAATATCCACTTTGCTTATGTAATTTTGCATTGCCGAATTGAAGCCTTTTGGCTCTTTATTTTAGTAAGTAGTTATCATTATTAATATTGCTTCTTATCTGGTACGCATTAGGAATGTAATGAGCCCATAGGTGATGGTAAGAGGTAGAGATAGACTGCTCACCACTTCCAAAATTTAGGACTAAAAGAGGTGCTGTATGCTCCATTAGAGGAACAATAAAGCATTATATTGATTTTTTAATTATTCATAAAAGTGGAGATACCCTTGAGAGAGGTAAGCCATAAAATCAATAAACCTAATAATACAGAGCACATGTGTAGGATATTGAAAGAATGAATGGAGGATGTGGTTAGGAGCAGAAGCTAACACATTACTTAATCATTTAAAGTAATGAGCAATACACTTTATATAGAGAGAATTTGAGCCCAATCTAGCTGTGGATTGCCTTTCGTACAGTTTTATTTTCTGAACAGAATTTGGCAGTCACATTTTTCATGATAACTTATTAGTAATTGCGTGTAATCTACTTTAGAAGCAAACAGTCTCCAGCTGTTGTAGAAATAATATCCTTTTATGTTCGGTTCAACACGAGGCCCTAATGCATACAAAGTTGCAATCTCAACATCCATCCATCTACGGTTTCTCATTAACCGCCCGTTAATATACACGGCATTAAGACTCTAATCTTATTAAGCGAAAGAAACGTCTATTGCACTTAACCTCCCTTCCACGCTTCCTCCACAAACGATCAACAGAATCATTAAGGGCAGAGCTGGATTCTCACAAGCGTATGGTTGGTTAAAATTAAATTTTCACAGAAGCGGTTTGAAACATCCATTACTCGGTGAGAAGAACAATTGGCTATTGATGACGTAGAACGCAGCTTGATTTTACAGACGATTTTACATTGTTAAAAGGAAGAAAAGTCCTGTATATTTCGCTACTTATCAGCGAGATGAAAACCTTAAAATTGCAGATAATTTTGTTGAGTCTTTAATTATTTTCTGTGCTAATATAATTAGAGAAATATTGAAGCAAAGAATCTGTTTAGTTTAAAAAGGTATTTTAAACTAAATGTTAACCATTTTAACGGAAATAAGTAACGCAGTGTACTTACTTTTACAATTATATAATTGTGAGAATAAGTACATGCCACAATCAACACATTTAAAAACATCAAATAAACGCAAAAAATTCTGCTTTTAAACATTTTTTCTGGAAGAGTGTTTCTGAGGTTTTTTTTCGAGCAAAGTACACATGAACATTTGGAAGGAAGAATAAAGTGCAGAAATATCGATCTTCAAGATCGATTTCAAACTACAAGATGAAGAAGAGTTTGAAATATATTCGTTTAGAATTATATATTAATGTTGATAAAAGTTATAGCAATTAATTTTTTACTTTTTTGCTTCGATCATACTGTATATTAATTAAAACTGAAAACCACGGTTTTTTTAAAAAATTTACGAAGGTTACGAGCTTCCAGGGTTCAAGAAAGGTTTGAAATCCTCGGATTAGAATCCTCCAAACTTATTTTTTGTTCCACGAGTGAATGAATGAATTATATTCAAAAACTGAAATAGCTAGAACTAACATGGTACGTAGTTTACCATTCAAAAGATTTATGCGAATTTATTCTATTTTTTCTCGTCGACATTGCAATAATTGTACTGCCTCTATCCGTATTGAAATCCTGCAATTTGGCCGAAACCATCAGAAAGTGCAATTATTTTTTTCTTCTCTAAAATGTATCAAACGGGATAACCCCCACAAAGAATTCATTTAAGAAAACGGCTTCTTTTTGACCACATAATCTCGCATTTCTTTTAATAATCTTATCTTCTACCTCCATGAACTTATTTTATTAGGAAATTCCACACTGCGGTTTTAATATTTCCATACAGTTCCGCTTCTCTCTTTGCAAGAATCACTTCCAATATTCTCAAGGACTCGTAGTTATTGTGAAACGTTTCTATTCTTATTTGAAATATGTTTTTCAATTTTCCACTAAAACCTTGATATTCCTGATCCCCAACACTGTCCTTACACTAAACTCAATTTCTTCTCAGTTTATTTTTTCAAAATTGCACTGCGTATTGAAGGGATTTTTTTACGATGTTAGCGCTTCATAACGTATTATTTTCTTTCATTTAGTTCCAAGAAGCCTTCCGCAATGTTAGGGCTGTTGCAGGTAACTCTGTAGACTAAAGATAATGATAAGTGCTTTCACAGGCTTGTGTTCTTTATAAGGATTTGATGGTCATGACTCTCTGAGGAGGACTTGATCTTGGCGAAGCTAGCGGTAATGGAATGTTGTAGAATTATGCCGTTGTGTATTATATAATGTTGTTTGTTATGGAAGTCGTAAAGGTAAACCTAGCATATGCATACAATAAAATATCATAATAGATTTATAAGTTAGGAATCCATTTACCAGGTTGATAACAAAAAAAACATTTTATTTTATTAATGCTCAAATAAATATTTTACAATTATTCATATTATTTTATTAATAAAATGAAAATTAAAATAAAAGTAAGCTAAAATTTATTAATACACCTAACATAAATTAGGATAATTATAATATATTAATTTTTCTGAATGCAATCTACTTCATTCATTCAGAGAACCTCAGAACACCAGAAGAAGACCATACTCTTGAAGGGTAATGGAAGGCAATGCTTTAGCCAATGAAGTTCTAACTGAGGCTCGGCTATTGCTGTTACCATCCTGCCATGATCAGAGCTTTAATAGCTCAATAACACCTTATCCCTACACTGTCCACTACAGATAACGGGGAAGATGAAAAGCATTCTTGCCCCCTTTAAGCCAGTCCTTATAAGGACTATAAGGATCTACTTCATTCTCAAAATCACCATATCCTTGGAGGGTAATGGATGGCAATGCTGTAGCCAATGAAGTTTTAACCGAGGCTGGGCTATTGCTGTTACCATCCTGCCATGATCAGAGCTTTAATAGCGCAATAACACCTTATCCCTACACTGTCCTCTACAGATAACGGGGAAGACTAAAAAAAGCATTATTGCTTCGCCCCTTTAAGCCAGTCCTTATAAGGATAAGGACTTCATACTGGAAAGTCCTTTTTAGGACTTCCAGGGTAACAAATGGCAATGCTGTAGCCAAATTTTAACTGAGGCTGGGCTATTGCCGTTACCCAGCCATGACTAGAGCTTTTTAGCTCAATAACACTCCATCCACACAGATTTTCTTAGTTCAGATGACGGGATAAAGAGTCAAGGACTCAGTCCATCGCCCAGTTCTTTTAAGAACTCTACTTCATACTCTGTTCATGTTATTCTTTTGCTTCTTTTTCACTGAAAAGAAGTATGTAAACATTGGTATATGGTTAATAATTTATTTATATTTATAGTTGACAAATTATTTATAGTCTATAAATTATCTATATCTATAACAGAAAACAGATCATACGCATTAAACTAATCTTCACAGATTTTCCAGTAGCCCACGGAGTTCTGCATTCAGTTAAAAAGAAACTCAAAAATAGGATAATTTACTACACGAAATAAACCGTTGTGTCCCTTTATAAAGACGCAATTTTTGTCCAAAGAAACACAATGCAATAGTTTGACCTGGTCATCAGTTGGCTCATAAGTTCCACCCAGCTATGATAAGACAAAGTATATATAGGAACAAATAAATAGAATGCTTAAAAGTACCTAGGCACTTGAGTATTCTAACCAAATAAATTATTCATTTTTCTTCAGAAATACCCAGGGGGCACGCCGGCCATGTGTGCGATGCACACAGGCGCCAGGATAGTAAAGGTGCCAAAGAGGAGGAAATACTTTTAAAAAATGTTTTTTAAGTGATTTTTTTATTGGAGGGGGGGGATGGAGGCCCAAATAAAGTTTTGCACACAGGCGCCGGACACTACTAGCGCGCACCTGCAAATACCTGAATTTTCTAATTCATTTCTACTGCCCAATTCATGAAAAACCCTCCTCAGCTTTTTCTTTTAATACATTATCTAATACAAAGCAACATGACCTTTTCCACGGTTTACTTCTGAAATTTTAATACTCACAGTAGAACCGATACAAGGTTCAGGATGTCTAGCGCAGGAAGACTTCCAGTGTTTTTTTTTTCTTTTTTGCCATCAAGCAAAAAAGAAAAAAAAACATAATGTAACGTCATGCATACTTTCAAAATATACTGCACATGTTGTTTTAGAACTCTCAAGATTCTCCATTTTTACAATTTCAGTGACAATTGACAATTGACATTTATGTCTTTAGGGGTGAAGCAAGATGCTTTTCATATTCCCCGCTATCTGTTGTGGTTGCAGTGAAGGTAAAATTTATGAGCAGAATGCTCGCCCTGATTGGGCATGGAGATTATGCATCACTAAAGGAGGCCAATATAGCTTTTGGTCTTCTATATTTGAATATGTCCGTTGGATCGTATGCTGTAGCTTGTTGAACCAAATCGTTGGGATGTGTGGACGTCTTTAGGAAAAACTTGGTGGCTAAGGATCGTAGAAAAGAGAAGATATAGGGAATATTTGTGTCTCTGTGGAGTTGAGTGTTTCTAACATACCACGGGGCGTTCAAAATCATTCTCAGGCACTTGTTCTGCACTCGCTGTATTTTGATGATGTTAGCATTAGAGGTGTGGCTCCAGGCCGGAGAGGCATAGGTGATTATAGGACGAATCGTCAACTGGTATAGCTGCAATTTGATTCTGTTGCTGAGCTTGCTATTTCTATTAATTAGCGGATAAATCTGTGCTATGGCTTTAGATGCCTTTGTGCATGCAGACTTGGTGTGTTGATTGAAAGATAGCTTTTTGTCGAGAATTACACCCAGGTAATTTGTTTCTGATTGCCAGGGAATTTTAGTATTGAATAGTAACAAATCTCCTACAGGAGACATTGGCCTTTTTGAGAAAAGAACGGCTTAGCTTTTCTGGGGGTTGACTTCCAATCTCCATTTAGACAATTTCAGTGAAACTAGATGTTAAATAATATATAATTATAATATATAATTATAATATAACTATATAATTATAGCATTATAATATTAATATAATATTACAAGTAAAAGAAAAATATGGTGTATTTTAATAATCGAATTTAATTTAAGAATTAATTTTAAAATAATAAAATAATAACCTATAGATAAATAACAGAAATTCATCATGTTATCAATCATGTTGTAGCATCTCAGTAAACGATTATCTAAACGAGTTAAACTTTTAAACAGAAATATTAATTTAAAATATATGAAATTTAATATAACAATAAATATAAACGAAATAAATAAGTTAAAATAAATAACATTCAAAAGAATTACTAAAAATAATAAAAACAAACACACAAGGCAAACAACAGTTAATCACAACACAAAAACATTCATAAACAAAATAAGCAGTAATAATAACAACATAATAACATAATTACAATAATAATAATAATAATAATAATAATAATAATAATAACAGGTGAGATCGTATTAAATAATAAGTATAGGATTTATTCGGGCAGCAACGATCAGAGAAGTAATAGTGATATTATTCAACACCAAATATTATAATGATCTTGATTGGAAGGCAATTTCAAGCAGAGTTACGTGGACAAATTTCAAAATGAACAATGAAACAAAAAATAAAATAAAAAATTACTCCCCTTCCCCTTCTTCTTATGGGAGGAGGGTAGGAAATGAATCCCAAGAGGCATATAGAAACATTTTGGGCATATTTGGGGAAAAAAGGCAAGAATAATAACAATGCTAAGTACCTGCTGGATTTCTGGTCATTACATGGATTAGACATTACTAATACCATGTTTGAACATAACGATGCGCACAAATTCACGTGGAGAGGCCACGACGAAAGATATACAGCCGCATTGAATATGTTACTCGGTAGTGATATTTTCATGTTGGTTCAGGATACAAGAGGATTCGAAATTGGAAGGGACCATCACTTAGTTTTAAGTAGGATAAAACTGAATATCACATTGAAAAGAAAGTTTTTAAAAAATTAAAGTTGAACAGCTTTTACAAATAAATTGTAGACTCCACTATAAAAGCATTATTGAAGAAAAAAATAAACAAATTTAAAATATGAACCAAACCCTGGTGTCTCATAGGCGACGCAACTCTGAAGAAAATATTGATTGATGCACTTAGGAAGATGTGTATTTGAGTTGTCTTCAAGGATAGAAAAAAATGGAGTAATTACTTTAAAAGACTGTTAAAAGAAACAAGCAGTGACAGAACAGTCGTAAAATATTCAAGAAGAATACAAAGAAAAGAAGCTATCAATACTTGAGGTAGAAAAGCTATCAAAAGTTTGAAATGTGGAAAGGCAACTGGAGTAGATGATATGCAACCAGAAATGCTCAGATTTGGAGGGATACATTTTACCAGTGGTTGTACTGCATCATTCAGAAGTCCGAATTCCAGATGATTGGAGTAGAGCTTTTATAGTACCCATCTATAAAAAACTGGATGAGAATTCCAGAGGAATTTGTCTACTAAGCCTTCCAGGTAAAATTTATGCAAGCATATGCGAAAAGAGGTGGAGAAAGATTATGCAAGAGAAACATGAAGAAAAACAACCTGGGTTTAGGTCAAATAGAGGTTTTCAAGATCAGATTTTCACTTGAAAACAAACAGTTGAGAATTCATTGGAATATAAGCTGGAAAACACAAACGAAAAGATGGCCAAAGAATACATTTTTAAAACGATACTTATATGAGATAAATGGAACATTATACACAGCAATATACAGGTTATATTTGAGTTGTAAGTGAGCAGTTACATCTGAATTAAACACTGGAAGACGGCGTGATGTAAAATCAAGTGTGCGAGAAAGGTGCACACTATCTTCACACTTATTCATCATCTGTATGGATTGCATTATGAAGGGTAGTGGCATTAAAGCTGATATAAGAATCAGAAATGTTAAACTTAGGCTGTTTGTTGTATGCAGGTGATTTTGTATTTCTAAACGTCCAGTGCAAGTCTCCAGGAGTTTCTTACTAATATGAATAACAGCAATAAAAAAACTGGCATGAAAACAAACAATGAAAAGACCAAACAAAAATAGTCAAGAATATGGAAAACCTCAGCTTCATTCTCAATGGAGAAATTATCGAACAAGTAAAATATTTTGTCTATTCAAACACAGTTTTTAGTGAAGATGGAAAATTAAATTTTGAAACCGACAACAGAATAAGCAAAC
This sequence comes from Typopeltis vanoorti, assembly GCF_054136105.1. Lineage (NCBI taxonomy): Eukaryota > Metazoa > Arthropoda > Arachnida > Uropygi > Thelyphonidae > Typopeltis > Typopeltis vanoorti. The sequence continues at coordinate 45,192,243 of NC_143561.1, read as the reverse complement.
CTGGTATGATGGAGAGTCAGCTGAATAAATGATATATGGGATAAGAGAGAAATTAGCTAAACATTAAACTAGCATATACAAGACAGTGTTCAAACTGGTTATGGAACTCGGTGTTGGGGTTAAAAATAAAGGATTTGATCAACGATTAGACACAACAGATATGAGAGTTCTGAGAAAGATTAGGGGAGTTAACAGAGGGCCTCAATTGTAGAATCCTATTAAAAATGAAAATATTAGAAATGAACTTGACATTATTATGATTCAAGAATGTGTGATTAGGGATAATCTAGGTTCGTATAGTCATTTATACAGAATTGGAGATGGATTTAGATTAAATTTTGAGGTTAGCAAAACACTTGTTTTTTAACCTTGAAATCCCGATAAAGATTAAAATCTAATATTGATTGGCTGTCAGAAGTGCCTACAAAACCGAAATATTAAATCGAACAATATTGAATTGTGGACAAGTAACAGATTAATTTGGAGGAAAGTTGTTGATAAGCGATTAGTACTAATGTAAATAACATCATAAATTACTCTCATAGTAGCCTGTACACTCCTTCAGGGATATTTGAAAACTGAGAGATGCTATGTACTTCATTAACAGACCTTTTCTGGGTGAGTCGTTAAAGAAATTGACTAGTTTAGTTGCTTGACTTAAGAAAATGAGAGATATTCTTCCTGCGAAAGTAGGCTGTTACGTACAGTTTTTATTACGTACGAAAATAGGCTGTTATTACGTACAGTTTTAAAGGAATATGTGAGTGGCATTATTGTTTCATTTTTATCTTAATTATTCCGCATATATTCTCAATAGTTAGTACAGAAGTTGAATTACGTAACCGTTCTAAATTGCGACCAACCTCTTATTTTTTTCAGTCATCGGCTCATTTGTTTGCCCACAAATTAGACGTTTTATTGCATATATGCACACCTTCAAGATTAATATACAATTACCTGAAACTATCTGAGAAATCAGTTAGGTTCCTAATGATGAACTTGGCCACGATTAGACCAACATCGCTATGACAGCCTTATTAGATCATCTGTCAATGTTCTGGTCAGTAAAACATTTACCCAATATGCAGCTAATTTCATTTTGCATCGATATAATCTATTAATTAACTTTCTATTATATTTATTAGTTTATCTTCTTTTTTGCTCTAAAGTGAGAGTTAGCCGAAATTATATTTTCTGTAATATCTTCGTATGCGTTCAAATGAATGAAAATTTTAAATTGTATATGAATAAAATTCCAAATTAGGGGCTAAAACGGTGTATTTGTACTTACTTTGATATTGATATCAATAAACAAATAAAATAGACTGTTCTTTTCTTGTTATTGGTGAATTTCTTTGTATCGCTTATGGTTCGGACGTGACCTAAAACAAATCTAAATCAAATTTTCTTCTCTCTCTCTCTCTCTCTCTCTCTCTCTCTCTCTCTCTCTCTGCTGTAGCTGTTCTAGAAATATTGTGCCACCAGTGGTCTGATCCACAAATATGCCTTTGTATATCAGAAGTCATTTACTTCTAGCAATCCTTCCCCCCCATCCCCGTGCGCACGCACGCACACACACACACACACACACACACACACACACACACACACACACACACACACACACACACACACACACACACACACACACACACACACACACACACAGAAATTAGTATTTCGCAATATCAGTTCTCTGGAATCAGAACAATGGGTGAAACTCTGCAATAAAGAAAGAACCTTAGCTAAGTCAAAATTCCAAACGTTATGTCGGAAAACTAACCGGTGTATTTTAAAAGTAAAAAAAAAAAATCCTTTGCATAGCAGGGCCGTAAAATATTATGCAACAAACTAATCGGAAATTTTTTACTTGCCACAAACTTTTGACTGTAATGAAGAAGCCTTCTTCAAGAGAATATCGCTAAAAGATGTTTGTTGTAAGCTTTTGTGTTTATTTAACTTTCCGTGGGTCGTATGTTTTCTGAACGCTAAAACGTAGGCATAAAATAACACATTTAACATATTTTGAAAGTCTTCTAGTTAAGTTAGGATTGTAACAATGTTTTCTGTGAGTCATGTTTAGTACGAACTAAAAAAAAATTGAAGCTTATTTAATACGTTTCTTAATCAAGATGCTGTATATGTAAAAGAAATAATGACATTGAATTTTAAGATTTTTCAGGGAATTAAATTTTCATTTCTCCATAATATTCATTACAACATGCATATTTGTAGGAGTTTTGTTGGGAGAAATTTCCTTGGTTTTGAAATCCAAGTTCTCCTCTCTTTGCTCTCAAACCGCACTTAGTGAAAATAGTAATCCTCCCCCCCCCCACCGCTAATCTCATGATTGGAGTTCATTAAAAAAAATTTTTTTGTTGATATAACTAAGAAACTATATATGTTAGTTCACTATCTGAGTCATAGGCGTCGCAGGCATACTTGTACTCGTATCTAGCGAGGTGCTTCATTATTATCGTAATCAAATCATTCATATGTACCCCCAAAAAATTTACAGAATACTATGATGATACAACGTGAAAGCTTCCGTTATTAGCAACATTATGACAAAATTGATCAGTATTTTCGTAAATCCAGTTTTATAACATCATTAAACTACACTAAATTATCAAAGCCATTAAAATACATTTAATTATTAAAAATTATGAAACTATACTACATTGATAACTATTAATTTACTTAAGTTATCAAAGATAAGCTAGACGCAGTTAATTATTATTAAGATTATTAATGTATGTTAATTATTATTAAAATTAACCTAACTCATGAAGGAGTTTATTTTAATAGTATAATGTTATCGTATGATATGAAAACTCATCATCATCATCATCATCATCATCATCAAATTCCTGCCATGTACCCTCAAGGGATGAACAGGATATGATAGTACTACATGAAAAAAATTACACCATTATTAACTTCCTATCTAAAATTTTCCAAATCAGTCTGTTACTTGTCAAGACTCCAACATTATCAGATCTTATATTTCTATCGTCTAAGGCACTTTGTACCGTATCAATCCACCTATATCTTGGTCTTCCTTTGGGTCGTTTTGCTGCCAACCTGGCAGAGAACATTTGTTTTGCTAATCTTTCTTCGCCCATTCTGTTTAAGTGACCATACCACCTGAGATTAGCTCTGCTAACGCATTCCTGGATGCTGAAAATGTAAAGTTCTTTCCTAATATCCTCGTTTTTAATATGATATTGCCATTGATGCCATCTGTTCACACCTATAATCTTTCTCAGGACTCTCATATCTGCGGTCTCTAGTAGTTGGTCAAGTGTTTTACTTCTGAATCAGCTCTCAGATTCATAAGTTAAAACAGGTTTGAACACTGTCTTGTATACAGGTAATTTTGTGTTCCGACTAATTTCTCTCTTATTCCATATGAATTTATTCAGTTGGCTTCCCACCATACCAGCTTTGCTGATTCTGTTGTCTATTTCTATATTTAATTTCCCATCTTCACTAAAAATAAGCCTAAGTAGCTGAAATGTTTTACTTATTCCACAGGTTCTCATTTCACAATACAGTTGACATTTTCAGTGATTCTGCGTATTTTCATTGTCTTTGTTTTTTTATTGCTGACCTTCATACCATATCTATTACAACAGTTATTCAATTTAGTCAGAGAATCTTGCAGATTTGTTGGATTTAGTTAGAAGTATAACATCATCTGCATAAAGCAAAAGAGCTGACATTAATATATCCAATTTTGATATCATGTTTAATACCACTTTCCTTCATAATGTGATCCATATAGATAATGAATAACAGAGGGGATAATGTACATCCTTGTCTCACACCAGATTTAACATTAAACCACCTTCCTGTACTTCCTTCAATTCTAACTGCTGACTTACAACTCAAATACAGACTAAGTATTGCTTAATATAATGACCCACTGACACCATATAACTGTAGCGTATTGAATAGCTTCTCTCTTGGCACCTTGTCATATGCCTTTTCCAAATCGACAAAACTTAAATACAGATCTTTGTTATGTTCCCATGCTTTCTCGACTATTTGTCGTAAAATGAAGATCTGATCCTGACAGCCTCTATTTGGCCTGAATCCAGCTTGTTCTTCACCAAGATTTTCTTCCACAATTCTCAACCTTTTCTCAAGTATACTTGCATAGATCTTGCCAGGAACACTCAGTAGGGAAATACCTCTGTAATTCTCACAATCAGTTTTCTTTCCCTTTTTATATATGGGTACTATGAGAGCTCTTCTCCAATCATCTGGAATTCGTCCCTCCAGGCTTTCTAAACTATGCAGTGCAGCCACTGTAAGACCCTTATACCACCATACTTCAACATTTCTGGTCGAATATCATCTACTCCTGCTGTCTTTCCACATTTCAAGCCTTTGATGGCTTTTTCTAGTTCAAGTATGGATATGTATTCCTGACTGCATGCCTGGTCAATATTTTTTACCACTGTGCTGTCATCACTGCACAGTAGTAAATTTTATTTAGTTTAGTGGCAGTTTTATTTAGCAGATTTTCAAAGTAATTACTCCATACTTCAAGGATATCTTTTTCTACAGTTTTCATGTCACCTTTATCATCTCTAACTCCTTTTACAATACTCTTTCCTCCATTCCTAAGCTTCTTCAACAACCTCCAGAATATTTTGCCACCTTCTTGATATTTATTTTCTATATTCTTGCCAAAGTCCTCCCATGACTTTCGTTTAGCTAGTTTTACACAGTGTTTAGCATTCTTGCATTTGTCTCTATATTCTCTAAGAGCACAAGCTGACTTATTTGACAGGATATGCTTTCTTTTGATATGCTTTCTTCAAGGCTTGCCACTGAATCTCCAAGGTTTGATTCCTGTTCTCAAACGCTTTCATTTTTTCTTCAATAATCTGTAGACTGAAATACACAGAGTTTTTCAGTCTACAGTTCACATCTGAGAGCTGCTGAACTTTTATTCGCTTTAAAACTTTTCTTAAATGTTATTCTTTTCAATATGAAATTCAATTTTATCCTGCTCAAGACTAAATAGTGATCGCTTCCAATTTCAAATCCTCTGTACACTCTGGTGTCCTGCACCAGGGAGAAAACATCACTATCAACAATAACATAGTCAATGAGACTTTTCTTATTTCTAGCCTCTTCTCTCCATGTGAATTTGTGCACATTTTTTGTTGGAACATGGTGTTAGTAATAACCAGTCCATGTCCTGAGCAGAAATCCAACAGATATTTGCCATTATTATTAGCTTTGCTCTTTTCTCCAAATTTTCCCAAAATATTTTTGTATGTCTCACAATCATTTCCTACTCTGCTATTTAGATCCCCAACAAGGACCAGCTTTTCCTTTTTCATTGTGTCAGTTGCTTTTTCTAAAGCCTCAAAAAACTCCTCCACTTCTACCTTAGTAGAACCTTCTGTGGGACCATAGGCACAAATAAGTCTCATTGTCCAGTTCCCCATTCTCATATTTGCCCACATTATTCTACTTGAGAGTGACTGCCATTCAAGAAGATTAGCCTCGTATTTTGTGTTGAATACTATGGCTACTCCTTTTCCTTGATTGTCATTGTCTGAATATAACATTTTGTATTTATTGCTCAGAAAAATCTCACCAGTTTTTGTCTTTTTTGTTTCAGTCACCCTTATTATGTAGATCTGGTACTTATCTAATTCCTCAGGTAACTCCATTTCTTTGCCATTCAGGCTTCTTATGTTGATAGTACCAATCTTTAACTCTGGTGATGTTGAGTTGGGGGTGACTTTTCGCTGTTCGCCCTGGTTCCCTGGCGAAAACAACGGGGGCCCTTATTTAACCGGGCGACGCCCCAGCCAGCGTGAAATTTTGTCATGTTGTACCATCATTTTTTATTTTGGTTTAACCAATAAGAATACAATTTGGTTGGCTAAATCCCAAACTGCCAGCCCATCCTCGTTCGTTCAGTATCCGTGTAGATACCCAACAGGGTGCACCACGAGAAGGTGAGGATTGGACATTAGGTCAGAAGCCCTGGTAGGTTCTCCGCATTCCTTTACAGGCTATGTGGAGGACTCCTCTCAGTTATACAGCTTTGACCCTTAAGCACACAGAACTCAGGTCATAAGCATGAAAGTTTTCATATCGAGTCCTTGACTCTTTATTCCTTCATCTGAATGAGGAAAATGTGTGGATGGGGTGTTATTGAGGTATAGGCTCTAGTCATGGAGGGGTAACGGCAATAGCCTAGCATCAGTTAAAACTTCATTGGCTACAGCATTGCCATCCTCTACCCTTGGAAGTCCTAAAAAGGACTAGGATGTTATCTTGATTCATATATTATATATATATAAAAAAATTCTTCAAAATTGTCCTTATAAGGACTGGCTTAAAGGGGCGTGGCAAGAATGCTTTTCATCTTCCCCGTTATCTGTAGAGGACAGTGTAGGGATAAGGTGTTATTGAGCTATTAAAGCTCTTCTCATGGCAGGAGGGTAACAGCAATAGCCGATCCTCAGTTAGAACTTCATTGCCTACAGCATTGCCATCCATTACCCTCTAAGGGAATTGGATTGAATGAATCAATCACCGCATCTCACGGTCGATTGATCCCAATTCACTCCTCGTTTATCTCAAATTCTTCAAAATAGTCCTTATAAGGACTGGCTTAAAGGGGCGAAACAAGAATGCTTTTCATCTTCCCCGTTATTTGTAGAGGACAGTATATGGATAAGTTGTTATTGAGCTATTAAAGCTCTGATCATGGCAGGATGGTAACAGCAATAGCGAGCCTCAGTTAGAACTTCATTGGCTACAGCATTGGCATCCATTACCCTCCAAGGGTATTGGATTGAATGATTTATTAAAATTTTTAAAATTTGGAATATATTTTAAATTATGGTGTCTATCTAATTGTAGATGTTTAGTAAAATATACATTTTATTATTAATGTAAAAGTAATTCATTTGAGGTCATATTACTGTGCAACAAAACTTTTTATAGATTCAGATTAAATATTCAGTCACGGAAACATTTTGACTTTGATATATCAAAACTTAAATCGAACATTATACATAAACATTACGGAATTAAACTGTATTAAAATTAACTACAGAAATCGGAATGAAGAATCAGAGTATAAAAATATTTCTATTATGGATGATTAAAAAAAATTCCAAATCCAATCACCGACACTCTGGAAAATAATAATTTAAAAAAAAGCGAGTTAAAATAGAAATTCTGAACAGATTACTTTCTCTTTCATGTGGAGATAAAAAGGAAGCCACTTTCATCAGATGTAAATGGAGAGCACAAGACTTGTGATTTCCCTTTTGTGCTACTGAAGAAGGCAGCATTTCTATAAAGGCGTTTCCGGCATGAAGTCAACGGAGACAGATTAGTAAATCACGTCTGAAATCACACGTGTGAATGATGAAGGACATTTACTGATCACTCTCATTGTTGCTCATCGGCAAGTGTCCTTGAAAATGTCGATCTCGTCACTCGTATACGGAAAACTGCGGTCCGCCGGTAGCACTCTTCCTAAGAGGGAGGAGGAGGAAGAGGATCACTGCATCAATTGATACCACCGTTCCGTCTCTTCAAGACGAACTGTGGGTGAAAAAAAAATTACACTTTTGTTCTCTCCGAACAGAATAACTGAAGAGATTGATTAAGTCTTTGTCTACCTGTTTATCTAACGGACTGCATGATCTCTATCTGTACCTCAAGTTGTCGATAACATCATTCCCCCCCCCCTCTCCCTTTCATAGTCTAGCTTTTCGGTTAGAGCAGTTGCAGGGTTATTTTTCGACTGAAAAAAAAAAAAAACAGGGTTTAAGTTATCATATAAAATGCAAAACGATTGGTTATAAGGGCTCTTACTGACGGTGAGTTAGTCGGTATAGAAGGGATTTTCATTACTCAACACAGGCAAAATTGCCAGGAAAGTACACGATTTAACACACGTAAGATATAAGACATGATTAACAGACAGATATAAGCGATGAGTTTCCATATTCTTAGTTAGTTTACCGTATTACAACTAGTGCAGCCTCCCAAAATAACTCAACTTCATTCCGATTAATGCGACTTTTGATCTAATTTGCTAATTGGAATTACGAAAAACAACGATAAACCAGATCATGCAAAACAAACGAAAAACCAGGAAGTATTAGTCGATGAACCTCACTATTGATAAAAAATTTCTCTATCGGTAGGTTAATCGTTAGGAATGAGCAGTCAAAATGCAACAACCAACTGCTGACTCTCATAAGGTTATCCAATTAGTTAAAAGATACATGTTTATTTCCAAATAAATTGATAATTAACATCTGGAATAGTGATAGAATGAGTTCCATTGAAGTGTATTATGTCGCATGTTCAGCATTCTGTAGGACTCTTTAACAACCTCACTGCAGCAATTATTGTTGGACGTGAGCTCTTGCAGTTAGTCGACAAAGAGGATTTATTTCGTCGAGTTAAAAGCATTCCTTGTTGGTCATCAATCACCGCAATTCGAAACAACATTATCTAATAATATCATAGTCAGAATACTCGGCGCCAGTCACACATTGGCGATAGGAATGCTTCAGAATTGTAAAAGAAGGATACTCATGTACTGTTTCCTTTTGGAACAGTTATCAAGAACATCAGTTCTCCTTTAGAGTTATTATAGATTGGGATCAGTAGACAGAATATATAAGGAGATCCCTCCTATATCATATGGATAGACAGGAACTGCGGTTTTTTATTGCAGACTGGAGAACTTTCTTTCAAGGTTAAAATAAACTGTTGTCGTTCATTCTAAACCAGTGATTAAAGCGTCACTACCGTACATTTTATTAACCAATCAGATGCTTTAGTCTCTGTTGTAACATCCATAAATGACACTGATCAGATTCAATAAGTTTTAAAACAGGTACACCGTGAGTAGACATATAGATACAAAATTAATAACGGAAAACTCACGTACAAAAATTATTTAATCGTATAAATTTTGCCTGCGTGTCACAGGTATCTTCAGTACATTTTAAACTCAAATTAAACAATACTGACAATTCCAAAAAGCGCCACCTAAGTAGCTGGTGTAAGATAACTAAAAAGGTCAATAAATTTCCTAACAAAAAATAAAATAAAAAAATACAATAAAAAGTTAGGAAAGATTAACTGAATTATAAAGTACTATCTTCCATAAAGGGGATAAACATAACCCATCAGATCTGTTTAAGTTAGGAGAGTGGAGTAAAGTTTCACATGTTTCTTTATAAAGGCGTTCCATGAGGAACCGACTTTTGTCTTTCTCCAATGAACTCTATGTCTAGTGAAGATGGCATGTTCTGCAAGTCCAGAGTTTTCAGGTTTAAAGTATTCAATATAAGATTGGTGATTCTACCAGATTTCGTGCTCGTGTGGATTATCTTATTTCGGGCAAACAGGAAGATCTGCCTCTATTCGGCTAGAAGAGCACCAATCTTATATTGAATACTTTAAACCTGAAAAGTCTGGACTTGCAGACCTTCACTAGACATAGAGTTTATTGGAGAAAGACAAAAGTCCTTCACAAAAGTCGGTTCCTCATGGAACGCCTTTATAAAGAAACATGTGAAACTTTACTTCATTCTCCTAACTTAAACAGATCCCACGGTTTACGTCTTCCCCTTTATGGGAGATGGTACTTTAAAATTCAGCTAATCTTTTCTAACTTTTTATTGTGTAATTTTTTTTTTTTGTTAGGAAATTTATTGACCTTTTTAGTTATCTTACACCAGCTACTTAGGTGGCGCTTTTTAGAATTGTCTGTTATTGTTTAATTCGAGCTTAAAATGTACTGAAGATGCCTGTGACACACAAGCGAAAAGTATACTATCAAATAATCTTTGTACTTGAGTTTTCCGTTATTAATTTTGTATCTACTGATCAGATTCGTCTTATTATTTTCTCATTTAAAATAGTATATAAAATAGTACGCCTGCATTTAATAATGGATTAATGGCAAAATGAATTGAAGTAATATTGAACCAATTATAAGACTGACATTTTTTTATTTTTTTTGGAAAGTAGAGGTTTATTTATTTCAACCGTAAATTTCTTCAACTAATTTTACCGAAATAAGCAAAATTAGAAATTACACAATATGTTTTTAAGTCCTTATCCTTATAAGGACTGGCTTAAAGGGGCGAAGCAAGAATGCTTTTCATCTTCCCCGTTATCTGTAGAGGACAGTGTAGGGATAAGGTTATTGAGCTATTAAATTAAAGCTCTGATCATGGCAGGAGGGTAACAGCAATAACTGAGCCTCAGTTAGAACTTCATTGGCTACAGCATTGCAATCCATTACCCTCCAAGGGTATTGGATTGAATGAATCAATCACCGCATCTCACGGTCGATTGATTCCATTCAATCTCATCTGGGTGACAATCTCACGTGCATACCAAATGCAATTTAGGGAGCCCAACAGTCCTCCATTCTGGAATATATTGGAGAAGCTGATCTCCTTATATAGTCCTTATAAGGACTGGCTTAAAGGGGCGAAGCAAGATTGCTTTTCATCTTCCCCGTTATCTGTAGAGGACAGTGTATGGAAAGGTGTTATTGAGCTATTAAAGCTCTGACCATGGCAGGAGGGTAACAGCAATAGCCGAGCCTCAGTTAGAACTTCATTGGCTACAGCATTGCTATCCATTACCCTCCAAGGATATTGGATTGAATGAATCGAGAAGCTGATCTCCAGTTCCTCGTAACAAGTCTATAAAGATTATATTAATAAACTAAAGGTGTCCCTTAGAAACCCAACCTATAATTCATAGTTTTGTAAACTATTCTAAACTAAAATAAAATATAGTAATTTAGTTAAAAGTATTAAATTAAAGTTTGAAATAATTATAGTTAAAAATATAATTTATACATTAAAATTAAATATGCTACATAAATAATTATATTAGAATTATTTACTCTTTTTTATAAAATCTTATTGTAATTTAAAAAGTTGGAAAATATTATTATTTCATATTTCTACAGCGATAATTACTTAAATGGTGCATATTTATCCATTTTATGCATTATTTTATATTATATACAGTAAGAATTCCAAATCAAATAAGACCTCAGCATATAGCACGAATTACAAATAATTCTAATAATGCGTATGGAAAAGTAACCCTTCAGTACCAAACCTGTCAAATAAGCTTACATATTTTAAATTAAGGGGATATAAAATCAACATTGTTTTAAAACCGGATAAGAAACTCAAAGATTGGAATCAGAGAGTTTCATGCCGAATATAGTAAACTATAAAGTAACGGCGAACACTGCCGTGAGCTAATGCAAGTAGTCCTAGTACGTAGTACAATATCGGACAATATCGGACAACTCGTATCGGACAATATCGTAGTACAATATCGGACAACTCGTTGCAAAGGTATTGCAACGAGTTGTCCGATATTGTCCGATATTGTACTACGTATTAGGGTCACTTGCATTAGCTCACGCCAGTGTTCGCCGATACTTTATAGTTTACTATATTCGGCATGAAACTCTCTGATTCCAATCTTTGAGTTTCTTATTCGGTTTTAAAACAGTGTGGATTTTATATCCCCTTAATTTAAAATATTGTTTATATCGCCGATATGAAGCTTATTAGCTCTTTATATTTAAGTAAGCTTACATACAATATAAAGAACTTAACTTCATATGCCTAAAGAGAGGTTAAGGTCCGTATACTCAACACTCAGCAATAACAATGCTGGATATTAATTAGTGACCTACAAAAAAATCACATTGTATTAAAAAAATTACACATTATAAAATATATCTACTATTAAGAAATACTATTAATACTCTAATTATGCAGTATACTCTCACGACACCCAAAACATTTTAATATAAGCTGAACATTGGCTTGGAAAGATTAGGACAAAACAAACGTTAAATATGCTGCTATGATTATTGTATACGTGTATATAAAATGTACAGTATATATGTATATATGTATATGTAATTTAAGATGTATATATGTATATGTAATTTAAGATGTATATATGTATATGTAATTTAAGATGTATATATGTATATGTAATTTAAGATGTATATATGTATATGTAATTTAAGATGTATATATGTATATGTAATTTAAGATGTATAGATAATTGTATGTATATGTACATTCGTGCTCGTGCATGTGTTAATAATATGAATTAATTTTAGCTAGTTAAAAAAATATTATTATGTACATTTATAAAACAAATGAATGTATCAAATATCTTAGTGAATAGAAAATGTAATATTTTAATATAATATACGAGTATAATGGTATAATGATAATATATATCATTACTCCATACGGATGATAATAATAATAATATTATTATATAATATTATAAGATAATCTATGTCCATGTATATACTTGTATACACATATGTGCACATGCATGCATTGTGAATGGGAGAAATTTGGTGTGTGTGTGTGTGTGTGTGTGTGTGTAAAGTAATATATGAACAATAAAATTTTGATTGCTTGAAAAAATATTATTATTAATATGATTTTAATTAACTTTATAATGTATGGTTAATTATAGCTATTTTAAGGAGCTTATCAACTTGACTTGTAATGTCCATAAAATTTCTAAAAAATTAAATCAGTTTTTTTTTAACTGTTGAATTTTATCTGTTTCCTTTTGATTCTGGTTGTGTTTCCTACAACATCCTAAAAGCATAAATTAAGTTTATGTTGGAGAGCACAGTATTAGGGTTTTGATTCGGTATCCACATTGCATTAGATATCGATGTTTTGTGCTTTGTTATTGTAGTCCCTATGCGTTTATGTGACCAGATGTATAGCATTATGCTGTATTGTACAGCATTTACCGGTCCTGTCCAGTATTTGAAATGCGTGTTTTATTCACCTTAACAGAAAGAATAAACTACGAACATACATCAGTTGTTTATTCTGAGAACTTTTTCATGTAAAATTATTTTTGATTATATGCCAAACTTTTAAAGTTCGACAAAATTATCATCGTCAATCAATGTATTCTAAATTTATGTAATACCAACGTTTATGTTTTGTTTTTACTACTATAATTTACATAGTGTATGTTTAATGCATGTAATTTGTATTCTGTTTTGTAAACTAATTACCTATTTTTACTGTGCAATTCACAACCATCTGTAACAAATTGTAACTGGGATAATGCCCGTAATAAACGTTATTATTATTATTATTATTATTATTATTATTATTATTATTCATAAAACAAAGTTTAGATATGATATCTGTTGCTTTTAAATTTTATTCATAAAATAAACAATTACGCGGGACAGCAAAAGCTGTATTTCCCCCCTTTTTTTTTTAATAATAAAGGTAATTTAAGTTATTGTTAGTTTGAGATCTTTCAGTACTTCACTCATGTCGATACAAAATCGATTGTGGAGCAAAGGAAACCATGAAACGATATATCGACCATGGTTATAATAATGGTAATTTAAAGAATGATATTTTTTGTATGTTTCAAAATCAAAGTTTTACCTGTAGACATAGTATTACAATTGTTGTTTTTGATATCATAGATCCCAGGTATTCGCAGAAGTGATACTTTGCTATATCTTTTTTTATATGTTTAAAAATTGGAAAGTTTACAATTATTTTAAAATATTTAATTAATTTTTAATAATCAGGTTTAAACCATGTCAATAAAAAGAAAACGAAGGGATTGCAAACTGACAGATAATTTGAAAAAAGAGTATCTATTTATTAATGAGTATGAACAGGAGGGAATATGTTTCATGTACAATCTGTTTGGGAATTTGTTCTCTGACCTCTGGAGGAAAGCGCGATATCGCAAGGTATTTAGCTTCTGATAAGTATAAGAAAGCTCTACAGGCAGCTTCTTCTTCTGTAAAGATGATCAATTTTCTCCGTCAAACTGAATTTGGGATGAAAGAAAGAGTATCAGCGATTGCAGAGGCTGTTTTCTTTCCATACCATATATCACAATCAAACTTTTAGATCCATGGATTGTACATCCAAACTGATCCGCAAATTATTCGACAGCAAATTCACATGTGCAAGGAAAAAAGCAGAAGCTATAATCAAGAATGTATTAGCACCACATGCAGTGAAAGAGCTTGATAAGGAATTACAAAATATAAACTTTATATCTCTGTTTTCTGATGCATCAAACCATAAAGATGTAAAACTTTTTCCTACTATCATTCCTTATTTTGATTCAAAAAGTGGTGTGAACAATAAGATTATTGATTTTGTGTCCATACTGGGAAAACTGCAGAGCTTATCAGCAATTCTATCTTAACTGTTCTTGAATAAAACAATTTATCTAAGAAGGTTGTTGCATATTATGCTGATAATGCAAATACCAATTTTAGTGGTGTAGCTAGAAAGGGTATGAACAATGTCTTCGCTGTACTGAATAGAAGTTTAGAGCAAAATATTAATAGAGTAGGTTGTGCAGCTCATATAGTTCACAATTCCATTCAAACTGCTGCTGCTGATCTTTTACCACTAGACATAGAGTCTATTATAATAAAAATTTATAACCATTTTTACAATTACACTGTCAGAGTAGAATCTTTATAAGAACTCTGTCTGTGAAGAAGTAGAAGTTGAATATCACAAAATGCTAGGCTACAGTAAAACTAGATGGCTACCTTTAATGTCTGTGATTGCGAGGATTCTGAAATTATATAGTCCATTAAAGTCATATTTCTTATCCCTTGATAAGAGTCTAAGAATAATTGAACTCTTTTTCAATGATAATACCTCTCAGTTGTGGTTAACATTTCTTCATAGTCAGGCATCAGTATTTGAGGCAGTAGTCAGAAACATTGAAGAAAATGATTGTACAATAACGTAAGTCTTAGATGAACTTGGTATGCTAAAAGCAAAATACAGAGAATGTCTCGAATCAAACTACGTTCCTATTGGCATAATAAGAGATTTAAGAATTTTAGAAAATGAGGGAAGCATAAAAAAATGTGTTTATTTCTCATATTAGAACCTTTTACAGTAACTGTTTGGAATATTTAGACATGTAGTCATCCCAGTTCCTGGAAATTAAGACATTTAAATGGGTGAATCTTAAACGTAGGATATCATGGCATGATTTTGAGGCATCGTTGGAGTATATAGATTCTAATTTTGGAACAAATCATGGAATATATGAAAATAACCGTTTTGATGAGGTTCCTTGTTTAAAGAAGTATATAATTGATTCAAATATCGAATGGAAGGAGAAAAAAACTCCTACAGGAGATAGACGGGTTGAGATATTTGCGTTTTTTGATAAACAAAAAGTGCCACATTGTAATAAAAAAAAGCAGTGGAATTTGCCCTTTCCTTACCTGAGACAAATGCTGTTACAGAAAGAGTATTTTCAGTTGTGAATAAATTATGGACTGCAGAGAAAACACAATTAAAAAGTGAGACAATAAAGGCCATTCTTATTGTGAAATATAATATGATTGATTCCTGTGAAGATTTCATCATCATCATCATCATTATCAAATTCCTGCCATGTACCCTCAAGGGATGTACAGGATATGATAGTACTACATGAAAAAAATTACATCATTATTAATTTCCTATCTAAAATTTTCCAAATCAGTCTGTTACTTGTCAAGACTCCAACATTAACAGATCTTATATTTCTATCGTCTAAAGCACTTTATACCGTATCAATCCACCTATATCTTGGTCTTCCTCTGGGTCGTTTTGCTGCCAACCTGGCAGAGAACACTTGTTTTGCTAATCTTTCCTCGCTCATTCTGTTTAAGTGTCCATACCACCTGAGATTAGCTCTGCTAACGCATTCCTGGATGCTGACAATGTCAAGTTCTTTCCTAATATCCTCGTTTTTAATATGATATTGCCATTGATGCCATCTGTTCACACCTATAATCTTTCTCAGGACTCTCATATCTGTGGTCTCTAGTCTTTGGTCAAGTGTTTTACTTCTGACCCAGCTCTCAGATCCATAAGTTAAAACTGGTTTGAACACTGTCTTCTATACAGCTAATTTAGAGTTCCGACTAATTTCTCTCTTATTGCATATGAATTTATTCAATTGACTTCCCACCATACCAGCTTTGCTGATTCTGTTGTCTATTTCTATATTTAATTTACCATATTCACTAAAAATCGTGCCTAAATAGCTGAAATGTTTTACTTGTTCCACAGGTTCTCTATTCACAACACAGTTGACATTTTCAATGATTCTGCCTATTTTCATTGTCGTTGTCTTTTTATTGCTGACCTTCATACCATATCTATTACAACAGCTACTCAATTTAGTCAGAGAATCTTGCAGACTTGTAGCAGATTTATTTAGAAGTATAACGTCATCTGCATAAAGCAAAGAGATGACATTAACATCTCCAATTTTGATATCATGTTTAATACCACTTTAGTTCATAATTTGATCCATATAGATAATGAATAACAGAGGGGATAATGTACATCCCTGTCTCACACCAGATTTAAAATTAAACCATCTTCCTGTACTTCCTTTAATTCTAACTATTGACTTACAACTCAAATAAAGACTAAGTATTGCTTGATATAATGCCCCATTGACACCATATAACTGCAGCGTATTGAATAGCTTCTCTCTTGGCACCTTGTAATATGCCTTTTCGAAATCGACAAAACTTAAATACAGATCTTTGTTATATTCCAATGCTTTCTCGACTATTTGTCGTAAAATGAAGATCTGATCCTGACAGCCTCTATTTGGCCTGAATCCAGCTTGTTCTTCACCAAGCTTTTCTTCCAAATTCTTCTCAACCGTTTCTCAAGTATACTTGCATAGATCTTGCCAGGAACACTCAGTAAGGAAATACCTCTGTAATTCTCACATTCAGTTTTATTTCCCTTTTTATATATGGGTACTATGAGAGCTCTACTCCAATCATCGGGAATTCGTTCCTCTGTCCAGGCTTTCTGAACTATGCAGTGCAGCCACTGTAAGACTCTTATACCACCATACTTCAGCATTTCTGGTCGAATATCATCTACTCCTGCTGCCTTTCCACATTTCAAGCCTTTGATGGCTTTTTCTACTTCAAGTATGGATATGTATTCCTGACTGCATGCCTGGTCAGTGTTTTTTACCACTGTGCTGTCATCACTGCTTGTTTCATTTAGCAGGTTTTCAAAGTAATTACTCCATACTTCAAGGATATCTTTTTCTCCCGTTTTCATGTCACCTTTATCATCTCTAATTCCTTTTACAGCACTCTTTCCTCCATTCTTAAGCTTCTTCAACAACCTCCAGAATATTTTCCCACCTTCTTGATATTTATTTTCTATATTCTTGCCAAAGTCCTCCCATGACTTTTGTTTATCTAGTTTTACACAGTGTTTAGCATTCTTGCATTTGTCTCTATATTCTCTAAGAGCACAAGCTGACTTATTTGACAGGAACGTTTGGTATGCTTTCTTCCTTTCCTTCACTGCCTCTTTAACTTCCTGTGACCACCAGGGAGTTCTGATTTTTTTATCCTTACAGACAACCTTACCACATGCCTCTCTGGCAGAACAATCAATGTTTTCTTCAGAGTTTGCCACTGAATCTCCAAGGTTTGATTCCTGTTCTCAAACTCTTTCATTTTTAATTCAATAATCTTTGTGTATTTTAGTCTACAGTTCACATCTGAGAGCTGCTCAACTCTTATTCGCTTTAAAACTTTCTTACATGTTATTTTTTTCAATACTAAATTCAATTTTATCCTGCTCAAGACTAAATAGTGATCGCTTCCAATTTCAAATTCTCTGTACACTCTGGTGTCCTGCACCAGGGAGAAAACATCACTATCAACAATAACATAGTCAATGAGACTTTTCTTATTCCTAGCCTCTTCTCTCCATGTGAATTTGTGCACATTTTTTGTTGGAACATGGTGTTAGTAATAACCAGTCCATGTCCTGAGCAGAAATCCAACAGATATTTGCCATTATCATTAGCTTTGCTCTTTTCTCCAAATTTTCCCAACATATTTTTGTATGTCTCACAATCATTTCCTACTCTCTATTTAGATCCCCAACAAGGACCAGCTTTTCCTTTTTCCTTGTGTCAGTTGCTTTTTCTAAAGCCTCAAAAAAGTCCTCCACTTCTACCTTAGAAGAACATTCTGTAGGACCATAGGCACAAATAAGTCTCATTGTCCAGTTCCCCATTCTCGTATTTGCCCACATTACTCTACTTGAGAGTGACTGCCATTCAAGAAGATTAGCCTCGTGTTTTGTGTTGAATACTATGGCTACTCCTTCTTTTCCTTGATTGACATTGCCTGAATATAACATTTTGTATTTATTGCTCAGAAAGATCCCACCAGTTTTGGTCTTTTTTGTTTCAGTCACCCCTATTATGTCGATCTGGTACTTATCTAATTCCTCAGCTAGTTCCATTTCTTTGTCATTTAGGCTTCTTACGTTGATAGTACCGAACTTTAACTCTAGTGATGTTGAGTTGGGGTTTGTTTTCAGATTTGTTCCAGTAGCTGACTTTTTGCTGTTCGCCCTGGTTCCCTGGCGAAAACAACGGGGGCCTTGTTTACCCGGGCGACGCCCCAGCCGGAATGAAATTCTGTCATGTTGTACCATCATTTTTTATTTTGATTTAACCAATAAGAATACAATTTGGTCGGCTAAATCCCAAATTGCCAGCCCATCCTCATTTGTTCATTATCCAAGTAGATACCCAACAGGGTGCACCACAAGAAGGTGAGGATTGGACATTGGGTGATATGCCCTGGTCGGTTCTCCGCATTCCTTTAAAGGCTATGTGGAGGTCTCCTCTCAGTTACACAGCTTTGACCCTTAAGATTTTATGAGTGAAATATCAGAGGATGATGAATTATTGAAAAGAATTTCATTCTTCCGAAAAATATTTTTAAATTGTTCATTTGAAGAGTTTTAATAGATATTCATTGTATAAGATAAATAAGTTTGGTGTGATATTTACTTTTGCATATATTATTAAGTATTTAAATAAAAGTTACTTTTAATAAATATCTATTCATTGTATAAATATAATAAATGCGTTTTTTGGGGGGTATTTATATTTACATCAATTATTGACAATTTAAATAAAAATTTCTTGATAGTTTAGCAGTAACAATATTATTAATTAGTAATAATAACAAGAATAAAAGCAGAATATTTTATTGAAAAGGTATGACTATGTTTCTGTTGGGATAAGAAGAAATACAGCAATTTTAGAATATACGCCTGGAAGGAAGGCAAACCTGCAAAGCAGGAAGCAAAAGTCACGTAACCAATGGAACGTGAATAGCATTGGTCGTTGAATAATCTGGTGACTATACTATGCGTTATAAGATAATAAATTTGCTTAGGCAGTATTAATTAATAAAGCGATCTCCTGAGCATTGCTCAGGAGATCGCTTTATTAATTGTATATCAATTAGTATGTCTTGCATTTTCTATCTGTTTCAGAGCGTATTTTTATTTTCGTTATTGCTTTGCTATATAGTGACTAAATAGTGCTAGAGTAGTGACAGAGATTGATGCTGCCTGCTACATCCATTCCATTTTTTTGAGGTGATCGTTTTCGATATTTTCGTTCATGATGTCATGATGCATTCTTGATCTCCTGTACGTTAGAAGTGTGGGGTCAGTGTGTCAGAGCAATAAAGTAATAGTCTTCTAGTTTGCATGTTTTAGCAGCTGCAGTTGAGTGGTGTACTTATATGGTTAATAGAGGATGAAGTGATGTATTTCCGACTTTTCTTCCATCGTGTGTGATCGTATAGATAGGGTTTGGATAATATCAAAAGTCTTCCGTCATCTCAAACATCAAAATATCTTATCATAGAATGCCTAGTTCGTTAGGATTTATTCCCCAAGACCACAAGTTGAATGAGATTATTGAAAAACTATTATCCAACACTTTTTAGACGCAGTTCGCTTAGAAACCTTTCACAAGTGTTTTCTGTCATACGATTTCATTATCAATGCAAAATATCGTACCAAGTGTCGTCAAATATCAAGGAATCATAATCGAGTAGAGTATCCTCAATCCCCTCACTGGATTTGTTTTCCAGAAACACATCTCATAAGCAGAAACGATATTAAAACGTCGCGGCATACAAGTGCATTCGACAGTAACTAAAAGCCCATTTCAACAGGCCTTCTAGAGATTCATTTAAGAAGTGGAAGGACCACCTAAATCGTTGCTTATGCTCAGAACGCAAAGTAACTTGTATATACGTTTATTTTCTTACAAACATTCTGTCCCTCTCATTTTTGTATTATCCCTCATATTTTTTTTTATTTTTAAATAGCATTGTCCTATTTTTCTGAAGAAGTCAATTCTCTAATCTCCTCGAAATACATACGTATCCTGTTTGGTACACTTTTTACTGAGCTAACAGAGCATCGTTTCTGCGGAATAAACGATTCATCATATTTTTTAACTATTAATCAGCTTGATCACCAAATACAGAGGAGAAATATTTTAAAAAATCATACACCGGTGTCCAAAACCTAAGGACGAACACTGCTTCTGAAGATAACAAACGCAAATTCGGATAAATTAGCTTGCTGCAATTTCTATAACTGGCGATGTCGTGTAGAAAGCGGATACACATTCAAATTTTCGTATCGCGCGCAAAGGGGTCACATGGTAACACTCGACAAGATAAAAGGCTACTGCGATAAGCAAAATCTGTTTGAAGGAAGCTCGTTTTGCGAAGGAATAAAATTGCAAAGTTGTATTTTTCTTGTTATTGTCTTGATGTCGTCTTAAACACAACGTCAAATTGATTCCACACGGGGAAGAATTATCAGAAAGCTTCAAGAAGACCGCAGAATTACTAATATTCCCAGGGAGTTTGGAATCCCACGTTGTATCCAAGCTCTGGGTAGTGTTTCAACCAAAAGGAATGCATTTCAGACGTTTGCTAAGAAGTTGCCATCGCTCTACCACGGAGCATGAAGACATTTTTTTGGTTATAAGAGATAAACGTAATTGACGCATCACGGCAGGTCAGCTTGCAAGTTGGCTCCGTTCAAGCACAGGTACGCGGATATCTTGGTAAACAGTGCCTGCAGTCTTTGTCTCTTTATCTGCAGCCAATCATAGAGCACGTTTTCAGTGGTGCTGTATCCGTAAAATGTACTAATGTGCTAATGTACTCTTTACAGATGAGAGTAGTTTTAGTCTTTCCTCCGATTCTAAACGACTTGATCTGGGGTAAAAGTGATACTGGGCTGCTTACCATCCCGAGAATGTTCTGGAAAGTGATAGATAAGGCGGAGCCTTATCTGTCCTTAATGGTCATGGTGTGGGGGGACATTATGCTTAATGGACGCATCGAGCTAAAATGCTGGAAAAATGGACTATGATTGGTGAACGATATTGCAACGAAGTTCTTCAACGTCATGTTCGATTGTTCCGTGCTGCTGTAGGCGAAGAATTCATTTTTACGGATGCAACACCACATCGTACACGAGCAGTACAAATACCTCTGGAGAGAGAGAGAGAGAGAGAGAGAGAGAGAGGATTTTTATCGAATCGAGTGACCAGCACGCTCCCCAGATTTCACTCCCATAGAACACGTTTGGGACGCAATAGGGGAACGCATTGCAGCTCGAAATTCTCCTCTAGAAAACAAACAAAGGTCTTTTCCTTGCTCTGAAGGAGGAATGGGCCAGTTTGCCTCAAGAACTCCTGAATCACTTGATTCTAAGCATGGTACGACGTTGTGAGATTGCATCGCAGTTCGTGGTGGACATATTCCATACTGAAATGTCTCTCGGCATAATTTTCTGTAAGCACTGTACATTAGTTCCTTAACTACGTCCTTAAGAAATTTGTAACTTTTATCAAAAACGTATTACAATTTAATTTGTACGAAATTTATTACACAGTTTTGTGTAATATAACTTATTGTATGTATGCTGGCAAAAAATGTATGTCCACATTTGGCTGTAATTATGATTTTTTTTTCACATACAGGTAAAAATGTAGTCCGCCCAAATACATATTAGATAATGAAAACCGACGTCACCCTAGTGATTTATCAATCATCGCGTTCGTTTTGTGATTGCAAACAGGAATCTCTCCAAATATGTTTTCCTTCTTAAAAGACATTACAGAATCTTAAATGGCAAAAATTGGCCTTCTACCGAAAGAGACTCAATTTGGTTCAATATCGCTTAAGTAAATAACACTACCTCAATAGCAACAGTAATAAATCAGTGAATGCAGGCTTTTGAAATCAGTGATTAACTATTATTAATACTTCAGTGTTTTTACGTATAAATGTTTCAGTTTTATCCTGAGGAACATAGCTGGCGAATGTCAGAATTTTATTATTAATTCTAATAAAAATTACGATAATTTTAATATGCGAGTGTTTTCAAGATTCCTGATTGTACGAGACTTCAAATGCAATAGCGATATCTAAATCTTAGTTTATTAAATTAAATGAAAATTATTTTCCAGTATGCTAACTTTCAGTCCCTAATATAAGATATTTAGCTTAACGAAAGGCGATATTTAAGTAAAGCCAACTCTAAAAATTAGGACGATCCCTAGACCACTCCATAGTGGCCCAAAGATCGTCCAACTCGGCGTTGGCTCCACTCAATGACGGGCTTCCCCCACCACCGAGCAGAACCGCTCATATTCCAGGGAAAGGCATCCACCGACAAAACCCCTCACCAGGTCATGCCGGAGAACACCCTCCCCGAAGACTCAAATTGCTCTCATAAGGCAAAAACCCTAAGAGAGCTAACTCAAACTCTCGAAACTCAGCGTCCATTTAGTCGCCTCTTACGACATGCTTGAATTTGCATTGGCGATATTCTTATCCCGGCCACCACACGGGAAACGGGAATCACATGAACCGAGAGAGAGCGTCTAATAGAGCGTTTTGCTATGAATTCTTCCAGTAATTTATATTTAATATATATCTTTTTTAATAAAACATTTAGTTACATTAATATATATTTTATTAGAAATAATAAAAATATAATAAAATAAAATCCTTACTTTATTATATAATTATAGATTACATATTATTTTATACAGAAACTTCATTTTATTTCGAAAATATGCTTATTTCCCAATGATTGCTTTGAAATATTAGACACCGTCTTTTTCTCTCTCCAAATGTGTTAGCCCACAAAAACTCGTAAAGCAAGTTTATGTATCTACCTGAATATAAGGATGTTTTATAACACGAATTTCTTTCTATAAGAAATGTTATATTCAAGTTTTACTGCAGTCTCAAATTCCAGCGGACTGAAGCAATCGATGATGTGTTTGATGAACAAAAACTAGAAATCGACTGTTCAGTATTTTTAGATCCTGACGTCATGTGAACGACCGGAAAATCTGGAACTATCTTTATGTATATTAAACTGATCTTCCAAACTGTGTTTGTTTCTGTAATTCGTGGAATAAATTATTACGGTGGAGCTGTAGTCCATCATTTTAATCAGTCACCTCTCCCCTCTTCTGTGTTTTCTTGCTGAGTTAGCGATACTTCTGTAAGCTTGAAGGTTGAATTATATTTTGTGCGCCTTCCAGACTGAGAGCAGCGTGTCCTCAGTCCTTAAAACAGCGGGCAGACTATTGTCATTCAGAAAGGGGAAATAAACTATAAACTAGAGCAAACAGAGATTATTTATTTTCCTGGTGGCATTTAACTAAAATAATCCTAGTATAAGGCAGTATTTCCAAGATAAAGTCCTGCTGAACAATTGATTCTACTTTAAAGGGAGGGAGGGTCTTCTAAATTTATAATTCATTTAAGGCAAATCACTTGACTCGTGTGTATTAAATAGTTGTTATCACACAAATGATCTCTCTCTCTCTCTCTCTCTCTCTCTCTCTCTCTCTCTATCCACAATTTTAATTTTAAATTTAAGTTGATGATATGTTCCAAAATATTATTCGGAAGGTACCTTCATTATTATTTAACTATATTTCTCGAGTAGAAAGTTACTAAAATAGTTAAAATTTTACATAAATTTTATGGTTTTCCGGACTGTCATAAATACTTCACTGATTGGAGAAGCAAATGTTGACGTGTAGGTATTTAATTTAGAGGAAATGGACTGTATAAAAGATAATTTTCTTAGGAATGGTATCGACTGTATCTACATAGTAATCGATATAAAAGACATTCAACGTATTACAATATAGTAATGCATAAAACGATCTCGGTAGAACTGACACGATTCTTTCAAAATCATCGGTGATCATAGGCGCAGTATTGGTGGTTGCTAAGGGTGAAGACCCGCTGCCCACCGATTTCCAAAAGTCAGTTACCACTACCTACTTCCTTTGGAAAAAAAAAAAAAGAATGGGTTAAACAGATATACGAAGGAAGGTTGTTAGGTGTAGTGTGTAATGTAATAAATTATGAAGAAAACTTTGCTTTAGTACTGCAAATTTATGATCGTTATATTTTATATTTTAAATAGAATGTGGAGAAATCAGTTCTGATAAATGATGGCCAAAGACTGAAAGCTTTTTCTACAAATATGGTAAAAATCAATGTAGTGGATACTGAATATCTTTTTGAATTTTAAGATTTTAAAGCTAAAAATAGTGGTAGACGTTCATGATTGAACTTCATAAGGTTGTACGATTCGCATTGAAGATTAATTTCGATGTTTATATTAAAAGATGTGGGCTGTGGGCTCAAATATTCTAGAAACTTGTTCATTTGAAGTGGAATAATTTCTAGTAAGAAATTATTCTAGTAAGGGATGTATCTGTTGTCGCTGGTGTTGATCAGTTTTACCGATCAACACTAGCGAGCGCACTGCCTGATTTACTTTTTTTTTTTATTTTTATGGAAGGGGTTAAGGAAGCAAACTATAGTTTAAGAAAAACTTGTCAAACGTCGGTATGAAACCCGCTGTAACTCACCTTCAGTTGAAAAGTCGTTATAAATGTTTTTTACGCTCCAATGGAATTCAAACTTTCTTTCCAATCAAACGACAGATAAGGCAAATATTGGGCAATCCTCAGGACTACTCTAAGAGACGCTGTTGTGTACGAGGATTGAAAATGGTAAGATACTGGATTCAAGCAAAGTTCCCAAGAATATTTAAAATAACATACTCATGAATAATGGCGCTTTACAATTTCTGGTAAGGAAGCCGATGCCCAGCCTATACAAATCTGTAGTGAAATTCTAAATGGCAGACGTGAGGAGATCGATAGAACAACAACGAATTTGAAAGAATGAGAGAAAGAGACATTGAGTCGGAGAAGATAAAATCAACGGATAATTGACCAGTCTATTATCCGTATCTGAGGGTCGACATCAGAATAAATGTATTAAAAAAAGTATCTTTTTGGAGACGGTAAGAATAAGATTAGCAGTAGTTAAATAGTGTTTTCTTTAGCTATGAAGGGTATTTAATAGAAAGAATATGTGCTTGCTTTGCATTATGGGATACTAAGACAATTAATGTGAAGTTAATAGCTTCTATAAACAAGTATCCTAGTCAAACGTTTTTCTTCTTACACTTGGATAAAGAATTAAACAATGCCATAATTTCTTGGCATTTTGAATTTAATTTATAACTAAGTGAAAATCTTTCTACACGTACGTATGTGAATTCTTTTTTTTATGACAATCCTACCCACTAAACCTAAATTTTTTGCACATTAGCACTGTGAATAAACAAAATGATAGATAATGTGAAATACTAATTTAAATATCGAATTTTTTGCAATTCACTTCAGTATTCAGTGAGTAATATTTTCACACCACGTGATGAACGCCATCTCTCACGTTCATATGTTATATCCAATAGAACAATCGACCATGAGATGCGGTGATTGATTCATTCAATCCAATACCCTTGGAGGGTAATGGATGGCAATGCTGTAGCCAATGAAGTTCTAACTGAGGCTCGGCTATTGCTGTTACCCTCCTGCCATGATTAGAGCTTTAATAGCTCAATAACACCTTATCCCTACACCGTCCTCTGCAGATAACGAGGAATATGAAAAGCATTCTTGCTTCGCCCCTTTAAGCCAGTCCTTATAAGGACTAATAAGGACACATGCATAACTCTGCAACCATATTTGTTATTTACTAGTTTTTGACTTGAAGATCGTGGATTTTAGTTTGTAAATACCATTCTTAGGTTTCTTGATATATTTTTTCTGAGATCTCAGATAATCCAAAACTTTCGATATCGATTAATCGTTTTACTGTATTTGTTGTTTACTAATATTTCGTGTATATTTTTCTTCAGTTCTAAAAGTCATGTTTCGCTTGAATAAATTTTAATGTATCTTTCTTTATTTTTGTATTGTTAAAAAAATT
Organism: Typopeltis vanoorti; assembly: GCF_054136105.1. NCBI lineage: Eukaryota > Metazoa > Arthropoda > Arachnida > Uropygi > Thelyphonidae > Typopeltis > Typopeltis vanoorti. The sequence continues at coordinate 45,165,926 of NC_143561.1, read as the reverse complement.
GCATAGTTGGGTTTAACGTTTTTTTTCCATTCTGTATGCTGTTATTTCTCCATTTCGTTTGTTTCTCTTTTTAAGAAAGTAGTTTTTGTTTTATTGTTATAAGAATATAGTTTTCCGATAATTCATTTGCTGACCTCAATGCAGCCCATACTCGATGCCAAATTACCAGACTGCAGCAAAGATTTTACGTTTTCTTAGCAACATCCAATGCATTATTAGAAGCAACTACTTAGGGGGGAAAATAAAATTTTATAATAAAAAAATGAATGTTTAAACTTTTTAAACTTTCTGTTCTGCCTTTGCAGAACAAAAAAAGAAGCACAATCAACAGCATACCGTAATTTACCAAATAAATAATTTACCTAACAAATCTAGATTTGGATCGAGAAATATATTTTGTTCATGTAGAAGACACTAATGTGCTCAGGCTATTTATTATTAATTATTATTTATTGACATAATTGATACACAGTCAAAACAAGATACCATTCAAACAACAATTTGACTGGCGATACAGAACAATTCAGATTCTACCCAAGAATCTAAGAATAGTCTGTCAGGTAGCGTCGTAAAATATGGACTGTTCCAAGTAATGCTGTTTTTTGTAGGTCGTGTGGGGATCACTTCATTGATTTTTAATTGCTGTAAATAGTTGGACAGCTTCTTTGAAGTTTCACCAAGTGCACCGATAATTATTGGAAAGACTTTGGTGTGTTTAACCCACAGTCGGCCAACTCTGATTGCCAGATCTCGATATTTGGTAATTTTTTCCAGTTCTTTGTTGTTAAAATTGTTATCACTGGGTGCTGCGATATAGATAATCCAAACCTGTCGATGTTCCATAATTGTGATGTCAGGTCTATTGTGTTTTCCAAATGCTGATGAGTTTGTATTCTAAAGTCTCAGAGTATTTTTTTCTGTTTCGTTTTCCAATACTGTCTCTATTTAATGCTGCCACCAGTTGTCAGAAGTAGGAAAGCCCTATTTTTTGCATATATGCAAATGAATTATTTTGGCCACATGATAATGGCGGTATTTATAATCAGATTGAGCCATATTGCCTCAAGCAAGATGTCTCAAATCGTGAAAACTTTCGCATATTAAAATTCTCGTAATTTTTATTATAATTAATTACAGAATTCAGTCATTCGCCAGCTATGTTCCTCAGGAACAAACTTTTTGCTCGTTTATCTAACCGTCTAAAATTTATCTAACCCCAATTCCATTTTGATGTCCTGACTGAAAATACGAAACTGTGTCCAATAATGATTCTATTTACTGAACCGGTTTTCCATAGAACTTCTAGTCATCCATATACAACAGATGGTAAATCTTAATATTATATTTAGGATTATCATATTTAAGTTTTGTTTTCTTTAAAATCATAGACAAAGGTATCAAAGAAATGTTGAAGAGCAATAATGACAAGGAATCACCTTGGAAAATTCCATGTTTAATGCTAATATCTCCGAATCGTTTATTATTGAGTATTAAAGTTGTTTTCCATGATTTCATAGAAGCAGCCAGAAAGGAAATATGTTATTCCTAATTCCAAATATTTGTAGTTATTTTAGGATCCAGAAGGGTGGGAGGGAATCGAATGATTTCTTCTTCTTCTTATCATTATTATTAAGAGTTATAATGCGTTACAGACTGAAGTACAAAAATAGCAATACTGAGTAATCAATTTTTTTCGGAAGGAAAGAAACCGACTTAATTTAAATAGTACGTTGCGAAACACCCAGTTTAATTTATGCGAGAAACAGATCACCTTCTCTATAAGCAGGTTTTAAATTCCATTTAGAGGAAATTATCACAAGCTTTGAATCGGATAGCACGTGATCCGTTTAACCTATAGGATCCCCATGGTGATTTCTCTACATTCACTTATTCTTAGGAATTCAGCGATAGAAACAGGATAGAAACGAGAGAGAGAGATACAAGATATATCCAAGTCAATAAAATGATCTTTCAGGGGAACCTGTAACCTCTAGAGAGAGCGTGCCAAGGGTGGCGGATAGTCCTTATAAGGACTGGCTTAAAGGGGCGAAGCAAGAATGCTTTTCATCTTCCCCGTTATCTGTAGAGGACAGTGTAGGGATAAGGTATTATTGAGCTATTAAAGCTCTGATCATGGCAGGAGGATAACAGCAATAGCCGAGCTTCAGTTAGAGCTTCATTGGCTACAGCATTGCCATCCATTACCCTCCAAGGTATTGGATTGAATGAAATCAATCATCGCATCTCACGGTCGATTGATCCAATCTGATTAATTACCGATTCCGGGTGGGGGATAGGGGAGCTCACCACATATATATATATATATATATATATATATATGGTGTGGGGTTCGAATATACTGAATAAGAACTCGTGAACCAACAAGGCCATAAAGGGAAATCATCTTGATTTAAGGGAAGTGGCACTCCTATGGTCTCCTAGCTGGATCTGTCCTCTTCTTCCTCTGCTTTGAGAAGATCCAATCACTTTAATCTTTCTTATAAGGCCATATCAGGCCAACATTTCTTATTTTATGATCTTATGCAATTAGACTACTCGATGGGCTATGGGTCTTTCCATTTCTGACTTTATATCTATGTCCCCTCTATAAACCTCTATAATTCGATCTATTCTACTATAATCTACTCTTTCCCCTTCAATATACCCTATTCCTCCTATGGATTTAAATTTAGAAAGCTAGTTCAGAAGCCTTAAGGTAGAAACCCTCCCACCGGACTATCCATCGCCTGGCTAGTCACCTGACACGGAAAATATTATTCTACTTTTCAAATGGTCAGAGAATATTATTCTACTGATCAAGCGTGGGACTTTGTAAAAAAACAGTGTAAGGATGTCCATTTTGCACTCTTAGATATAACTAGTTTCTATCTCATAAAAAAAGTAGGAAACCATATTTTATGACTTTCACTTTTTATCTTCTTTTATATAAATTAAACAAAGCACTCCGCTGAATGTCATTTCGGTAGCAGTTTTTTTTTTTTTTTTCCGGAATGCTATAATTAAAACATGCAGTTAAAAGGATTATTCAGAATATGTAATATTTTTAAATTTAAGAGTAAAATTTATATAAAATTTATGTAAATAAAATTTTACATTAAAAGCTATTGATGTAAATAAATTTCGCTAAATTTATAACTTAATATATAAATTTAAGTAATATACCAAGATAAAGATAGAATATAAAATATACTTATAATTGTATATGAAGCGTTAGTATTCACGCGGTTGAAGGATTGGTCGACCGTGAGTTGCGGTGATTAATACCCTTGGAGGGTAATGGATGGCAATGCTGTAGCCAATGAAGTTCTAACTGAGGCTCCGCTATTGCTGTTACCCTCCTGCCATGATCAGAGCTTTAATTGCTCAATAACACCTTATCCCTACACTGTCCTCTACAGATAACGAGGACGATGAAAAGCATTCTTGCTTCGCCCCTTTAAGCCAGTCCTTATAAGGACTTTAGTATTCACGCTGAGGCAAATCGATCAGGGGAATCAATCGACCGTGAGATGTGATTGATTCATTCAATCCAATACCCTTGGAGGGTAATGGGTGGCAATGCTGTAGCCAATGAAGTTCTAACTGAGGCTCGGCTATTGCTGTTACCCTCCTGCCATGATCAGAGCTTTAATAGCTCAATAACACCTTATAACACCTACAGTGTCCTCTATAGATAACGGGGAAGATGAAAAGCATTCTTGCTTCGCCCCTTTAAGCCAGTCCTTATAAGGTCTATAGTACTACTTCATCCGAAATTTTAAAATTTCTGCTATTACTGGTAAATGTCATCTGATTACTGAATGTTTTCACGTAAGGAGAAAGAAGAGAACATAAAGGATGTTCAAAATTACAGTATCGCTGTTTAAAGACTAGTGGAATACCACTCAGTGATCCGAATGTTGCGAAGTTTTACAGGAATACATTGTGCGGATACGGAATCTCAGATACGGAAACGATATCTGAGAAGAAGGTAGCTCCAAAAATTAGCCACCAGGGGACACTGTAGGAGGTGTACCAAATATCGATGTATTAATTTTTCTGTGTGTAAGAAGAAGAAAAGCAAAACAAGCATAAATATAACATTTTTATTTATAATTCCATTATGCATTCACGGGCTGCGCTGTTCAATGTGCTGCCCTACCCTGTATGCCACAAACCACATTCTTTGAACAGTGTGTTCACCGGCGGAACGCAGCTGTTAGGGAATAATGTTGTGCATATGCTACTTTATGCCGTCTTTCAGCCATGGCATAGCATGGTATCAGGATGATCCCGATCCGATAAATCCTGCCTTTGAGAAATATCCAGAGTCAGAAGTCACAAGGGGGGGAGGGGGGTCAGATCAGGTGAACGAGGCTGCTATGCAGTGGGAAAACACACGGCTGTAAACTCTGACTTCCGTGAAATGTTCTAGAAAAACCTCCTGCATGGATCGATCGATGTATGCAGGAGCCCCATCCTGCATGAAAATGACTGAATCCATGCGCAGGTACTGCTGTAGCATAACAAAATTGTTTATCATATCGCGATACATGAGCAGGTCGCATGATCCGCATCAGGCAGTAACTTTGGGTGAATGCAAAGGTATTTGTTGGTTTGCATGTGCGTTTTGCGTAGTCCACACCATAACTGTGTGTATTCACCGCTCCGTTTAGGTGAAAGTGAGCCCCATCTCCGCCACAAAATCATCCACGGCCAATCAGCGTCCAACTCCACCCGAGCAAGGATTGTTAATGAGAATGTCAGTCGACTTTCAAAGTCCTGCGGGTGCAACTCCTGTGTCAGGAATCGGTGGTAATTCAGAATTATCCTTGTTGTGAAAGACAAATCGATATGTCTTGATATAGCACGTGCACTGTAAGAATCAACGCTGTTATTCCTGACCTGCTCCAAACGGCAGTAGTAACTTCATTCACTTGTTGTGAACTGAGTGGTTTGCGACCTCTGCCAGGTCTAACTCGCAACCATCCTGTTTCTTCAAAACAACTAATCTTTCGTCGCAGAGTACATGGAGATAGTGGACCTCGTCGAGATTTGTTCAGGCAACGAAATTCGCGAAGTGCAGCAACAGCATTGCAATTGGTTAGGTAGTACAGCTTCACGAGCAAAGCACATTAGGGAAAGGTTAGTGCCATCACTGTGGACGGTACTAACACCCAGAATGAATGTAAAAATCCCGTGCCCATCTTTTTAAATCCTCCTGGCACATGTCGAGTTGCGTGAAAGGCAAATCCATGCATTTGGTGTTAACAACGTCCCTACTGGTCAATTTTGGAATTACTTTTTTTTTTTTTTAATTCTCAGATATCTTCCACATATGACGCGCAATGTGTTCCTGTAAAGTTTCGCAGCATTTGGATCACTGGACAGAATCCGAAAACAAGAAATTCATTGAACAATAATTAAAGGAGAAAATCATTTTATCAAAACACGAGTAAAAAAAGCAATCGATCGAAATTCAGTTGAACAGATGTACACAAATCATTGAAACAGGAAATCAGTGAACAGAGTAATTTTCAGCAAATGAATTAAGAAATAATTTCATCTAAGCATCTTCAGATTGATCGACAATAAATTTTGTCATTTTTTTATAAATCTCCAAATGTGTAATAATCCGCAGTAATTTTTACTCCTTAATTAATTGTGAATTAATTTAATGTTTTTATTATTTTTTTTCTCATCGCTTTTCTGGATATTAAGACACTCACTTGTCATACAGTACTTCGTAATCAACAACTAGCTGTTAATATTAGTTTTGTAAAAAAAAAAAAACTTATTAAAACAAAGCGAGAAGGAAAGAGAAATAAAGTATTGGTAAAAATGCAAAATTAGGTTACTTTGTTTCTGGTAATAAAGAATTAACCAACTTCTATGGTTTCAAAATCATTGTCATCAGATAGCAAAAGTGAAGAACGAAAACATATGTGCAATTTTCTATTTATACTTTGAGCTAGCTTTGAACGTTGAACTTAATTGGTTGAAGAACTGAGTCCTTGACTCTTTATCCCTTCATCTGGATTTTAGTTTTTGGGTGATGAGATTATTGTGGGTAGTTTACCAGCTCATTGTGAGAATTGAGGCTGTGTCAGCTTTCTCTGGCGATGGAGGATTTCGGTTTTTTATGTTTGAAACGATCTGGGGGTTTGTAGTCCGCTGATTTGGGTGATTATCTGTGATTGTGAAGAATTTCCCTGCAATGCCTGTCATGTAGGTTTTGATATCTGGAAGACTGGCTTCTTGATGTAACTGGAGGTTTCTCATGAACCAAATGGCATTTAATGCCATTCTTAGGCATTTATTCTATATTATCTGAAGTCTGTTGATGTTGCTTTTAGTTGTGTGACCCCAGATTGGAGAGGCGTAAGTTAGTTGCGGTCTGATTGCTGATTTGTAAAGGAGAATTTTGTTGTTTATGCTTAGGAAGCTGTTCCTATTCAAAAGTGGATATAGCTGTGCTATGGTCTGACTTGCTTTAGTGGCGACACTGTCTATATGTGACTTGAAGTTTAGACGTCTATCAAGATGAACTCCCAAATATTTGGTAGAATTGTGCCAATAGATGATTTTACCAAACATTTGTATGCTTGTATTTTCTTTACGTCTGGGGAAAAGTACTGCAGAGCTTTTGTTTGGATTGATTGCGATACGCCATTTGCTGTGCCAATCCTCCAATTCATTGACTGCTCTCTGCAGCTTGATTGTGGCCAGGTGTGGACAGAGGCATCTGGCTATAATGATTGTGTCATCGGCATATAGAGCGGTGATAGATGGGGCCAATTTAGGGAGATCTGCCATGTATATGGAGAAGAGTAGGGGAGATAGCAGAGAACCTTGAGGGACTCCGGCCGTGATTCTCCTCTCTATGGATCTGATCCCATTGAGTTTTATTTTAAATTTTCTGTTATTTAGATATCATTTGATACATATAACTAGTGGTAATGAAACACAAATTTCGTGTAGTTTAAAAATTAGTCCGTGATGCCACACTCTATCAAATGCCTGAGTGATGTCCAGGAAAACTGCGCCAGAGTGTTGGTGCCATTCATATCCTTGGGTTATATATTCGACAACTCTGTAAATTTGTAGCTTTGTGGAGTGATATTTCCTAAAGCCGAATTGTTCGTCTTGAATGACATGGTTGATATCTGTTGCTTCTTGAACCCGTGTGAGAATAGGCTATCTTACCTATGCATGAAAGAAGGCTGATTGGTCTGTAATTTGCAGGAAACTGTGTATTTTTTCCAGGTTTGGGAATTAGGAAAATGTCGGCAATTTTCCATCGCTCTGGGAAATAATTTAGCCGAAAGATGGCATTAATGATGGCTACCGATGCATAAGTCCTTTGCGGGGAAGTAGCTTGAGCACCTTGTTTGTTATTCCATCTGGACGCAGAGCCTTTTTGTTATTTAGTTTTCTTAAAATCTCATATATTTCTGTTGGTGACAGGAATTTGTTGTTGGATTGGAGTGAGGTATTTTGAGTTATTTTATGCACTTGGGTGTGGATTTTACTTATGAAATGTATATCGGTATTGATATAATTGGAGCTGCATTGTTTTTCTAGGCTGTCAGCAAATGCTTCAGCTTTTTCTTCCTCGTTGTAGACAACACTAGATTCACCTTGGATTGGAGGAAGTGTAAAATGCTTCGAACGGAGTGATTTCATAATTTTCCATATTTATTGATCCTCTGTGTTTAATTGATGAATTTTGTTATTCTAGAGTTGGTTACGCTGGTGTTTTAGGGCATATCGAATCTGGTTTGTTGTTGTTGCTCTATTGACTGCTTGTTTATCCGCTGGGTCCATTGTTCTCTGATATTGTCTTCTTAATCTGTTTTTCTCTTGAATAAGACGTTTCATATCCTCTGGGAGTTTATTTGATGGTGTACATTTGGTTATATTGGTTACCTGTGTTATAGCTGTCAGTAGTTGTTTTTCAACAGTTTTCACTGCTTTTTCTATATCTTCGGTGGATGCTATATGCGGTATTGGAACAAGGTTTTCCTGGAAGGCTGAGGGAAGTTGTTTCCAATTTATAAATGTGGTGTTGTTTTCCGTTAAATCTTGTATGGTACCCAGTTGTATATGATGGGGTTATGATCAGAACTTAAGTCGTTGATTGCTTGTATCTGATAGCTGTGCGCTATGTGTTTAATATAGCTATATCTAGTACATCAAGACGTCCGGTTGCTCCGTAATGTGTGGGTTCAGTGGGTCCTATTACTGTTATATTTCTTGAAGTGGTGTAAGAGTTGAGTATTCTTCTGTTAATATTTTAGTTTCTGCTATTCCAGACTGAATGTTTGGATTAAAATCTCCGGCTAGAATCACTCCTCTGCCTGTATTTAGTATCACATCTAAGTCAGATTCAAGATGTTTTTTATTTGGGGATGCTGTAGGCTGTATATCTTAATCCTGTTTGTGTTTTCCATATGTATTTCTATTCCTGTAGTTTTCGTGTATTCTGTTTGGGGTTCGGCTATTGAATTATGTTTTATGTTTCTTTTCACAAAGATGTCGCCTCCACCTCTAGTAAAGCATCTGTCTGTACGGTAAGTGCTATAACCGTTGATTCTGATTCTGTCACTTGGACGAAGATGTGATTCGTTTATGAGGATGATATCTGCTTGGGTTTCTGCTGCAAACTCCTGCAGCTCCTGTAATTTGATAGATAAACCATTTGCGTTCCATGAAACAATTTTTAGCGATTTCGGTTTTCTTATAGATTTATCCATTAAGAATTTCCACAGGGAGTGATTGTGTGCGGCTTAAGATATCCTTGGCTTCTTCAGTTGGGTTGGTTTGTCGGAGTTCAGCAAGCATTTCACCTAAGTGGCTTGTTATTTTCAGTAGGATAGGTTTGTTGCTCTGCTGTGACTGATTTGGTTTTGGGTCTTTTTGGAAGGTTGATCTTGTAACTTCAGCATACCATCTTCCATCCGTTATGGAGACTATAGTTTGATGGGAGGACGTGCGTTCTTGAAGAGGTTTACTGGTTTTGGGTTGTATCTTTTGTTTGGGGAAATGCTATACAGCCCCTATAGTTTGCAGAGTGTGTTCTCCGCAGTTCGCACACTTTGCTGGACGTCCGCGGGGTTTTTGGCATTCATTTGATGCGCGTTTTTCCAGCAGATTTCACGCAACGAAATTTAGCCTTCCAGCGTCGTTGTGCGTGCCCAATCATCTGGCATCTATGACACTGGGTTGTCGTTGATTAATGTTTCAATGACTCACCTTTTATGACTAGATCACATATGGTTTGGAGATTGTATATATGTTTTTGGTCTTTACTTATTTCCACTAGAATTAGGGGATAGGGTGTTTAATTAGTTCTCCGTATTCGGCTGACTTTAATTCCGTTAAATCCCTTAAATTGGAGGTCTGCTGTGAGGTCTTCTATTTGTAATGTTTCAGTTACTCAATACCATTTTTAGATTTTTCTCACTGTTGAGTGCAAAAGTGTGGTATGGCAGGTTGTTGTTGTCTAGGAGTTTGGTTATTTTTCTGTAGTCTGCCGACGTTTTAGGTTGTATACATATCCCTTCTTCTGTGGTGTTTATGGCTTTCATGAAGGTGATATCTGAAGATTTCAGTGCGGGTGCAACGGACGTCCAGTGCTCCTTGGCCCTAAGGACGACTGGGTGTATCCTTTCTTTAAGTTCATTATCTGGTTCTATCTCCGCTGTTTTGGGTGTATCTGCAGTAGAGGAGATTTTCCTTTTCTATTTGACCGTTTGGAAGTCTGTTTTGGTTTCCAAAAACTGCTGAGTATTACTAGGGATGCAGCATCCTCTATATTCGTGGAGTGTCCTAATTCTGGTTCAATCAACATACTTCCATCATTTAAATCATCCATCCTATCCTCTGTGACTGCTGTAGGGGGAATGTATCTAACAGCTTTACTTTTCCTGGCCAGTTGTCGATCAATAGTTTTCCTAATCTTCGAATATGTTTTCATCGAGAGGGTTTGACATATCTGATAGGAGGTAAAAACCCTGTTAGAATAAAGTTTGAGAAATAGGTCCTAGAGCCCAATATAAATATCCCTTAGATCAAATCGATCTACCAGCACATAGGTAGCAAAATTTTGCACTTAAAAGTTTTCTGAACAAAACTACTTACCAAAAAACTTCATTTATACATACTTTTGCTACTTGATTGCGAATCTAAACCAAACTTCAAGAGACATTATTCGTCAAACTAAACGATATTATATTCACTAGGTTTTATACGACTCAGCTAACTGTGATGTCGATTATGTCTAGAGGATACAACACAATGACTGGTAATATTGAGCTAGCAAACGACAACAACAACAACAACAAAGTTACTGGCTTGCTGGGTGAAGCATAAAATGCTTTTTGCTTTCCCTTTTGTCTGTGTCGAGAAGCTTGAAGGGAGGGGGGGGGGGGGTTGTGAGCCTTATGCTTGCACTATGCGAACTATGGAGTTAGCTGTGTTCTGCTGAGAGCAGGATTGCCTTGGGTCTTTTATGTTTGTGATAGTCATGTTCACTATAACTGGAAGCTTGTCTGATTAGTGGGTTGGGACGAGAGTGTGCCTTGTTGAAAAACTTTTCGGCATTGTTCCAGTTTCTCTGTGGATCTGCGTGTTTCTGACGAACCACAGGGCGTTCAAGATCATCCACAGGCATTTATTTTGTATCCTCTGTAGTTTCAGGATGTTAGATTTCGATGTGTCACTCCATGCTGGGGATGCATGTGATTACTGGTCGTATTACCATCTGATATAGTAACAGCTTGTTGCGTGTATCCAATTTGCTGTTGCGGTTGATCAGGGATAGAGTTGGGCTATGGTTCTGGATGTCTTTGTGCCTATGAGCTTGATGTGGCTGTTAAAATTTAGCTTTTTGTCTAGCTGTACTCCAAGGCATTTTGTTTCTGTCTGTCATAGTATCTTTTTTCCGAGGAGTTGAATGTCATCTAGGATGAAGGCCTTGCGTCTGGTGAATAGTATAGCTGAGCTTTTGACGGGGTTTACTTGTATCCTCCAGTCGGAGAACCATTTCTCTAGCTTTGTGATGGTGTCCTGGAGACAACTGATCGCCAGGTGTGGGCGGAGAGATCTTGTCATTATGGCTGTGTCATCAGCATATAGGGCTGTGTGGTAGTCCCCAGTTTCTGTGGAATGTAGGCCACGCAGATTGTGAAAGGTAAAGGAGCCAACAGGGATCCCTGTAGTACTCATCCCAGGATTTGGCGTCTAGTTGAGATGGTGCAATTTATTTTTATCTGCATGGATCTGTCAGTGAGGTATGATTTTATTTGACGGGTAAGGTTTGTTGGAATGTTGGCCTGAATGAGTTTGTAGAGTAATCCTTGATGCCATACCTTGTCAAAGGTCTTGGCAATATCCAGAATGACTGCAGCTGTGTGAATGTTCCAGTTCTATCCTTGAATGATATGCTCCACTAGTCGGTGTATTTGTTGCACTGTGCTGTGTACACGGTGGAAGCCAAATTGTTCGTTTGGAATTATTCCTAATTGGTCTGATTTTTCATGTAGTCTTGAGAGGGTGATTGTTTTCAGCAATCTTTCCTTCGTTGAAAAGCAGGCTTATCGGACGGTAGCTTTGCGGGAGTTGTAGATTGTTTCCTGGCTTTTTTTATTGGTATGATGTCGGCTGTTTTCCATGCAGTGGGGAAGTGTTGTATCCTCAATATTGCATTGGTTATGTTAACCAGGTGTATAATAGCCTTTCTATGAAGTAATTTGATGATTATGTTTGTAATTCCATCTGGACCTGGAGCTTTTTTGTTGTTTAGATGTTTTATGATGTTGATTATTTCCATTGGAGTAGTGGGGGTGATGCTGTCTGGTTTGACTTAAGGTACGCTTGACCTGCTGGTGGACTTTATATATGTGGATGATGTTTATGTTGTCATATGATGGGCTGCATTGTTTTTCTAGGTTTTCTGCTATTGCTTCTGATTTTTCTCTATTATTATATTTGTGCGCCGTTCCATGTGCAGTTTGCATGGGGGGGGGTTAGAGGGTTGTGTTTGGTGCGCAGGATCTGCAGAATTTTCCATATTGTGTGATCTTCTGGGTTGAGTGATGACAGTTTATTGTCCCAATCCTGATTGTGGATTTGAAGTGCTTTTCTGACTTGGTTGTTCACGTTGTTCAGTGTTTTCTTGTCCTGTGGGGCTCTTGTGTTGTGGTATCTCTTCCTGGCTTTGTTTTTCGCTCTGATGAGGTCCATAATTTTTTCTGGGAGCCGTCTGGTTGGGTGGTTGGTTGTGGTTTTAGTGACTGCTTCTAGTGCTTTTTTGATTTGCTTTGTTAGATTGCTTACTGCTTCATCTATTTCTTCTTTTTTGTGGATGATGGGTACAGGGTACAGATGGTAGGATTTTGGCTAGCTTATCCCATGATATGAAGGTGTGCTGGGGGGGGGGGGGCAGTTGGTCTTGCGTGCCAAGTTTGATCAGGATTGGGTTGTGGTCCGATGATAGTTCATTGATCGTCTCTAGTTGGTATTGATAACTGATGTTTCTAAGGATAGCTATGTCAAGTACATCTGATCTGCCATGAGGACTCTAGTGAGCGTGCTCAGTGGGTCCTGCTACCACAACTGAGTTAAGTGTTGAGTAGTTGTGTAGTATGCGTCCACTGCTGTTGTTGTGGTGCTGAATCATGCTGTGTGCTTGGCGTTTAAGTCTCCTACTATGATAGTGGGGTCTGTGGTGCAAAGGACAGCATCCAGGTCTGCTGTCAATAAAGGGTTGCTTAGTGAGTTGTAGGCAGCATATATCTTGAGGCTTCCTGAGTTTCTTGTGTGGACTTGTATTGCTGTAATTTCCAGGTTGGTAGTCTGTGGGTTGGATATGACATTATGGTGGAGGTACTCTTGATATTGATGGCAGTGCCTCCCCCTATGGTGCTGAGTCTATCGGTCGGCTCGTATCGGTTGTAGGTTTTGTTGGTTTGATGACTGTGCAGCTGAGATTCTTTGAATGGTCCAGATTGGGGGAGGTTGGACGGGTCTTGTAGTTCCGTGATTTCTCGGGTGGTAGTTTGCTGGGTGGGGACCTCTACAGTTGGCTGGTGTGGTTCTTGGTTTTGTGCATGTAATGGTTTGATGTTTCTCACCACACTTCAAGCATCTGAACTGGGCTTTGCATAGTCTTTGGGCATGGCCAAATGTTTGGCATCGATGGCATTGTCCTGCTGATGCCCTTTTTCTGAGTGGTTCTGTTGTTATCTTAAGTCCGCAGACCGCGGTTATGTCGTAAATTCGTCTTTGCATGTTCTGGATCTCAACTAATACTAATGGCATCGGTCGTTTATCGGATCTGAGCATCCGGCTGACTTTGATTGGTGTTAGGCCCTGCTGGGTGAGGTCTGCCGCGATCTCCTCGGAGGTAATGCCTTCAGTGACACCTCGGAGTACGGCCTTGAGATTTCTTTCACTGCTTAGTGCGAAGGTGTGGTACTGTAGTTTGTTGTTGTCCATCATTTTTGTTATCCCTCTGTAGTTTGTGACTGTTGTTGGTTGAATTTTTACTCCTTCGTCGGTGTTTCTGGCCCAGGAGTAGTCAATGTTATGTTCTCCCAGGTTTCGTGCAACTGTGGTCCATTTTTCTTTTTCACGGATAATTACCGAGGGAACCTTTTCCTTTTTTACCGGCACTGTTTGTGAGGGTGTTTCGTTTTCCATATTATCATCCTCGGTTCTGCGTCTTTTACTCGTGTGTTCTTCTGTGAGGTCTGTCTGACTGTGGTTCTCAGGTAGGGAGATGGTCGTGCTGTTGATCTCTTCAACTTCGTCCTCGATATCTTCGGGATCATCTGGTTGTGCGTACAGGTTTAGGAAACCTGGCCATTCCGTATCGAATTTTTTAAGTAATAATTTAAATAGTTTTAGTGCTTGATCTTTGTTTAGATGCTGTAGAAGATCATTAATGTTATCCATGTCTGTTCTGTTCGTTGTGAAATCTAGTAGGTGGTGATTGGGGAATTGCGTATGAGCGCAAGTAGAAATCCCGCAGGTCTAGAGACCTGGCAGCAGAAATTCTGCTGTCAAAAAATCAGAGGATATCACAGATGCAAAGGACAGCCAGCAATATAGAGCTATTAGCTAAATGCGCGAAGCAATAGCAAAATTAAATTTCACAAAACGAACAACGCTTACCTCTATATGTCATTCGAAAATCCAAAAATATCACACTAATCAAAACACGAGACTAATACGCGAGCCGCCATCATCACCATTTTGATGATGATGGAGGCTCGCGCATTAGTCTCGCGTTTTGATTAGTGTGATATTTTGCTAGCCTTATAGTCCTTATAAGGATTGGCTTAAAGGGGCGAAGCAAGAATGCTTTTCATCTTCCCCGTTATCTGTAGAGGACAGTGTAGGGATAAGATGTTTTTGAGTTATTAAAGCTCTGATCATGGCAGGAGGGTAACAGCAATAGCCGAGCCTCAGTTAGAACTTCATTGGCTACAGCATTGCCATCCATTACCCTCCAAGGGTATTAATCCAGATAGTTTGCTAGCAATTGACATTTATGTCTTTAGGGGTGAAGCAAGATGCTTTTCATATTCCCCGCTATCTGTTGTGGTACAGTGAGGGTAAGATTTAAGAGCATTTTGCTCGCCCTGAATGGGCATGGAGATTATGCATCGCTATAGGAGGCTAATATAGCTTTTGGTCTTCTATATTTGAATATGTCCGTTGCCTCGTATGCTGAACCAAATCGTTTGGGTATGTGGACGTCTTTAGGAAAAAAGATTTGAATGCTAAGGATTGGAGAAAATAGAAAATATAGGGAATATTAGTATCTCTATGAAGTTCATTGTTTCTAACATACCGCGGGGTGTTCAGAATAATTCTCAAGCACTTGTTGTATCTTGATAATGTTAGTATTAGAGGTGTGACGCCAGGCTGGAGAGGCATAGGTGATTATGGGATGAATCGTCATCTGGTATAGCTGAAATTTGATTCTGTTGCTGAGCTTGCTATTTCTATTAATTAACGGATAGATCCGATCTAGATGCCTTTGCGCACGTAGACTTGATGTGTTGGTTGAAAGATAGCTTTTTGTCGACTAGGTATTTTACTTCATTTTGGTAAGAGTTCTTATAGTTCTTATAAGAACTGGGCGATGGACTCAGTCCTTGACTCTTTATCCCGTCATCTGAATGAAGTAAATCTGTGTGGATGGAGTGTTATTGAACTATTGAGCTCTAGTCATGGCTGGGTAACGGCAATAGCCGAGCCTCAGTTAAAACTTCATTGGCTACAGCATTGCCATTTGTTACCCTGGAAGTCCTAAAAAAGTTCATACAAATAAATAAATGGTGTACTTGATTGATAACCTTTAGGTAAATATTTTCTATAAAAATTTGAAAGTTTATAGAAGAAAACTATAAAAAATAAAACATAAAATAAACAGTTATATAAAATATAAAATAAATAATAAATTTATTATTATTTATATAATATAAATATTTTTATATTACTTTTATATTATCTCTGAACCTACGATTCATATTGCTGCTGTTTTATTTTTCGATATAAAGAGATACGCAAAGCTTTATCAGCAAAGTCGTGAAAAATAAAGCGTTGCTTATCTCTTCATATTAATACATTTAGTACATTTGTTGACTGGGTTTCGATCAATTACTTTTATAACTGTTGTTCAATGAAATGATTTTCTCCTTTAATTACTGTTCAATGAATTGTCTTGTGATGTATTGTTTTCGGATTTTCTGCATACCTTTGAGACACAGATTCAAAGATGTTTATCCAGATAATCAAAACAATATTCAATGATACATATCCAACATATATAATTATCTTTATTATTATTATTATTCCAGAACTTCCGTAGCTCATTCTTTACAGACGACACCATTTGGTTGGAATGACCTAGGTTCGATTCCTGTCAGTGATGTGAGGAACCGTTATCTGGTCTCTTTCGACGAAAGGTGAGTTAGCCGGTCTCATAAGGAGATAGGGGGATTTTTATTTTCTCACCCGCAAACTCGGATTTTTCGTCCCACAGAACAGGCAAACCAGCCCCGTGAACACACGCATCATAGGACTCACCGGGAGGCATAGGGCCAGGATAGGGCCAACCACCTTATCCTCAAGAGGGTTACCGTGGTAAGAATAAGAAACTTCGACACCCTAAAAGGTAGAAGAGGAGGATTAAGAAAGATTATTATTCTTATTTCTATATTCAGTCGAGAGAGTTTATAGATAAAGAGTAACAAGAAACAGCAAAATGAAATCTGGGAGTGGCAAATTAGTCCAATTAAGGCTCCTCATCATGCCTTTATTTATAATCTGTATCAGCAATATTGATGTAAGAACTAATTAGATGGTCTACTATTTCTTCTTTATCTCTGCACAGTTGGCATTTGTTATGGTTAAGGATCTTTTCGATTCTCGCATTGGTTTGTGGTGCTTGTTCTTGAGCAGTAAGTATCAAATCTTCTGTCTCTTTCTTGGTGTTGAGCTGCTGAAGCCATTGCCAAATTAAGCGATTGTCAACTATTCCTTCAATGTCTTCTTTTAAATATTGACCATGGAGTGCTTTATTTTTCTAACTGTCTCATTCTTTTTGGTCTTTCTTTCTGCTTGTACTGCATTTTTAAATCTAGTACATTCGCGACTTTTTTTCTAAGCTTAAATTGGCATCTGTTCTGTGCTTTCCTTAATTTAATCATTAAACGCTTGCTCTTCTTCTTCTTCTTCTACTGTTTGCTTTACTTGCAAAAGACGATGTCCTCCATTTTTTTCTTGGTACAGGCAGGATTCACTGGCATTAATTTTCGTGTTTTACGAACAACTGCATCCAAATTGGCTTGTGTCAATCAATTATCCTTGTTGTGTATCTGATTATAGGAATGGCCTACTTATTGATTGCTGTTATAATGTTGCCTCTATTCAGTTTGAACTTTAGAACATATCCAACACTTTTCAGATATTTAGACTCAGTTTACTTTTTTTTTGCCTTTTGTACTCAAAATACCGTCTACCTTAAGAATTTCTAGGTATTTGTAGGATTGAGTTTGGGATAAGTTTTTAATTTTTTGCATCTGCAAATTCGATTCCTTTTTCTGCCTGTTATTTTCCCTCGAGATATGCAGAGTGGTGCGTGTTTCTCAAGTCCACATTCCATTCCGTATAGCTTAATACCATCCATGTATCACAAACGTGATATTTTTCCTGCTTGCTTTGATGTTTAATATCCAAAGCTAGTTTTTGTTTTTCAATTAGTGTTGGAGGAATCAGTGCGAGGATGAACATTAAAAATGAATCACGTTGGAAAATTCTTCTCTTAAGAGAATCAATGGAGATAATAATAATAATGGTTATTATTATTATTATTATTATACGGGAATCTTCATGGAATCGAAAAGTTCGTTGCCGGACACCCAGCTATCAACTTCTTTTTGAATTCATTCACTGACGAAGGACTCACGTTAACCCATTCATCCCCCCCCCCACACACACACACCACCAAGCATAAAATCTAATCCTTAGCATCCTTGCTAATCATATTTCTTCATCTTTCTCGCGTTATCCCGCTTAGTGAAGGGTCCACTATTTACATGATGCGACTTTAAGAGATCCCCCCAACAAGCCTGACGTTGGGGATGGTTTGCCTATTTTGAGGGACGAAAATCACGAGTTTCCGGGAGAATAAAAAAAAACTCTCTCTCTCCGGTTGAGACCAACTAACTCACCTTTAGTCGAAAGAAAGACCAGATAAAGGTTCATTACATTATGGATAGGAATTTAACCCAGGTCTTTGTCAATACCGACTGAGCTACGGAGGCTCACCCTCGTTAATCAAACACTTATACAATTTCCAAGTGACCCCTTGTTCTCTCCCTTTTTGTCATGTACTGAAAAAAAGATTCCTCAGTGTCAATCCTATAAAACCGCTCTAATAGTTTATGTGCCCCCTATGAAGTCCCCCCCCCCTTTTAGCCTATCAGCTACATTTTGAAGGCCCACAGATCTGCCACAATTTTGGACAATCGACTATGAATCATCGTCATTACTTTTTTAATCGCGTAAGTAATCCAAGTGACAACATTTGTACGCAGTAGTCCAGATATGGCCTTATGAAGGGAATAATAACTTCTTTATTCCTGTTTGTGAGTATATTCGTTGACACGTAATCTGATATTGCTTCATTTGACCACCTTTGTAATATGACCTCTAAACTTCAGCTTTCTGTCCACAATCATTCAAAAATACTGACCTCATGAATTGACTACTGCTTAATTTCGCCAAATAATATACTACGATGCTTCTAATCTCTTCTTTTTTCAGAAGCGCATCATCTTATGGACAGGTTTTAAAGTCCAAACTGAATGGAGGCAACTCTGTAACAGCAATCAACACATGAGCCATCCCTGTAATCAGATGCACGACAGGAACAATTACCTGGACACAAGCCGATTTGCTAGCCATTGTTACCTTTGCCAATATAGCCAGCGTATTTTAATTATCTTACATAATCGCTGCATCTTCTTACATGATGCAACTTTAAGAGACCCCAACCAGCCTTCACAAATTTCCGTAACAGTTGATCTTATTCAATTAAATAAGAATTTAATAGAATTTAATTAAATTAACCGTGTTAACCTACACCTTTATTTAGTCTAACCAGGCTGTTCACATAACTTGAACGAAAATACTGAAATATATTTCACAAGAAATTTTTGCGATGACTTCCTTGAAGAATTGTGTTTTCGATTACTTGTTATTCCATGTATTTTTTTTTTTTTCAATTATTTTTAATTTGAATGTTAGAACTGCTTTTCGGTAAATTGCTTATGGCTATTTGAATTGTTTCGGTTAACTGTCTTTCTTCGAAATATTTTCAATAAATGTTCATGTACTCACTCCTGTGAAGTCCGATTTCTATAGCTGCTAAAATCTGAGCTATATGCCTATTATATACTACAAAGAAAAATTGATAAATTTATCAATTGATAAAAATTGAATAATGTTGTTTTCTAGCAGTATGATTATAGATTTTTCCACTGTCAGAACAATAGTTTTAACACTAAGAGCGATCTTCAGGCATCTCACAGAAATCTCAAAAGTCATTCAAGTCTCCCATCTCATCTTCCTTTTATCCTCTTTTACCTGCGGTGTCGAGGCTTTATTAATCATCGGACCTCATACCGTTCACAGAATAAGGTGGTCAGCCCTACGCGCCGGTGTGAGTTCGCAAGGCGGGTTTACCTGCTTTGCGGGATGAAAAACTCGAGGATAAACTGGGGAAAAATCCTCCTGTCTACTCTCAAGACCGGATAACTTGGCTATGGCTGAGGAAGATCCTTCAGCCCCCATGTAACCGACGGGAATCGAACCTAGGACACACCTTCCCCAGGAATATGGTTGAGAAGCGAACAGCCACTATGCTAACCGCGCAGATATCATTTAAGTATTTGTTTAAATTCGTTTCCTTTAATAAGTTAAATTTCAAGTTAATTATTTTTGGTAGAATGCTAAGACTTCAAGTAATTCTTTATCGTTTCCATTTATTTTTACTCAGTTTTAAACCTGCCTGGGGAAGCCTCTACATTCGAGATCGATTCTGGTATATGTGCACAGTAAACAAAATAAAGCTACACAGAAATTTTAGATTTTTATGATTAGTACCTTTACTGTGAGCTATAGGAATTTATCGAATTACCAATTTATAAACTTTACAGCAATACCTCCAGCAAAACGAATCTCAAAATCTGTTATTGTTCACGCCACGTATTTCGCATGCTTGCCTTAGAATCCTAATATAAAGAGTTCATTCACATTAGTTGGAATCTATCAGTAAACATGGGCGCAGGTATCTTTGTGTAAGGTGACGTCATCTTTCATTCATACTGTTTTCCGTAGATATGACGCACTACGTCTTAATGGTCACTCCAGGATAGAGTCTGAGGCCTTCATTGTCTTATCTCATTTGTAACAAAGTATCGGAAAGGAGAAAAAAATCAAATAGAAAGAAAGATAGACACAAAAAAAGCGAAAGATCGGATCTGATGTATGGCTAGCTAGATTGATGTGTTGAGTCGGATATTCTCAGATGCTCTGAGAATGACACCCGCGGTGCACAGATATCTCTGTGAATGATGCGAAATTGTGTCTAGTAGTCATCATGTGGAGAATGGAAAGAAGGGGGAAATACGCACTTTTATGACAGTACATATCTAGAAAACGTAATCTAAGTTTATCGTAACCTGTTGTCTGTTTGCAATTGTGAAGAAACATTATCTCTACGTTGCATCAGTTTCGGAGTGATGTAAGTTTGCTAATCAGGAAAAACACTGCATGTAATAATTAACTGAGTAAGCTATTGACAGCAGTTAAAACAATTTCATGTACCGAATTTTCTTAGGTAGGAATTTAAAATATTTAAAAACCATATTACTTACTCATTTAATGCTAAATTGTTTAGCCATTTAACCAGTAGATTTTAACTGTAGCTTCTAACATAACAATTTTGAGCAAGATGCAACATTTTGCTCGTTATAAAAAAAACATCGCTCAAGAACACACGATCTTTCTGAGCATGCGAAGGGGAAACCTAAGTTGCTCAGTTTCTAGTTTGAAACAAGCCGAAGAAAAGTTCATGTAGTCAGTGGCCATAATTCGTTTAAGATCTTTTTTCCTGGCGATCTACATCATGAAATTACCACGAGGATAGAGAGAGATTTTGACGATGATCTATCACCTAAAATTTTGAACTTTCATGGTACTTGCATTCCCATTAGTGAACTGTTTTCCTCCCATAATGATATAACCACAAACACCTCTAATGGAGAATCAAAGAGAAAGAAAAACAAAATTAGTTCTCCCCAATGTAGCACATGTGTTTGAACATTTTTAAGTGATAAATGATTTGCATTATCTCTCACCACACGATTATTTTCATTGTCTGCTTCTTCTTCGCTTATTTGAGAGACTCAAAGTGGTCTAAAAGTAGTTTGAATTTAATAACAAAAGTGATGTTTCCGAACTATGTACCCCTTAGTCCATCTACCGCAATAATGAGCTATAGAGCTACAATCATTTGTGAGTAGGACTCACATAAAAGAAATATCCTGCTTAAGCTTCGTCACGATCGATATAAACATGATGCTCTGGACAACGAAAAATCTTACGTCATCTAATTTTACTAATTAAATTAAATGACTAACTTCGCTTCATTTTTTAGAGTCATATTTTATTTATTGTTATAAATATTAATTCGTCATTAGAAAACGTTTCTAGAGCTAACATAGACATTTTCTTTTTTTTTTCTATATTTTGGCATATCTTGACTGCGCTAGATTAGACTGAAAAGCTCTAATGAAAAAAACAAAAGTTAAAAACAGTAGCCTAGAATCACCGTATACTGAAATGAATTTTTTTTTGAATGTTTGTCTGCTCGAATAAAGCAATATACCAGTTGTAATTGTTTATTTTCTTCTGCGTGGTTTTGAAATGACATAAGTTTGTTCTCGTTTTCTAGTGGTTATAATAGACATTCAACTGGAAAGATATTCCAGTGAAATAATCAAATAACAAACTAACCAATCACAAGGAAAATGACTTTCTAAATATCTTCAAAATGATGTCAACATCTCAACATTTCCTTTTCATGTTCCATCGTTCACTCTATTAAGTATTTCTTGCAATTTCTTCTCGCTTCTACCGTGCAATAAAAGTGACTGAGCTGAGCTGAGCTGTGAATGCGAACATCTTAGAGCAACTTGCTGTACAATAAAAAGACTTCGATCGACAAAGTTCGAAGTTGGCCACCTTCTTGGGAGAAAAAATTATCTTTCACGTTGGCCACAGCTGATGCTTTGCTATTCAAATTTGAGAATGGGACACACGCACATAAAGCTTTAAAGAAATTTCTCTTTTCAAGTGGCTACCTATGCTCAAGAAACTGAGTGTCACGGAGCTACAAATGCACTTAACCATCGTTCTCTCTCTCTCTCTCTCTCTCTCTCTCTCTCTTTCTCTCTGTCTGAAAAGTAAGGTAGACCTACGAAGGATGTTATCTCAGTAAAGCTAAACTAGTAAAATGTGTTGCCCTGGATTTCTTCAGATTCCCCTTGAGATTAGGGCATTTCTCTCAAAAAAAAATCAGTTTTATTTGTATACGAAGTGCATGTTTCACTGATTTTATTTTCTTCTTTCCTCCCTCTCTCTCTCTCTCTCTCTCTCTCTCTCTCTCTCTCTCTCCTCTTTCTATGCTTATCTGTCTTTCAGTCTTGGTTTACCTTTATCTGATTTTACTATCGGATCACAGCTCTTGTTTTCCTCTATTTTATTATTTTCCTTTTTATGTAACCGTTCACTTGCTTTACTTTGCTCTTGTTTGCTCTTACTTTTATCCTTCTTCAACAAACTAGAAACGAATACAAAGCGAAGATTGTGAGAATACTCGTGTCTAATATTGACTTTGCCTCTGTAGTTCAGACTCATTTTTCCAAAAAATACTTTATTTTTCATCAACCACAAAACATCGTCCCAATACCCGAATGACTTTTGAAACAGGGAAATTATAATTTCGACCGGATTGTGGAAAATTCTGCATCATATCCCTGCTCTCAGGGACCATGATCGTGAGTCTGTGAGGAAAATATCACAGATTGACTGATCATCCTCCTCTGGACAGCAAATCAAGCACTTTACAGTAGTTTTTGATGCACCATCCCATACATAAGAACAGTATTCTAAGATAGAATGGATTTATGATTTACAGTATTAGAAATTCTACAGGTGAGTGATAATGTTTTGATCGTAATTTTCGCATGCAGAAGAAATTACGGATGTGATATGCTTATGCTATTAAAGTTCAGCGAGCTCTTTCTTGTGTGAAGAATTTGAGAAGGTTGCGCTCATCATAGTGAAATAAAACAAAGAGAAACTAAAATATAGCAAAATTCATGAAAAAACGTGTATTGTAAAGTACAAGTACTGGACGCTAGTGGTTTCGTGGCCACTTCTCCAGTCTATAGAATATCAGGGTGTGCTGGAATGTTTGCAATTTTAGCAAAAAAAAGCAAGCAGAGGTTATCATCCTGAAAGATAAGTTTATGTCTGTTGATTGTTTGGTTTTTTCCTTTGGTATGCTTTTTTTGAGATAAAAGAAAGCTGAGTTTGTGGGAGAAAATGTCGGGGGCAAAGAATCATTATAGGTTCCATTCAATTTGTGTCACCTGTTATAGGAACTTCTTCCAAGCCTGTGTTTTGTCGATTTTCGGCTCCTAATCCTAAAAGTGAGATTTTTCTCTTAATCTCCGGTTTTTAATAATAAATCTGAGTGAAGATGGTTAGAAGTAGAGACTACTTGCTACCATTTTGCAAAAAAAAAAAAAAAAAAAAATTCCCTTGCAGAAATACTGAACTTAAGTCCAATCGCATTTTAAGTTCTACAATCAAAATGTTTTCAGAGTACCTTTTATCTAAAAAGAATTTGGCATTCAGTTATAATATAAATCTTGTGTATATTCTATAGTCGATTTTATTCACTTGCTGGGTTAAAACCTGAATTTCTTCAAGGGAATGACTCTTCCTTTTTTCTCTCCTCACTTCCCACATGAAAAAATAAATAAAAAAAACTTCCTAAAACGTTATGCTGGTAGTTTTGATAAAAAAATAAACTAATAAATTCGTATTAGCACTCAAATAAGTTATTATTAAAAACAAAAGTAAAAATTTAATTCATCAAACGAACTTCGTAGTTCGTAACACTGCTGAAAGATAAGTAATTTTATGAAAATTTTGCTAATAATGCCGAATTAATTTATAGTAGTTATTTGTTTTATAAGTATGCGTGAATGAATTCTTTAATGTTATTGTGCATATTTCCTTAACGTAGTCAGTATGGTATCAATGCATAATGGAACGATGGCGGCCAAGATGTCTTTTTTTGGGTGAGATAAATTTACTTGATTTTATCCAGTGTAGAATTTGGTATTCGTCGCGAAAGTTGAAAGAATTGTAGAAAGAGAGAGTAACTGGTGAGCGAATGTGTAATAAATGTTTTGAATGCGAGTGCGAAGAGAACAAATTACGTAATAGTAGAGTAGAGAGCATTGCTAGAAGACTGGAAAATATTAGTATCGGTGATAACATTAAAAGTGAGGTTGTCAGGAGAACGCACAATACCTTAATATGGAAAAATAGGGCATAGGTTGCATGTAATCCTTCACAGGAAAAAGCACGAGACGGAAATGTTTCAGAAACGTAAAGAGATTAGTCAAACTAATTCAGAAGCGAAAAAGATCTAGACAGTGAAGAAGATCGTATGAATAAACGAGGAAAAAGTGTGAAGCGGTAATTTTACGGTGGTTCTATGATAAGAGGACCACGAAAGTGCGACAAAATCCTTTTTCTTTGGTGCAAAAATTAATAATATTAGTGATGTCAGAATACAGAAAGGAAAGGTGGAAGAACTAAGTGTTTGGACTGACATCAATGACCTCAGAGATAAAAAGTATCGTGTGTGTGTGGGGGGGGGATATGAAATAATTAATCGAATAAACGAAGGAGAATAGTGAGAATATTGAGTTTGTAAGCCTGTTGCCATGTTATGATAGAGGTGAACTGTGAAGGTTGGCGATCATAGCTAATGAATCAATTGCAGAAAGAATAATGTAGAGTTTGTAGCCCCAGGATCTGAGTTTGATAGATGGAAGGATTTGTATGATGCTGATGAACTACGCTTAAATGGATCAAGAGTTAGGTGTCAAGATAGTTAGCGCATTGACATTGTGGATAAAGCTCTATCTACACACCTAAATTATGACAGATGCAGACAAATGTGTGTGTGAAGACACCTATGAGATGAATGAGTGTGTGAATGAACAAAAATATGCAGAACCTAGTCTCTTAGGCAACAACATCGAATGGAGTATTCATTTCAGGTTGTAAACGTAGTTGGGCTCTAATGATAATACAGCTTCTATATACGAAAGTTAGAAGTATCAGGAATAAGAAGAACGAGGTTTGGGCATTGAATAGTGAAACCATCCGATCGTTATACGCATCAGTGAGACTCGGCTAACGGTACGTGAATGGTTTAGTAATTGCAGGAAGGTAGAGTGGACAGGAAGCAGGAGAGGAGTGAAGTACTGTTGATGATAATAGATGAATTACTAGCAACATGAATATGAGTTAGTCTGGCAGATGGCAGTCCTAATTTATCCAATATGATGTAAGTTTGAGCCCAACAGGACAAAATATAAAATTGGTTGCTATAGGCTAAGGGAGTACCATTGATGATGTGGAAGACATGCATTAGCAAATTAGTGCAGGTCGAGTTACTTCGGAGACATATACTGGAAGGAGAGAAGTCCATGTGGCAGGAAAAAAATTTATTTATATACTTACTGAGAAATAATTACTTGAATCAGCTTATGATGGAGGGGACTCGGGGTACGAGAGTGTTAGATCAGACCTGCCCATAACTAAGATGGAGTTGTGGAAACTTGGACGGTAGCGGAAAATAATGTGGAATATTCAGTTAAAGAAGATAATTATGTAAAGCTTAGAAAAAGCTTGAAACTGTTCCATGACATAAAATCTGCTAGGAAAGAATTTTGACGGTGCATGGGAGTAATCAATGGGTATATCTGGAGGAAGCACTATCAGACCCACAGTTAGCTGGGTAAATCAAGTAGGAGTTAAATAGATGAGTAGTATCACTAATCTCGAGCTGCAAAAAAGCAAAAAAATATGGAGGGTATATAAGGAGAAAATGACCAAGCACCTCATGAAAAGTACAGAAGGAGGTCAGACAAGAAAGGTGTCCCGCATGTTAAGGAAGACAAAATCAGATTATGAGAAGAAATTACCGGAGCAGCCGAAAGGAAATCCCAAAGAGTTCTTTCGTTATGTAGTAAATAAGAGTAAGAATGACTATGGACGGATAACTTCAATGAGTATTTATGGTAGAGAAGTGAGGTAAGCAGACGAAACGCTTTGCCCAGCTCTGGCAGAGTACAAAGAGAGTGGAAGCATGGCAAAATAATTCCTTTGCAAAAACGAGAAACTAAGTCTGTGGTAGCAAATTATACACCTATCGGTATCTTAGGATTGATGGTAAAAGTATTGGAAAAATTGGTGTCGAAAAGAGAATTCAGAAATGAAGCGATGACGAGAGATTACTTTCTCCGTGGAGGACATGATTGGTCATGCCTTCGTAATTGACTCAGTTTTTACAACAGAGTGACTGACGAGTTGGATAGAGAGAATGGCTTCACAATGATACTGTTGGATTTTGTAAAGCCGTTTGAAATAATACGATATGGAACACTGTTATGCAAAATGGAGCAAGTGGGAAAGGAAACCTGTTATATGGACACAAGGGTAGCTGATGGACAGATATCAGATGATGTTTGCTGATGATGCAAAGTTGGTTAGGGTAATAATTAAACAAGATTATGTAGAGAGCATTTAGAATGATTTAAATTGGCCAATCTGTATGGGCAACATATTTAATATGGAAAAGTGTAAAGTTATTTATTTTCAGATAAAAATATTATGTGAAGGAACTCTGCTACAGGAAATTGATGAAGCTAGGGATTTGAAGGTCGTAATAGATAGAGAGTTGAAGGTTAGAACGCATATTGCTAAAGTAGCCAAGGTCTCGCACGATTACTTGATATTGAAGAACTTGCTAACAAGCAGAGATAAAGGAGTTAACATTCCTCTTTGTCTTTATAAAGCCTTGATACGACTACATTTGGATTACAAATATATCTGTGGTGTTTTTAAGTAACTTGATAGCTGACTTAGCTTCATGGGAATTATAGAAACATAACTGCTATTGCCCAATCTTAGAATGGTTGGGCACTAAAAAAAAATTATAAAAAAAGGAGAAATATTGGAAGATAGATTGAACAACAATAACAGGTAAATACCAGAAAAATGTTGTACTATATAAAATACCAACACAATTGGAATTTATGTATTGTTCCTAAATTTATTAATTAATATCAAATATATGCGATATTTTGAGCATAATGAGCACAGCATAATATCTGATTTCAATTATGTAAGATCCTGTATGAATTTGTATGAGATCAAGTCATGTGATTGATAATAAAACAGTGTTAACACCAAAAACAATACTCACCAATTCATATTTTTCTTTTATATTATAATTTTATTTATCATTCATTGTCTGCTTTCTGTATTAGTCGTAAATTAAAGTACAGGGCGTTTTAAAAAGAATGACCCGATTTCAAATAATTATATTTAATAATGAAAATGTGGTACAGTTAAAAACTAAATTACCAAGTATGAAGTAAGGCCTGAAGTTTCACTCACAACAATTACAAATGCTCAATGTGCCCTCCACCTGCTGCACGGACAACATCAAGCCGATAGCTGAATTCATCACAAACGCGTCTGAGAGTGTCTTCTGTCACAGAATTTACTGCAACTGTGATTCTGGTTCTGAGCTCATCCAAGTCAGCGGGTAATGGAGGAACATAAACACAGTCTTTTACGTATCCCCATAGAAAGAAGTCGCATGGTGTGATGTCTGGAGATTTTGGAGGCCAAGAATGTAGTGCCAAGTCGTGGGGTCCCATGCGTCCAATCCAACGCTGAGGCAATGTTTCGTTTAGAAACCGACGAACTTGTAGGTTCCAAGTCTGTGCTCCGTCTTGCTGAAAAATGTAATCTTCAGATTCTTCATTAAACTGTGGAAGTAGCCAGTACTGCAGCATTTCAGGATAGAAGTTTGCCGTAACAGTGTTTTCCTCCAAAAAGAAAGGGCGATAAACCTTTCTAACAGAAACCGCGCAAAAAACATTAAGTTTTGGTGAATCACGTTCATGTTGTACAATTTCATGTGGATTCTCAAGTCCCCAATGCGAACACTGTGGCGCGAAACTTTACCGCTTAGATGAAAGGTTGCTTCATTACTAAAAATCAACCTTTGTAGGAAGGTGTCGTCCTCCATGTCCTCTAACAGATTAGCACAAAAATCTGGGTGTTTTTTTTTTTTTTTTGTCATCTACGCCAAGAGCAAACGTCATCGTAACACACGCCAAACAGTGACATGAGGGATGGTATGTTCTCGGCTAGCACGACGAATGGACTTGCATGGGCTTCGCTGAAAAGCCTCTTGAATTCGTTGCACATTACCCTCTAAGGTGCGTGGTCGTCCAGGACTCTTTCCCTTACATAAACACCCTTTTTCTTGAAAATGTGAATACCAACGAAGAATGTTTTTATCCAGTGATGGATCAATTCCATTACGTCGTCTAAACGCACGCTGCATCGTAATCATGGACTCAATCTTGCTAAATTCAAGAACACAAAACGCCTTCTGTTGACTAAATGCCATCTTTTCCTTAACTAAGCGTAGAGGCTATTTGGGCGCTAGTAGTGGCATCCATCGGTCGTCATATCAAACTCTGGGCCAGGACCGTTCACACGGTACAAGTCGCATTCATTTATGGTTCGTGGTTGCGGAGAAATACAATTTTCAAATCGGGTCATTCTTTTTGAAACACCTGTATAATCTAACTCTTCATTACAAAAGACAATGCTAACTCTGGGTGCTCGCACGAGATTCTGTGACGTTATTCAACATTGTTGAATAACGTCACAATGTTGCCAATTTCAATCGACTTTATTATATGAGAAAGGGAGTGATCTATATTTCAAAATTAAGAATGAGAAACTGATGGATATAAAGTAGTATTTCTTCGACTAATTCTTTAATTTTGGAAAAAAAGTTGTTTTCTTGCATTGAGAGAGACTTGGTATATAAAATATATTTTAAAATATAATTATTTTTTAAACTCAGATTTTAAATATACTTTATTAGATATAATTCACTTGTTATTTCTTAAAATATTGCAAACTAATTTATACATATTATAATTAATATTTATATAAATTATAATAGTTTGCAATATTCCATTGTCTCCCCGTGTGGTGGCCGGGATAAGAATAGCTCCACTGCAGCCCATACATGTCGTACAAGACGACTAAAATGGGTACCCAGGGAGGGTAATTGATGACAATGCTGTAGCCAATGAAGTTCTAACCGAGGCGCGGCTATTGCAGTTACTCTGCTGCCATGATCAGAGCTCATAACTCAATAACACCCTTACATTGTCCTCTACAGATAACGGGGAATATGAAAGCATTCTTGCTTCGTCCATCTAGCAAAAAAAAAAAAAAAAAAAAATTCCATTGCCTCCTTTATTTCTGCAATTTTTGTCATTATCTTGTAGCATACCTGTACTGCTTATGGATTGGTGAAAAATCCTTCTAGGGAATATTTTAACTCTCCCATCCCTTCACTGAACCTCATCCCTGGCTGAAAACATTAGTTTGATGAGAACTTTATGCTCAACAAACTTGCTTCTCTAATAGAGGAATGTGCAACTGCTACAAAATACGTTTTCTCTTTTCCTACTACCTGTCAGTCTACATTACTATGTAAGGTATGCAGCATTCCTGAATCGATGCTACTGTCAATAAAGCGAACATAAAACAGGTATTGAGTAGCACTTCTGTTTTATAGCTTTGGTGATGAATTCTTCTTAGAGGTGCCAAGGCTTATTAGGTCTACAGAAACGTAAAAAATGGCAACAGGATTATTTTAATGATCTAGTTTTCTTAAAGATTTTGAAGTATCTTCTTTTACCGCTTCGTTCAGTTTTACGAATTCTCCGGTACTCTCAAAAGAAAACGATAAAAATAAATTCTTCGGTGTTTCAACGATAAGTTACGCAGTTTGGAGATGACATTACGGATAATTGGAATTCTTATGTTGCTATATATGCTGGAGAATTAATCAAATCGCGCATCCCTAATTTCAATGACATAAAGAGTATTAAAAAGTAATTTGAAAATCCGTTGGCGGTATTTTAGCTTCTTTAATAGCAAAACCCAATTAATCCCGTCTAGAAAAAGGATTGTTTTGACGGTAATTTCAAGGCTGTTAAAGGCAAATCATGCGTTGGAGAAATCCAGTTATCAGATAACATCCGGGAACATTTTACAGACCAAATAGATATGTGAGGAAAAATATTTCTTCAGGTGGCACAGGTGGCAGTAATGACTGCTATTAAATACGGTTCATAGCACTGAAACGTGCAACAATCTGTAGTACGTGCCTTCTTTCATTTTTAAGGAATTTCAGTCAATTAGCTAGATATCGCTAATTATTGTGCAGCGCCACCAGTTGGCGAAACATTTCAACTTATTCTACGAAATGTATTGCATCTTTCAGAAAACAGCATTTCACAGGAAATTTCGTCACAAATTCATGGTTGTATTTATTACCTTTTATACTTTTCAGCAAAAGGGATGTTAAGTAATTCTCTCCGTCCAGATGCTCATATAATCACAAAGTAATTACCGGTAACTCTTTTTTGTGTGAGATAAATTCTCGAGAGTATATTTATGACCATCCTAATAGTCTGTTGCAATTATTTTATTGGTGATTACGTCGACAGAGCAACAGCAACAGTAACTTTTATGAAGACATTAAAAAGAAAAAAAGACCAAAGAAGAAAAAAGAAATCGATTGAAATATATGAAAAAAGTAAAAAAATAAATAAAGCGAAAAGTAAATTAAAAAAGAAAGATCTAAAGGTACGAAGGAGAAGAAT
This sequence comes from Typopeltis vanoorti, assembly GCF_054136105.1. NCBI lineage: Eukaryota > Metazoa > Arthropoda > Arachnida > Uropygi > Thelyphonidae > Typopeltis > Typopeltis vanoorti. Next base: position 45,135,261 of record NC_143561.1, on the reverse strand, counting down.
AAGGCAATAGCAAACTTTAGAGAAAAAATGTTAAGGAAAAAGATTAAGCATCATCAAAGTGGTTTACGCGATGAGTAGCTAGCCTTTGTTACACTTAATTAACTTCGTTTGGCTTTCATGGTAGTCTTAGCTCACGGCAATTAGAGATTACGATCGCTTCGGCTCAAGTTCCGCTAACTGAATCGATTTACGATGTCCACAGTCATAGCTATTCAATAGAGAACTGGATAACGGCATTTAGTCAAGTTTCTTTGTAGATTTGTTAATTATTTTGAGTTCTGTTTCACTGTTAATATTTCCTCTGTATTCGTGTGATGTTTTCCTCCAAAATACAGAAAAGTTTAGTAATTAAACTTATCTTGTGCCAATTGCATTTAATAGTTCTGTTTTTTTTTTGTTTGTTTTTTTTTGACAGTTTTGTTTGTGCTTTGTTTCGGTCCTTTGCCTACTCATGTTTGCCGACCACGAATAATTAGGCAATTTTCGAAGAGGGAAACGTCTTACCTGTGTTCCAACATTTAATGAAAAGCAACGTTTGTTCCATAGAAAGAAAGAAAGAAAATACAGAACGAAAGAGAAAGACAAAGTAAGAACGATGAAATGTAAATAAAACAGAGGAAATACTACTAATTACCACGGAAAGGAAAGAATTGCGAAGAAAGATAGAACATAATAGATAGACAACGAGAGAGAGATAAGATAACAAATAAATAGAGAGAAAGACAAAGTGATAAACAATAGCAAAAGTTAGGTAGAGAGAAATACATTTAGAAATAAAAATAATTTTGAAATTATGGAGATAAAAATAAATACAAAGATAGCAAGAAAGAGAAGGCGCATGAGAGAGAGAGAGAGAGAGAGAAAAATACATTTAGAAATAACGATAATATTTGGAATTGTGGAAATAAAAAGAAATACAAAGATGCTAAAAAAGAAAAGGCGAACGAGGAATACAGAAATGATTTTTCTGTTTTTGTCTTTCAATCTAGAGAGCTCTAAATTAACTTCCACGCTGTTTTAAAGGTTTTGTTTTTTTTGTTCGTCTTTGACGAAGCTATTCTTTTTCACAGAAAGCCACGTAATTACCATTCCCGCATACCTGGAAAGCGAAATACACGCTATTTACCTTGAAGAGAAGACGACATCTCACCCAAAATATGAACAAACACTCACCTTTACCAGTAATTTTATATCTCTGATCGCGAAAAAGGCTCTGCAGCAAGAAATAACTACAAATGAAAATTAAGAAAGGAAGACAAATCCGAAGGAAACAGAAAGAAGGTGGAAAAATTAAGACAACATTCTAATATCGAGTGATGTGTTCAGATATTATTTGCGACGATCACGCTATTAATATGCAACCAAGCCATTTCTAGAAAGCACTCAAAGACCAAAGCAACTTCCTTAGTTTAATTCTAAGGAAGTTCTCATTTCTGCATCGCTAAACCTAAGAGGCTGCGTTATAACAGAGATTCAATCCTAAATCCACAAAAATCCACTGAATAAATCCTAAATCCACAAAAATCCACTGAATAAATCCTAAATCCACATTTATGCTATTCAAAAATGTCTTCATTCACTTTTCTCATGCTGCCTTGCACAGCATTAAAAGTCACGTGATCTGTTTATTTCCCTAATGCGTTTCCCAATACAAGGGAAAGACTGTAATTTCGCTTGGACAGAAGGACTGGTCTATTGGGATGAAAAATATTCCTCAGCAAACAGAAGAAAATAGAAAAATGTGTATATAAAACAACGAAATAGCTCTTCAGGGACAAATGCACTTATTCTAAGTCATTTTGTTGAGTTTATTACGGTCAATGTTTTCTAATTCTACGTTTCAATATACAATATATATGTTATAAAAATAAACAATCTATTTTAGTTCTTTCTCTATTATTTTTTTAAAATATTTTTTAAACTATCTAGTTCTTCAAAAAGCTACATAAATACCCTGTTTCTTTGAACCATTGCCGAACATATTTTATACAATTAAATAAATACTATATTTCTTTATTTTTAGCAAACAGAAAATACAATAGTTTTTTTTTGTATTTTTAATTTAATATTCTTTATTTTATTTTATTTATTTATTTTCAATTTTTAATTATTAATATGCTTTTGAAGATCCAGATGAATGTTTGAATCATAATATACGCTATATTCAAATAAATCATGAGTATTTAAAGTTAAATTGATTAAATACATCACATTTGAACAATTAATTTTTAAATAATGGTTTAACGAGTAGTTTTTTGTGAGAATGGAAAACCAGTCCAAGCATGCGTGAGATGATAATAAAAAACATCAAAATGAGGTTGTTGTCGGTGTTATATTAAAATTAAGACTATAATTGAGAGCAAGCATTATTCTATCCGATTTGGCTGTTTTTCGAAAGAAGAAACATCATGTTGCATTAACACATTTACGCAGTTATATGACGAGCAAATATTCATGCATAATTACTCAATTACAATAAATACAATTGCTGGTGTTACAGTCTTATTCCGTCAATTTTAAACAAACTATTGGACAGGAACAAAGGAAAATCAATTCTCAAATCAGTACACAGTAGTTGATAACATATTTGGTTGTAGAATTAATCTTATATCAGATTATAGCATAAATTCAAAATAAACTTATATGTTTAAGCGATTTTATATAAAAAAAAATTAAGTCGAAAAATATTTCAATAATATTATAATTTTTATAAATACACCTTTTAATTAATGTGATATAAGAGTAATAAAAGAGTATAAGAGTATTAATAAGTAGACGAAATTTTTGATAGGAATCAAAAGTCCTTTTTAGGACTTCCAAGGTAACAAATGGCGATGCTGTAGCCAATGAAGTTTTAACTGAGGCTTGGCTATTGCCGTTACCCAGCCATGACTAGAGCTTTTTAGCTCAACAACACTCCATCCATACAGATTTACTTCATTTAGATGACGGGATGAAGAGTCAAGGACTCAGTCCATCTCCCAGTTCTTTTAAGAACTTAATAAGTAGACAACAACCTTATGTTCATGTTTCTTTCCAAAAGCTACATTTCTTCGAATCTTGATTTTCATTGATTTTTCCAAGATACTTAGCATAAATTTAGAAAAAGCATTTGGCTAAGTCCGACCTGAATTTCTCCTCCACGTTTTATATATCTCAGGGTTTGGCGAAAGTTTATGCTGGTCAATCAGAGGAATTTACGCTGAAGCCAAAACCAGTTTGATAGCAAATGCTACATATCAGATCCTATCTTCATTCGCAAAGGAGTACGTCAGGGTTGTCCTTTGAGTCCATTACTTTTCTCTCTGTTATTAGAATCAGATATTATTTAATCAACCTACATCCTGTACAGATGTGTTCTGAGTAGGAAACCAGTGCATACTGGGAGAAATCTAAATGCCACATCCTGCCACTTTTCGGTGTGGACATCTTGGCGGGTATAATCTATTTTAGATTTGTTGACTGAATATTTACTACAATAGCCACACCAAGATGGGGCTGACTTCATACTGCACTAGGAAGGGACTGCTGTCACATTGTCATCTGCAAGTGCGAAAATTTTTGAACTGCAGTTTTCTAAATCGCTGAGTTGGTTGAACTACCGACTGAGATAGTAATTGAACAACACAGAAAGCAACAAATTGTACACTGTATTCAAAAATAAACCTGCATTTTTTCAAGACTCACGTTTCTACTGTTTGCCTATCCTATGTAAATATGCAAATAATAAGCAATTAACAAAAGGATTAAAAATGAATGTGTTGAATAATATTGTTCATAAAACATGATGGAAGTATTTGTCAAGAAGTGGGAAAGAAGCTATAGAGTGACCAGCAAGAAACTCCAGACATCGGAAACCAATTTTCAGACTTAACTGAAAAATAATTAAAGTCATAGAATAAGTCTTGACCTTGTTGCAGAAGCAATAACTTGTCCAGACAAGTCACAACGATACGCACCACTGGCAGCGGAGTTTAATATAAAAGCAAAGCATCGATACTCTCTCTCTTCGTTTCTTACATCTATTATTTCTTGACTTCCGTAGCACGGTTCTCCATTTCCGACAAGCTTCAAGTAGTATTGTATCGCGCGCAATATAATGTTGGGCGACATTGTGCCAAGTCATCAATCAGAGCCCAGACAGCCAATTTGTTGAACTTCTTTCCCGCAAGTCTCTTCGTTAGTGGCCTCATTCAGGTATTCATTTATTTTGTCTACTGAATAATTATTTCTCGGATGCTGATAAAAAAAAGTCTTCGCTACGTTTTCATAATACTGTTCCAGTAGAGCCATCCTTTTTATCAAGGGCATCTCTGGCTGCTACCTTTCCTCCCCTAAGCATCTACCAACTTGCTATTTATTCTTTTCAATAGATTTCTAAAGTCTTCCAAAGAAAGTGTTTCATCACAAAAAATGAGTAGCGGGGTTTGTAAAAACCTCTCAAAATTTACGAATTTGGAGAAATTTCGGATACACGAAGAAAAAAAAACGCATTTTTACTCCCAAACTAACAACATCGAGCCATTTGTCTTCTAGATGCATTGTTATAAAATCGGTGCGAGGAATTTGGTCGTTTTTCTTTTTATAACGGAGAAAGTATTACACTTGCATCGCATTATACTGATATTCTAACATTTAAAAGGAATTCGCATTATACTAGCTGATCAATTCCTTGCATCTTAGGAGTAAACATCAACAATTCAGACAAAAAAAAGGCTTTATTATATATACTATATAATACATTTATTTATATATTATATATTTAGGTCCCCGTGTGGTGGCCGGGATAAGAATAGCCCCAGTGAAGCTCATGCATGTCATACGAGACGACTAAAATGGGTATCCTGTGAGGGTAATGGATGGCAATGCCGTAGCCAATAAAGGTCTAACTGAGGTTCGGCTATTGCTGTTACCCTACTGCCATGATCAGAGCTTTATATAGCTCAATAACACCTTATCCCTACACTATCCTCTATAGATAACGGGGAAGATAAAACGCATTCTTGCTTCGCCCATCTAGCCAGTCCTTTTAAGGACTATTATATATTTATATAATATATAAATACTGTATATTAAATACTATATTTTAACTTTAAATAAAAATAAATGCTTTAAAATCTTAAAAATTTTTCTAACTCTAATATCTATACACCATATATAAAACACTTTTCTTGTTTTTCTAATTTCTAATTTAAAACATGAGTTAAAAGAAGCCTAACAAACCTGCCTGAATAACGAATAACGTTTCTGGCAAGTTGGTTGAAGCAAAAATGCTTTTCTCCCTTTGTCGGTAAAGGGAGAACTTTGAATGGAGTGTTTATGAGCTATAAGCTCGCCCAGTGAAGACATTGAAATTAGCTGTGTTCAGCTGGACGTAAGATTGACTTGGGCTTTTATATTTGAAGTTTTCCGCTTCATTATATTCCGAAGCTTCCTTAATCAACGGGTTTGAGTGGTTGCTTGTCTAGGTAAAGAACTTCTGGATTAGGAGAAGGGAGGAGATGTAAGGAATATTGACTTCTCTATGGATCTGGGAGTTCCTAATAAAGCAAGGAGCATCTAGAATCATCCGCAGGCACTTGTTCTGTAATCTCTGTAGTTTTTGAATATTTGTATTCGCGTTGTGGCTCGTGCGGGGGATGCGTAAGTGATGACCAGTCTTATTACAGTCTTGTAAATTATTAACTTTGTTTGTGTATCCAGTTTGCTTTTTCTGTTGATCACAGGGTAGAGCTGTGCTACTGCGGATATATTCGAGGCTATGTGTCTTATATGATTGCTAAATTGAAGTTTTTTTAATCAAGTATCACTCCAAGATAGTTGACTTCAGTCTGCCATGGAATCTTAACTTCCAAAAGATGAATGTCGTCCATACTATGGATTTTCTTTCTAGAAAACAGTACAGCCGAGCTCTTTTGGGGATTTATTTGGATCCTCCAGTCTGCTAGCCATTTTTCTATTATATGTATACTGCTTTGAAGTCTTCTGGTTACCAGTTTTGGGCTCAGCGATCTTGTCATTGATGCAGTATCATCCGCATATAATGCAGTGAATGTTGTTCTCGGGTTCAGAGGGATGTCTGCTGCTTAGATTGAGAACAGGAGAGCCCTGTGGTACGCCTGCCAAGATCTTGCGTCTGGGTGATACTGTTTCGTTGATTTTGATTTGCATATATCTGTCTTTCAGGTATGAATGGATTATTTTTGTTAACTTGATTGACAAGTTTAATTTTATGAGTTTATAAAGAAGGCCTTGATGCCATACTTTGTCAAACGCCTTCTCAGCATCATGAAGATGACAGCTGTATGGAGTTTCCAATTGTAGCCTTTTGTGATAATCTCCACTAGCCAGTGTACTTGTTGAACTGTTCTATGGGCTTTTCGGAAGCCAGACTGCTCGTTGGGTAAAATTCCTAACTTATCTGTTTCTACTTGAAGCCTGGCGAAGATCACTTTCTCTGTTACTTTCCAAGGCTGGACAACAAGCTGATAGGTCTTCAGCGTTCAGGGAGTTGAGGGTTTTTTCCCGGCTTCTTCAATAGCATGACAGTGGCTGTCTTCAAAGCTGCGGGAAAATGCTGGTATCTACAAATAATTTTGCTAAAGTTGACGAGATGGACTATGGCCTTTCTTGGAAGTAGTTCTATTATTCGGTTGGATATCCCATCTGGGCCTAGAGCCTTTTTACTGTTTTTAGATTAGTTAAGATATTTATTATTTCTGCTGTAGTAGGGGGAGTGATGTGTTCTGAATTATCAATACGCTGTCGTAAAGTTATCCTAACCAGACGGTGAACGTTGTATACAAGGCTGATTGCATGAATTATTTAGATACATCATATGTAAACAAAAAAAGATGTTTTATAAATGGTGTATAGATATTAGAGTTAGAAATTTTTAAGATTTTAAAAATATTGATTTTTATTTAAAGTTACAATATAATATTTAATATATAACATTTAATTTATAATTTAGTAATCAATATAATTTTAAGTTTAATGATTAATATTTAATTAAATGATACTTTACCAATACAATTACATTCGTTTCGAATAACCATTTCATTTATGGTCATGTTGGAAACAGCCACATATGAAACTCAGAGAAAGGTCTTAGAAATTGTCATTTCAAACATTACGTAATTCCATTAGAAATAGACCCTGTTATTAGTGGATATTCTACATTACAAAAGAGAACAGAAACGTCTCTTTACATCATATCACATGACGAGAGTAGATTATGGATTCACAGAATGTGCAGTTGTCTTCTGCTATGCAAGATTGATTTAAGCCTAGTTATTCGAATAACGAAAACGACTAATGACCGAAATGTCTTGTGTGGGCGACCAAGAATGTTTTTAGAAGGAATAAAGAATTATTATTAATGGAACGGTAGATTTTGATAGGCAACAGTTTTTGTCTGTTTTCAGAGATTAGAGTTGCAAAGGACTGTGGGAAATGACAGAGTCATTAACGTACACATCATGCTTACTATAAGAGCAGCAATGGTTCGAGAGTATTTCTATTCTGTCAGCTTAATAACCAGAACTTTTTAGTATCAGCTCTAGTTCAGATAGCTGTTTTAATAAAGGTAATTACAATTACCGTAACTAGACACAGACACATTCTTTTTTATTTGTTATTTTTATTTCTTGCCTTTTTCGAGAAAAGTTAAGTTACACTCACAGAGGGAATCTGGATAACTTAGTAAGTTATACTTACCCTAATTCAGGAAGTCATTTTTCTAAAAAAAATTAGAGCTTTTACAGCTACTGCCTACCAGAGTACCCGACAACTCTCTCCACTTATCCAACTTATTAGGTTTTTATTAACTAGTCCACCTTCCAGGTGTGATGTTGAAGTGCCTAATACGGATGATAATCTCATCCAAGTTTCATTTCTAGTGTGAAAGTATTCAAAGCCTCTTATCTTTTAGCACTACAACTACACTAATTGGGAAGATCTTGGAGGCGTTTCCACCTCTATATCCATATATTTGTTGCAATGGCATTACAGAAATTATCAACACTGGAATTAGGATTGGTGTCACTTTTTATATACCAGTGCACAAAATTGGAGGCTTAATGACGAGTTTATAATATCAAAGTGTATAATGATATTTATAACACTGTCAGAAGACGTAGTTTCATTCTCCAAAAGACTAATTGGTAAGAAGAACACATACAGCAGATATTTCATAAAACATGAGTGTGGAAAGGAGAAAGTAAGGGAGTGTATTAGTACTTATAAGGAAATATTTACGCTACGAGATGTAAAATATACCGAATTCCTATTCGGAAGGGGGGGGGGAACTGGCTTTCTCAAGACAGTTCCCCCCAAGAATGAACACATTTCCCGTCTTGTGCTAAATACTGCTTCTACTGCATTAAAACCACACATTATTGTTTATTATACTGATACTCTCATTAAATACTGAACCAAATGCATTGCCATCATTCGTTCTCTTTTTACGCAAACTCTCTCGTCTGATGGCATCATATTAGAACTACTCAAATTCATTCACTTTCCCTCAATAAATAAGAATTCCAGCACTTTCAGAATATACCAAACATGAATAATTCTCCGGTTAATTGAACCATAAATTATATTCACAAAAGCGTTTGCAGTAGAGCTACGTTGAAATCCTTGATAATTGCATCAATTTACGTTTATGGTAAGAGCCTAATTGCATCTGTTTCGCATTGAGGTTTTCATTGCCAATAAAATCTCTTCACGACGAGACAGCAGTCAGAAGGATAAAATTAATTGGATTACGTCTAAAGAACAGATGGTTAGACGGAGTAGAAAGAACAACCTTCTCTTAATAATAGCGAAGGTTGTTCTTTCTACTCCGTCTAATTATTAAGAAGAATATATTCTTCTTAATAATTAGTAATAATCTGCAGTATTGTATTAATTATCCAATTATTAAGTAATCTTTTCATTTTATAGGCTTGTCTTTGAAGCGTTTTGCTTATCTTTTCTCTTTAATTCAACCAAGTCGTTTTGTGCGAATTCATCTTGGATTTAAAAACTTTATTTAAATTTATGGTGGTCTGTCGCTCTGCAATGATCTCGTTAAAACTAGAATTCTAATAATATAGTCTCAAAATCTCTCGAGCTGTACTGCATTAAGAATGAATATGATTATGTATTCATTATATAATATAATATATTTGTGTATCGGACAGGCTAATTATCTGCATCGGAGTGGGAAGCACTGAAATTACCAAAAGAGAAATGAAAAATATATTATTCATTCCATAGAAATTAGCAATAAAGCATTAGTATAAGAATAGAAATGGGGAACTCCTTGTGTCTGGAAGATTACCATGATCTACAAGGCCTGATTTTTCTGAATTATAATCTTTGATTTTTGTGGATCTTGATTCACTTATCATTAGTAGACTCTAGAGATCAATGAGTAGGCGAATGTGAGGGGAGTTAAATATAGAGGGTGCAGAGCAGTTATTAAATGTAGTGGAGTGGTATCAGCTGAGGTTTGTAGGATTCAAAGGTCTGAGTCAAGAATGTGGGATGTACCGACTCTGTTTAGGATTTACCTTGATGCAGTGCTGATAGGTTGGAATGCTTCATGTGGATCTATGAGAATTGAGATTGGAGGCAGTCATTCATTTACTCTTGTTTGCGAACGATCAAGCAGTGACTGATCAAGATCAGGATGATTTTGATTTTATGATGAGGAAACAGAATGACGTTTACGACAATGGAAGCCAAAAAAATATATATACTAATATATATATATATATATTAGTATATAGTCCGCGCGGTTAGCCTAGTGGCTTTGCGCTTCGCAACCATATGCCTGGGGAAGGAGTGTCCTAAGTTCGATTCCCGTCCACGACGTGAGGAGCCTAAGGATCTTCCTCAGCCATAGCCAAGTTAGCCGGTCTTGGGCGTGGGCAGCAGGGTTTTTTCCGCCAGTTTATCTGGGGTTTTTCATCCCGCAAGCAGGCAAACCGGCCCCGTGAACGCACAGGTTACAGTCATAAATACTTACGGCAAGGAAGGCAACGGGAAACCACCTTGCTCATAATCATCTCTCCCTAGAATGGTAGCATTTAGCTACCCTCCCGCGGCCGTATGGCAGATGGGAACCAGAAGAAGATTAGTATATATATATATATATATATATATACTAATAAATAATAATCTATTATTTATAAGTCGGGAACATGTGGGTGATCGTTCCCATCATGTCCGTAATGCTTTTAAGTAATTGTGCGGTGTGCTATGAAGTGGAGACATTCAAAAGGAATGCAAGAAGATGGTATTCTAACCGACAGTAGAGAGAGTGTTCTGGTGTATGGGGAAGAAGAATAGACATTGAATGCGAGACATAAGAATTGTATATGAGTTGTAGATTTGGATAGCTTAAGATGACGTATATGTATATCTCGCCTTCAATGAATTCGGAATGAGACCGTCATAATAAGATTGAATTTGCAAGAAAATGTGATGGACGCTTGGAACGTCGATGTTTATAGTGTCATGGACATGTTCAACGGGTGATACAGAAGAGATGGCCCAAGAAAGGGATGAATGGTCACCACCAGGAAGACGGAAGAGAGAACGGCCTTGACTTACATGGACAGGAGGAATTGTACAGGTGATGCGAACCAGAGGGTTGGTTTCAAACTAAGAATAAATAGAATGGGAAGCTACTTATTTGGTAATTTTAGGGAAATGTTTTACATTTTATTAATTTGAGGATAAAGAGTGAGCTTATTTTTATTTTTCTATTTAAACCCTGATTTTATTAATATAGAAATATCAGTTATTGCTGTAGGAATGTGTGCTTACCAGCATGTCATTCCACCTACTACAGACAGTGTCCAATAATAACATTAAAAAATTATAATCCTACTCACGGAAAATGTGAAACCTCTAGCTATTAATACTGTAAACTGACTAGGTTAGATAAGTCGAGAATCTTTTCTGATAATAAAATATGTTGTTCTCATACAGCTTCAATTGCATCTGGCAATAGGAACGATTTATAACTGAAAGTCAACAAACATCAGCGCGATAGCCAGATGAAGAATAAAGCGATACTGTCAACTAGGATAACATAGTCATTTATGCACGAAAACCTGTTGATTTAAATAAACATTAGCAAGATATATATCATAAAATATATCTCCTATATGTCTAATAAAGAACAAAGAATTATATGATATAAAAATATAATTTCTTGTTCTTATCTGCGGATTCATTCTAAGCATTAGAACATGCAATCCTACACGTTCATTTATTTTTAGAATGCTACTAATGTGATATATATATATATATATATATACAGACCGATATGGTCTGGATTATTTTCAGCTTCCTGTTACATTTTACTACCAACGCCATCCCCGCAAAGCCTACATACTCTCCGATATATATATAGTCAATACCATGCAGCAACAAGAGACAGTTTTATTGATGGTTGCATGAAAAATCCATCGGAATTACCCTCGTTGATGTCTGTGCAATATTCAAGAACGTAGCACCGAAACTACTTTCCACTTGCAGGGATCACAGCATCTATTCAATCACCGCTGTTTAACTCGATGCTTCCGAAGTGTTCCTCTTCAACGCACGTGCACTGACGTGTGCTATCTTGCCTATCGAAATCAACAGGAATAAGTCGAATAAGAATACAAACATTACCGTATGCCAGGTGCGCTATTAGAACTATTTTTAAATGCATCCTTCCCATAAAATGATAGGCACGTGTCTGACATGCTTAGCGAGAAAGAATTTACTGCAACAGTAAATATAAAATCTAAAACACTAATAAATAAAGGGTGAAACGCCGCTATTTTATTTTTACAAGTCGTTCTCTCGGGCCTCGAGTATAACTCAGATAGTTGATTGTAATAAATATTCCTCAGGAGAAATAATATTTGAAAGTGTATACGGAGAGAAACTGTCGTTTTTGAAGCACTAGAATTGTTTCTTATGCTGTTTCATTCCTAAAAGTGAAAAGAAGTGCATGATGGATTTTGTGTATTCAAGTTTGTAGAAAGTATTTAATTAATAGAACTGTTTTTCAAAAATAAGCAGTTTTATTTCTTTCAGGTTACAATTGCCTGCATTTTAAATTCATCATAAAGGTTCTTATTGACAATAGTAAATCATCTATTTTAATTAAGGTATCTTAATGTTCTTAAAAGAACTGGGCGATGGACTGAGTCCTGGACTCTTTATCCCGTCATCTGAATTAAGAAAATCTGTGTGGATGGGGCGTTATTGAGCTAAAAGCTCTAGTCATGGCTGGGTAACGGCAATAGCCGAGCCTCAGTTAAAACTTCATTGGCTACAGCATTGCCATTTGTTACCCTGGAAGTCCTAAAAAGGACTTTTTCTCTTCATCCCCCACTTAATTAAGGTATTCGCCCCTTTAAGCCAGTCCTTATGAGGACTGGCTTAAAGGGGCGAAGCAAGAATGCTTTTCATCTTCCCCGTTATCTGTAGAGGACAGTGTAGGAATAAGGTATTATTGAGCAATTAAAGCTCTGATCATGGCAGGAGGGTAACAGCAATAGCCGAGCCTCAGTTAGAACTTCATTGGCTACAGCATTGCCATTCATTACCCTCCAAGGGTATTGGATTGAATGAATCAATCACCGCATCTCACGGTCCTAGCACATGTGAATCCTTATATAGTCCTTATAAGAACTGGCTTAATGGGGCGAAACAAGAATGCTTTTTATCTTCCCCGTTATCTGTACAGGACAGTGTATGGAAAATGT